>NC_057390.1:75052914-75703181 GCF_019320065.1 Cervus canadensis
TCCCTGGGTTGGAAAGATCCTCTGGAGAAGGGAATGGAAACCCACTCCAGTACCCTTGCCTGGAAAATCCCATGGACAGAGGAGTCTAGTAGGCTACAGTCCATGGGGTCGTAAAGAGTCAGACACGACTGAGGGACTTCACTTTTCACCATGCGGTGTTCTGTACATCCTTTTTGAAAGAACTTGAAAGAGGGATTGACGTTCCATCTGTTTGGAATGGTTTGAGTTAAAGCTTCTTATTTTGAGATTCTTCTGGTCAGAACTGTGGCACTCCCCTGGAGTGAATTAGGCTGGTTCTGTATTTCCCAGGAATCTGAGCTGGGGCTGGTATACAAATGTCGCTAGGAGCTCCATCTCCCATGGGATCATGAGCTGTGGGTCTGTGGTGTTAGCGGTACAGCTCCTCATTTTACAGGTGAGGAGCTGGCAGGTAATGGCATGTGGACGGTGGGGAGGTCACCCATCTTTTTAGGAACAAGGCCAGGGTAAGAAACGTTTTCCCCACTCTTAGGTCAGATCTGTATTAGCCATACTCTTTTGCATCTGAAAAATCTTGACTTTAGATTCCTACCCCCACCCCCTACCACTGATCTCTTTCCCCTGGAAAGGAAGGTGGCATGTGGAAGGGTGATTCTTATGCTCAGAGGAGGAAATTCCCATAGAATCCACAGATTCATTTGTGACAAAATACACTGCTCCACTGGCTTGAGGCAAATCCTTGGCAGTGTTTTGTGCAGAGGTAAACTATTTAGCAGTCCCTTTGCAAAGAGCCAGATTTGTTGATTGAGAGTGACAAGTTGTTTTCCTCTTTGAAATTTGTAATTATGAAGATACTGCCTTGACAGATGGACATGTAAGACTCAGAAGTTATCATTTCACCCAACTAGCTAATTGCGGAGGTGGTGGGGGTAGATTAATGTCAGGAAATCAACACAAGTTCCATGCCTACTGTTCTAGAATTTTCTTGTCTTTTAATTCACCATATTGTGAGTTTGAAGAAACCAGTATATGAAAATATGTTGACATGACAGAGGTGGTATATCGAAAACATAAAACTACAGAGAAATGGGCCCTCCATGTCAAGCTGGGACTTTTTTTATACGTGTCCTTTCCAGAGTCATCAGGAATGACTCCCTTCCTGAAAGATGACCCTGCAAATCTAAATGTAGGTCCTGAGGCATAATGTTCCCCACATGCCAAAGACTCGGGAAATTTTACAGCATCTTAATAGGCTCCTGAAGTCAAATTTAGGGTTTCTGTACCACTAACTAAGACTTCAACTTACAGTTGAAGCAGTGGCTTAAAAAAGCCTTTGTTTCATCATTTGAAAACAGAGATGAAAATAGTAGTTCCTCAAACAAGAGTTCAGAGCATTAACTGAGATGATGTATATAAAGCCTGACTCATCATGGACCTGCAGCTCATACCAAGCACTCAGAAGTGGTGGTGGTAATTACTATTAATGTGAACTTCTCAGTGCATTTAACCTGTATGAAGGAAATTTCTACATGCTCTGATTGCCTGATTGGCCTGAACAAAGGAAGCCTAAGACTCCCACTGCAGACTTTCATGGACTATCTTCTTTCCTCAAATGGATTTCTCTCACCTCCATCTTTGTTAGTACTGGATTGACCCAAAATTTGTTTGGGTTTTCCCATAACAGTTTATGGAAGAACACGCATGAACTTTTGGGCCAATTCATTGTTTTCCAAAGTCTGCCCTGAAGACTTCCTGCCTATGATAGAATTGTGCTATGGACTGAATTACTATCCTAGCCTACTCCCTCCTTAACATTCAAAAGATGAGACCCTTGTGGTTCTGGAGAAGACTCTTGAGAGTCCCTTGGACTGCAAGGAGATCGAACCAGTCAATCCTAAAGGAAACTGATCCTGAATATTCATTGGAAGGAGTGATGCTGAAGCTGAAGCTCCGATACTTTGGCCACCGAGGCGCAGAGCCAACTCATTGAAAAAGACCCTGATTCTGGGGAAGATTGAGGGCAAGAGGAGAAGTGGGTGATGATTAGATGGACTGAATCAATGGACATGAGTTTGAGCAAACTTCGGGAGATAGTGAAGGACAGGAAAGCCTGGCTTGTTACAGTTCATATGGTTGCAAAGAGTCAGAGATGACTTAGCGACTGAACAACAACAACCCCCTCCAGTATGATGGTAACTGGGAATGGGTCTTTTGTAGGGGGGTGGTCGTATTTAGGGTTAGATGAGGTCATGAAGGTGGGGACTTCTTGATGGAATTTATACTCTTATAAGAAGAGACAACAGAGAGATTACATCCTCTCTTTTCTGCCATGGGAGGCAGCTGTCTGCAAACCAGGATGAAAGCCGTCAGCAGAAAGCACATCAGCTGGCACTCTGATCCTGGACTTTCCAGGATTATGTGAGAAATAAATTCCTGTTGTTCAGGCCATCTTTGTTGTTGTTCAGTCACCAAGTCATGTCCAAGTCATGTCTGACTCTTTGCGACCCCATGGACTGCAACACACTAGGCCTCCCTGTCCCTCACTATCTCTCAGAGTTTGCCCAAGTTCATGTCCATTGAATTGGTGATGCCATCCAATGATCTAGGCCATCTAGTTGATGGTATTTTGTTATGGCAGCCTGGACTGACAGACACAGATAGGAAGGGATTTGTGATCAAAAGTGCTATAGTCCATAGGGTCACAAAGAGTCAGACATGACTGAAGTGAATTAGCACACACACACGTCTACTCTTCCTAAAATTTCACAATGCACATGGCAGCTGAAAGGCATGCCTGTAAAGGAACAAACTCAACTTTGTTTAATGTGCTGTTTATAAAACTAACTGAGCCTGGGGAATCCTTTTGGCCTAATTGCTGTTAACACTCCCTTGACCCTGAGTTCTTACTGCCCAAGACCCTCACTTCTGCTGTCTGCATGTCTTCTGTGGTCATTTGGAGCCTAGTGATGTGGCTGCTGCCAGAGGGGAAGCCCCCTAATCTCACTGGCACCTTGGTGGGTTAGGCTTGTGCTCGGACTCCAAGAGCCTTCTGGTGCCCCCCCTGCTCCTCAAATCAGCAGAATGCAGCTGGCTGTGATCCCCAGCTGTTTGCCAACCGCCCCCCCCCCACCCGCCCCAAGTGCACTGATGTATGAAAAGCATGCTGGTGTCACTCTGACTGGAGATTCAAGGAGACCATATGTCTATGGTGCAGAAACATGAGTGGGCAGAACCAAAGGCCAGTGCTACGATTGGTTCACATGCTGCAGCTCACTTCATCCTGGGCTCCAGGTAGCCCCAAGCACATCTCCTGTTCTTTTTTAAAAATTATTTATTTTTGGCTGTGCCAGGTCTTAGTTGTGGCATGTGGGATCTAGTTTCTGGACCAGGGATTGAACCCTAGCCCCCTACATTGGGAGCATGGAGTCTTAGCCACTGGACCTCTAGGGACATCCCTGCAGATCCCTTTTTCTCTGAGTGACTGCAAGCCCACAGCACACCTGGGTAATTCTGGTTCCTGCCTCTGTCTCTAATGGTAACGTGTGCCCTAGGGTAGATTTTCTTTTGTCAGATTATAATCACACTATGCTAAGAACTACCTAGTTGAGTGTGTCTCAAATTTTAATTTGCATACAAATCTCCTGGGGGATCTTGCAGATTCAGAAAAGTCTGGAATGAGGCTTGAGATCTTCATTTCTAATAAACTCCCAGGAGATGTCCAAGCTGATGGTCCGATTTAGTCCACGGGGCCACTCCTAGCATGAACTAAGTCCAGAGGCAGGCATCTCCTTAGAAGGTGTTGTATATCTTGTCCAAGGGCCTCCAGGCACTGAGGAAGTTGGCAGATATTTTCTCTGCAGAGCATCCTTTAAGGTGGTCTGGCAGTATCTTAGATCCGTTTAGAAACTGATGACCTTGAGATTCTGGGACACTGACTTATCTAGGGTCCACTCATGAAGGAGGAATCTATCCAGTGCTCTATTTACTGATCTTTCAAAGTTGTGGGGAAAGTTTTAGGCACTGCCTCCAAACTACCATTGCATCATTTACCCTCACTCACCTTCTATCAAAATTATGTATATGTGCATTACCACCCCAAGCCAACTAAAACTTTCTGAGGATCAAAATATCCCACATATTTCATCACGTCCCCAACAGCTCTTGACCCTGGGACTGAGAGTGTGTTTGTTGGATAAATGACTGGGTATCTGAGGGTGTTTAATAACTGTTAGTGGAAAAGAATATGTTCTCTGGTTCTTATGTTTGTAATGGCTCCTCATGGCTCCCATCAGTGGTTCTTAACCTTACCTGGAGTCAAAAACTCCACTGAGAAACTGATGGCACCTATGCTACCTCTTCCCAGAAGGGTATACTTTGCGAATTATTTGTGGAGTTTCTTGGGGAACCTTGGCATCAGATAGTGTAGACTCCAGTTAACAGTCTTTAGCTACGAGGGTTAAACACAAACCCTGAAGTCTGGCATCAGAGCCAGTGGAGGTGACATGCATTCAGTTTAAACAAAGTTGTCTTTGTTTTTATGTATAAAGGGAAGGATCCTGGGAGAGCTCACAGAAAAGGTGGGAGAATTAGAAGGGAGAAAAGTAAAAATTCAGGTGCAGTTCCAAAAACTTTAGCGTCTAGAACCAGGGACTTGAATGTTATAAGGCTCTTTTATTTTTTTATTTTTTTTATTTTATGGAAGTATAGTTGATTTACAATATTGTGTTAATTTCTGCTATACAGGAAAGTGATTCCACTATGGTTTATTACAGGATATTGAATATAATTCCCTGGCTGTGCAGTAGGACCTTGTTGTTTCCCCATTCTCACATAAAGGTCAATTTGTCTTTTTGTTTGTTTACATTATAGGGACATAGGTGGGGGCAGCTTTAAGTTCATGTTTCACAGGCCTGTGACCAGAGAGAAAAAGGTTCTTTTCTACCAGTTTTAATGATAATAAAAATGAAAAATCCCAAGGAAAGTCCCTAATTGGCATGCCTTGGCTCAGCGCCCATCTTCGGGCCAATTACTGTGGCCAAGAGGGTGGGGTAGGATGTTGAGTCATGTGCCCACCTTACAACTACCCAGGGAGGAGGGACCAGTGAAAAGGAAGGCAACTCTGATTGACACCAGGTGGGTGAAAGGGGCTGTAAGGGGTAGGAAGTGTCCCTCAAGACAAGGCAGTACCACAGTATCCCTGGGGAAATGAGCTGGGAGGCGGCAGCTCTGATTTGGGTTCCCCGTCATTCTTTCTGAGAGTCTTTGTTTAGTGGGATGGGCTGTTTCTTGTCCTCCACATACATTATGCATCCCCACCTCTGGAACTCCAGGGTTCCTCCCCTACTCTGCTTGTCCATCTGGACTCAGCCTTGTCTTAGCTTCTCAGGGCTGCTGTAACCACGCACCACACACGGGTGGCTTGAATTAACAGAAATTTATCCCCTTACAGTTCTGGAGGCAAGAAGTCTGACCTCAGGCTGTCAGCAGGGTTGATTCCTCTGAGGGAGAAAATGTTCCATGCCTCTCGCCTAGCTTCTGACGGCAGCTGACAATCCTTGGCTTGTAGACTCATCACCCCCATCTCTGCCTCTATCTTCACATGCCATTTCTCTGTGTCACTGTCTTCATGTGGCCGTCAGCTCTCTGTGTCTCTCTCCTCTTCTTATAAGGACACTAGCCATTTTGGATTAACAGCTGACTCTACGTTAGTATGACATCATCTTAGCTAATGACATCTGCAACCACCTTATTTTCACATCCTGATCACATTACTGGGTGTTAGGACTTAAACATATCTTTTGGGGGTGGGCCGAGAGGACACAATTCAACCCATAATAGCCTCTCAGCCCAGATTAAGCCCAGTTTTTCCAGCAGGCCTTTGGTGACCATCCCCGGTCTGATTCTTTCACCTCTGAGCCTGACTCTGTGCAGCTCCACCACGCGGTGAAGGCTTCAGCCTTCCTTGCATACCTTACGTCATCAAGAGACAGGAAGACACTTGAGGGCAAGAGTCCAAAGCTTTTCAGCGTTCTCCATGGTGCCTGGAGCCATGTGTGATGGTTAATGTTGTTTGTCAACTTGACTGAGTCGCAAGGTGCCCTTATATTTGCTGAAACATTGTTCTGAATCTGTGTGGCTATTTTTCAATGAGATCAACATCTGAATTAGTAGAATGAGTAAAAGCACAGTACCTTCTCAAGTGTGGGTGGGCTTCATCCAATCTCTTCATGACAGACCCAAAATCTGAGAAAAGAATTCATGCTCTCTGTCTTCAAGCTGGGACATCAATCTTCACCTGACTTTGAACCTGAACTTGGGCTGGAACTTAACACCATAAGCTCTCCTGGGTCTCTAACTTGCTGACTGTAGATCCCGGGGTCTCTCAGCCTCCATAATAGCATGAATCAATTCCTTATGATAAATATCGTGTGTTTATATCTCTATATATTTAAATATCTGCGTGCCTGCTCAGTTGCTTCAGCCGTGTCTAATTCTTTGTGACCCGCTGGACTGTAGCCCACCAAGCTCCTCTGTCCATGGGATTCTTTAAGCAAGAATGCTGGAGTGGGTTGTCAAGTCTTCCTCCAGGGGATCTTCCTGACCCAGGGATCAACCCTGTGTCTCTTGCATTACAGGTGGATTCTTTACCTCTGAGCCTCTGGGGAAGCCCCATATTTAAATATACACAAATCCTATTGATTCCATTTCTCTGGAAAACCCAGATAAACACAGAGTACCTAACACAATGTGAGGGCTCATTAGCAGACCAGGAATGAATGAGGGACTGAATGAATGGTAACTAAGTGCTTGTTATGCCTCCAAAACTCTTCTCATGGTCCTGCCAGGAGTTACTCCAAAGAGAAACTCTGGGCAAAGTGATATCGATCTTCACTCAGTTGTTTTCAAGTTCTCAACCTCAGCCCCACACCACATGGAGAAGCACTTTAAGAGCTTTGTAAATTCCCACACCTGAGACCAACTAACTGTGAACTTCCGGGGAGGGCACCAGGCACAAATTGGCCTCTTTTATTTTTTACTTTTTTGGCTGCCCAGCATTGCTTGCAGGATCTTAAGTTTCCTGAACAGGGATTGAACCTGAGCCCTCGGCAGTGAAAGCGCTGAGTCCTAATCTTACTGAATCACCAGGGAATTCACAATGGGCCTCTTTTAAAGCTGTGAAGTGAGTTCATTTGACCCCTTTTCCCAGGTGGCATAGTGGTAAAGAGTCTGCCTGCCAATACAGGAGATGTAAGAGACACAGTTTTGATCCCTGGGTCAGGAAGATTCCCTGCAGAAGGAAATGGCAACCCACTTTAGCATTCTTGCCTGGAGAAGTCTACGGACAGATGAATCTGGCGGGCTACAGTCCATGGGGTCACAAAGTCAGACACAACTGAACACATACACATGCAGTGAGTTCACCACACCCTGGAGTTTGAGAAGCCTGGCTCAGGCAGTGGGAGAATGCAGGCTCATGCCCTGAGCTTTATCCAAGTGAGCCTCACCCACACCGGCTCAGCCTCTGGATTTATCTTGGGGCTAAGGAGGCACAATGATGGCGCAAACCTCTTTGGAGACAGGTGTAGGTTTTTTTCTGATCCATGAGGCCAGCAATACCTCCTAGGACTCTGGAAACCCAGTGTTTGACATTTGCTTTGAGTTAATGTCCAGCCCAGACCCAAACTCAGATTCTTGGAGAAGGGACTCTGAGAAGGAGCATTTTCATGCAAAGGGTGAGCAGGCTCTGTGTCAGCTGTCAGCACGAGGAAAGGAAGAGGGCCAGGAGGGCTCTGTATTTAGCTGGTGACAAAGAAATGTCACGAAGGGCTATTTGGGGAAGAAAAGCAGTCAGCACTGGCAAAGCCATGTCGGGTCCTGGAGGAACCCAGAGCCCCTTCCCCCAGGGTGCTTTGGAGAGTTGTTTTTCAAGCTTGTGTGGGAATGGTCTGCAACTTTGCAGACATGGGACTACCAGTAGGAGATCAAAGCATCAGGGCGCCGCGGCTGGAGTGGTGGCTGGCCACTGTGTCCTGGCCTCCCAGCTGCTCCATAAACCATCTGTGACAGAGGGGCATCTCTGGCAGGCGGCGGTGCTGGAGGGAACACATGCAGCCATATTTCAGCTCGGACACCAGGACTTGAATGGGAGCGCGTGCGTGTCTGGGGCTGAAGTTTCTCTGAAGCTGATTTGTGGCTGTCTGAATTTACGGCCCTGGAGGACAACAGGATCGACCAACTAGACCCATATGTGAAACCCAGGCTGGGGTTTCAGAGAGCATAAGAGGGAGGACGAAAGTGTGGAGGAGGAGAGATTGTTATTACGTTCTGGCAATAGGTGGTGATATAGGGCCTGTCAGACAACAGTTTTTAAAGGCATTTTTAGGACATCTCATCGTCCTTCTTCTCTGCCTCACCCAAGGTTGTCTGCACAGCCTTGGGCTGAAGGAACTTGTAGAAATAATTCAAAACCACAAACACATTCCCCAAAAGGAGATTGACACCTCAAGGTCACCACATTAGCCTGGCAGCTCCAAGAACACTTACTCTATGATGGCAACTCCATGCTTCAAAGGGAGTAGAGCTCAGCTTCCCCTGGGAGGGGGGAACTGAATGTCTCTGCTTCTGGACAAGCTTCCAGGAGACCCTACAGAAGGACCCTGATGTGTGCACAGATCAGTTACTGGCTGCCCAGGAAGACTTGCCGTCGATAGTGTCTCCTGCCTGCCGTTTGCCTCCTAACAGGTCTTACATGTCTGAAGGCTGGGAGATGAGTCAGACCTCTGCTGTGATGAGAATAGGAGGTGGGGCCTCTGGGAGGTGATTAGGATGAGACGAGGTCCTGAGGATGGTGTCTTCATGAATGGGATTAGTGCCCTTATAAGAGTTACAGGATAACTTGCTGCTCTCTGCCACGTGAGGATGTGAGAGGGTAGTTGCCTGCAGCCCTGGAAGAGGACTCTTACCAGGACTCAACCCTGCTGACACTGATCTGAGACTTCCAGTCTCCAGAACTGTGAGGAATAAATTCCTGCTGTTTATAAGCCACCCAGTCTATGGTACTTAGTTACAGCAGCCAGAACTAAGATAAGTGCTATGCTATGAACAACTCTGTCATGTCCTAGCAGTGTGATTTGGGGTCAGTCGCTTATCTGCCCTGAGTGTGAATTTATTCTGCTGGAAAAATAGATAATAATTCCTGCTCTGCTTACGTTCTTCACAGGGTTGTTAGGAAGACCAAAGGTGAGGTTATATAGGGAATATTGTTTCTGAAATATTCTGAAATATTATAAATTTTCTGAAATAGTCAGAAAAAATTCTGTTTATTATTTATTTTCAGATTTGGCAATGGATTCTTTTTGTTGTTGATTTTTATTTCAACTTTTATTTTTTAATTGTGGTACAGTTGATTTACAATATTATGTTAGTTTCAATTACAATATTATGTTAGTTATAATATTATGTTATTAATATAGCACAATGGTTCAGTTATACACACACACACACACACACACCCCTATATATAATTTTTTTTAATATTCTTTTCCCTTGTAAGTTATTACAAAATATTGAGTTTAGTTCCTTGTGCTATATAGTAGGTCCTTGTTGGTTATCTATATATAGCCATGAAAGTGAAAGTGTAAGTTGCTCAGTCATGTCCAACTCTTTTGCAACCGCATGGACTGTAGCCTGTCAGGCTCCTCTGTCCATGGGATTTCCCAGGCAAGAATAGTGGAGTGGATTGCCATTTCCTTCTTCAGGGGATCTTCCTGACCCAGGGATCAAACTGGCATCTCCTGCATTGCAGGCAGATTCTATACCATCTCAGTCACCAGGGAAGCCATATATAGTAGTATTTATCTGTTAATCTCAATCTCCTAATTTATCCCTCCCCCTCCCCTTTCCCTTTGACAACTGTGTTTGTTTTCTATGTCTGTGGGTTTATTTCTGACAAACAAAACATAGTACCACCACAGGGCTGCTTATTTTTCTCTCACTAAGGTTGAGAATGCTTCATTCACTCCATAGGATTCCAAAATAATGTTAGCTTCCCATTTTTGCTCTGAATTTCTGCCTGCCCTGAAGTCTGTCTATGAAGAAAGTCAGGTTCCTCTGTGTGGATTCCTTGGTTTGTTCTCTGCCCACCCTGCTATTCTGTGACCCGGGAAAGTGAGCCAGGAAGGAAGGGGAAAGAGACTCACCCAGAAATGCTGATGTGGGGGAAGGATCCCGACCTCTAGATAATGAAGTGTGGATTGTTGGCAAATTTCTTATGATAATAATGGTGGAGGAAAAATTATGTTCAGTTAAAAAACTGGCAGCAGTTTCTTCAGGGAGAGAATTGTCTTTTGTTCAGGAGAATACATTGATGGCCTTTCTGAGTATGAAAGGTGAGCTTGCCCCGGGACATGGCTTAGATGAGCTAGACTGAAGGTGATTTTCAACCTTGGCTACATAGAAGGAGCTTTGGGAAATGATATGTGCATGTGCCCCAGTTCCAGAACCTCTGATGTAATTGGTATGGGGTAGGGTCTGGACACTGCTATTTAAAAAAAAAAAAAAAACTTCCCAGGAGATTCTATTGTGTAGTGAAGTTTGAGAGTCCCTAGTGCCAGACCCAAACGAGAAGGGACAGGGAGAACAGTGAAAAAATTGGGGGGCTGGTGGTTTTGCAGGAGATGAGAGGGAAAGGGGAGTTGATATGGATGGTGGAGGGAGGGAGCTGTCTGTACAGAGATGACCGATGAAGTGTTGATGGAGCCCAGAGGAGCCAGGGACTGTTAGCAAAGGGATCACTGGCATTTAACTTTAGGTTGTGTGCTGTGCTACATAATAACATCACCATAGAGGTTCAAATCCTCAGTGAACGTCTCTACAGGCCCAATCTTGTGTTCCTATGGGGGAAGCACGGGAACCTAGGCTGGCCCCAGTGATGGACAAACAAAGTGCAACATCTGCAGGAGTCAGGACTGAAAATTCAGCAAAAGTAGGAAATGGGAGCTAGAGGGAATCAGGACAAATGTTCCCCTCTCACCCCACCAACCATCCTCTGGGATGTTGGGGTGGGGGCGAGTGCTTGGTTTCCTACCGTTTGTGGGATAGGGCTCCAAGGTAATTTTATTTAACTCTCAGTGGATATCGCCTCAGATGCTGGAGGACACGAAGACTTGAGCCAAAGAATAATAAATAATTCACCACCTTCCCGCTTTCCACCTCACATACTCCATGTGTGGAATATTTTATAGCCATCACAGTTCATTCACATTCATCTCTCTCTGAGCCTTCCAACAGAACTGGGAGATGGGGAAGGAAGGAATCTGTCACATCAGATTGCTGAGTGAGGGGGTCCTCAGTGGCTGGAGCTTATGTACAGTGATGGGACTTAAAGCATCACTACCTTGGAACCATCATTTCTGGTTCTGACTTGTTGCTCAGGCCACCATTCCGGCTTAGCTGGGCTTCCAGCTACTTTGGAACTGGATGGACATCTTCTGACTTAACTTTAAAAAACAAAAACACAACATGAGTTCTAGATGCAATGTTTAATCTCTTTCCTCCCCCCTGTTTTTTCTGTCTTTTCTCTTGCTTCTCTCTCCTTTTCCTGCTTGTTCATACTTCTCCATTTCCCATGTCCTCATTTGCATCCATCCACCACTCACCATTTCCAGGCAATGCTCTCATTTGTAGATTTCCCCCTAGCTTAGCATATTCATGCATGAATTCCACATAAAAGTAATTTCGAATGCTTCTTTATTATTTGGTCTTCTCTCTTGCTTTAGCTGATTCCAGGGTGAGTCAAATGTCTTTACCAGCATGTATTGCTGAATCATCCAATTTCTAATCAGAAGATGGTCACCGAGTCTCTGGGAGGAACTTCACAAACATCCACAAGTTGTTGATGTCACACCCATTCCTGGCAGATAGACGGGACTCAATATATTAACTGGCTTCAGTTGCCCTTTGCTCTAGATTTAGAAGAGAGGAATGGTGACCTGTTTCACCCACAAGCAAAGAAAGAGTGTGTTTTATGCCCAGGTGTTTGCCATATAGCCTGATACAAAACCATGTCCTGGAAAACTATAAGCCAATCTAATTTATAGAAATAAACTGAGTGAGAATCATTATTTTTTATTGGTACCACTTAATGTGAAGAAAATGCACATTTTCCAAAAATATGGAAAAAACGTTCCATTTGCCTTATTGGGTCCAAATGTTAGGTTTAAATTATTTTACTATGCAAACTCTCTTTCATATCTTGGCAGTAGTGATTTCCATTTTTATTCCTTTGGTATCCATAATCTTATGAGAATCAAAAACACATGCTTTGAGATCACTGGACAGCTCCTCCTCCAACATTTTAAAAATGCACAAGGAAGGTTATTGCTCTGGTAGCAAAAATAACAGGAACGCTATGGGAGAAAATTATGAGGACATCTAGGCAGAATGGGAAAGAGGTTCAAAAGGTGCATTCTGGTTTTTATGCTTTTGATTTGCAAGTCATTAAGCTGGAAGAGCCCCTGCCTCCTGCTGACTGCCACTAAGAATGCATTTTTTCTTTCTCTAGTAGAGATACTTATTCTATGACTCCAGGTTTGTGGTACTGGAGGAGAATGGGGGATCTGGATTTTCCAGTACTTCTAGAGATGGGGAGCTTGGAGGCTTGGACTAAGAGTCAATGGACTTCTGGTCTCTCTTTGTCTGTAGGGGCGGGTGCATTGGGCAGGGAAGGAGAACCATCACGCAAATTTCAATCCCAAGAATTTCAGGCTGACAGAGAGAAGTCACTGAAGAGGAAAATACTTTGTCTTCTCTTCTGAAAAAGTAATTAAGCAAATGAAATTGAACTAGCAGATTATTCAAAAAATTTTTCATATTATCTCATTAATTAATTTTTGCATTCCGGGTATGAAAGGGAGAGCTTACAACTGTGTGGTTAATAACTGAGTGGAGTAATAAACACCCCCTTACACTTGAACTCCCGGACCTGAGTTCTACACTTTACCTTGACTTTCTAACATTGACTGTGACGGATATGCTGAATGATCATTGCATGACCATCAGCTCATTTACTTCTGCAAATCAAACTGACTTGTTGCCAGACAAGAGTTTAAAAATGCTAAGGGAAGGCACCCTTAGCAATGGCAGGTACCTCATTTGTTTAGGTAGAGAAAGATTTTGGTGACCATAACTCAGGAAGCAAGTGTATGCCCTGTGCAGGCTGGAGTGATGTAAGAGTCCCACCAGATCCTATCTCAGGATCTCAGTTCTTCTCCCAGGAAGGCTGGTTTACTAGTTCCCAATAGCTTAATCTCCTTGGTCAAAGACCAAGTTAGACCCAGAGCAAGTTAGACCTCTTCTGCAGGTCTAAATCCTGCTCACAATTCTCTTAGGATATATCTAAGGTTTAAAGATAGGGTAGACTTGTGCTTGTTAGTCATAGGTGGAACACCTTAGTAATCAACCAGATTCAGTTCAGTTCAGTTCAGGCACTCACTTGTGTCTGACTCTTTGTGACTCCATGGACAGCAGCACACCAGGCCTCCCTGTCCATCACCAACTCCCAGAGTTTACTCAGACTCATGTCCATTGAGTCAGTGATGCCATCTAACCATCTCATCCTCTGTTGTCCCCTTCTCCTCCCACCTTCCAATCTTTCCCAGGATCAGGGTCTTTTCCAATGAGTCGATTCTTCACACCAGGTGGCCAAAGGATTGGAGTTTCAGTTTCAGCATCAGTCCTTCCAATGAATATTCGGGACTGATTACCTTTAGGATTGACTGGTTGGGTCTCCTTGTAGGCCAAGGAACTCTTAAGGATTTTCTCCATCACCACAGTTCAAAAGCATCAATTCTTCGGCACTCAGCTTTCTTTATAGTCCAACTCTCACATCCATACATGACTACTGGAAAAACCATAGCTTTGACTAGAAGGACCTTTGTTGGCAAAGTAATGTCTTTGCTTTTTAATATGCTGTCTAGGTTGTTCATAGCTTTTCTTCCAAGGAGAAAGTGTCTTTTAATTTGATGATTGCAGTCACCATCTGCAGTGATTTTGGAGCCCCCCCCACCCCCAAAAGATAAATCAACCAGATTAAAGGAGTAGAAAAGGCAGAAAGCTCGGAGCTAAGGGAATTCAGTGGTTGTTTTGGCTCCACCCATTTCTCTGTTACTAGCCTGTGGCACATTGCTTAACTTCTGAATCTCACTTTTCTGTTTGCAACATGGGAGTACAAATAGCACTTCTCTTGTATCTTAGAATTATTTATTTAGTTGCTAAGTTGGGTCTGACTCTTGAGATCCCATGGACTGTAGCCCACCAGGCTCCTCTGTCCATGGGATTTTCCAGGCAAGGATACTGGAGTGGTTAGACATTTTCCTTCTCCAGGGGATCTTCCTGACCCAGGGATTGAACCCAGGTCTCTTGCATTGCAGGCAGATTCTTTAACTGACTGAGCTACCAGGGTCCATAGAATTGTTATGAAGAATAAATGAAACAAAGACTGTCTACTTAAGATACCTAATATACTTTGCCTGTTTTGCTTCTCATTAAATCTGTAGGGGCTCTTTGAGGGGCTGGGAAATAGAAGGGCTCAGATCCTTAGAGAAGTTGATGGCCCGTTGAGAAACAGAAGAGCAACATGGTATATGTGACTCCAGGACCAACTGGCCTAGTTCAAATCTCAGATCCACCTCTTTCTAGCTATGTAGACCTAGAGTAAGTTACTTAAACTATCTATGACCCAGGAACCTTTTCTGAAGACAACAACAACCTCCTTACCTCATGTTCATCACAGCACTGTTTATAATAGCCAGGACATGGAAGCAACCTAGATGCCCATCAGCAGATGAATGGATAAGGAAGCTGTGGTACATATACACCATGGAATATTACTCAGCCATCAAAAAGAATTCATTTGAACCAGTCCTAATGAGATGGATGAAACTGGAGCCCCTTATACAGAGTGAAGTAAGCCAGAAAGATAAAGAACATTACAGCATACTAACACATATATATGGAATTTAGAAAGGTGATAACAATAACCCTATATGCAAAACAGAAAAAGAGACACAGAAATACAGAACAGACTTTTGAACTCTGTGGGAGAAGGTGAGGGTGGGATGTTTCAAAAGAACAGCATGTATACTGTCTATGGTGAAACAGATCACCAGCCCAGGTGGGATGCATGAGACAAGTGCTCGGGCCTGGTACACTGGGAAGACCCAGAGGAATCGGGTGGAGAGGGAGGTGGGAGGGGGGATCGGGATGGGGAATACGTGTAAATCTATGGCTGATTCATATCAATGTATGACAAAACCCACTGAAATGTTGTGAAGTAATTAGCCTCCAACTAATAAAAAAATTAAAAAAAAAAAAAAATAAAACAGATGTTGCACTTACAGTTCTCAGCGAAGTTCCTAAAACATAAACCTTATGATGGACATGAGCTCCTGTTATCCCCTTCTGCTACTGCTGCTGCTGCTAAGCTGCTTCAGCTGTGTCCAACTCTGTGCGACCCCATAGACGGCAGCCCACCAGGCTCCGCCGTCCCTGGGATTCTCCAGGCAAGAACATTGGAGTGGGCTGCCATTTCCTTCTCCAATGCATGAAAGTGAAAAGTGAAAGTGAAGTCGCTCAGTCATGTCCGATTCTTCAGGATCCCATGGACTGCAGGCCGCCAGGCTCCTCTGCCCATGGGATTTTCCAGGCAAGAGTACTGGAGTGGGGTGCCATTGCCTTCTCTGGTTATCCCCTTCTAGGGGACACCAAAGACCCATGGGTATGGAATAATATTCACATCTGAGATACTTTGGGTAACTTTTATTTACACTGTTCAGATCTCTTTGCCAGTATATGAGCTTATAGGAACTTTGTCAATGGACTCCAAAACATAGACTGCTGGTCCTTCTTACACAAGTCTTGTAGAGATCTCTCTCACCTAAGAAATCAAGGGGCATATTTTAAGGCTCATATTTGCTTTTCCTTTGATTCTCCTAAGTATGCTTCCTTTTTAAAAAGAAACTTTTCATTTTGGACTAATTTTAGATTTACAGAAAAGTTGCCAATATGGTATAGAGCTTTCTTGTTTACCCTTCCTCAGGCTCCCCTAAAGATAACATCTTATGTAACTATGGTACATTTGTCAAAACTATGAAATAAACATTACACATTGCTGCTGAGTAAAAGACAGATTTTACTTTGGATTTCACAAGTTTTCCCTCTTACATCTTTTATTTCCTCCAGGACCCCACACTGGAACCCACAGGACCGTCTCTTCCATCTCATCCCCTCTGTGACAGTTTCTCAGTGTTCCTTGGTTTTCCATGACCTTGACAGTTTTGAGGAGTCCTGGTTAAGCACTTTGTAGACTGTTCCTCTCCTTGGATTTGTCTGATGTTTTTCTCACGATTAGATTAGGCTTTTGGGGAAACACCACAGAGGTAAAGTGCTGAGCCCACACTGAATGAGAAATCCTTATCTTTTCTGCCTTTCACTTGTCTTCAATTTCTCTTCCTCTCTTTTCTAATTATCCCCCCTCCCCCAACCACAAATGGACTTACAGTCTTGGAAACCAAAGGATGAGAAATGAAGTGGGCTCCTGAGGGAAATTAGTATTTGGAAGTGAATAAAGCATTTTGCTTGCCTGAGTCTCCATCGGACTTGACATGCCAGAACCCACCTTGAGGATATGGCCCCTCCTTACTCCACCCACCCCCCAATTTGCAGGAATTTGGGAGAGCCTTTGTACTGACACATGGTATAAACTGAAGGTTCCTGCGGTTTTAGCTTCATATCAGGGTGCGGGTGTGCTAACATTTCATGACACTCCCTGTGGATCCTCTGCTCTGCGCTTCACTATGCGCAGGCGTCTGCCTCTGCGAACTCAGGTGTTTTGGCCTCCCACTTAACACTTTCGACCTTAACATCCAAACGAGATACAACGTCTCTGCCATCCGAATTTCCCTGGCTTTTTTGCTCGTCTTTTATAACCTGGGACCCCTTTCACTTCTCCAGGTATTTCTGGGAGATCTCAGAAATGTCACAGACGAACTCTCCAATGGCGCGCTCATGGAAGGACGAGGGTGTGGGGACTATACCCGCAGTCCTTCAGAGGCTGTGGAAAGTAAAAGTGAAAGTTACTCAGTCCTGTCCAACTCTTTGCAACCCCATGGACTATACAGTCCATGGAATTTTCCAGGCCAGATACTGGAGTGGGTAGCCTTTCCCTTCGCCAGGGAATCTTCCCAATCCAGGGATCGAACCCAGGTCTCCCACACTGCAGGAGGATTCTTTACCAGCTGAACCACCAGGGTAGCCCAAGAATACTGGAGTGGGTAGCCTATCCCTTCTCCAGGCGATCTTTCCCATCCAGGAATCGAACCTGGGTCTCCTGCATTGCAGGCAGATTCTTTACCAACTGAGCTACCAGAGAAGGCTGTGGAGGCCACTGCCAATGTGGCTACCTCTGTCTCTGCCACACCAACAAATGCTCGCAGTAACCTCTCCTACTGCTCATCTCCCATTGCGCATCTTTCTTTGTGCACCTCCCACTGTGCATCACTGGTGGGTCCCCGCTAGAGCTCGCGTTTCCCAGAATCCAAGTTTGTGCAAATAGCACCTATAGCTTCTGCCTGTGGACCTTCTCTAAGACACTTACCTGAATCTGTGATGCAGACTAGAGTGTCAGCATCTGAGACAGACAGTGTCTGTCTGCTATTCTAAGACACCCTCGCCCCTCCTGAGAGCAGACTGCCTCTGCAAACTGCTTGGGGGGAAGAAGGAAGAAAAAAAAAACCCAAATGGAAAGTTACACAGTCTCCAGTAACTACCATCACTACACAGCAGAAGTCCTTCAGGGCAGGTCTCAGCGCTCAGAGTTGACTGCCTGACATCCCAGCTCCAGGCTTTGACCTCGCTTCCCCACCCCAGGCAATGCTGGTAAGGAGAAACCTTTGAAATAATAGATGATCCTGAGTTAATGTTACATGAGAATTGATAAGTAATTTAACCTTAATACAAAAGGTTTTGCGGGGGGAAGACAGTATTATGGAAGTAATTTAAGGCTAGGCTTAAAACTCAGTAAAAAATACCTCGGCTAGTGGTTATTAATCTTCTGAAATCACATTTCTTAATTTTGAAGATAGTTAAAAGAAGGGGGAAAAATCCACAAAGAGAGTTGGCCAGTTTCAAACTGAATATTTAATTTTCACACTATTTCGGCCAAAACACTCTGCAATTTGTAGGTTCGTGAAGGTTAAAATGCTTTGTACCACATGTTTTCTTGAGTTGCAGAATCATGACTGAGGGCTTGGTAAGGACATCTTCAGCAGCAAATATTTGTTGGGGGAAAAGCCTTGTTTTAAACATAAGACAGAAAGTGAAACAGTGAAACTGATATTCTTCATGCATTTCTTTGAGTTATGGCCTGGTCTGGCATTCATTTAAACCAAATATTGCTCCTGCTCTGCCTCCGCTGTGGCAGGACAAATCAGAAAGGGCCCAAGAATAATCCATAAACTGCAAGCATTCAAAGCTGCTTGATGTGGATTCAGGCAGAACAGACTGGAGAACATCCCCAAATTATGTGTTCTGTGTTCAAAGAAACCACAATTTCTCTTCTGCTTTCCCCCACCCCCATTTCACCAAAGGCAACATGTATGATGATAGAAGGAATATGGGCTTGGGGAAATAAATGTCTGAGGTTCCAGTCTGGGCTCCTTTGTATGCTAACTGTGAGATCCTGGCTAAGTTACTTGGTTTCCAAGTCTCAGTTTGATCATTTGTAAAATAGGGCAAATTATTCCCACCTTTCACAGTCGTCATGAATATTACAATAGTTCCCGGTGGGAAAACCTCTGGTATAACTGCTGGAATATGGAAGGTATTTAATAGGCGTCCTTTGATTTCTGCACTATTATAGAATTCTGCATTTTCCTTATTTATGTAGTTGGGTTATAAAGAAAGAAGGATCTTCTGAAACTTAGGCCAGAAAATGAACCCTTGTCCATTCTGCTGGCTTACTCCCACTGATGATGACTGAAGGGCACTGGCAAATGTTACAGTGCCAGGGGACGTGTCCCCTTTGGTCCTGCAGATCAGAACTGGGAGGGAAAGATGACTTGAGTTACAGCCTGGTCTGGAAGACTGCAGAACAGACTGCAGGAAGAACTGTGCTTTCACCCCATGGTAAAGATTTCATCCTCATAGATTTTTCTTTCAGTGCTTCACCTTGTGGGGTCTCTGAATTCTATGGACCATCATTTTAAGACTTGACACTCCACACTGCTTGCTCTTGGATCTGGCTCCAGATAAGGGCCTTAGTGATCGTTTGCTGTTGTTTAGTCACTAGGTCCTGTCTGACTTTTTTCGGCTCCATGGATTGCAGCCCGCCAGGCTCCTCTGTCCGTGGGATTTCTGAGGCAGTAGTGTGTGTGCATGCATGCTCAGTCACTCAGTCCGGGTACTGACTTGAGTAACTCTGACCTCACTGAGGTGCTCAATCCATTGTCTCTCATACTTTCTCACTACCCCCAGCTTTCTCGTGGGTTCAGGCTGACCAACTCTGGTTCCTTATGAGCACTGTCTACTCATTCCCAAATTCTTACCTACCCTTAACCATTTTTCCTCCATATCATACTTGCCCAGAAACCATCAACCCAGTTAAACCCAGATGTCCACTTACACTGAGTCATACCTGAACATTTGGACACTGCTGGAGGTAGAAAGATTACAGTATAACTGTGCTGGTTGAATTCTGTTTAAATTAATGACCACAGGTCTCAAATTTCATACCTTCTCTTACCTCTAAAACTCTTGAGAAGACACTTACTTTAAGCTGATGAGCTGGTCTCATATCATATAGAAAAAAATAGATGTGTTGCTGTTCCTATATAAAGTCCCACCCCTATGTTGTGCTCTGGAGAAACCATAGTCTAGCTGGGTAAGAGACATGTCATCTTCAGTAAGAGATGGGTTAAAGTAGAGTCCCCACTGGCCCAAATCAGAATAGTTCTAATCCTCAGCCCCCTTCCCAGTTTGTTAATCAGAGATTAGTGTAGTAGTGTTAGTCACTCAGTCATGTCCAACTGTTTGTGACCCCATGGACTGTAGCCTGCCAGGCTCCTCTGTCTGTGGGATTCTCCAGGCAAAAATAGCGGAGTGGGTTTCCATTCCCATCTTCAGGGAATTTTTCCGACCCAGGGATAGAACCTGGATCTCCTGTATTGCATTGCAGGCGGCTTCTTTACCGTCTGAACCACCAGGGAAGCCCTGTGAATCAGAGACTGAGTCCCCTCAAATCATGTTAGTTTTTCTCAGCGACAGTCTTCACTGACAACTGCAAGTTCTTTTCTTCTAACATTTGTCTGTTGCATTCAGAACTGGAAGGTGGCTCATGGCTGCCAGCACTGATGGTGACCATTGTGAGGACACCGATGTCTGTTTCAGAGACCTTCCCACAGTCTCTTAAATTCACTAATCTCTGGAAGTTAAAGCACTTCTGATTCTCTGCAGGAGTAGGAAGAAGATCCTCTGTATCTCTGAAATTTGGTGGTTTAAATTGCCCTGCACCCCGCCTACTTCTGCGTCCCTTCTGGTAGCTAAGTACTCACGCTTGCCCTCCCCTTAAAATTCTCAGAACTTTTATTCCTCCTTCTAGAAAAGAGCAAACATGGGATTAATCACTGTTTCGGTACTGTTTTGTGAAAACAGAAAATCATAGGGCATTTTGCCAGATACAATATCCATTTCCTCAGTGATGGATGATAAAAGTCTGCTAAACTGGGTAACATTTAGATTGTTATCTCAGTCTCATCCTTGTGGGGGTGTCATACGTTAGCCACACAGCCCCTGACACTCTCAGTGAGAGGGCTGGGGCTCTGCTCCTCATTTGTTAAATTAAAAGGATTGGTCTAGAGGATTTTTAAGGGCACTTCTAGCTCTGGAATTTTAATTTTAAGAAACATCTTGAGTGATACCATTCGTAAAAATCCTTTAAAAATGTTTTAAGGTCCATGAATAGAAAATCCTAAGAAGCATGCCAGAGGTCCCTGAATTTGAGTCTTCAACAGCCCATCAATTTCCTGGTACAAAGGCCAATCTATGAAATAATCACAACATCTATCTTCTGATGGATCCCAGCTGATTAAGTCACTACGGAGACAAGAGGCAACGTTTTTGCACGTGTTCACCGTGCGCATCAGGGGGAAATGGAACAATTCAAAGCTAGAGGGGTGCTGGTGGGTGGTCCTTCCCTTGAATAGCGATAAGAAAGCAAACTTAGATGCAGATTTTTTTTTTAATAGGAGGATAGTTGCTTTACATTTTTTTTTTTTTTTTGCTGTACAGCAAAGTGATTCGGCCATATATATAGATATATCCCCTCTTTTTTTTATTTCCTTCCCATTTAGGTCACCACAGAGCATTGCATGCAGTTCCCTGTACTATACAATCGGTCTTCATTAATTATCTATTTTATATATAGTAGTGTATATATGTCAATCCCAATCTCCCAATTTTTTTCACCCCTCTATCCCCCCTTGGTGTCTATATGTTTATTCTCTATGTCTGTATCTCTATTTCCAGTTTGCAAATAGATTCATCTGTACCATTTTTTTTAGATTTCACATATATGCATTAATATATAATACTTGGTTTTCTCTTTCTGATTTATCACACTCTTTCTGAGAGTCTCTGGGTCCATCCATGTCTCTGAAAGTGGCAGTTTCATTCTTTTTATGGCTTACTAATATTCCACTGTATGTATGTGCCACATGTTTATCCATTCCTCTGTCGATGGACATTAGGTTTCATGTCCCGTCTTTTGTAAATAGTGCTGCAACAAACTTTGGGGTGCATGTTTCATTTGGATTTACAATTTTCTCTGGGTATATGCCCAGGAGTGGGATTGCTGGGTCATATGGTATTTCTTGTTTTAGTTTCTTAAGAAACCTCCACACTCTTCTCCAATAGTGGCTGCTCCAAGATTAGGAGTGGCAGGTTCTAATTGTAGACACCAAGTGTGTGACATTGCGTATGTCTCTGAGCTTTGCTTTCTTCCTTTGTAAAATAGTAATAAAAATAATTCTCTGGTTGTTTTAAGGATTGAATGATGATTGAATATGCAAAGTTCTTAGTGCATGACAGCACTTAACATGCTATCAATAATAATGTGCACATGTGTGTGCATAGTTGCTTTGTGTCTGACGCTTTTTGACTTCATGGACTGTAGTCTGCCAGGCTCCTCTCTCCATGGGATCCTCCAGGCAAGAATACTGGGGTGGGTTGCCATGCCCTCCTCCAGAGGATCTTTCCGACCCATAGAACCTATGTCTATTGTGTCTCCTGCTTTGGCAGGTGGAATCTTTACCACTAGCGCCACTTGGGAAGCCCATCAATAATAATACTTATTATTGATTATTATTACTGTTGAATATCAAGAAGAGAGATTAAAGGAGGGTTTCTTCAAGGTTGATGATAGATTCTGGGATCCAGGGGCCTTTCTTGATACTCCTGATGTCAGGTATAGAGACAGCCACTTAGCTTGCTAAGCTTAATCCTAATTTTCAGCCTCACATCCTGTCTCCTCTAGACCCTCATAGCTTCTCTACCTCAGAATCAACCTCCAAGAAGACTTTATCTTTGCAGTTTCCAGTGCTGGGCTAAGGGAACACCCAAGATGCTGGCTCTGGCTCCCTCGGAAAGGCTTACAGGATACCCATGCTCTTTGCTCCGCAGGCCACGAGCTTTCCTCTTCCCCCAAGACAGCAGAGGGTCCTTTGCTCACATTCTTTCCCCAGATCCTGATTCCCTGTGTCTTTTGGCAGCTTGAACTGTTGAAAAGCTTAGCTGTTGTCCCAGCAAGAAGCCAAGGATTGTGCTGGCCCTTCAAACTTTTGTGTTCTGACAGAATCGAGTAAATCCTGCAGACTCTGGGCTGCTAATCCCCTGTGAATGGCATTCTTGGCTTTCTGACTGAGAATTAGCCTAATGACTTTGTAGAATTAGAATGAGTATTGAACTTGTCCTTGGGAGATCTGGGTTCCAATCTCAGTTCTGCGGGTCAGAAATAACCACATGACCTTGGGCAGAGAGATTTACCTTTCTGATCCTCAGTTTCTGAGGATCCTCAGTGAGATGAGGTTGATAACAGTATCTAGGAGGAGGCAGAACTTTATTTGTTGGTAAAAATACTCTGATATACCTTTAAGCAAAAAGGAAGCTATACAATATTATGTCTAGCATGATCACAGTTTTGGGAAAGGAAAGCATGTATGGACAGCAAAAAGACTGGAAAGGATATTCACCAAAATATTTGGAGTTATTGCTGGGAAATAAAATGGCAACTGATTTGTAATTATTTTCTTGGAGGATTATTGTTTTTGTAATCAGTGATTAAAATGCAAGAGCAAAGATGAAAGGTGTTTCTGTTCTTTAAAAAAAAAAGCACTATCCTCAAGGTTTTGGCAAGTTTAGAAGAGGAGATTTACAAATTTCTATAAGGCACTGGGGGAAGACCTTGGTGAATAGCTCTAGCTATTGGTGTCAGACTTTCTGGACTCACAGCTGAGGAACCCTTCAGCAGGGAAGTGAAACTTTAGGTCTTAAGATGACAGAAAAAACCCAGACTTGTTTGATGATTTCAAGCAGTTATTTAGGTACCTCACCAGCATCATTTGTTCAGCATTCCAAAATGGTCACTACCTAACAAATTATATTTAAACATCTCTAAATTTCTATGATCTTATAAAAATTTTGTCCCAGTTCCTATTTATTTATTTATCTTAGTAAATAAGGTATTAGGAATCTTTTTAAGATTGCGCTTAAGAACTTGGCAAATATTAAAAGTATCTCAAGAAGAGCAGTGTTCATATCCATGTTGTATAGATCTACCTCCTTACACATGTTTATATATTCATAGACATATGTATAATTAATTTTCCTTCTTGTCTGTTGGTATAAATATCAAAAGTGCAGCATAAGAGAGAAAACATTCCTATTCACTTGAACCAGCAGTCCTAAGATTGGAGATGAGCAAGAAGACAAAAACATGCTCTCCAGAAAGTAGTTTCCTTGGAGTATGGGAATAACCGCCAGGCAGGAACCTCCCCCCCCCCCGCCCCCCCAGCCTTGTTCAGATGCTGGGAGAATTCCTGGTGCGAAGGGAGGGACCATCTGCTGACATGAGCAGCTGACCTGGCCAGAGGTGGTGGTGCCGGTCCACCCCACGAACACTGGCTGCAGAGGTCTCAGCTTGACTTTGTCTTGTCAGTTTCAGGTATAAATGCTTACTAAATGTTCTAGAACATGGGACATCCAGGGGAGCTCCAGAAAGATCAAAGTGACCTGCACGAGGGTAGGGGTAAGGGGTGGGGCATCATCAGAAGCCACCAAGCAAATTTGGGGTCTTCAGTGAAGGGCCACATCAAACCATTCAGGTTTTTCTCTGGTCCCTCTTCGTGCATTCAACTCATAGCCATTCTGAGCTACTGAATATACATACATTCTTAAGTCTTTGTGCTTGGAACGTGTTAAAACTTTTTCATATAGTTTGTTGCTTTGACTTCCTCTGGCAAATATTTTCATCATTAACAACACTGCTCTACCCTTATTCTAACTTGACTGCTGCGATTGTTTCAAAATTTCTTGCGTTAAAAAAAAATAGAAGTTATTTGTTTACTTATCTCTTTGAATATTCCTAATACAGTTATTTTGAAGTCTTGTAAAAGACTAGTCCATGGAATTAATTTCATCTGGTGTGAATTCCTGCTCTGATTTTATTGGCTATCTTTGGAGCATTAAGTTTTTCTTCCTGTGTTTTGGAATTTGGATTTGCAGTCTCACATTGTGTATGACTTTTTGTTTACTATTCTCTCTCTCTCTCTGTCATTCTGTGCTCACCTAGGGCTTTTCGCTCAGTGGTCCCCAGTCCAGAATCAGATCTAATGGGAGCTGAGGGTTTCTGCTTGGGGTGGGGAGGGGATGAGAGAGGGTCAGAGTAGGGGGGATGTTTCAGACCCAGTCATCAGGCCAGCGGGCATTTGGTTCTCTTCCTAGTGATGAGGTGCTACCTTTCCTCTGTAGCATTCCTGTGTCTCGGTCCCATGGAATGGTAGTCCCAGGTAGCTGGGGAGAAATAGGTTTTACTCAGTGAGAGGAGGGTGTGGAGTCTTGCCCTAGTCCTGCCTTGGAGCAGAAAAAGTGAAAGTCGCTCAGTCTTGTCTGACTCTTTGTGATCCCATGGACTGTAGTCCACCAGGTTCCTCTGTCCATGGGGATTCTCCAGGCAAGAAGTGGAGTGGAGTGGGTTGCCATACCCTCCTCCAGGGGATCTTCCCAACCCAGGGGCTGAACGTGGGTCTCCTGCATTGCAGGCAGATTCTTCACTGTCTGAGCCACTCTTGAAGAAGAGACACACACAACCCCTCTTGTGACATCTCTGCTTCCATAAGCCTGAAGCCCAGCCAGCTTGTCCCTGGATGTTTCAGTTCCACTTCTAGTCCATCACAAATATGTCTTGGTTTCCATAGTGGCTCTGTCTTTTTTTTTCCATTTTACATTTCCCTAGTAACTCAGCGGGCAAAGAATCTACCTGCAATACAGGAGACCCCAGTTCGATTCCTGGGTCAGGAAGATCCCCTGGAGAAGGGATAGGCTACTCACTCCAGTATTCTTGGGTTTCCCTGGTGGCTCAACTAGTAAAGAATCCACCTGCAATGCGGGAGACCTGGGTTCAATCCCTGGGTTGGGATGATCTCCTGGAGAAGGGAATGGCTACCCATTCCAGTATTCTGGTCTGGAGAATTCCATGGACTGTATAATCCATGGGGTCGCAAAGGGTCAGGCACAGCTGATTGACTTTCACTTTCACTTTTCTCTGCAACATGAACAGGGAGGGTAGGCAGGCTTTGAAGTAACTGTGTCACTTTGACTGAATGGATCTTCCCCTTTGAGTTACTGAATGTTTTCATATGTCTGGAAATTATTCTCAAGTAGAGGTCATGTTCCACTTTTCAGTCTGTCTTTATTGAAGCTTTTCCTTGTCTGCTGAGAATTCCAATAATTAGGAGAAGACTGAAGACACGAGGATGTGGCCATCCGCGTGGGGATTTCTCTTCCACTCAGGAGCAGATTGACAGCTTGCTGTCTTGGAAGTCTAGAGCCTGCTGGTTTAGCAGATCCCTCTCCAACTGGTCAGCGAGTCCTGGGTGCAGCTCCTGCTGTATGTAAGGGCTGTGACGGCAGTCTAAGGGGCCAAGGCCTGACGAGTCCTCCTCCTCCTCCTCCCCAGCTGCTCGGTTGCCTCTTCGCGTCTCTAGTGCTTGCTCTGATCAGGGGGATGTTTGGGAGTCTGGAGGCAGGGAGTGGGCAGAGGCAGTGTGGTGGTCCACCTGATCCATTGCAGGATTTTGCACCTGGATTGTGGGTGGTGGAGGATGGGGAGGAACTTCCCCAAGTCCTGACTCTGGTCTTGCCCTCACAGCAACCCTCAGAGATGCCTCAAGGATTCAGGCCAATGTGTGGCTCCCATCTCTAGTGTCAACTCTCCTCAAAATGCTTGTTTTGTCAATTCAGAAGGGAATTGGGTGAAAGAGGAATTCAAGCCGCATGGTGTCTTGGAAATACGTTTGATGCACGCATGCTAAGTCGCTTCAGTTAAGTCTGACTCTTTGCAACCCCATGGACTGTAGCCCACCAGGCTCCTCTGCCCATAGCATTCTCCAGGCAAAAATGCTAGAGCGGGTTGCCATACCCTGCTCCAGGGGATCTTCCTGACCCAGGGATCGAACCCATGTCTCTTATGTCTCCCGCATTGGCAGGTGGGTTCTTCACCACTAGCACCACTCAGGAACCCCATATTTGATAATATGTCTTAAATGTCTTTGCATGCCTTATGGGACCTGGGACGGGGCAGAGAATAATAACTTTTAAGATGTTATTTTATTGATTGAAAATCTAGGTGATTTTCTTATCTGAAAACAAGAAGTTTAATTTCTGTTTGCAACAAACAGATGCAAACACAAATGTGTGGCCAATTCTGTGGGGTTTCTCTAAAGTGCCAACCCATTTTGTGATGTCCTCTGTTTTTGTCCGGATCCTTCTCGTTGCAAGTGACACCCGGAAGAAGTTGACTCACTCCCACAACTAGAGGATCCAGGGGTGAAACAGGCCACAGGCACACGTGGATATGGAACTGTCAGCCACCAGCACCCTGTCTTCCATCTTCTGACTCTGCTTTCCTGCTAGACTGGCTTCATTCCTTTCTGCTGTTGGAAACAGTAGAGTACAATAGTTGAGAGTATAGCTTTGGGGATAAGTTATACTCTGTGACCTTGAGCAAGTTAATTAACCTCTCTGGTCCTCAGTTTCATCATCTAGAGAAATACTGTGATACTAATGGAGATCCACTCATGAGTTGTGAAGCTTACATTAGTGAGGGTGCGCTAACATTCACGGCAGTGCCTGGCCCATAGTAATCACTGTGTGAGATTTTCCCCTTGATGTTGTTGTTTTCTGTCTACAAATTCGGGGAAAGGACATGGCCTTAGATGCTTGCAGATGTATATTATCGCAGCCCAGAGGAAAGAAGTTTTCCTGTGTCAGCATTCACATACACAGGTCCCTGGGGGAATCTCACTTGCTCTTCTTGGTTCACATGCCCAGACCCTTGAATCCATTGCCATGGCCAGGGTTGAAGGTTACTGTGATTGACAGGTCTACTGTAATTACAGGGACTTGGGGAACAATAACTCCCCAGAGGTGGGAAGGATTTTGCCATTCACCCTTCCATTTACTCACTGAATGTTGATTATTGGTCTGTTAGGGGCCAGGTCCCTTTCTGAGCCTTGGGGTTGCATTATTGGTGAGAGAGACTAGTTCTCTGCCTCATGGAACTTATGTTCTGCTGATTGGAGGAGGAGTGGAGGAGGAGTCACACAGTGTACAAATAAATGAAAGGAAATATTGAATGTGGTAAGTGTTATGTTTAATATAAAATATGGCTTCCCTGATGGCTCAGATGGTAAAGAATCTGCCTTCAATGCAGGAGACCTGGGTTCAATCCTTGGTTCAGGAAGACCCCCTGGAGAAGGGAATGGCAACCCACTCCGGTTCTTGCCTGGAGAATCCCATGGACAGAGGAGCCTGGCGGGCTACAGTCCATGGGGTCACAAAAGAGTTAGGCATGACTGAGTGGCTCACACTTTCACTTTCAAGGAGATGTGTGGGAGGGTGACTTGGGTGGTCAGAAGAGGCATCTCTGAGTAGGCCACCTTGAAGCTGAGACCTTTGTGCCAAGAAGGAGCCACCATGCATTATTGTGCGTGCATTTCAGGCAGATGCAGCAAACTAGTTCAGTGGCCCCATGGCAGGGACGAGCTTTGGGTGTTTGAGAATGGAAGTGGCAGAAAGTGTGGCTGGAGCTTACTAAGCTGAGGGAGAGGGCTTTGTACCCAGGTGGGGTGGAGAAGCATAACCAGGGATAATTCACTGCTGCTCTTAAGAAACTGATGTTGTCCAAATAGCTTTCTGGCTGCCATGAAGGAGACAAGAGTGAGAACAGGCGAGGAGTCAGGAGGCGGCTGCACTGTCCAGGTGAGAGTGAGGGCAGCATGGCAGCTGCAAGTGAGGAAGGGTCTGGATATGATTGGAGATCGGAGGTAGGGTGGGCAGGACTGGTCGATGGGTTGGATGTGGGGGAAGGGATTGAGGATGACATCTGGGCTCCTGCTTTGAGCTTTAAAGGACCATGGTGTCCTTTAAAAAGGAGGGGACGATCGGAGGGAGAAAGGGGAAGAAAATCTAGAGTTCTGTGTTAGATTCGCTGAGTTTACTGATTTTTGGCAATACCAGGTGGAGATAGAAAGTCGTCACTTAGGAGCATGCATCAGGAATTTGGGGGAGAGGGCAGGCTGGGAATGGAATCCTCAGCAGGTAGATGATATTAAAACCAGGCAGGATGAGATTGTCATGGGAGCTCATGAGGATGGAGAAGAGATAAGGAACCAGGACAGAGCTGGGAAGGAGGGAAGGAGGGAGTGCTGTGCAGAATAAAAGAATATTGTCTGCCCTATTTCCTGAGAAAGGTGAGGCATCTTGGGTGTAAGATTCTTCAAGGGAGGGAAGAGAATTCCTTTGATCCTCCTCGTGGCTCACCTTCACCAGGCTTGTTCCTGAAGCTGGATGGGTCAGCTTTGAACAATCTTGCTTATTTCTCAGGCATTAATTTTATCAGTTGCTGCAGCTCTTGCTACAGTTGGGGGCAGTTTTGCATATTGGTAGGAGTTATTCATATTGCATATTTTTTCATATTTTCATATTGCATATTGCTCATATTGCATATTCATTTTGCATATTGGTAGGAGTTATTCAGCATTTAGGAGATCAAACCAGTCAATCCTAAAGGAAATCAACTTTGAATTTTCATTGGAAGGACTGATGCTGAAGCTCCCATACTTTGCCTACCTGATGCAAAGAGCCTACTCATTGGAAGAGACCCTGATGCTGGGAAAGATTGGAGGCAGGAGGAAAAGAGGGTGGCAGAGAATGAGATGGTTGGATGGTATCAGTAACTCAATGAACATGAGTTTGAGCAAACTCCAGGAGACAGTGAAGGACAGGGAAGACTGGCATGCTGCAGTCTATGGGGTCGCAAAGAGTCAGACGCGACTTAGCGACTGAACAACAACACTGAGGAACTCTGGATTTGCAATCTGTTCTCTTAGAGGGGTCCTTGGCAGGTCCTGCTTCGATGCGGAAGTTTGAGGGGTCTGAGAAGAGATTACCTGAACTCTGTCCCCTCATTTCAACAACACAGTTGTATACTTCGCTGTTTTACACAGCAGTCTGTGGAAGATGGCATTGTATCATTTGAATACAGAACTCTGCGGCCACAGAAGCGTGAACAGCCTGGATAGAACATCAGCTTGTTGAAGGCAGAGCTCCTCCTTGGCACCCAGCAGACACTAAGTAATCGTTTGTTGAGTGCAGTCATAGCAGATGTCTAAGGGCTTGCAGGGTAGCAGCCCTAACACAGAGGCTGTGTCCCACAGGGCGGCAGATTCTCAGCTCTAATTATACATCAGAGGTGATTACTGTGGCTGCAAAAACTTCCTATGCAGCATGGAAACAATTACATTAAAATGCAGTTGGAAATTCCAGTAATCTCCTTGGAGTAGACAAATAAACTTTGAAATCATTTACAAATGATGCACCAGATCTGCTCGGCATCTGCCCATTGTAGGAGGAGAACGGGTTTCTTCCACGAGGCTTTTCATGTGATGACATTGCTGCTTTCTCGTGATGAGGGAGGAAAACAGGAGGAGCTTGCTGGGCCGACCCCGTGTTGGACCTGGAGTCTGAGCATCCTCCGTGTGTGTGCGTGAGGATGTGGAGAGCTGGTCCTCCTGTCCAGCGCTGGCCTCTCCCTCCATGGAAACTGCTCTGATGTGAGATGGGGGTGAGCATGCTGGCCACTGCTCAGCTCCTGGGAAGATGTTTTCTCAGCTTTGCCTTTGCGAGGCTGGTGACAGGAGGCTGCCCTTTGACAGGCTTTGATGACAAGCCAAGACGCTAGGAGAGCCTGTCCCAGACATAGTCTCCCGGCATGGCCTTAGGCTTGGCCCCCAAGCCAGGAAGGAGGCGAATCAGGGTGGCCACATTGTATGTGAGGGGCACATTCCTGACGGCCTTGCCTAATTCAAATCTTGCATAATTCAGGACTAATTTTCCTATAAATAACTCTTTGATAAATAAAATTATTGGAGTGTATAATATGAAGAAAATGCATTCTTCAAGTGTGTAAATTTCTACTTATGGAGTCTGGGGCATATTATATGACATTCCTGGGCAGTCATGTCAGCAGAAAAATTTCCATTATCCTTGAATATATATGACTATTTTTTGCAAACTTAAAGGTGTAACTGCTTTAGCACTGGGTTTACTCTTCTAGCATTCTCTGCGGCCGTTGTTTCTGTGCTGCTTGCTAAATTAGCAGTGGTGCTTGTCTGGTTTTCGTCATAGGGTGTTATCACAGCTCATTTCTGTTCCAAGGTATTATTGCTGCTTATCGCTTAATGAATGCTTGGATGATATTGTTCTAAGATAGGAAAAGATTTTCAGTTATAATAATAGTAAATGTGAATGAACTCACACAAGTTGTGAGCACAAATACAACGGCACAATTTATGGGATATTGTTAAAAGATGGTGGGCTGCTCTGCTTAATAGCTAAAATCGTTCTAACATGTGATCTTAATGTGAAACATAGTTTATAATCCCTTCAGCCAGATAGCTTGGAAATGATGTGATCCCAGTGGAATTTCCAAAAAAAGCTGGAGCACTTGCATTGTTCCAAAATTTGTATACCGAGTTAATTTTTTAAATTTTGTGCTATTTCAAATTTGGAGAATTCAAATTCACATAGTATTCATGCTATTATTAGCTAGGATGCTTTTGTTTGTAGATTATGGAACAACTATCTCACAATCTCTTAAATAAATGAGGGAATGTATTGTAAGGATACCAGTGTTTCTCAGAGAAGCCTTGGTGCCCTGTACCTGGGCTTCAGAAATAGCTGGAACTGGTGCTTGAAAGCTGTCAGTGCTTTTCCCTTCTTAGTTTTTGCTTTTGTTTCTACAGAACTGGCTACACCACTTGTGGGTTTCCTTGCAAAGTGAAATAAGGGCCCCTTGTTCAAAAAGCAGAAAAAAAAATTTTCCTTATTTCCATAATATTAAAAAAATGAATTTCATAAACATTTAATAATAAACTCTGTGCCACATTTCGTGCTAGGAAGCTGAGGGGTAGGTGGGTGAGGTGGTCACCACAGGAAGGAGACATGGGCCACGCCCTCATGCAGCTCACAGTCCAATGAGGGTCTGGAAGGAGCTGTCATTGAATTTCAAGTCACAGACCAGAGCGATGAAAATGTTTGTGGGCTCTGCTGTCTTCAGCATTGGGAGTTGCCCATCTCACTTTGTTTTAAACTTCCCAGGTCAACCTTAGTATAAGGATGTAGTGAATAGATTGAGTTCATTCCTCCTCTCTTACTTTTCCGAAAAGGCTGACTGGTCAATCTCTGCATTCCTTTGCAAGAAATACATGCATTTTACCTATCACAGAAAAATTAAGAATACTGCTTTCAAAGACCAGGTAGTAAAAGTGCCCAGGGATGTCCATGTGAGCGTGCTTAGTTGTTCAATCACGTCTGACTCTTCGCGATCCTATGGACTGTAGCCCGCCAGGCTCCTCTGTCCATGGCATTTTTTAGGCAAGAATACTGGAGTGGGTTGCCATTTCCTCCTCCAGGGGATCTTTCCAATCCAGGGATGGAACCCGAGTCTCCTGTGGTTGCGGCCTTGGCAGGTGAATTCTTTACCACTGAGCCACCTGGGAAGCCAAAGATGTCCATAGCCTTTCTTTAAACCTCTCAGGGTTTTTAAATTTGCTATTTAATTCTGCTCTCTTCCGGGCACAGAGATACTTGCAGGGCAGGTAGGACCCTCGTTTAGTGTGGGCTCTGTGACTCAGTGTGTGAGATGTATGTATTCCTGCAACCCTCCTGGCCTGGAAAGGAGGGAACAGGGGTCACTGACTCGGGGCAGGAGAGGGGATAGCCCAGAGTCCCTTCAGGGAAGGCGGGGAGGTGGCAGGAGGCTCTGAGTCTCTGTGCCGCGATCCACTGTCCATCAGACTCCATTACTGTCTAAGTTTCTTAGAGCTACAGTAACAGCACATCTGTGTGGCTTAGATAACAGAATATATGTCTCGCAGTTCTGGAGGGTGTCTGCAGGACTGGTTCCTTTTGTGAGAGGGAAGCTGTCCTATGCCCCTTGCCTAGCTCCTGGTGGCTTTAGCTAGTCTTTGACTTGAGGAAAGTGATCTCCTTGCACCTTCACATCATCCCCTTTCCGTATGTGTCTGTCTCTGTGTTCAAATTTCCTTTTTATAAGGACACCAGGCATGTTGGATTAAGTCCCACCTCATTCCAGTGTGATCTCATCTTAATTTAACTAATTACATCTGCAACAGCCTTATTTCCAAATAAGGTCACATTCTGAGGCGCTGGAAGTTAGGACCTCAACATAGAAAACTTGGAGGGGGGAACGGAGTTCACCCCAGACCACTTGCCAAACAGAAACTCAAAGATCCAATTAAAAATTTCAAAACGGCAACTGCCCAGTGTTAACCCCCGGGCGTGGGCTTGCATCGGGATCTCAGGGCCCTGGGGGCTCCATGGAGTGTTCACCCTGTTCGCCCAGCATGGCTCACGCGGCTGAAAACGTGACTCTTTAGATGTAACTCCTTGGAGAGAAATGACGGTCCTCTCTGACTCCTGGGTACACATGTTATGGGATTTTTATCTTTGAACCTGGAGTTGGTACCAGGGCCCCCAGCAGAAACCCTCAGGCACTGAGTCTGTGTTCCAAAGACAGTTGTCAGCAAGCAGTCAGCTGGCTGCTTACCTTGCTCCCCTCCCTGACCAGAGCTTACTAGCAGCTGGCAAAACCGTTCCCACTATTGTCACCAGCACCCATATCTGCCCACCCCACAGACTTCATAAGCCAAGGACTGGAGAGGGAGAGAGGGGCAGGATGTCTGGGGCAGGGTCCTTGTCTTTGTGGGAATTGCCGTGGGATCCTGGCTGATCTCTCCTCACAACACAGAGGACATCAGTAACTACTCTGGGTCAGCAACAGAAGAAGCCAAAACCGGTAGTCATTAGCTTACAAGCATGGGCAGTTAACTCTATTCTGCTTCTTCCCCCAAGCCAGACCAGGGAAGTGAGGGGAGGAGATACCCCAGTGCCAGAGGAGACTCCCCCTGCAGGGTGCAAGAGTGAATGAGGATTGAAGAGGGAACCTATCTCTGCTCCTGGCTGACGCAGATCTACCTGAGCAGATAATGCAAGGACAGCTCTAATAGCAGCTCTGGAACAAGACGTTTTATTTAGAGGGACACTGAGTGTATGATGCCTGGCATGAGCGTGGACCTGTGGTGACCAGGTCCACTGTGGGATGAAAAGAGGACCTGAAATAAAAACAAACAGAATTTGGGGTAAACCAACAGGAGGGCTCACTTGTTAGCTCATTGGTCAGCAGTTTGTGTAGACCATGCTGTAGAATCCACTAAAGGATACAGAAATGGGATGATATCTTTATTATTGTGTAGAGCTCCTCTGGGGGCTCAGATCCAAAGCATCTACCTGTACTGCAGGAGACCCTGGTTTGATCCCTGGTTTTGTAAGATGCCCTGTAGAAGGGAATTTCTGCATAAGTTTCGTATTCTAGTTCCTTCCAGGAGGTATTGTCAGTGAGTATTCTGACATATCCTCTCCTTCATATATGACTATATACAGCTCTCTAAGATGGGGATGCTCTGTCTGACTTCTTTTCTGCCTAAGTTTACTGAATATTACAAAAGCAGTTGCTAGATCCTGTTCATTTAACCTCTGTAACATCTCTCATGAAAGTGAAAGTGTTAGTTGCTCTGTCATGTCAGACTCTGCAACCCCATGGACTGTAGCCCACCAGGCTCCTTTGTCCATGGAATTCTCCAGGCTAGAATACTGGAATAAGTATCCATTCCCTTCTCCAAGGAATCTTCCCAACCCAGGGATTGAACCTGGGTCTCCAACATTGCAGGCAGATTCTTTGCCATCTGAGCTACCCAATTCTTTACCATCTGGCAAGCCCCAAATCCTTAATAGCTGTTGGTTTTTATCAGATACTTCAAGAAGCTCCCCTTGCTTCTGGTCTTTCCCCACAACTGAATCCTTCAATGGGAATGACTTTGCTGGAAAGAAAGCATCTGTTGAATTAATTTACATTAATGTTTGAATGACTGACAGGCCCTTGATAATCCTGAAAGTTATTTGAATTTTAAAGGGTTAGTTAACCCATTATTTTTTAAATAGTAGTTTTTCAAACTGCTTAATAAGTACACATGTAAGATGTCAGATCTAAGGTGGAAATAGTTTGGGGCAGAGTGGAAACTTGTCTCCAGGCTGACCCTGCCTGTCATTACTCAGTTAGGTCCCTGTGCTCTGGAGCCAGACTGCTTGGGCTCCTGCCAACTCGGTGATTTGGGCTATAGTTAATCTATAAAAGACGTGAATGATATAGTATGTCCTCATTTTGTTGTTGTGAGGATTTAATATGATAATTCCACATATTTATTTATCTGGCACAAATTTAGAGTTCAATAGATGTTAGTGCTCAGATGCTGAAGCTGAAGTTCCAACACTTTGACCATCTGATGGAAAGAGCCAACTCACTGGAAAAGACCCTGATGCTGGGAAAGATTGGGGGCAAAAGGAGAAGGGGGCAACAGAGGATGAGATGGGTGGATGGCATCACCGACTCAATGGACATGAATTTGAGCAAACTCTAGGAGACAGTGAAGGACAGGGAAGCCTTGCATTGCTGTAGTCCATGGGGTGGCAAAGAGTCAGACACACTTAGTGACTGAACAATGACAGTAGCAGATGTTAGCTATTGTCATCACCACCATCATTACCATGTACCTGCTTTTCCATACTTAGTCCCTAGGTCTACTTTTAAAGATGTTACTTCTGTGTTTGTTTATTTTTTCCTTGTGATTGGTGGCATGACGAAGGGAGTTGATCAGTGGTTGCATGTGTTTGCACCTAATTAAATCAGTTTGTCTCTCCTTATGTTGCAGAGTTTTGTCTTGTAGGGCATTTTCTCTTCTTCGTTCTTTTTCAGTACAGTCTTCACTGTTCTTGGCTCATTACTCTTTGATACAACTTTTAAACTCAATTTGTGAAGTTTCATACAAAAAGTTATGGTTTTAGTTGGAATAATATTGTATCTATATGTAAATTTGCAAGAAAACTGACATTTTTACAAAACTGAGCCCTCTAACCCTCAGCATTCATTAAGCCATTGCTTACTATATTAAGTGAAATTTTTATGATATCCTCCATAAAAAGATTTTCACATATTGTGTTGGATTGATTCCTAAATAGTTTATATTTTTGGTGGTGTGGTAAATGGTATGTTTTAAAATTTTATTTAAACTCTTTCTTGCTAGTGTTTGGAAATATAATTAACCTTTAAATATTGATTTTGTATACAAAAGTCTTGTTAACATTAATTCTAATGTCTATCTTTAACTTCTTTTGGGCTTTCTGTTTGGAATCATACATTTGGATAGACATTTTTGTTTATAACTCTCAGTTTTCTTTTAATCTATTTATTTTCTTTTCTTGCCTTACAGCACTAGCTGTATTGCACTGGTTATAGTCAATCAAAGAGGTGAGAATTGACATTCTTGTCTTGTTCCTGATTTTAAAGGAAAAGAGGTCTCCTGTAGATTTTTTAATTGAGAGTCAGAGAAATTATCTTCTATTACTTGTTTACCTACTTATTTGTATTATTATGACTGGGTATTAAAGCTTATTAAATGCTTTTTATACATTTGTTAAAATATTGACCATTATATATTTTCTACATTGTTGGGTTCAATTTGTTAATATATTAATTTTTCAATAATATCCTTGTTAAATTTTAAAATTAAACTCAGCCAGACCTTGTGAAATGATCTGGGAAGTATTCTCTTTTTCACTCCTCCCTGGAATGTTTTACATAAGACTGCAATTCTTTGTTCCATAAATATTTGTTAGTTTTTTTTTGTAAATCATCTGGGCCTTGTTTCATGGGCTGTGTTTTGTGAGTGTATATATTAGTGTAAGATATTTAAAATTCAGATTCCATTTATCAGTTTTTGGACAATTAGAGTTTATTTTTTTCTTAAGTCAATTTTGGCAAGTTATGTTTTTCTAGGAATTTGTCAGTTTTCTCTGTTATCAAAGTTACTGACATGAAGGTATTCATTTGAATTTATGCTGCACTTTTTTCTTTCCTAATATTTCCTTATGCCAGATTCCTCCATTTTTGGGGAAACAGTCTTAACAGAGTTTGTTGATTTCATTGGGCTTTTTAAAGAACTAACTATTGACTTTGATATTTTACAGATTTCTGTTTATAATCTTAATTGTTTTCTTCCTCCCCCTTTCTTGAGATTTATTCTATCATTATTTTCTGTTAGTTTTTTTTTTTTCTGTTAGTTTTTAAACTGAATGGTTAACTCATTAATATTCAGCCTTTTTTCTTTTCTTTTAAAGGCATTTTGGCCCAGAAATTTTCCTATTAAAACAGAATTATCTCCATCTTACATCCTATATGTCCCATATGATATATATATTAGTTGCTTTTTAATCATATAATTCTCTCTCTCTCTCTATATATATATGTATATATATATTCTAATTTTGTCTTTGACTCCTTGGTTAGTTAGATACACATTTCTTAATTCCCAAACCTATGAGTGTTTCTAATTATCTTTTTATTGAATTTGTAACTTTATTGCATTGTGATCTGAGCAGATCAGAGAATGTGATCTGTGTGACAACAATACTGAGAAGTATATTGTGGTTTAGTTTATGGCCAAGTATATGTCAATTTTCATAAATGTTCCTTGCACATGAACTTAGAAGTAATGTGTATTCTCCAGTCCTTGAATTTAATGTTCTATATTCATCTGTCAGATCAAATCTCTCATGGCATGTCCTTATCGAAGGCAATTTGGTATTATGTAGCAAAATTATAAATGCATTTTCTCATTATTTCAGTATTTTCAGTTACAGATATAAATACTGATATGCTTTTTCAAGTGTGAGTTACAAATTCTTTAATATGCAAAGATACAATTGGTTTATCATAGCTTCTACTATAGCAAAAACAACTAAAGTGTCCATTAATAGGGGACTATTTGTATAAACTAGATTTCAGCTTTACAACTGGTTGCTATGTAGCTATAAAAAGAATCAGCAGGAGAATTCCAACCAATAAAGGTAGAAGGAAGAAGGGAAATAGAACATATACATTAGAACATCACAGTAATGCTTGTTGTAGGCAAGATACAGATTAATGCTAACATTAGTGAATGAAACTTTAAGGAGAAACAGGCTATTTTTTAGCCTCAAATGATCTCTCTTAAAACAAATCAAGAAATGAACATAACCTAGGTAAAGAAATTATGAAATTGCAATCAGACATAAATGGAGACTTGAGCAAATAAAAAGATATGATACGAAATTACAAAGGTGTCAGTTAATTCATAAGTAGGATTGCTATGTCTTCTTGGTGAGTTGACCCCTTTATTATTAATATTATACACTGTTCATTTCTGTCCCTGATAGTTATCTCTACTCCTGACATCTGCTTTTACCTGATGGTAATATGAAAAGGCCTTTTAGGCCTGGTTTGAACTGACGACTCTTTGGAATAGTCCCTGATGCTGGGAAAGATTGAGGGCAGAAGAGGGTGTCAGAGGATGAGACAGTTGCACTGCATCACCAACGCAATGAACATGAACTTGAGCAAACTTCAGGAGATGGTGAGGGACAGGGAAGCCTGGCATGCTGCAGTCCATGGGATCCCAAAGAGTCGAACCAACTGAGTGACTGAATAACAACAGGATGAAAAGGGCTTCCCTGGCGGCTCAGATGGTAAAGAATCTGCCTGCAATGCAGGAGACCTGGGTTCGATCCCTGGGTCGGGAAGATCCCCTGGAGAAGGGAATGGCTACCTACTCCAGTATTCTTGCCTGGAGAATTCCATGCACAGAGGAGTCTGGCGGGCGACCGTCCATAGGATCACAAAGAGTATTATACACTGTTCATTTCTGAACCTGGTAGTCATCTCTACTCTGACATCTGCTTTTACCTGATGGTAATATAGCCACTCCTGATTTCTTTTGACTGAGAATTGCATGGGTATCTTTGTTCATCCTTTAGCTTTTTACTTACCTATTTCAACATACGTGAATTGAGTTTATTGTTGATAGCACCTAATTGGATTATTTTTTTCAGACACTCTGCTGATTTTCATTTGTTGGTTGATTTTGTCTGTCGTGTTTAAATGATTTACAGTTAATATGATTATACATTAAGATTTATGTCTGACATTTTATGTTTTTGCTTTTTGCTTGTGCCTCTATATTTCATTTCTGTTTTCTTTTTTTCTCACTTTCTTGAGGATTAAATTTATTTTTAGAGTTTTATTTTGATTTACTTATGGTGTGTTTGAGTATAGCTTTTTGGGTAAAATTTTTAGTGGTTTCTTACAGCATTAAAATGTAAGTAAATAACTTATCACACCTTAGTAATTTAAGTGTAGACAACTTATCTCTTTTAAAATCTCTTTGAAAGTGAAAGTCAGTCATGTCTGACTCTGTGACAACATGGACTATACAGTTCATGGAATTCTCCAGGCCAGAATACAGGAGTGGGTAGCCTTTCTCTTCTCCAGGGGATCTTCCCAACCCAGGGATCAAACCCAGGTCTCCCACATTGCAGGCAGATTCTTTACTGTCTGAGCCACAGGGAAGCCCAAGAATAATGGAATGGGTAGCCTATCCCTTCTCCAGGGGATCTTCCTAACCCAGGAATCAAACCAGGGTTTCCTGCATTGAGGTGGATTCTTTACCAACTGAGCTATGAGGAAAGCTTACATCCCCTCATTTAAAATTGCCTTAAATATTTCTTCTATATACAATACTTTGAGAACTACATCAGACAATGTTTAGAAAACTTAAGAGAAGGAAAGTTGGTTGTACTCACGAACATTTTTGCTCTTTCCATTGTTCTTTCTTCCTTCTTTCCTGGTATTCTAAGATTTCTTTTTTGAGTTCTTTTTTTTTGTTTGTTTGAAGAAATTCTCTTCACCATTCTTTCAGAATTGATCTGTTGGTAACAAACTCTCTTAGTTTTCCCTCATCTGAGAATTTTTTTTTCCCCTTTTGTTTCTGAAAGAGAAATTTGCTGGCTATTAAAAAAAAAAAGTTCTTTTTTTTTTTTTCCAGCTTTTTTTACTTCCTTCTGGCCTTCATGGTTTCTGATGAGAAGTCCACTGTCATTTAAATGATTTCTCCTTATAGATGAAGTGTTACTTTTTTCTCATTGTTTTTGAAATATTTTCCTTGTCTTTGGGAAATTTTACTATAGTATGTCTTGGTATGAATTGCTGTGGGTTTCCTTGTTTGTTGTTCAGTGGCTCAGGCATGTCCTGCTCTTTGCGACCCCACGGACTTCAGTACGCCAGGCTTCCCTGTCCTTCACTATCTCCCTGAGTATGCTCAAACTCATGTCCATTGAGTTGATGGACCATCCTGTTTGGAGTCTCTCAAAATCTGAAATCTGGATGTTTACGTCTTTTGCCAAATTTGGGAAATTTCAGCATTACTTGAGTATGTTTTATCAAGTCTTTTTTTTTTTCCCCTCTGGCATTCTAAAAATACAAGTATTAAATCTTTTGTTTTTGTCCATATGCCCCTGAGGCTCTGTTAGTTTTTTTAATCTAGTTTTTCTATGTTGTTCAGATTGGGTAATTTTACTGCTCTGTCATTAAGTTCACGAATTTCTTTTTGCCATTCTGCTGTGGACTTCCCAGGTGGTGTTAGGGGCAAAGAACCTGCCTGCCAATGCAGGAGACGTAAGAGATACAGGTTCCATCCCTGGATCAGGAAGATCCCCTGGAGGAGGACATGGCGATCCACTCCAGTATTCTTGCCTGGAGAATCCCATGGACAGAGGAGCCTGGCGGGGTACAGTCCATAGGGCCTCAAAGAGTCAGACACAAATGAAGCAACTTGGTATGCTGTTGAACTCACCCATTGAGCACTGAGTTTTTATTTTGGCTGTCATATTCTTCAGTTCTAAAATATCCATTTGATTCTACTTTATGCTTCATTTCTTGGTGAGACTTGCTATTTTTTCATTTGTTACAAGTGTACTCATCATTACTTGTTGAAGTATTTTCATGATGGCTACTTTAAAATATTTTTCCGATAATTGCAACATCTGTGTCATCTTGGTTTTGGCATCTGTTGATCGTCTGTACTTACTCAAGTTGAGATTTTTCTGATTGTTGGTACGCTGAATGATTTTTGATTGTATCTGGACATTTTTGGTTTTATGTGAAGAGGCTCTCCATTTTATTTAAGCCTATTTTAGAAAGCTTTGCCTGATATCACACTGCAAGAGGAGTGAGAGTCTTACTTCCTTACTGCCAGATGGTTGTGGAAGTCCTCATTCCTACAATGTGTGGACACAGTGGAGTGGGGGTTGGAAGATGGAAAAGGGGCAGCTTGTTCCTCCTTGGGTAGCAGTGGAAATTCAGATTACCTACTAGACCTCTGATGACACCACCCTGGTTGGGAGGAGAGGAGGGGTCCTTGTTTCTGCTCCCCATGTGACCTTCCACACACACATACAGGTGAGGATGGTGATGAAAGTCTTGACTTTCCACTAGGCTAAATGGGAACAGACACCTTGTTACTTTTTGTTGGGAGTGGAAGTTCAAGATTCCCACATGACCTTCAGTGACTCCTAGGGGAAGGACCTTGTTCCAGCCAGGCATGGATGAAAATCCCACTTTGGTCTTCTTTTGATACCACACTTGCAGTGGGCAATATATTGGTGGGTGGACTGGGGCTTCATATTACAGCCAGGTAAAGGGGAACATCTAGGCTTCCCACTCAGCGTTTGCTGATTGGGGTGAGAGTGTGGTCATGTTTTTTTTCCCCATTGTATTTCTCTACGGTAGGGAGGTTATTATCTGAACATTTCTGTCTTGCTGGTTGTTTTCCTGTTCTTTTCTTCAGAGAGAGTTGACTTTGGTGGCTTTATCATTTGTCTGTTTCCACTGATGTTTATGGGTTGTTGGCTTCTCTAGCACCCAGTCTGGGATTTATGCGGCAAAAAGACCACCAGGGAGCTCACTACTGTGGCGTTCCTTGGGTTTCAAGGTCTCTCTAGCCAGTCTGAGTTCTTCTGCCTTTCACAGTTCTTTTGCTTGTTTTATATATAATGCTCAGGATTTTTAGCAGGAGGCATAGGAGAAACATTTTAGTAGGAGTAAAGATTTTTAACAAGAGGAGTAGGAAAAAGTGCTTCTACTCCATGTTGGACTGAAAGAAGAGCTTCTCCCTTCCAATTTTTGTATATATATGTATTTTTTCTGTGAATACTTTTGTTATAGCATGACACCGTGTAATGATGGGCTTCCCATGTGGCTCAGTGGCAAAGAATATGCCTGCCAATGCAGGAGATACAAGAAATGCAGATTCCATCCCTGGATTGGTAAAATCCCCTGGAGAAGGAAACAGCAACCCACTCCAGGATTCTTGCCTAGAAAATCCCGTGGACAGAGGAACCTAGAGGACTAGAGTCCATGGGGTCGCAAAGAGTTGGACAGGACTGAGCGACTGAGCGCATGCCTCTGGTACTGACGTGGGGATCCCTGAGGTATTTTTGGCTTCGGAGGGATAGTCTCTAGTGTTTCTCTGTTGAGCATTTATCGAGAAGTGGCGTCTTTTTCTTTTTTATTGATGCTGTTTTTAAAAGTCAAGAATCCCTGCTTGAATTTTTGTCGAAACTTTTTTCTTTTGGTCCCTGTGGAGATAACTATTAATAGGAGGATGCATTCAGTCCCATTTGACAGATGAGACAGCTGAGACGCAAAGAAGTGGAGTGGCGTGCCCCATAGCATCTAGCCAGGATGTATTCAAGCCAGGATTCTACCCCAGGTCTGCCTGGCTTCGGAGGCCACAGTCTTTACAACTCAGTGCTTGTGACACAGAAAGGACAGTTGCCAGGTGCCTGTGTTGACACAGTTCAGAAGTTTATAGAGTGCAAGCCGGTGACACTGTGTGATATTATAGGCGATGGCTATTTTCTGTCTCACATCTGCTCAAGTTCAACATATGGCTTTCGTCACGCTGCTCCTGTAGAGCTTGCTTTTAATTTATCTGCTCAGGAAGTCTCAATTTTCACACAGGGTTTGGTTTCCAGTAGAAACCTATTCTGATATCATTTTCTGGCTCGTCTGATGAAGGCCTGTCAGAGTCCAGTGGTTTTCCACAGGTCATCTAGCGCAAGTGAGTCAGAAGCCGTGGCTGCTGAATCATAAATTCAGAGTCCACCCGGCTCCTGATTCTTTACCACGGCCACCAGGCCATCTTCCTTGCTGAGCATGACAAAATGCTGACTACTGAATGGGAAACATATTTCAGAGAGGCTAACACTGGGGTGAAAAATAGATTTGGGACTTTCTGAAGAGGAGATCTTATTTAAAGGCCTGAACATTCTATTGGTCTCTGAGGCAATAAGACAATGTTTAAGGTAGTGCTTCTCCACAGGGGGGGCCAGGGCATGCCGAGTTACTACAAATGGATTACAGGTGTGTTTTCGGTGTAGCTCCACTTAATTTTGGGGGCAGCCATGCAGGTCCTGGGATTCTCCAGAGCTGTGGCTTCGTTACCTCCAGCTGTGAGCAGTCCCATCTATTTATCCCTGGGGAGTCATGCAAAAAATATTTTCTGTGTGTACCAAGAGAAGAAAAAGGTTGGGAAGCACTGTTTTAGGTGATGTCTACAGACTCAGGTACCATATTGGGAAGCTGATTAGCACCAGTTGCCTGACACTGTGCTGTGTGTTAAGTGGCTCACCTGTGTCTGACTCTTTGCGACCCCACAGACTATAGCCTGCCAGGCTCCTCTTGTCCATGGAATTTTCCAGGCAGGAATACTGGGGTCGGATGCCATTTTCCTCCTCTAGGGGATCTTTTCAACCCAGGGAGTGAACCTGCATCTCTTGCATCTCCTGTGCTGGCAGGCAGATATTTTACCACTAGCACCCACCTATACTAAACTCCAATGAGGACTAGAGGGCTTTCTTAAGAATTTGGCTCCTCTGACCAAGAATATGATGAGTGCTGGAAAGTGGGATGGATCTCTGAGAAGGCATGAGGGGTGTGTGGATTCCATTAACATGTCTTTGCTCGTCAGATCATGGAATTATGGGGTGAAGGGGGCATTATCTGAGGCTGAGAAAGGTAAGTTGGCAAAAAGTTAAGGAATCCAGTTCATTCAATGATGTTAAAAATTAAAAAATGAAAATACCTTCAAACTGAGAAAATAAAGTCTCAAAGGTTCACTATAAGGTCACAGCCAGCTTTTCTTTTGTGTTTCTTAGGGACGCTTGGTGCTTAGAGGACATCCCTTCCCTTTGAGGTTGCTGTCAGGTGGGCTGCAAGGTGCATTTAAGAGTCCTTGGCTCTGTCATCAAGGATGCAGTGTGTGGCCTCTAGGGGCATCTCTGCTGTCTTCAGTTCTGCTGTGTGTCCTGTTTTCCCTTTTGAGCCCCACTGAGGCCCCTTGCTTCACTAGCCAGACCCAGGGCCCTGGAGCCAGTGCCACTGTAGTGATCTACCCAAGAAGCTGAGAGCAGAGGAGGGTTCAGAAATCAGCTTTTTGAGAAGCCAGTGGAGAAACAGATTTATTGCCTATTGATATGTTTTTTATTATTGTTGGAACTTCCTGACTCATATATTGGGCTCCAGAGTTACTGCAGATGGTGACTGCAGCCATGAACTTAAAAGACGCTTGCTCCTTAGAAGAAAATCTATGACCAACCTAGGCAACATATTAAAAAGCAGAGACGTTACTTTACCAACAAAGGTCCATCTAGCCAAAGCTATGGTTTTTCCAGTAGTCATGTGTGGATGTGAGAGTTGGACTATAAAGAAAGCTGAGCACCAAAGAATTGATGCTTTTGAATTGTGGTGTTGGAGAAGACTCTTGAGAGTCCCTTGGACTGCAAGGAGATCCAGCCAGTCCGTCCTAAAGGCAATCAGTCGTGAATATTCATTGGAAGGACTGATGCTGAAGCTGAAGCTCCAATACATTGGGTACCTGATGTGAATACCTGACTCATTGGGAAAGACCCTCATGCTGGGAAAGATTGAAGGCAGGAGGAGAATGGGATGACAGAGTATGAGATGGTTGGATGGCATCACTGACTTGATGCACACGAGTTTGAGTAAGCTCCAGGAGTTGGCAATGGACAGGGAAGCTTGGCATGTTGCAGTCCATGGGGTCGCAAAGAGTTGGACATGAATGAGAGGCTGAACTGACTGACTGGGAGTAGGTAGAGAGATTTACTCTAATTATAAGAGCACACGTGAGCTGGAGAGGGACCTGCATGGGACAAGAGCAGGAGGCTGCAGAGGCTTTGGGGATGACTGGCCATGTGCGTCCAACTCGGGCTGGAAGCAGAGGGACACTGTCAGGGGGCCATGACAATCTCCAAATGTTCTCAGTTTTTATGGCTGCTGCTCAGACAGCTATTGTATTACTATTATTATCATTTGTTGTTGTTTAGTGGCTAAGTCACGTCCCACTCTTGTGACCCCATGCTCCTCTGTCCGTGGGATTATCCCGGCAGGAATACTGGAGTCAGTTGCCATTTCCTTCTCAAGGGGATCTTCCTAACCGAGGAATCCAAACCACATCTCCTGCATTGGCAGGCGGATTCTTTACCACTGAGCCACCTGGGAAGTCCTTATCATCTTTATATTAGTACTACTTGCTTATGGCCAATGGTTAAGTGAAACCTTATGTAGAATACTTCACAGGCCCTGTCTTATTTTATCTTCACACCAAGCCTGCAGCTCTGGTCTCATTGCCCAGATGAGGAAATTGATAACGGAGACAGTGAACAAGAGACGTGCAGCTCTCAATGGTAGAGGGAGGACCCAAACCCTGCCCACCATCAAGGTTCATGCACTTTGCACCTCACTGTTCTCCCTTCTTGGTTAGGCGACATTTCCAGGTCAGGTGCTGATGGAGTCATGGATATTCTGAAGGAATGAAGACAACAGGGAACCAGGATATGAGGGATAAGAGGGATCTTGGGATAGTGGGGAAGTGGTGAGGGAGCTCTCAGCTGGGCCTGGGGCTTTGGGAGACCTCAGTGTGCGGGTTGAAGCCAGGAGAATGGAGGAGGGGTGTCAAGTGTGGGAAGACCACTGGGTCAAAGAGAACTTGAAAAATATGAGCAGGTTAGGGCTAGGAAGAAGAGGAGGAGTGCAGGGACGAGGGGCAGGGCTGGGAAAGAGCAGTCAGACGGGTGGGAGGAAAGAGCAAGGAGAGTGGGTAGAATGTGTATGGGGAATAGAGATGGGAAGAGCGTGGGGCAGCTTAGCGCTCAGAGCTTGAACCTTCTGTTTAGTTAGCCAGACTGGCCCTCAAGGCAGAAGCTGGTTTGAACAAAGGCCAAGGAGAATAGGCTGCACGTAAGAGTCTGCTCTAGGGCCAGGAGCAGAGAGCAAACTGGATCCCAGAGCCAACCTCCCCTGCTCCCAACAGATAGGTGAACTCTGTCCAGCTTGTCCCAAGTGTAGTTCCTATCCTTTGTTCACGCTCGGAATCCTTTAGCTGAGTCTGCAGAGCACTAGAGTGATGCAGGTCAACACACTGCAAAGCACCCATCCAGGGCTAATACTGTTGTTTAGCATGGCTCATGGACTTCCTAGTGGCTCAGATGGTAAAGAGTCTGCCTGCAATGCCAGAGACCCAGGTTCAATCCCTAGGTTGGGAAGATTCCCTGGAGAAGAGAATGGCTACCCATTCCAGTATTCTTGCCTGGAGAATCCCATGGACAGAGGAGCCTGGCAGGCTATGGTCCTCGGGATCCCAAAGAGTCGAACATGACTGAGCAACTAACACTTTGCTTTCATTTCACTTTTTCAATGCTACACATACACCTTTGTGTCTGGGAGGGGCTTCTGCTCCTGCTTGTATTAACCCCTTTGGAATCAAGGTTGGTTGAACCATTTACCTCTATTCCTGTAGTTTTTAAAGCCCCAGAGGCCATGGGTTTTGTTAACAGAATGCTTTGATGAGTGTGAGATCCTTCTGCCGTTTTTGACACCTTCAAGATATCCTCAAGATGTTGTGCAGGCAAACGCTCATTTTATTTTGGACAACATACTCTGGTATGGTATTGTTATGAGAGGTATATTGGGAATATTTTTTGGAAATTTTGCCTTCTTTGAAGGTGTCCTTCCAGCCCTAAGAAGAAGGGGTGAAGGGTCCCCACTGGACATTTTCCTTGTTGCCTTCTTGGTGGTGGGGACATTTATCCTTACTCAAAAAGAAGTCACACTGCTGGCAAATGTACGGGATTCTGAGCGCTTATAGAAAGGGAATCTCCCCACAGACAAATCTGGGCTTAGCGGGTTATCAGTGAGGATTAAGCAATGTTCTGTGTGGAGGTGGGAAACTGGAGGAGAGAGAAGTAGGAGGAAGAGAAGGAGGAGAAAGTGGGAGGTGGAACAAAGAGATGGACATTTCATTTCAACAGCCAAGGATTTGCAAGCTGGAAACTGTGACCCCAAAGTGCACATCAGGACTGTTGGCTCACAGGAGAGGCGTGCCAGGACCCTTTCTTCTCTTTCCCAGTCACCTCTGACATTATTTGACTCATCTTTCTGGAAATATTTCTAGCTGTACCTCTGAACCCTGAATGTTTCCCAAGCTCATTGAAATGCACAAATGAAAATTATTCATCTGTTTGGAGATTACACAAAGCTGAGAATGCTGTCAGAAGTACATGGATACAGTTACACAATCAGATCCATTCTGAGAAAAGGAAAGCTTTGCTCGTAACATCCCAGTGGGCCAAGTGCTGAAGACAGGTAAGGGAAGATGACTCACTGTTGGCTTGTATCAGGGTGGAGAGACAGGTGCCCAGAGCAGATGTTTAGGAAGACTCTCATCCATCAAGGCAGGCGACCCAGAGCTGGATGCTGGCCACCCAGCTGGTCGCGTGGAATTGCAGCAGTGACTCAGAGTGTGTAAAATCAAAAGCAATGGAGAGAGAGAAGACGGAAGGGTGCCAGCTCGCTCTCGGCCCAGGACTGCGCTGGGTTGCTCAGGGTCAGGCCGTTGGAGGGTGAGTCAGAATCTTGGGACCTCTCTTCCTGTTTCTGCAAGGATCAAAGAAGTGATGATCTGTCTCACTCAAGCCACTTAACAGACTTCTCTTTACAAAAGAGGACTTGTAAATCCTTCTCCAAAGGATGAGTAAATGAATCTGTGTATTTTCCAGGAAAATCAGTGCTGAAAGGAAATACATTGATATTACTTAAGAGCGCGACTAGCTTTACCCCAGGGAGCTCACTGGTGCCCTCTGTAGTTTGCTTGGGGATGCTTGAAGTATCTCTAGAAAAAAGACTTTCTCATTGTGCCAGAAATCCCAGTACTGCAGTTCATTCCCTTGGGCTAAGCATTACTGTCTCTAGCTACCTGTCTTAAAAATACAATATCCTGGGGGTAGAGGTGATGCCAGAATGACTGCAGAGTACAAACGAGATCTGTTCTGTTCAGCCCTGGGCAGCATGAGGGTTCTGGATCCTTGGAGGTGAAGGAGGAGGAAGCTTATAGAAGGGGAAGAAGCACATGGAAAGGAAGAGGGAGATGCATGAACGTTGCTTTCTGGGAGTCTTCAGAGAATTAAAAGCCCAAAACTCCAAAAGTAACTCCGAATAGTACTTTATGGCATGTAGAATTAAAAAAAAATTGTGGTCACTTTGTTCTTGGAGCTATTTCTTCTGTTTTTAGGTTTCTTATCTCATTTTGCCATTTTTTTTGGTAGAGACTCATGGACTTTCAGAGTTGGTGACAGTATCACGTTCTGGGTTAAGCATGGAGTTGGCAGCCAGAGATGAAGACTCTGGCTTCCCACTTATGTGTGTCTGTGATCATATTATTTAACTACTCTGAGCTTCTGATTTCTTATTTATGAAGTGGGGATAATGATATTGATTTCCCAGATATTTCATGAGGTTAGAATAAAAATACTACATAGTAAAAGGCTTTAGCACAGTCCCTGGAAATTTTACTAAGAACCCAATAAAATGCAAGCTCTTCCATATTGTGCAGGAATTCCTTCTTTGGTTCCCGAACTCCCCTGCTCTGTTAGAGAACTAGAATGACAGTGACAGGGAACTCATCCCTGCAGGAGGCAGCTCTCTTCATTTCTGGGCAGTTATGATTTGGGAAATTCCTTTTTGAATTGACATTCTGCCTTTCTGTACCTTTACTTGTCAATTGTAGTTTACCGCTAGAATCTTTTCAGTATACCTCTTAATAATTCCCTTAGCTTCTGTTGTGATAATTGTGAGCTTTTTTCAAAGGCAGTCATATGTACATTTTTTAATTAAAATTTGTTTTGGCTGCGCTGAGTCTTTGTTGCTGCACATAGACTTTCTCTAGTTGTGGTGAGCGAGGGCTACTCTTCATTGCAGTGCTTGGGCTTCTCACTGTGGTGGTTTCTTTCATTGTGGAGCGCTAGGCGTGAAGGCTCAGTAGTTGTGGTACACGGGCTTAGTTGCCCCAAGGCATGTGAACTCTTTCTGGACCAGGATCTGAACTTTTGTCCCCTGCATTGGCAGGCAGATTCTTAACCACTGGTCCACCAGGGAAGTCCTCGATGTATTCTTGAGGTTTTATCTTTTCAAAGTTAAAAAACTCTATTAAGAAGTAGAAACTTTTTTTTTAAGAAAAAAAAGTTTTTTTTATTGGTGTGTAGATTTACAATGTTATGTTCGTTTCTGATGTACAGCAAGTGAAAGTGAAGGAAAAGTGAAAGTCGCTCAGTTGTGTCCGACTCTTTGCGACCCCACGGACTATATAGTCCATGGAATTCTCCAGGCCAGAATACTGGAGTGGGTAGCCTGTCCCTTCTCCAGGGGATCTTCCCAGACCCTGGGGATCAAACCCAGGTGTCCCACATTGCAGGTGGATTCTTTACCAGTTGAGCCACAAGGGAAGCTCGGTGTATATAGCAAAGTGATTCAGTTATACAAATATGTATTTTTTTTCATATTCTTTTCCATTATAGTTTGTTACAAGGTATTGAATATAGTAGTTCTCTTTACTGTACATAGGACCTTGTTGTTTATTTTATGTATAGTAGTTTGCATTTGCTAATTCCAAACTCCTAATTTATCCCCCTGCCCATTTCCCCTTTGGTAGCCATAAGCTTGTTTTCTATATCTGTGAGTCTGTCTGTATCATATTTTAGATTCCACATATAAATTATGTCATGGTATTTGTTTTTCTGTGTCTGACTTATTGTACTTCATCTAGTATGATAATCTCTAGGTCCATCTATGCTGTGGCAAATAGCATGATTTCATATTTTTTATGGCTGAGTACTATTCCACTGAATGTATTTACCACATCTTCTTTATCTATTTATCTGTCCATGGACATTTAAGTTGCTTCAACATCTTGGCTATTGTAAATAGTGCTGCTACAAACATAGGGGCGCAGGCATATTTTTGAATTAGAGTTTTCTCTGTACAAGGGCTTCCCTGATAGGTCAGTTGGTAAAAAATCCACCTGCAATTCAGGAGACCCTGATTCAATTCCTGGGAAGATCCGCTGGAGAAGGGATAGGCTACCCTCTCCAGTATTTTGGGGGCTTCCCTTGTGGCTCAGCTGATAAAGAATCCACCTGTAATACAGGAAACCTGGGTTTGATCCCTGGGTTGGGAAGACCCCCTGGAAAAGGGAAAGGCTCCAGTATTCTCCACTCCAGTATTCTGGCCTGGAGAATTCCATGGACTGTATAGTCCATGGAGACACAAAGAGTCTGACACAACTGAGTGACTTTCACTTTCTCTGTATATATCCCTACTCCTGGTTTGGATTATATAGGAGTTGGATCATATATTAATAGTAACCATATTTTTTAGTTTTTTAAAGAACCTCCATACTGTTTTCCGTAGTGGCTGAACCAGTTTACATTCCCACCAATAGAATAAGAATGTTCTCTTTTCTCCATACCCCCTTCAGCATTTCTTATTTGCAGACTTTTTAATGATGGCCATTATGACTAGTATGAGGTGATACCTCATTGTAGTTTTGGTTTGCATTTCTGTAATTAGCAAAGTTGATCATCTTTTCATGTGTCTATTGGCCATCTGTGTGTCTTCTTTGGAGAAATGTCTATTTAGGTCTTCTGTCCATTTTTTAATTGAGTTGTTTGTTTTTTGTTATTGAGTTGTATGAGCTGTTTGTACATTTTGGAAATCAAGCCTTTGTCAGTCACATCATTTGCAGATATTTTCTCCTAGTTGGAAGGTTTTCATTTTGTTTATGGTTTCCTTTGCTATGCAAAATCTTATAAATTTAATTAGGTCCCATTTGTTTATTTCTGTTTTTATTTCTATTGCCTTAGGAGACTGACCTAAGAAAACATTGCTTTGATTTATGTCAGAGAATGCTTTGCCTATGTTCTCTTCTAGGAGTTTTAGGGGGTCATGTCTTATATTTAATCTTTAAGCCATTTTGAGTTTATTTTTGTATATGGTGTGAGGGTGTGTTCTAAACTTCATCGATTCATGTGCAGCTGTCTAGATTTCCCAGTGCCACTTGCTGAAGAGACGGTCTTTTCTCCATTGTATGTTCTTGCCTCCTTTGTTGGGGATTGATTGGCTGTAGATGTGTGGGTCTATTTCTGGGCTCTCTGTTCTATGCCATTGAGCCTTATGTCTGTTTTGTGCCAGTACCATGCTGCTTTGATTACCATAGCTTTGTTGTATTGTCTGAAGTCTGGGAGAGTTATGCTTCTGGCTTTGCTTTCTCCCCTCTCAGGATTGCTTTGGCAGTTCTGGGTCTTTTATGGTTCCATACACATTTTAGGATCGTTTTGTTCCAGTTCTGTGAAAAATGTCATGAGTAATTTGATAGGCATCACATCAAATTTGTAGATTGCTTTGAGAAGTATGGCCATTTTAACGGTATTAATTCTTCCAATTCAAGTGAAAAGCTCTAATTCTGTTAAGCCTTATTCATCTGATACATTTTGAGTCTCCAACAATCTCTTTTGCCTCTCTTGGACTTCATAGAGAATTAAAAAAAAAATCAATTTGTAACATACCAGCCATAGGTCTGGTATTTGCAATTATGTACACTTTACACTTTGCTGACAAAGGTCCATCTAGTCAAGCTATGGTTTTTCCAGTAGTTGTGTATGGATGTGAGAGTTGGGCCATAAAGAAGACTGAGTGTCAAAGAATTGATGCTTTTGAACTGTGGTGTTGGAGAAGACTCTTGAGAGTCCCTTGAACTGCAAGGAGATCAAACCAGTCAATCCTAAAGGAAATCAGTCCTGAATATTCATTGGAAGGACTGATGCTGAAGCTGAAACTCCAATACTTTGGCCACCTGATGTGAAGAACTGACTCATTTGAAAAGACCCTGATGCTGGGCAAGATTGAGGGCAGGAGGAGAAGGGGATGACAGAGTATGAGATGGTTGGATGGCATCACTGACTCGATGGGTACGAGTTTGAGCAAGCTCTAGGAGTTGGTGATGCACAGGGAGGCCTGGCGTGCTGCAGTCCATAGGGTCACAAAGAACTGGACATAACTGAGTGACTGAACTGAACTGAACTGAGATAAATGTTGAAACATATATAGCATGAGAGAAAAGTCAACTAGAAAAGCTATGTATGCTTTCTTGGGTGTGCATTTAGGTGATTAATAGAATCGCTTTTATGCTAATCAGTATTTGCCATTCTGTAGTAGTGAGTACAATAGGAAGTTCAGTACCTATACATGTAGTCTGAAATGGACACTGCTGCTGCTGCTGCTGCTAAGTCGCTCCAGTCGTGTCTGACTCTGTGTGACCCCATAGACGGAAGCCCACCAGGCTCCCCTGTCCCTGGGATTCTCCAGGCAAGAATACTGGAGTGGGCTGCCATTTCCTTCTCCAATGCATGCATGCATGCTAAATTGCTTCACTCATGTCTGACTCTGTGCAACCCCATGGACAGCAGCCCACCAGGCTCCTCTGTCCATGGGACTCTCCAGGCAAGAATACTGGAGTGGAAATGGACACTAGGTATAAACATTTTAGTATGACAAAAGAGTTGGCTTCTTGCCTGGTAATTAATCTAAGTAAGGTTGGATTGATACACTTAAGAATGTAAATATATATAAATTGTTTCTGTTTTGTTTCAATATCGATCATAGTAGACAAACTAGAGCTAGGTTAGTGGAAACAGAGGATCTGTTTTTTAAAGCAATTTCAGCAGACTAATGACATTTAATTTTTTAACTTTTACTCAAAATGAAACCAGTGATACTGTTTGAAAAATTCATTTTCAATTTCTCATCAATAGCCATTTGCAACAGTTTCATAGTGAAAGGTAAATTAAATAATTTTAATTGATGAAAGCAATAGATTCTAGACTGTATAGTACTTTCAGGTTGACAGACGAATGCTAAGGTATCCACATGGTAACGTGACTAACCCAGCTGTGCATGGCTAACCCAGCTCAGGCCACATTTGACTCACCAGGAGAGTCTGAAAAGAACTAGTCTCTCCCCTGTTCAACTAGATGTGTTCATGGTTGGGTGTCAGAGCAATGGCTGATTACTGTAAACATTTCTAAATGCCCTCTTAGTTTCTGTAAATACCTAATCACAGGGCAGTAACAACAGTTCAGCAACCAGTCATGGGTTCACCTTGAGCCGCACGGGATTGCTTTACCTGTTCTACCTGGTGGGGCAGCCACACCTGTGGTTGGATTGCTCCAGTTGCTAAAATATTTGTTCTTATATTTTGACAAAATACGTATTCCATACCTCTGGTCTGTTGGTTCTCATTCTTTGCTTCTGAACCACAGCTAGTAAATGTACTTCTGCTATATGTGACAACCTGCCAGAAATTTCATAGCAGGTGTCTTGGGTACTTTAAATTTTATTTTCCCCAGTAAACCACCTATCCCTCAACCCATTCTTCACATGACAAGGATTCTAGAATCTTCCCCTAGTCACCGTCCAGTTACCCTGGTGATCAGTCTCTCAAACACATACTGAGTACAGGTGACCCTTGAAAAACACGGGGTTTAGGGCTGCTGACCCCCATGCAGTCAAAAATCTCACAGAACTTTGACTCTCCTAAAACTTCAGCACCATTGACTGGAATCCTTACTGATAATATAAGCAGTCAATTAACACATACTTTGTATATTATTTGTATGGCAACATATATTTTATGCATTCATGGCATACCTCGTTTTAATTTTTTCAGTATTTCGAAGTTACACTGTTCATGTGCAAATTTTTTTCAAATTATCACAAATCTCAAAAAAAATTTCCTAATGTAGTTATTGAAAAAATGCACATATAAGTGAATCTGTGTAGCTCATAGCCACATTGTTGAAGGATAAACTGAATTTATTTATACTAAATACTCTAATGGATGTAGTGTTTTCTCTTCTGAATGAGAAGACTGACGGATGATTTTACTGGACTTAGGTTCTAGCAGAAACAACTGTATCACTGTCCCCATTTCTAGTCTCTGTGTCTCTACCTCCATCTCTCTGTCTCTCTTTTCCAGCTCTTAAAAATGTTTCTGATTTTTGAAATGGAAAGACTAATCATATTTGCTCAGACTGTGAGCTGGAGCAAAGTGTTGTCAGTACGAAAGAGGCCAGGCTTTTCTTCAGGTGTCCTCCTCTACTTTATTTAAGGGGGTCTTCTTATAATTACTTCATACTTCACACACATTCCTTTCCTCAGTCTGGGGCTTCCCAGGTGGCTCAGTGGTAAAGAATCTGCCTGCCAATGCATGAGACAGGGGTTTGATCTCTGGGTCAGGAAGATCCCCTGGAGAAGGGAATGACAACCTACTCCAGTATTATTACCTGGAGAAATCCCATGGACAGAGGAGGCTGGCGGGCTGCAGTCCATGGGGTCAAGAAGAGTTGGACATGACTGAGCACATATACACACACACCTACCCTCAGGTCCCTAGGTATGCTCCTTACTCTTCATTCATTCAACAGATGCTTATTGATACATATTGGATACACCGACATAGCTCCTTTCATATGTGGCAGGAAGTCATCCCCAGAAAGTGCAGCGGCTTGAGGGAGGAGGGGCTCTGAAGGAGAAATGTCATTCAGAAAGCACTCTTTCTAGACATCTGCTATGTGACTCGATTTTCAGCTAGGGAGCCAATCCCTGGCTGTGAGAGGGCAACTGTACCCATGCCCATCCTGTCCAGTCCTGACCCCCAGCACGGAGAAATGGGCCGGACACAGAAGTGGCTCGTAACTCGGTTTTGCTGACAGAATGAACAAGTAGGGAAATTTCCATTGTCAGGGCATCTATTGCTCTAGTTGAACTCCAGAGTCGTGGAATTCTAACAAAGACAATGAAAATGAATTGTGCCTCTTCAGAATCACTTATATGTCCTCACATATATCACTTCATGCACTTTTATTCTCAGATTACCTGTAGAAAACTAAGGGGCCAGAAGTTGTAATGGCACCAGCCCAGAGTCACACAGAGAGTGAAAATTCATCTGGACATGGAATTTAGATGTCCTGACATGCAGACTGCCTTATGATTCTGAAATAAAACTTGAGGTCAGCTTTTTTGGTTTTTGTCACAGTTACGACTATCATCATTACATAGTTTGCCCAATAATACTATGCATTTGTTAGCTGTACCTTTACAAAAGATTTTAAAATACAACTTCTGCTACTTTCGACATTAAAACAAAGCAAAAATCACAGGAAAGTTTTTTTTTCTCTTTTCTTTTACATCTTTAAAAATTATAAGCTATGATTCAGTTCAGTTCAATTCAGTCGCTCAGTCATGTCTGACTTTTTGCATCCCCAGGGACTGCAGCATGCCAGGCTTCCCTGTCCATCACCATCTCCCAGAGCTTGTTCAAAATCATGTCCATCAAGTTGCTGATGCCATCCAACCATCTCATCCTCTGTCATCCCCTTCTCCTCCTGCCTTCAATCTTGCCCAGCATCAGGGGGCCAAAGTATTGGAGCTTCAGCTTCAGTATCAGTCCTTCCAATGAATATTCAGGACTGATTTTCTTTAGGATTGACTGGTTTGATCTCCTTGCAGTCCAAGGGACTCTCAAAAGTCTTCTCCAACACCACTGCAGAGAAGAACAAAAGAACTGGCAAGCCCTAGAGGCTGACCATCTGGGAATAATCTTTGGCACTTTCTCCCAGGCAGATTTCGGCTAGTTTGGGTCTGCACTCAGAAACTAATCTTTCCATAGAGGGACAACTCATGCCCGTGGGCAGAGTTGCATCTATGAAGTTATTTCCAACAGCAGCAGAGGCACTGTCTCAGTGTGGGTTGGTTCTGCTTTGAAATCAGAGCCTGAGTCAAGGATGTGGAGGGTGGTTGGTTTGAAAGATCATTCTAGGAAATGGCACTGAGGGCTAGGCAGAGAGAGGGCAGAGGGGAAGCCAGCACAAGGCTCCACTATCAAGGGTACCACTGAAGGTAGCTGGAGTTTGGTGATAAAGAGTGCTCTGCTGGGCCTTCCCTCATGGTCCAGTGGTTAGGACTTTCCCTTCCTATGCAGGGGTGCGGGTTCGATCCCTGGTCCTGGAGCTAAGATACCACTTGTTTCATGGCCAAGATAGCAAAACCTGAAAGAGAAGCAATATGGTAACAAATGTAAAGACTTTTAAAATGGTCTACATTAAAAAAGAAATCTTCAAATATAAATATAAATATAAATCTTCAAATATAAAATGCTCTCTGAGCTGCCCCACGGACTGTCCTCTTGCTCATTGCTTGAGGTCCCTCTGGGTCAGGAACTCACTCTGCTTTGGCTGCACAGATGTGCCTGTCTCCTGGGCTCCTGAGTGATGCAGAGCAAAGAAGTGCCAGGGCAGAAAGTACCTGAATTGTGGTAGGAGCTTGAGACAGCAGCTGTCAGTGTGTGAGTCAGCAGGAACGGAGCAGTCTTCAATAGCCCAGAAGATGTGATCCAGGAGCCCCAAAGGGCAAGGGACACCACCTCCTAGGAAGCCAGACTTCTGCTACTGTGCCAAGCAAAGGTGCTGGGGAGGGAGCTTTTGCAAATCTTCCACTAAGGAAAATGCTGCCAACTGGGAGGAGAAGCGAGGGCTGGCAGGTCCCCCAAAGAGCATCGCCTTCCCACATTCAGGAGAAAGAGCAAGACTGGAGAAAGCTGGAGCCGCGTCTCCGGGAAACCCAGAAGGACATGACAGCACTGGTGAGACTCACATCCCAGCCGTTCCTTTTGACATATTTGCTTTGTATCTGAGACACGTCTCTTTGTCAAGGCCAAGGACCATGCTGTCTGCCCCTCTGTATCCTTGCAGTGTGATTGGCACAGGGCTGGGCATGCCGAGTGCCCTGTGGGAGGTCTGCCACAGCAGCGCAAGTCCCCTTGTCACAGGGCAGGGGTGAGGGGCGCAGGGCATTTGGTGACAGTTGTGGCTTTCTGAACTGTGACCATTGTTGTGCCTCAGATTTGCTCCCAGTGTGGGGGTTAAGGCCTTGCATACTGGAGAGACCAGAACTGGGAAAGCAGAAAGAATCAGGACCCCCCAGGCTCCATGTTGCTCTTTGATTTTATTATATGTCCTTCCTCAAAAAGGGGGCTTCCCTGTTGGCTCAGATGGTAGAGAATCTGCCTGCAGTGCAGAAGACCTGGGTTTGATCCTGGGTTGGGAAGATCCTTTGGAGAAGGGAATGTCTACCTGCTCCAGTATTCTTGCCTGGAGAATTCCTTGGACAGAGGAGTCTGGTGGGCTACTGTCCATGGGGTGGCAAAGAGTGGGAGAGGATTGAGTGACTTTCATATCACTTTCCTCAAAGGGTCCTTGCTGTTCTTGTTCTACCATCTTTCAAGACCCTGTTCCAGTCCCTCTTATCTGGGAAGCTGCCTCTGATTAGACCAGGTACCATGGGTACCACTTCTTTCAGGCTCCTACTATGTTTAAAGCTAGATCCTCATATAATGAATTAAAGCAACAGGTGGGTGAGTTCTGAATGTACACTTACCGAGTGGATGATTGGGCTTCTCTTCCAGTTTGGCGGGGCTTCCTTCCAGTGGCGGGGCTCCCTTGCCGTCATTTGTCTAGACTCTGTGGGAAGGCTTGTCCAGGAGGAGTGGCTGACTTGGGGACTAAGACTGCATGTGCACCCCCAGGCTTCAAGCCCATCTCCACTGTCTGAATCACATCACATGAGCCTTATGTTTGTTTTGGAGGTTACAAAATTAATGGATGAAATAATTTCAGCAGATGCTACCTATTAAAGAAGAATTTCATGTAGCAGGCCATGAAAATTTTGTTTGTAAAATAAGACCTAATTAGTTTGGCTTGTACTGGAACATAATGAATTAAAGTGGCAGGGTAATTAATAATGATCATTTGGGTCTCTTTGCTGGTTTCACTTCTGTTTGTGTTAGATGTTGGGATATTTTGGCCAGCGTTTCCTATTTGAAACCAAATCTGAAGGCCTTCCCCTCTCTATTCACCTGCCCCATATGTGAGATGATTCTGACAAAGTCATTTTTTCCTATCTGGTCCATGGTCTTTTGTCTTTTGGCTGCAGAAATCTTGGCTTTGACTCTCTTCCTATTGTTTGATGAGTGTTTCAGAGGAGTCTCTTTTCCTGCTTTGCCCTCCATTCATCATTCCATCTATCTGACAAACATCTTTGAGCACCTATGATGTGCCAAGTGCTGTTTTCAGATTTAGAGAGTCAAAGTGAAAGACATGGTGCTGATCTTAAGGAGCTTACAGCCTGACGGGGATGGGGTTGGGGGAGGCAGAGAATAGTAGTCCTTCGTGCCATAATGCACTGTGTTAGCAGGAAGAGAAGTGTCTAAATTAGCCTGGGGGCAGTGAGAATCAGCTAACTGAGTTTTGAAAGCAAATAGGAATTATGGTGAGTGGAAACTGCTGATTGGGTTTAAGAGGAGAATCACATAATCAGATCTTTATTTTAGGAAGGTGACTCTCTTTTTTGACTTATGTTTTACTTTTTAAAAAACTTTTAATTTTGTATTGGAGTATAGCTTATTAATAAGGTTGTGATAGTTTCAGGTGGACAGCAAAGGGACTCAGTCATACATATTCATGTATCCATTCCCCCCTCCAAACGTCCCTCCCGTCCAGGCTGCCACATAACATTAAGCAGAGTTCCCAGTGATATACAGTAGGTCCTTGTTGGTTATCCATTTTAAATACAGCAGTATGTACATGTCGATCCCAAACTCCCTAACTATCCCTTCCCCCATTCTTCCCCCGGTAACCATGTTTGTTCTCTAAGTTTATGAGTCTGTTTTGTAAATAAGTTCATTTGTATCATTTCTTTTTAGATTCTGCATAAAAGCAACGTCATACAATATTTCTCCTATGGTTTTTCCATTAGTCAGGTACGGATGTGACAGTTGGACTGTAAAGAAAGCTGAGCACTGAAGAATTGAAGCACTGAACTGTGGTGTTGGAGAAGACTCTTGAGAGTCCCTTGGACTGAAAGGAGATCAAACCAGTCAATCCCAAAGGAGATCAGTCCTGGGTTTTCATTGGAAGAACTGATGCTGAAGCTGAAACTCCAATACTTTGGCCACCTGATGTGAAGAACTGACTCATTTGAAAAGACCCTGATGCTGGGAAAGATTGAGGGCAGGAGGAGAAGAGGACGACAGAGTATGAGATGGTTGGATGGCATCACCGACTCGATGGATATGAGTTTGAGTAAACTCCGGGAGTTGGTGATGGATAGGGAGGCCTGGCGTGCTGCAGTCTGTGGGGTCGCAAAGAGTTAGACATGATTGAGCAACTGAACTCACTGACTGACTGAAGAAAGGTTACTCTCAAAGCACCCTGGAAGGTGGGTAGAAGGGAGACAGGCCAGAATTTTAGAGGTTAGTATTATATAATCCAGCAAAAGAAACTTGGGATCTGAACTAAAAGCCAGTGATGAAACATAGCAAGAGATATGAATAAGGTAGACTTTGGAAGATTGAGAACTAGGGCTGGAGGTGTGTGAAGGAGAGTGAGCAGGAGGAGGCAGGGGTAACACTGGATTTTCTGGCTTGGTGCCTGAGTGGATGGTGGTAGCATTCCTAAGCATAGGAAGCACCAGAAGAGATCTAGATTTGGGAACAGAGAGAGGGGGCAATGAAGGAGCTAACATTTATTTAGCACTTACTGAACCACCGACCTAAGCACTGAATATTGTAATGACTCTGTAAGGTAAGTACAGTTATCCCCATTTTACAGACGGAGAAACTGAGACTCAGAGACGTTAAGCAGCTTTCCCAAGGTTACATAGTAAGTGGCAGAATAGTTTGTTTCCTGGGCTGATACTGTCCCTTCTTAAGGTGATGGGTTCATTTTGGGCTGTGCGTCAGCCAGGTGTCCAGTAGGTAGGCAATTTCATGTTGGTATTGTCCTCAAAATGATGACCAAAAGCACTTTTGAGTTCAGTCAGGCCATTTGGTACAAGCAAAAGGTGAAGTTGATGAAGAGGATTTTCGAAGGCCTCAGTCATACATTTTGGCTATTGGCTTTCTACAACCTGATTGATGAAGCATTTTCCTTGTGCCTAGATGTCCTGTGCCCCCTGCTTCACTTCCGTCCAACCAGATGTGGGTTTGTTAAGGTCTCTTAGGTGCTCAGTGCTCTGCTGTTACTCCATCATGATGAAGCAGAGAGCCATCATCTCCTCACCCCACAGTCTGTAGCCCGTGCTTCTGTCAAGAATTGGGTTCGGAAGGAAGCTGATAGTAGCTGTTTCTCCCTGGGTGACCATATCGGCCTCTATGACTCCCTAAAAGGTTTGACTTTTACCGGTGAGGACTTTTCCATTCTGGGAGGTGGGATTACAAAGGGAAGACAGGGATTAGGAGAGAGGGTGGGGATACTGACAGCCAGCCAGGGTCTTCCAAAGACCTAAAATTTCCTGCAGCGCCTAGGCGCCAGCCCCTCCAACAGGTGACACAAGCCCTACCCTTGGAGGGGGCAGGGGCTCGGGGGTGGGGGTGGGGGGCTTCCTGGGGGTGGGGGGAAGGGGACTCCCCTACGCCTTTCCTGCCTGGTTTTGCCTCTCTCCAGGTCTCTTTGTGTTGGCAGCTGCTTGAAATGCATATTGTTCCCTCCCTGGGCCCCCCACCCCAGAGCTCTCCCAGACTTTCTCTTACTTAGTCCAGTCCCAGGTCTTCGACCAAACATCTGGCCTCACCAGACCGGACCTGTAGTGCTGAAAGTCAGGGGAGAAGAAAATAGGCCAGGAATCAGAAAATGCTTCCCAAGACAGTGTGAATCTTCCGGGGGAGTTGAGTCCTTCCTGGGGACTCCTAGCCCGGCAGGTAGATCAAACGCCATGAGGAGGTCTGGACCGAACAGCTCAACAGCCAGGAGGATAACTAAGGCAAGCTCTTGGATGCTTTCCCTCTCTCACTTCGGAGATTCCCTGACCTCTCTGGCCCTTCAGGATTTGTCGAAGATCGGGAGCTGCTCCCACACAGGCTAGAGGGCTTATTCTGACCTTGGTTGGCTGTGCTGAAGGCCTGCGTTTTCTCGAAGGGTTGGGGGCAGTGGTGGTTGGTGGGGGGGCGGGTGTTGGGGACCGCCCTCTGGTCCCCATGTGTGGTTTCTGAGAGAACCCTGACATCTTATCCCACAGACCTCAGAACTCCTCCTCACTTTTCTCGAAGCTTCTCCTTTTAAAGACGTATAGCTGGTCTCCCTACATCCCTCCTCACAAGTCTTGTGGGTGCAGTTCTTGGCCACTGAAGTCTTGCTCTTCATCTAGGTTGGTGTGGTCTGTCACGACCTTTTGATCTTCCTACTCAAGGCATCTTCTCTCCACGGTGAAATTTCATGACCGCTCAACAAGCCCACGTCTCAGGACAGGGCCTGCTAACCTTTCTACTAACAAAAGCGTGGATGCAGTTACGTGATCCCTCCGCACCACGGTGTCTAATTTAGCATACTTCCTCTGTAGGGACATCCAAGGGAAATATTTCTCACGTGAAATGATTTTTGGAGACGTTCCAAATCAACAAGTCCCCTCTCTACCCTCCAGGGATTGGAGGGCTGTGGATTTGCCAAAGTTAATAATATTAATCTGTCCGTCATATTAGAAAGTCCTTGTGCAGGAGAATAAAGGGGGTTACTCTCTCCAGGCTGGATCCTGTATGGTATTGCTTTCTTCTCTGCCGCGTCCATCCTGTGAGTTCTCTGGGGGGCACCGCTGGATCCCAGTTCACCCCTTTCCTAGGATTTCTAATCACCAGGTGATATGCAATCATAAACAGCCATGACACTCTGGTGTTCCTCAAGGCGTCTCGCCTGTGACTTTTCTGGCTAAAGTTCTAAGCCCTTCCAGGCTTGTGCTGTTACAGAGAAGACAAAGAAGCCTTGGGGTATGGTTTTTAGCAGATCAGTTCCTGCAGCAGGTGCTTGGGATCTTTGCCTTTTGTTCATTCATGATCCAGGAACTGAAAGTTTAACTGTTAGCTTGGGAGAAAGAGGGAGGAACAATATTTTCTGAGCGTTTACAAGCACTTGTGTATAACAAGCATTGTCTTATTTAACTCTCCTAACAACCAAACAAGGTCAGGATTTTTTTTTTAAATCAGTTTGTTTTTTTCTCAATGATATTTTTTTTTCATTTATTTTTATTTGTATTGGTATTTTTTTTTTAATTTCACAATTTGGTGATTTTTTAAACTGGAATAATTGCTTTATAATGTTGTGTTAATTTCTGCTGTAGAACACCGTGACTCAGCCATATGTATACATATATCCCCTGCCTCTTGAGTCTCTCTCCCCTCCCCACTCCCCCAACCCCATCTAAGTCGTCTAAGAGCACCAAGCCGAGCTCCTTGTACATCAGCTTCCTGCCAACTCTTTTATATGAGGTAGTGTATATATGTTAGTGCTGCTCTCTCAGTTCATCCCCCTCTCCCTGCTCTGTGTCCATAGCTGTTCATCCGTGTTTTACAAACGAGGCACAGTAAGGCAAAGTAACTTGCTCGAGATCACACAGCTAATATGTGGTGAAGCCAAGGTTGGAATGCATATTTTCTCTCTTTCTAAATTTAGTGAGTGTTCATTCAAGTTCAGACTTTATGTTAGCATTTAGCACAGGTATCCGCACCTCACAGTGTCACATAGTAGGGATTTAGGAAAGCTTGATGAACTGAACAGAGCCTGAAAAGAGATGCCAAACTTAAGATCTTTTTTAAAACACCTGTATAACTGTTTATTAATTATGAGGCCATCTCCATTAAAAGCTGGGCAGTGCATTTTTAAAGAATCATTTTAGAGTTGACGTCAAGATTGTTAAGGAAAGGCAGGATGAAATTGTGAAGCCTCTTTTGGTTGCGAGGTAAGCATGTTTGCTATGAACTTCATTTTTTTAACCACACTGTGCAGCCTTCAAGATCTTAGTTCCCTGACCGGGAATCTAACTCATGCCTCCTGCAGTGGAAGCTCAGAGTCTTAACCACTGGATTGTCAGGCAGTCCTGAAAAGAACTTTAAAAAACTAAGAGAGGGCAGTATGAGCTTTGTGTGGGGTCAGTCAGACCTAGCTTGATCTCAGGGTTATGACTCTCTGGTCACCTTATCCGCCTCTGGTCGTGTGACCTACCAAGTTCTCAGTTCTAGAACAAGAGGTTGGGGTAAGTGATCCTGGGGATGTTGCAGCTTAGCTGTCTGTGGGTCTAGGATGCTCAGTTTTTATGGAAAGTATTTGATGTCTTTAAATAATTAAATAGCTGATCATTTGATGAGCACCTATAAGGCATTTTCTAGAGGCGCTAAGGATTCATAGAAAGTTTAGAAGCAGTCCTTGACTCAACCTAGTTACAAAGTTGGAGTAGATGAGTTAACCAATTAAACATTGTGTTATAAGGAAAAGAACACATTATGGGTGTGAGTGACTGAGGCAGTTGTTCAGTTGCTAAGTTGTGTCTGACTCTGCTACCCCATGGACTGCAGCCTGCCAGCCTCCTCTGTCCTCCACTATCTCCTGGAGTTTGCTCAAATTCATGTCCTTTGAGTTGGTGATGCTATCTAACCTTCTCATCCTCTGCCACCCTCTTCTCCTTTTGCCTTCAATCTTTCCCAGCATCAGGGTCTTTCCCAGTGAGTCAGCTCTTCCAATCAGGTGGCCAAAGTATTAGAGTTTCAGCTTCAGTACAGTCCTTCCAATGAATGTTCAGGGTTGATTTCCTTTAAGATTGACTGGTTTAATCTCCTTTACAGTCCAAGGTACTCTCAAAAGTTTTATCCAGTACCACAATTGGAAAGTATCTATTCTTCCGTGCTCAGCCTTCTTTATGGTCCAGCTCTCCCATCCGTACATGACTATTGGAAAAACCATAGTTTTGACTATATGGACCATTGTTGGCAAAACGACGTCTCTGCATTTAATATGCTGCCTAGCTTCGTCATAGGTTTCCTTCCAAGAAGCAAGCATTTTAAAATTTCTGGATGAGGTCATTGTCTGCAGTGATTTGGGAGCCCAGAAAAATAAAATCTGTCACTGCTTCCACATTTGCCCATTCTGAGATAGACTGAGACAGTAGGCACCCTAAAAATCTCAGATGGAGATTGCTGTGTGTTTCAGCACAGTCATGGAGACATCACTTTGACGACAAAGGTCCATCTAGTCAAAGCTATGGTTTTTCCAGTAGTCATGTACTGCTGTGAGAGCTGGACCAAAAAGAAGGCTGAGCACCAAAGAATTGATGCTTTTGAACTGTGGTGCTAAAGAAGACTCTTGAGAGTCTCTTGGACATCAAGGAGATCAAACCAGTCAATCCTAAAGGAAATCAGCCCTGAATATTCATAGGAAGGACTGATGCTGAAGCTGAAGCTCCAATACTTTGACAACCTGATGCAAAGAGACAGCACTGGAAAAGACCTTGGTGCTGGGAAAGAGTGAGGGCAAGAGGAGAAGGGAGTGACAAAGAATGAGATGGTTGAATGTCATCACTGACGCAATGGACATGAATTTGAGCAAACTCTAGGAGATAGTGAAGGACAGGGAAGCCTGGCATGTTTCAGTTCATGGAGTCATAAATAGTTGGACACAGTTTAGTGACTGAACAACAGCAATAAGCGTATTTTCATGGGAACCTTGCAATTTTAGGTTGAAGTGAAGTGAAGTCGCTCAGTCGTGTCCGACTCTTTGTGACCCCATGAACTGTAGCCTACTGGGCTCCTCCGTCCATGGAGTTTTCCAGGCAAGAGTACTGCAGTGGGTTGCCATTTCCTTCTCCAGAGGATCTTCCTGGCCCAGGGATCGAACCCAGGTCTCCTGCATTGTAGGCAGACGCTTTACCATCTGAGCTACGAGGGAAGTTCTGAAGCTAATAATTATCTTTATGCAAATCTGTGATAAGGAGCTTATTCCTCTCCCCCCAGAATTTCCAGGTCTGTTTTGATTAGATCATAATCTCTTTAAAATTCTTTCTTTAGAGAGCCAAGATAACTTTATTTAAAATGACAGAGTTGTATTCTCATCCAATTTCTTCATAGAAACTTCAGTGTTTAGGTTTTATTAGGATCACTATCTTGATAACATGATTTAATGTGAAATTCAGATGTTTATATAGGAAATTTTTGTGTGAATAAACCATTATCTGATTCCCATGATGTTGATGTGAAGCCTGTTGCTCTATGGTTCTATCTTGTGGTAACACTGCTGCAGATCACAGACTGACAGTGTATTTCTTTAATTTCACTCTTGTTGTAAATTACACAGTGTTGACTTTATCACTGTAAAAATGCGTGGTTTTTTCTTTTTTGCCTCTGATAATTCATTTTGGTACTTTTTTTGTAGAAAAAGTGCTATTTTCCAACTGTTTCTTCCTCAGACAATAATTAGTGTCATTAACTGAGTATAGTTACTCACATCTGTAGATTCATGAACCTAAAGTGAAAATATTTTTAAATTAAATGACTTAGATGAATGTCTAGGTTACTTGACATGCTGTTGAATATCTATTAATAGTATTGTTCAAAAGAAGAACCTTTACTATTTCTTGGCATTTTTGCCCTGAACATAGATAATCTTCTCTTAGATTGGCAGAATGGCCTCTTCTGTTAATACAATTATGTGAGGCATTTTACCCCTACCTATTAACTGACCTTGTAACTAAATTCTTAAACTGAACTGATAGTTCTGTGACCGAGTTCATGAAAGAATTTCGATCCTGTATTTTGAATTTATGGCTACATGAGCATGTTTAAATCTTTTTCTTTGTAAGAGAGGTATTTTGGAGAAATGTCCATCATATTTTTTTGTTGACATCATTACTTCCTTTAATATACTTTTCAAGCAAAGAAGACATTTAAGCTGAGGGAGAGAAGAATTGGAGGGGATAGACAAATCTAATTTGAGATATTCCTCAATGTATTGCCAAATTGGTGACATATTTAGACTACTCTGCTTATCATGTATGAATCTTTTAATTTCCTAGCTTAAATCAAAGAGTGGACCTTTATGGTAATATGATTATCTATTTATAGATGAAGTATTTTAGGGAACTGTAGTATTTTATAGTTTCAGAGAACTGTCTGTATTATTAAATTAAGTTGCATAAAAACACTGAAAATTAAGCATATGATAGCAAAGTAGAAATATTTTAATATTAATTTATTTTATTTAACAACTAAAATTCCAAAATGATTTCAAAATACACATAGGACTCACTCATATATTAGAAAAATCTTGAAAAACTCATATCCAGAAGGCACAAATGTATATAATGAATTGGTAAATTGAATAATATTAATGAATTGGTTTCATGAAATTATATTTGATATTATTTGATTTAAGAAATAACTATTATTTTTAAAATCTACAAGTAAATACAATAATTTATTATGAAATTACACCAGGAATCAGACTATGGTAATTTCTATCTATCATGTTCTATTTAGGAATTCTTAGTACCAGATCATTATCATCATTCATCAGTGTTTTATGTTAGCAGACAAAGTTGTGATATGTTGTGTGTGTGTTAGTCACTCAGTCGTGTCTAACTCTTTGTGACACCATTGACTATAGCCCTCCAGGCTTCTCTGTCCAAGGAATTCTCCAGGCAAAAATACTGGAGTGGGTTGCCATTACCTTCATTTCCAGGGGATCTTCCTGACCCAGGGGTCGAACCAGGGTATCCTGCATTGCAGGCAGATTCTTTACTATTTGAGCCACCAGGGAAACCCTTGTGATACAGTAGAACAAACTAAATTGACAGAAAGCTAATTTTACACATGTACATAAAACAAAGAATTTCACTGCTGATATAGTGTGACTGAGGCACTGTTTAGGTTAGTTGAGATGATTCGGTAGGAACATCAGAGGGAGGTGCTGCTAGAGTCCTACCAGTGTAGCCACACCAAAGTAGGGAACATAGTGTGTACTTTACATTTAGAATGTCTGCGGGGTCATTTGTCATTATGTGATACCCAATGTATCCCTGTGTTGTTGGAAGCTAAGAGAGTGGGTGGTGGCGGTGGTTTAGTTGCTAGGTCGTGTCCAACTCTTGTGACCCCGTGGACTGTAGCCCACAGGGCTCCTCTGTCCATGGGATCTCCTAGGCAAGAATATTGGAGTGATTGCTATTTCCTTCTCCAGGGGATCTTCCTGACCCAGAGACTGAACCTGTGTCTCCTGCATTGGCAGGCAGATTCTTTACCACTGAGCCACCAGGGAAGCCCCAAGAGAGTGGGTGCTGGTCATATATCAAGTGGCTGATGTATAGGAGAGAGTGGCTGTGCTGATGATGGAGATCCTCTCCATGTAGCAGAGATGGTTGTTAGCACCTCCTGCAGGTGTGGGAAGCCCAGGCGCACCCACTCACTGGCCATGATTTTAATATTTATTTTTATGTATTTATTTGGCTTTTCTGGGTCTTAGTTGCAGCAAGTGGGATCTTCACTTTTCATTGCAGCATGGCAACTCTTACTTGAGGCATAAGGGGATGTAGTTCACTGACCAGGAATTGAACTTAGGACCACCTCTGCCACCGCCATTGGAATTGCAGAGTCTTAGCCACTGGACCACAGCGGAAGTCCGCACGGGACATGATTTTTATTTCCATCAAAAATGCACCACTCCAGGTAAAGTGCAACAGTGTCACCTGCTATGGACTGACTGTGTCCCCTCCCCTTCATATTTTGAAATTCTATCCCCCAAAGTGATGTGTTAGGAGGTGGGGTAATCACCTCCCTAATTATCTTAGGGAGGGAGGTAGGTCATGAAGATAGAGCCCTCATGAATGGTGTTAGTGCCTGTATAAGAAGATGGAGAACAGGCTTTCTGTTTCCCTGCTCTCTGTTGTGTGAGGACACCAGGAGGAGACGGCCATCTGTAAACCAGGAGGTGGAACTTTACCAGAGAGTGGGTCTGCCAACATATTGATCTTGGCCTTCCCAGTCTGCAAAACTGTGAGAAATAGCTATGCATTGTTTAAACTGCCAGGTCTATGGGTATTTTCATTAGAGCAGCCTGAACAATGACACCACCCATGAGGGGAAGCCCAATTCCCAGGACGCTTGCCAAGCAGGGGACCTCAGCTCCAAGCATCAACACAAGTGAGAAGGTGACAAAACATAACACATGCTTGTGAAGCTAATTGTTTTCTTGGAGCCTGGACATCATTGCTTCTGTGTAGCCAAGGCGAACAAGAAGAAATGTCCCCTTGCAGATGGATGATTTTTATAGTGCAGAGGTATGATTACAAATCCTGCTGATAACCAACCTGCAGATTTTGGAGCACAGACTTTTATGGGTTTGGATGAAGGTAGATGAGTATCACAGTTCAGAGTCTTGGCTTTGGAGTCAGACTGGTGCAAGTTCAAACCCAGGTGTTGCCACTTGTTAGATCTGTCAGTTTAGGCAAGCTACCTGATTGTGCAGGTTTGGGTGCCTTATCTGTAAAAGGTGAATAATGGTTCCTACCCCACAGAGCTGTAGAGGTTGAATAAGATAATTTATAATATACTTATGCTTGGCCCAGCAGCTGGTAACAAGTAGGCATTCATTCAGTAAATGGAGGCTATTTCTCCACTGCCACGAGTAATGCTGCTACTATCATGAGTGCATTTTGCACCTGTGAGTTCAAGATGCCTTCCTGCTTTGAATTCAGGATAGCACTTCCCTTGTTTTCTTTTTGGGGGTATGGGAACATTTGCATTTACAGGCCTAAAATCTGTTAGGGAGAGTGATTCCATCTGGTGACAGAAGCAAGGTTTCTACCACTGTCTTTGTAAATGCTTGCAAAGCAAAGCAAAGATTTCAAGGCAGTTTGATGGGATCCAAGACTTTGAAGATTTTCAGAGAATTTGAAAATTGTACAATAGAATTTCATCATGAATTGCTTAAAAAATTTCAGTTCTTTAGATCTCCACTTTCCTTTGCAGATGGAAGAATAGGTTAAGTGCCAGTTTCTGAACCTTGATTCCAGAGATGCTGGCCTCATTTTCAGAAGTTAAATGTTGTTGTTTAGTTGTTAAGTCATGTCTGACTCTTTTGTAACCCCATAGACTATTGCCTGCCAGGCTCCTCTGTCCATGGGATTTACCAAGCAAGAACACTGGAGTGGGTTGCCATTTCCTTCTCTGGGAATCTTCCCAACCCAGGTATCGAAACTGCATCTCCTATGTTGGCAGGCAGTTTTTTTTTTTTTTTTTAACATCTGAGCCACCTGAAGAGCCCTAAGTTAAATGCATACCCACAAATGAGAGACATGGTGATCTGTCTCCAGGCTTGTTTTCTCATATGATTTAGCAGCCATGCTTAACTTCACATGGCACACCAGAGCACCCCAAATCAGCTCTTAGGGTTTATCCGGTCTCCTTCTATTGACACAGGCTCACTGGCTGGATAAGCAGTTAGTGAGCAGTTAGTGCCTGGTAGACAGTGGGTTTCCTGACAATTACATTTGATAAGATAGGAAAAAAAATAGACAAATGTTTGTATTAGTCTTTACTGTGTATGTGCATCTTTTATCTCACTGACCCTAAGAAAATTTCATGAAGCTGTCACATCTTACTTGCTGGTGGACTTGAGGGTACATAAACCCAGTCCCTTTGGAGAGGTCAGGTTATATGACATTTGGTTATTATATGACATCCAGGATATATGACATTTGGTGCTAGATTCAGGATTAAAATCCACAGCTTCTACTACCTCGCCTAGGATTGTTTCCACTATATCTTGCTACTGACTTTAAATGCTGTCTTGTTCTTTATGGAGATGTGCTGCTCATTTCCCATTCTCATTTTGTTCTATTCTATGCCTGATTAGTTAGAGTTTCCCCTGGGACAAGGCACATTACTTAAATTCTTCCTGACTTTCTGAAAGAGCACATCCATTGGGGCTGTTCATCCTTCTTCCCACCCTGCTGAGCTAGGAATTCTTCAGCAGCAGGAAATTGTGGTTGCTATTTTAAAATGATAAAACTTGAAGTGTTTGAACCATGAGGGGGACCTTAAAAATGCATAAGATTACCTCTTGCTAATAGCAGTTTTCCAGAGGTAAATGGGAGGGGACTGAATTTGAGACAGGACCAGGAATTTCATGTAACCAGTGCCTCTGGCCTTGAGGATTGCCAGAGAGGCACTGCTCTTTCTGGACCCATTCATGCCTCCTTATAATAACTGGTTGACCATACCTGTGAAAAGAAAGACAAAAGATTTTCTAACAAAACCTTCAGATATGTATTTTTACAGTATTTAATTTTAAGAAATGGATTTTCGTAACATGTCTTACTACACCTTCATCAGGCAGCTAAGTGCATTTTTGAATCAATATGGCATTGGCATTTTCCATTGCTCCACTGGATGCTGTGTTTCAGTGATTGAAACACGTCAGGAGAAGACCATTGCAATGGGATCAAACCAAGAAAGATATCTGTTTGGAAGACTCAGGTCATTTCTCATTTCCCCAAAGCGTCTCATCAAGATTAAACAAGAAAACATTTGGCTTCCATTTTTCTATCTTGAACTCCTAAAACTCTCCTGAACGGTGTCATCCTGTTTTCTTGATAACTCCAAGCCAAGTGTGGATCAGGAGCCCCTGATTTACCTGGCTCGGCTGCCTGTAATAATGAAGTTCGACACTTAATTGTTGGGTTTCTCCTTGCCTTTGTGTGGTTTAGACAGAATTTCAGAAAGCTTGTAAAGGCCCAGCCATAAATAAAACAAGGTTGCACACACAGGGGCTTGGAGAATGCAACCTTTATGAAGCACCAGATGCAGAGCAGAGGGAATTCAGAGTGAAATATTTAATTACTTCATCATCGAAAACTAATTACCAATTGGGGAGTGTTTTCATTTGTGGAACGTAGATTGATTAGCAGGATCACCAGAGTTCTAGTTTCCTTACTACTGATTACATCTCTCATGGAAGAAAAATGGGTTCATTTTAACAAGCTCGAGTCAAACTAGAGACAGGCAAGGTTACCAAAGAGTGATTGCCCAGGATTAGTGTTATTCAATAGGCAAAGGGGTATTGGGTTCAGATATTTTTCCTGATAGGCTATTAGAGATAAATTTCACGTTTGGGATTTACTCTTCTGTAATAGGCAAGGTCATATTTTTTCATTCAGGAAGTTAATTTGTTTGTTCCACAAAATGTTTCAATCAATGTTATGCATGTTCACTGACCTGGCGCCCTAAGGCTAAGTTTTGTCCCAGGACTGGACACAGATATATTGTTTAAAGACCCAGTTTGGAAAATTAGAACCTCCATGGCAACTTTTTAATACCAAAATGTAAAAGCTGTGGCTCACCGTGATTAACTAGAGGCAGAACCTGATGGGGCAGAACATGGTGGGGGTTTTGGGGAGGTGGAGGGCCATTGTTTGGCTTCCACATTCTTCTCGGGATAGCTCCTTGTCACCCCTGTGTTCAGTCACCTTGTTCTCCCTTGCCCTTGTCAGTTTTGCTCTCCTGCAGGAATCTGCCATTGGTTGTTTGCCCTTGAGAGTGGATTTAAGTCAGTGTGCCCCCCGATCTCTCAAGATAGAAAATAATTTCAGGACCCAGTCAGCAGGTGGGCTGTGGCCCCTGAGATAACACGGCACCTGTAGACACACCCTTCATGTTGGTGTGGAGGTTCTTGCTGCGGATGACATGAAGCAGTGAACTGATGCAGGAGGAAGGATATTAGGAAGGGGCAGAAACCTGGGCTCCAGTTCTGGGTTCACCACTTACTTTGAATCCTCACGTCTATTTATTGACCGTTTGAGTCCTTTCCTCTTTGCTTACAGATGGGGTCACATGAAATAGGGACTGTGAGCAGTCACTGAAAGGCTTAAAGCATTGTTTAGAAGAAAATGAATATTTCAGTTGCATTGGCTACTGAGATCCATCATTTAGATGCTCCAAGCAGTGACTTAGACTGAGGCGTAGCCTGTCCTGCCCAATTTCACTCCATACTGGAATTGGTGCTTTTATTTTTGAGATGGAGACAAACTTATAAACTCTCGTTTCAGCCAACATGGCCTTCCTCCAGGCCAGTGTATTCTCCTCTGGGGTTGAGGTTGTGCCAAGACTCTGCACAGATACCAGAGCCCTCCGAATGGGGCCCTTGGTCTGGTGACGAGGACAAAACACTTTTGAAACCACTTGCTTCCCACCCCTCCTGCCCGGCGGGTAGCTCACTGCACACCTGGCTTGCTCAGATTCCCAGGGCTGGCTCAGGATGACCACAGGCTAGGCCATGACCTTCTCTAATTTAAGAGGAATGAACTGTGTATGCATGCATAGGTGCAATCACTATTGTTTTGAGAAAGAAATTTAAACTTGAGGATTTCACATATTACTTACATGATGACTTTTTGGGACTGATTTAAAAATGGATGGGAGTCCAACTAAGGGACTCCAAGGGGACAGCTGTGGAGGAGCAGACAGAGCAAAGTTATTGAATGACTCCCTGAATGTGTCACTCCATGACCATGACCCCCTCCAACAAGGGGAATATTTCTGCCTGATGTTGTACCCCAAAGATCACATAAAAATGCTTAAAGAAGATAAAACCACAAGACAAAGTATAACAAACAAAAATCTTGGAAATGAAAGCCTTAAAGAATCAAGCAAATAGGGGGAGGCAAGGCTTTAAATGTAGAATGATAAGAAATGAAATATTGGAATATTTAAAAATAGCATTATTATACAAAGATAAGAGATAAAAGAGGTTTAAATAAAGGTAAAACTATGGAAGTTAAAAAATTTTGGCAAAACAAAAGAGGTAAATGTTAAGAGATTAGAGAAACAACAATGTAAAAAATAAAACTAAAGAGCTGAAGGGCAAAAAAAAGAATATGGAAAATCAGAAAGTAAAAGTTTAGACAGAAGTTAAAACATGTCAAGAACACTCAAAAGCCAAAAAGTACTCTAATGATTGAAACTTACCTAGAAACACGTGAAAAGGAAGCAAAGTATAAACTATTAAAAAAAAGTGCCTAATGCTCCAAATGAGGGGAAAAACAGTGACAAACTCACCTAAATTTCTAAAACATGAACAAGAGGATTCACTTTTAATGATGAGTGTGTATGTGCTCAGTCGAGTTTGACTCTTTGCGACCCCATGGACTGTAACTCGCCAGGCTCTTCTGTCTTTGGAATTTCCGGGCAAGAATTCTGAAGAGGGTAGCCATTTCCTTCTCCAGGGATCTTCCTGACCCAGGGATCCAACCTGGGTTTCCTGCATCTCCCGAATTGGCAGGTGAATTCTTTACCACTGAGACACCTGGGAAGCCCCTTTTAATGATGAAGGGACCACACATTCCAGGAGAGTCCTAATATTTTTATCTTATGGAAATTTGTATTACCTTGTAAAGGGTGTTCTTATATATGATTCCTTTGGGATCTTGGAATCAGAGAGGTTTGGCCCCATTTTTGCTGTAAAAATTTCAAATTTTCTTAGGCTTTGGTAAAAACAACAACAACTACAAATAGCAATAGTATGAATTTCGCAGAAGATGGCCCCATGAAGCCCTTTTGTCTACAAACTGCCCACACCCCCATTCCCAACTAGAGATGGGAGGAGGCACATTATACTTAGCCCGCAGTTCAAAAGAGACCAGGAAATCTTAATAAATTCTTGAAGACTTACTGTTTGCTTGGCAGTGGAACTACACAACATTCAAGGAATTATCTCCTTTAGTCCTCATAACAAGATAGGTTCCCTTAAGATTTCACAGGTAAGGTGGGTTGGCAAGCTCAGTTAAGTAATTCATCTGAGGCCCCAGTTTGCACGTGTGAGAGGGACCATTGCCGTCCAGGCCCTTGTACTCCAGATCTGAAGTTCTTAACCCTCCTTGGCCGGCTTCCCATCTGTCTGCACTGCCAATGGGAGCCCAGCGTAACCTCTCCACCCCCGTCCCTAAAGAGTGAGACCACTTTCTTCGAAAGCAGTAGTTTGTGTTGCTGTTTATCTTTAATCACCTCTTCTAAGTGGACAGTAACATGTGCACTTGTCAAAGGCCATTAGGATCTATCCACCGGTGTTGACATGCTGACAAGCTCACAGAACGCCCCTGGCCTTTCTGGCTGGGAGGGCAGGGTATGACCATAAGCTCCAGGAAGGCGGGGGCACCTTTTCCTTGTATTTTTCTCTCTGGATCACCTCGAGCTTGGCACCTTACAGAGCCAGCCTTGCTGTAATTGAAAAGGTGGTTTGATTTTGTGTTTTCTAATTAGGTCAAAAGGACAAACCAAAACTTTTTTTTTTTTTTTTAAACCAAAACTTTTTTGATGACCTCAAGATGGTGTCAGTCACACTTCCTTGGGGTTTCCTTGGAGGTCCTCAGATGGTAGAGAATCTGCCTGCAGTGTGGGAGACCCGGGTTCAATCCCTGGGTCAGGAAAATCCCCTGGAGAAGGAATGGCTACCCACTCCAGTATTCTTGCCTGTAGAATTCCATGGACCAGAGGAGCCTGGCGGGCTACAGTCCGCGAGGTCACAAAGAGTTGGACATGACTGAGCAACTAACATTTTTACTTTCCAGTGGTTAAGACTTAGCCTTCCAACTCAGGGGGTGCGTGTTCAATTCCTGGTCCGGGAGCTAGCATTCCTCATTCTTTGTGGCCAAAACACCATAAAACAACAGAAGCAACAATGTAACAAATTCAATAAAGATATTAAAAATGGTCCACATTAAAAAAAAAAATCACACTTCCTGTTTTTCTGCCTGGTTAAACTGCTCTTTGGAAGGTCCACAGATGATGTCTGCTTTGGGGATTTTTCCTCCTGCGGGGTGAGCGGTGTCCTGGGCTTCATAGGGTCCCACTTACAAGGTGGAAGGGCAGGGACACACACGGTGGGGTGTGGTTTAGGGGCTCCAGAATGACACTGTTGCCCAGAAACCTTGCTCCCTCCTGGACTTCTTGCCACGGCTGTCGTTCCTTTGGTTGAGGTTCTGCCTCTGGGAAGCTGCTAGCAATAACAAAAATGTATGATCAAGAAGGAAACACATGAACTTCCTAGAAGCCTCTGACACTGGACTCTGAGTGGTTTGTGTTGCAGAAAACAGGATCCTGATTGATGAGAAACAAGGTGGGAGAGAAGAGGTTGGTTGACACTGGGGAAGGGGAAGGGGTGAATGTTGCGTTGCCTGTTTGCTGTCTGTGTGCACTACCACCTTCCCGACGACAATCAGGCTGTATTTTGTTTGCGTCCACATTCCCTAGCATCAGATTGAGGGTCTGATCTGGAAAAGGTGCTCCAATAATAGAGTAGCTTTCCTACCTATAGAATGAATGAGGGGAGAAACAGGAGGATGTGTCCTTGATGCTGTAAAGCATCACCAGGAGAGGCTGGAGAAAACAGTGCAAAGAGTGTACTATTGAAAATCGTTCAGTCATGTCCGACTCTTTAAGGCCCCATGGACTATATAGTCCATGAAATTCTCCAGACCAGAATACTGGAGTGGATAGCTTTTCCCTTCTCCAGGGATCGTCCCAACCCAGGGATCAAACCCAGGTCTCCCACATTGCAGGGGGATTCGTTACCCGCTGAGTTACAAGGGAAGCCCAACAGTGTACTAAGCACAGACTCAAGTCTCTTGCGAGGCATGGTGGAGGCTGCAGGCACCAACTGGACTCCGCCCCACCCTTAGGGAGCTTCCTGGGCAGCTGGGGAGGCGTCTTACATGATAAACAAGCAGCATGGTTTGAAAATATGTGTGTTTTCACATCACCAGCAGTGGGACAAATAGATATCATATGCTTCCTGATACGAGGCACCGAGAAGGACACTTCATCACTTCTGTGGTGTGCTGGCCAAAATTGTGTAACCTGAGTCTAATCAGAGGAGAACATCTAACACAGTTGTCTTCAAAAATGTTGAGATCATGGCACATGTGATCCTGGATGGCATCTGGGAAAAAAACAAAAAACAACCACAAAGCTGTTGCTATAAAGGAAATTACTGAGATAATTCATGCTTGTGTTCATGCTTAGTCATGTCTGACTCTTACAACTCCACGGACTGGAGCCGGCCAGGCTCCTCTGTCCATGGGATCTCCTAGGCAAGAATACTGGAGTGGGTTGCCATTTCCTGCTCCAGGGGATTATCCACTGAGAGAATTAGCCAAATGTAAATATAACCCATAAATTAGATAATAGTATGTGTGCATGTTAAGTCGCTTCCGATGTGTCTGACTTTCTGTGACCCCATGAACTGTAGCCTGCCAGGCTCCTCTGTCCATGGGATTCTCCAGGCAAGAATGTTGGAGTGGACTGCCTTTTCTTCTTCCGGGAGATCTTCCAGACCCAGGGATTGAACCTCCATGTCTTAAGTCTCCTGCTTTGGCTTTTTCTTTACCACTAGCGCCACCTGGGAAGCCCCAGATAGTAGTATATCTATGCTAATTTCTGATTTTTAGTAATTATACTGTGGTTTTTAAGAGAATGTTCTTGTTTAAAGGAAATGTACAGAGTTATTTAGACATAGAGGGGCCGCATATCAGCAACTTACTCTCTAAGGGTTCAGAAATATCCAAATGTGTGTGTGTGTAGAGAGAGAGAGAGGAGAGAGAGAATTATAAAGCAAATGTGCTAAAGTGTTAACACTGGGGAATCTAAGTGAAAAATAGGTTTCTTTTTTACTATTTTTGCAACTTTTCTATAAGTTTGGTTGTTTCAAAATGGATTACAAATTCATATATGTATAAGTATATTCCTGCATGTATAAGAAGCAGGATAGCTTAGTGGTCAAGGACACAGGCTCTGGAGTAGGAGTTCCTGGGTCCAGATCCTGGCAGGACAACTTATGAGCTGTGTTACCTTTTACTTTGGCAGTCTAATCCTGAGTCACATAGGATGGTAATGGTGTCTGTGTTGGGTTGGTTGTGAGAATTAAATGAGTTATGACCTGCGACAGGCTGAGGACTGTGCAAGCACATGGCACTATGACAAGTGTGCACTAACAGTGGCTCTTATTCTGCAAGGTGGAGCTGCATGTAATCCGTAATGATTATTCAGTTACAGGGCAAAGTAGTATATACACATTACCTGACCTGCTGACCACAGGAGCATAGCACTTAGGGTTTTCAAATAATTTATGTATTTAATCATTAACAACAATCCCATAAAGTAGAATAGCAAGAACTATTGCCCACATTGGGCTTCCCTGGTGGCTTGGTGGTAAAGAATCTGCCTACTAATACAGGAGACTTGGGTTCTATCCCTGGGTCGGGAAGATCCCCCGGGGAAGGAAATGGTAACCCACTTTAGTAACCTTGTCTGGGAATTCCCGTGGGCAGAGGAGCTTGGTGGGCTACAGTCCATGGGTTGCAAAAGAGTCAGACATGACTTGGTAACTAAAAGAACATTGCCCCCATTGTATAGATCTGTAAACTGAGGCCAAGAGAAGCCAAGAAACTTACCTAAGAGTCTTCAGCTGATAATTGGCATAACCTGGGGCTGATGCTAGGTGTCCCGGCAGCTAGAGAAAATTCTTTTCTGTGGGTGCTGCTAACATCACTAATGTCACTTTGCCCTCTTTTATACTCTGTGAGTGAGGAATTTCCTGGGACAAAGTGCACTCCAGGGCACAAAATGACTCATTTGTGCCATTATGCACTGTCAAAACTGTCATGTGTATTTGAGTGAGAGCATGGATTCTTCCAGAAATTACTGACTGGTTCCTTGAACCAGATTCCAGCAAAGCAGTCTCCAGTCACTTGTCCTGAGGTTGAGAAGCCGTTCACACAGGATGATGCGTGCATTACCTTCTGCGGGGCTTGGGATGCAGTGTTGGGGGAATCTGCATCTGAAAGGCCCTGTCCCTGTGCCAGTATGTGCTTGTATGAGTTGTAGCCAGTGCCTGGGCATTCTGGAAACTGTAGGTTCTGTTTGGAAGGAGCCTTAAAGTGCTTTAGATTTCAGTCATTATCTTTTTTAAAAAAAGCAAGTAAAAACTAAAACGCAACAGGAGTTTTCTGAGAAACAGCCTCATCTGCACTTCAGAGAACCCAGAAACCAGATTCTTGCCTCCGTGAGTCTTATGATCTTCAATGGGGCCTCAAGCTGACAGATGTTATTACTATAAATGGATCTCTGGCAGCCTTGGGTGGAAAGGGAAGCACCTCTCAATTTGTCAGGGATGATAACTTTCCTGCATTTGCTCCCTGCTTTGTAATTTGCACAACATTGTTCTAGATATTTCTCTTGATTCGCTCAATAAGCAGTGAGGTAGGTGGTGCAGAGGCTGCAGTTCCTGTGGAGTGGATGATAAGACTGGGGGGTCATAGAGGCTAAAGGGACAACCTGTGAGTTGGGACCCCCTGGGTCCTGATCCAGGGCTCCTTACCTACACTGTCTCTCTAGCACTTTCCTTCCTATTGTGGAGGTTATTTTATTTTATTTTTTTTGACATTTCTACTTTTTAATTACCCACATGTTTATTTCCCACTTGTTCAGTCCACCCGGCCCCATCCAGCCAGACTTTCAACCATGTCTGTGTTATCCCTCCAGCTGTGAATCAGGAAGTGCTCAAGGATGTAGACCCCCTCAACCACTTGCTTGAAAAGAAGGAAAATTGTGAGAATGAAAGTGCTGCCAATATGATCACAAAATGCATGATCAAGCCCAATAGAAGCAGTGCTAAATGTTAACTCTGCTTTAAATTTTCTGGAGGAAAGTCTTTTCCATATGCATTTCTAATTAAGAGCTGAAAAATGTATTCATTCTTTTTTTATAAGTATTTATGTGTAATTTGTTGTGTTTTTCGTTAATTGGCATATAATTGCTTTGCAATGTTGTGTTAGTCTCTGCCGTAAAAAATAAAGTGAATCAGCTATATGTATACATATATACCCTCCGCTTGAGCCTCCCTCCCACCTCACCCCATCCCACCCCTCTCGGTCATCACAGAGCACCGAGCTGAGCTCCCTGTGCTATATAGCAGCTTCCAGCTGGCTCTCTGTTTTACACGTGGTAGCGTATATATGTCAGCGCTACTCTCTCAATGTGTTCATTCTCTCAATTATGGTGAGCATCAGCTATGGACCAGGTGCTAAGGGCTCCCTTCCTCCCTCCTCATCAAGACCAGAGGCTGCACATTTTAGGCCAGTCCATCTTACGATGGAGGTCACAGACTTGAATTCTAGGCCTTTCTTCACTGTAACTGTTTAGGATCTGTGAATTGCAAAAGGGCTAATCTAGCACTTGCCCTGTCTACTTTATTATGACAAGAAAATATATTTTGTGGACTTCAGAGTGTACATTCCTCAAATGTAAGATGGAGTTATGGTAATGATAATGCCAAAGATAATAAAAGTTGCTTCTGGGGAATTACTCCTTCAGTCATACTTCCTACGACCCTCCTAGAGGAGAAGAATAAGTTCAATAAATGGAATGGTATGTAGAGCCTTTGTATAAATATGTGAATGAATGAACTGAAAGGAATTGTAAGTTACTCTTTTGCAGTATTTCTTTTTAAAAAAAAAAATATTTGTTTGGCTGTGTCGGTTCTTAGTTGTGGCCTCTGGGCTATTTCGCTGGGACTCTCTAGCTGTGGTGTGTGGACTCAGTAGTTGCAGCACTCAAGCTTAGTTGCTCTGTGGCATGTGGGATCTTAAGTTCCCTGACCAGGGGAACCCATGTTCCCTGCACTGCAAGGCAGATTCTTAATTACTGGACCACCAGGGGAGTCCTAGTTGCTATTGTTCAGTTGCTCAGTTGTGTCCTACTCTTGCGACCCCATGAACTTCAGCATGCCAGATTTCCCTGTCCTTCATCTCCTGGATCTTGCTCAAACCTATGTCCATTGAGTCAGTGATGCCATCCAACCATCTCATCCTCTGTGGTCCCCTTCTTCTGCCTTCAATCTTTCTCAGCATCGGCTCTTTGCCTTAGGTGGCCAAAGTATTGGAGCTTCAGCTTCAGTATCAGTCCTTCCAATGAATATTCAGGATTGATTTCCTTTAGGATTGACTGGTTTTGATCTCCTTGCAGTCCAAGGGACTCTCAGGAGTCTGCTCCAACACCACAGTTCAAAATCATCAATTCTTTGGCACGCTGCCTTCTTTATGGTCCAGCTCTCACATCCACATATGACTATTGGTAAAACTAGGGAAGTCCATAGTATTTCTAATGAATCAAAATGTTTACTCCCATAAATATTTCATGACAAGTCTTTTAGACTAATATATAGGAAGCCTTCTACTCCTATTTATCATTAAAACTCAGCTCAGCAGTCACCTTCTCCAGGAGGCCTTCTTGGATTCACCCATCCTCTTTAACCAGTCTGGATGAAATGGCCCTTCTCTGCAGCTGAAACACCAGGGCTTATTTGTACTGCATGTATCATGCCATAATTATGGGCACTCTCTCACTCTAGATTCTGTTGTCAGCATCTCTGCATCCTCAATGTCCAGTGCAATTCCTAGAATATTATTTTTGCCTTAGGAAAGGTTTTCTGAATGAATGGTCAAACATTGACTAGTTCAAACAGGTTTTGGCTTGTAAATACAACAGGGATTGAGGTCAGGGAAATGTGGTTCCCTTTGGCCATAAAGTGCTTACAAAGTGAACATTCAAACAGAGTGCTTCATGATTCTTTTTTTTTTCAAACTCTTATGTGATTATCCTCCTCAAAACCCCATGGGCTAGAAAGGACTATAATGACCTTGGTCATTTTGAGCTGTTTAATCTTTACATCGTTTGGCCTATTTTCATTATGAAGGAGATGACTGACTTCATGGCAAGCAGGAAGGATCAGAAGATGGCCTCTTCCCCAGAAAGTCTGCAAAAACCCTGCCTGGCCTTCGGGGGTTCCCACGAGTGTATGCAACATAAAGGATCAGTGTGATACGGGCACATTCGTACATTTTTTAAAAGATTAAACGTGATATAGTACTGGAACTGAGCAGGGGAGATTGAGGCCCTGGGTATTATGCTTTCCCTTGCTACAGGGGATGGAAAGAATATTGTTTCTCCTTAAAATGATTTATTTAAATGGGTAGGCTAGAATTCTACTTAAAACCCAGCGTCTGAATGCACCTGTTGAAGTCAGCTTCTTGTTCTCGCAGGTATTTAGGCATTGAATTTTCCCCATTAGGGAAGTGATTGACACCGTGGTCCTTACAATAACACATGATTATAACTCTGCAAATGGCAATTACATTCAATGGAAACCAGATGTTGCATGGAATTTGACTCTCTTGGTTTCTTGGTGAAGTAGATGAATTTGTAAAGTAGAAAACCACAATCATTACTCAGATGGACTGTACATGAATTAATGACATAATATCTAAATCATATATGGTTGAAAATAATGATTAAGTTAAACTATCAAGATAAGCAAATGAAAAACAGACTCTTAAAAAATTAAAGCTATGTTTTCTCCAATATATATTATATCAGTATGCTAATAACAAAACCAGGCTTGTGTTCATGTCTCTTCAGCCCCAAGAAAGAAAAAAAAAATGTTTAAAAAAGAAGTTCTTCTCAGTGGTTAACATTGAGGAGAAAGTGAACAAGCAAGATAGTTTTTCTTGGCTGGTGAGTTTTTAGAGTGTCTGAAATTTGTCTTTAAAAAACATACTGTTGTTAGGGACAGTTAGCAATGTTTTACGCTGAATAACACAGAGACGGTATATTTTTAAGGACACATTTGGCATGCAGAGTATCAGCTTTATATGCCTGTGCAAAGCATAACCTCTCAAATACAACTTCTTTTCCTGTCTCCATCTCTATCTAGAGCTTCTGTGCAAATGTGTGTGTACACACATATGCATGCGCGTGCACGCACACGCACACACCCCCACACCAAGGGTGCCTCAGGCCAGGGAAGGCAAATCAGCGTCACATTTGAACCTGCCCTGTCCCTTGAAAATCTCAACCTTCAGTTAGCAACCACCTAAGCGGTTCAGTTTGCAAACCTTGGCCCATCATTTCCACTGTCATGAATTCTCCATGACATCATCACTGTAAAATTAGGAACTCTCTCTTTTTTCCTGCAGATGTGAAAGTTTGACATTGCATTCCATGGTCCCGTGCCACATTTCATCAGCGTTTTTCCTTTGCTTTCTCCAAAGCCCGTGGCCGCATGTGGCGTGTAGATTGCTGGTGCTGTTTGGGATCTCATATCAAATGCTGCTACCTAATCCCAGGCGGCCTTCCACAAGCCCACACCTGCAGCTCATTGAATCCTCCTGGAGTACAAAGGGCTGATTTACAGCACGAAGGATCCAGGCACTGGTTGCAGCTGGGGCTCCAGCAGGAAAAGGAAGTTGTTCATCATCTTGTGTGCATTTCATTAACAATAGTGTACCCGATATGTAGCTTACAGAATAATTTCAAATCACTGACAGAAAGCATTATGGCATTTGGCACTACTAGGAAAAATACTTCGGGATGGGCAAATTACACCTGAGCGTGAGGTTTCCATGCGACCCTCTGGAACCGTGCACGCTGATTTATACCAGGTGGGTTGACCTTGCGATATTTTCTGATTCCTTGGGCATTTTCCCATTCCTCACTGCTTTCCCTTTGTCTTTGAAGCTCCTCTAGGGTAGAGTTGGGAGATCCTTAGCTTTCTGTTCATTTCATGTATTAGCCACAAGAGCTTAGAGACACCTGTGCTAAGCATGGTGTTTCTAAACGGACGACCTGAGGAAACGTCCTTGTAGCTGGTGGGCCAGGAGCGCTACAGCAAAACGTGACAAATGGTGTGTCTCTTTCTTTGTTGTGTTTTGATGGTCATAGAAACGAGCGAGTCCCACTGAGTCACTGAGATCCCAGCGCTGGCTCACCGGGATTCTGGGGAATGAAGAAAACAGAGGAGAGTCTTAGTCTTTCTTCTGTCACCATGCTGGGCTGTGCATCGGTTTTAGTATTAACTCCTTTGTACCCCAGGAAAGCCCTCCTGGTGGGGCTGGCCTGAGGGTGATGATGCTGACTGCAGATGAAGAAGGAAAAGGCAGGAAGAGGATCCTGGTCTTCTGGTTCAGGTTCCCACAGCCCTCAGCAGCCTAAGGGCCTGGCTCCTTGGGGAACAACTTGGCCTCCAGTTGGACATCTCACCTATTTACCAAGAAGTCTCCAGGTGCTCTGCCTTTCCACATCTTTCCTGGGAGTATTCTGCAGATCCCAGTTGAAGGATTTTCCTTTTCTTTTTTATTTTTAAAGGAAGTAGGAAGCCTTCGAGACTCAAAACAAAAATGTGTCAAGAGCCCTGGCTCTCACCAGATTGAGGGTCAAGCCCCACACAGGAAGGACGGCAGTGATGGCCATAATGAAAATGCCAAGACTTCCGGTTAGTTTATCATGGATGTTTTTAGCTTCGACTTTTGTATAAAGGAGGACAAAATCAATTAAAGTTGCCATCCTCAAGGGAAAGGGAGCAGGGAAGGAAAAGCAAATTTCTTTTCACTTTGTAATGGTAAACAAAGTCGACACAGAACAGTATCTGATGTGGCTGCACGGAGCCTGGTTTCCAGTTTCTCTTGATGTGTCAAATGTATCCCTTATGTGAATCATGGTTTAAAAATACTTTTCCTCAGTGGGTTCGGGAAATCAATAAGCTTTTATGATTCTTTCCTTGCTTCACATGATTTCTGATTTCAAAAGAGACTCCGGGTATTCCTTTAAGATGTTTATATATTATGCATTTTTAAAAATGAACAATGCTTCCAAGGGTTTCCCAGGCATTGTTGTTGGAGTGGTGTTTTTTTTTCCCTCTTCCCGAGCTTTTTCTTTCTTTCTTTTTTTTTTTAAACATAATGCTCATGATTATGGGGCTTACACATAAATTGAAGCCGGATTTATAAAATGCAATATAAAAATCCTCGGGAAGGAAGATAAATATAACAAGCTATGAAACTCCGTTAGCCTCTTCCAGCACTGGAATGACTACAAACGAGGAAATTAATGACCAGGATGTGTGATGTTGCCCAGGTTAGGGGCTTTGGCTCCCAGGCAGGCCGCCCTAAGACTAGCTGTCCTGCATTCCTTGATTTTTCTGAAATACAAATCTAATTGCAGATTGGAACCTATCCATTCGCTTAGTCTGTAAAAATAATTTTCCCTGAATATTTACCCAAAGCGCATTATTGCTTATACAGTTGTGAAAAGCATTTAGCACTTTATAATCCCATATTTGCTCCTATGTGGGCCTGGGAGTGCACTCGCCTTACAAAATTCACAAATGCCTAGAAGGCTAACAATTTTTACAAAGTGTTCCTCATGGAAAACATCTGGACGCTTTCCAGAATGGCATTCCAGCTGTTATGGTTTTAGCAGTCACAAAAGCACACTGCGCACTGTGTGTGTTTCCTGGTTCTACATAGCGTGTTACTCAGACATGCTCAGCTCTCTGCTCTACCTCTGGAACATTTTAGGTTTGAATTGTTTAATATTTCACTTATGGACAACTCTGCTTTCAGGGCAATTACACATCTGTATGGCGGGGAGTATGATGTAGACTGCTGTAACCAGATATGCACTGGGAGAAGGCATTTTTAATTGGTAGCTTAAAATTGATTTTTTTTTCTCTGTTGGGTCAGAAAGAAGAGTAAACATTGGGGGAGTGAGCCCTAGAAGCATTGCTGGCATCAGGAGAGGGCTGCCCTCTTTCCGATGACCAAGCTATACTCGACGCAAGGGTTTCCAACCTCCGGGATCTAATGCCTGAGGATCTGAGGTGGAGCTGATCTAATAGTAACAGAAATAAAGTGCACAATAAATGTGATGTGCTTAAATCATCCCCAAATATCACCTTGCTCCTTCCATGGAAAAATTGTCTTCCATAAAACCGGTCCCTGGTGCCAAAAAGGTTGGGAACCACTGCATCTATGGAGAAGAGAATCCTGCTGCTCCTCCCGTCTTCCTCCCTCGATGAAGGGTGCTAGGTAGAGCTCTGGACAGGAGACCAGCCACCATGAGGCAGGCTCTTCTTTCAAACTGCAAGTGCTCCTCAACTGGGGAGAAATTTAGGAAAGCACCAGTTCCAGGTACCTGCTCCTTGATCCTTCTTTGCTCCCCGTTCTCCTTCCCTCACCTTTTAGACCTGGGCCCTTGCCATAGCACCCAACCCAGGGGGATGTAATTGCCGCAGCAATTCCAACAAGAGATGGGCCTCTTTGTCCAACCAGCTTCTTGCAAATCCTGTCTAGTGACAGGTCTCCTGCTCAGAACCAGGACAGAGGGTGACAACATGGAGGAGAAGGGAGAAGGGAAGATGCAGTCGTGGACCAGATGCAAATAAGTGATGCTTCAGGGAGCCCTGGGCTTCTATGGCGTGAGCTGTTTTCATCACATGGGGAGACAGGTGAGCAGGGATCCATCTCCTTAATAAAGCTCCAGGATTTGATGACAGCCTCCTCTGAACAAAAATCTCTGTTGATGCAATCTTGTTGTGGGTTACAGGTTACTTTGGGGGGTGGGGTGGGGAGTGCATACTGGCAAGGAAAACAGCCCGAGGAGAGGACAGGAGAGGGGATGATGGGAGGCACGTGGGTGATGGGTCGGGACTGGTTGGAACAGCACAGAGGTAGGGACCAGAGGGAGGTGAGCTGTATGGGACCTGTATGGGGGGGGGGCATGCAGATTGGGGAGCATCACAGAGGAATGCAGTTATTCTTGTAGGCTTGGGAGGAATGATGCGAGAAACTCTGAAGAGAAGTCTAGGGAGATAAGGTTGCTGACTGGAGTTGGGGAGAGCAGCCTTCTTCTTTTGTTTTTTTTTTTTTAATAATTTATTTGTTTATTTTAATTTTGGTTGCCCTGGGCCTTTGTTGCTGTGTGCAGGCTTTCTCTAGAAAGTTGTGGTGAATGGGGGCTACTCCAGTTGCAGTGCTCGGGCTTCTCGTGGTGGTGGATTCTCTTGTTGGGCTCTAGGTGGAGGGGCTTCAGTAGTTGCAGCACACAGGCTCAGTAATTATGGCACGTGGGCTTAGTTGCTCTGTGGCATGTGGAATCTTCCTGAGCTAAGGATCAAATCCGTGCCCCCTGCATCGGTGGGCAGATTCCTATTCACTGTACCACCAGGAAGTCTTCAGCCTGCTTCTTTGAGTCAAATTCAGCTTGGCCAAGAGTTGCTGAGTGCTTGCTCTGAGCAGAATGGAGGGTCAGCAGGTGAGAAGCAAGGTCCGAGGCTGGAAGGCGGTGTACTGTGCCTGCTGCTTTCTGGGGGCCTCCCCAACTCCTCTGAGCAGCTGGGAGGCACTGAGTAGAAATGCCCCCACTGCCCCGGGGGTGGTGTTGCCTACACACAGCAGGGGAGTCATCCCCCAGTCAGATGTGAAAATGGCAGAGGTCATCTTGTTCTCCCATCTCCACTGCTCAGAGAGGTGTCAGTGCCAGGCATTTGCCCCAGGGAATTCCTGAAGAGTCTTTGCTTGACCTTGGGAAAGTCAGAATCAGGATCCTTCAAATTAAGAGGTCCTATCATCCCAGAAAAGTAAGACTCCCTCAGCATGGCATCCAGACCATGTGTGGCACCTGATCCTCCATCAGCCTTTGGGCTCTGGTTTCCATAGTTCCCTGGGCTCACCATTGGCTCAGGAAGAAGCTGCTCCTTTGGGATTGTCCTGATTCTCCCGGGCAACAGTTGGTGATCAAAGTTGGAGCATGTTTCTGGCTTTAGATCGGTCTGCCTCAGAGAGATGTTGGTGACCCTCTGCCCTCTTGCAGGGCTGCCACAGCTGAGAATCTGTTTAGAGCCGGCCTCTGGGTCTGCCCTGACACCTGGAAGACCCACCACACTGCCAGCAGATCACAGCAGTCGAATCTTGCTTCAGGGGGTTCATGATCCCCCTGTGCCAAGGAAGTACATACATCTTAACCCCTAAAGCCTGAGCCCTGTGTTTGCCTCCAAGCCTTGTACCCCAGAATGCCCAGAGGGTGGTTACTGGCAACCTGCTATAAGAAGCCAGGAGGGTAGAGTTCACAGGGAAAGAACACAATACCAAGGCTAAGACTGTTTCTAGCTCTGGATTCATGATCAACTACAATTTCACCCCTGGGATGTATTTAACCTCTTCTCATCTCAGTTTCTTTATCTGTCAAATGTGGATAGTAATTCTTGCCTCTTCAAGATACTGTTTATAAAGCTTTAGTGCTGTGGTTGACATGTATTACTAGTTAAAAAAAGTGTTTCTTCTCTGATTCGGGGACATGCGGAGTCATCATCCAAAGTGAAATAAATGTCATTGTCCAGGCTAAGGGCAGATGTGACCTATGATGGTGACCTGAGTGCCTTTCACATTGCTGCTTCCTCCTTCACCCTGGGTTTCTCCTCTTCTGCCTTCCTGACTCACCTTCTACTTCTCTGACCCTCATCAGCTTCCTCCCAGGGCCATGGCCCCCACTCCTCTGCTGATGATCATGGTTGCTGTCCATAATATTTGTCTCTATTTCCAAGGCCAATCTCACCCTCACCCATGGCATCTACAGGGCTGCCAAAGGCTTCCAACCCACATGCATTCCATTTCTATTCTTCATTGCTCTCTTGGACACCATGTATTTTTAGTTTAGTAACATTGCAAACATTGACTCTTTAGAATCTTTGTCTTCCTTGTTTGTCTGTTGCCTGTATGTCCGGCTCTATACATATATGGACACACATACACACACAAACACATACATATATACTCACAATTTAATTAGTCAACAAAGTTTAACTTACCTCTACATATTTTTCAAAACCAAACTATTCTCATAGCCTCTCTCCTGGCCTATTTAAAGTTCCCTTACAGATTTTCTTATCTCTGATTCCATAATTCTCCAACCTACCCACCCCCTCAGTGGGATCAGTGTTAGCGTTTTAAAACCTTCGTTGGACCATGTCACTTCCTAACTCACAAACCTTCACTGTATCCACTTTGTTTCCAAGCTAAGCCCAAGTTGGTCAACCTAGCATTCGAGGTCCTTAGCATTTGGGCCTTCATCTCTCCAGCTTCATGTCCCGCCATTCCTTCCTTCTCTCTTCCTGTCTCTGTGCTGTTCAGTGACACTCAGTGCCTCTCATCTTTTGCACGTGCTGTGCCTTCAGCTTCCACAGGCTCTTCCCCACCCACCTTCAACACTCAGCCTGACTTTACCCCTTTTGCTGAGACAAAATGAGAGCCATGGAATCTTGTACATTCACCTGTTGTAGCACTTAACACCTTGCGTTACAGGTTTCATCTGTGACATCAACACTCACTACCAGGCCTGGACTATCTAAGGCCGGGGATCTCTAGTTGAACACATGAATAGCACCCGCATGACAGATGACAGAATACTCACAACACCATGGTCACCAAGGCCAGGGTGGCATGAAGGGGTCACTCCAGGGGCTTCAGCAGATGACACAGGGACGCTGGCCAGCTCTTCAGTGAGAGGCTTGGGGACCCGATTGCGGGGCTTCCTGGGGATAAGAAATTCACAGTGAATTTCCCAGGTATAGAATCCTATCCTCTTGAGGGCCCCAAAGCACTTATCACTATAGGTTTTAAGACAATAAACTGGAAAAGTTGAAGTATATAGAAATCTGTTAATATTACCTTGAAGTAGAATTTAAGGAATTATGACTATATCTTTTGTATCCATTTCATTTAAGTAATTGAGGGTATTTTAATGACAAAATGTACTTCTAGTCCTGATTTTTTTTTCGGAGTTAAAAGAGTTGGTGTGTTAATATGACATCCAAACAAATCTGTGACATGACAGATGAAGGGATGGTTGATACTCAAACAGTATCAGAGCCTTCAACCAGTTTGACAGTATTCGTTCAGTTATTAATAGTAGGTCACGGGCATGAGGGAGGCAGTATGGTGGGACATCAAACGGGGTTGAACTTGGTTCACCTGGTCAAGCCAGGAACCCTGTGCTATGTACTAGATAGCTGGAGTATGTACATGGAGTTTAGCAGCTTCATTACCCTGCCCTGACTCACCAGGGGAAAACTCAGCTCCTCCAACACACCAACACTCAATGGCCCTTGCCCAAGGTGTGACCTCTGAAGTTGACCAGGGTTGATATTCTGCCATATCTAGACAGTATCCCAGACCTTACAACATCAGATTTTGATTCACTGTGATCTGAAACCACATACATACTGGATGATAATTTGGGACACTTGATACCAAGTCAAAGTATCCCATAGTAAATTAATCATCTCCAAATTTAAGGATGAGTAAGCACTTCCAAATTAAAGTGTTTACAGAAAGATGGGTCATGGTAATAAAAAACAGAACTTATAAATTTATGGGAAATAATTTTTGAGTTACTCTAGTAGGTCACTTTCACTTAGTCTGTCCTCTGGGGATGTATACAGATATAAAAAACTGATACACATATATGCTAATATTTGATAGGTAACTTTTAAAATCTGAGATACTGATTCCTAAAATTCAGTCAGTAGGTTTAGAATAATTTTCTTTTTCTTTCTTTCCCAGGATGTTGGGTTCTACATAGCTTATATCTGAACCAGTTCTCTATGTTTTTATATTATTTGGCCCCATCGAGTCTTCGTTGCGGCATGTGGGATCTTTCACTGTGGTGCATGGATTCTCTAGTTGTGTTATACAGGCTCTCTAGTTGTGGCATGCTTGCTCCAGAGCACGCAGGCTTTAGTAGTTGTGGCACACAGGCTTAGTTGCTCTGTGACATATGGGATCTCAGTTCTCCAACTAGGGATCAAACCCATGTCCCCTGCATTATAAGGCAGATTTCTAACCACTGGGCCACCTAGAAAGTCCTGGAACCAATTCTCTATATTATTTCATATTCTTCTTGAGCTGTTTGTCAGTTCCCATAGCTTCACCTTTCAGGTGTATATCCCTCACCTTCTAAGTGTAGGGCATGGAACTAGGAGTTCATTGTGTGTACTATGAAAGTTGTAGACCTCTACAAGTTTACCTGTCAGTGTGGGAAATGCAGTGTACACTTGGGTCAGCTGGGTGGGGTGTGCCCTTTGAGATCAAGGCTTGATAGAGCCCCCCACCTCCCATTTTGGAAATCCTAGCTTGTAGAAGTCCAAATATGTCTCCAACTTTTCTGTGAACTCCTAGGAACATTTGGTGTATTCTATTTTCTAGACTTTTGCTTCCTTGTATGAAAACTTGGCTCTATGTTTTTTGATAAGTCATTAGGGTGATTCTCTCGCTGCTGTCTGTGAATCACACCTTTGCAAACACTGATAAAAGGTAGTACAATTTGCCTCAGGTCTTGTTCCCAAGTGGGCATATCCAGAGGGGTTCAGCAGAGTCAAGGACTTCGATGCAATACAATCCCATTAAAACTCAGCTGGGATTCATGACTCCCTGTTATTTTCTTATGTTCATAACACAGAGATGTGTATGAATAATATCAGAGGAGTGTTATGGACAAGTCAATATCAGAAGCGTTCAGAGGATGGAGACGCCATTGTGTTCCCAGAGTACACAAGGAGATCTGAGACAGCTTCCTGAGAGCTGTTGAGATGAGACTTTGGGCATCAGCTCTAGGGCGAACAAGATGAACAATAGCTTGGGAGGGGGACATGGGGGCAGCAAGAACTTGATGTGGTTGAGCCCAGCCAGAGGGAAGAGCCCCTGGCATCAGACTGCCACTTGAACTTGGAGGAGAGACGATAATCTTGCTATCTCTACTGGGAAATTCATAAGACATATTTTCCTTTTGAATTAGTGCCTCCCACTCCATTGATGGACACAACAGAAATTTGTAAAACGACTCCTCAGGGAGGGTGCCTTCCTACTCAGTTGATCCAAAGGGCCTGATGCTCTGCTAGGAAGCAGGTTTTGTCCGCTTCCCCAAGGCCTTCTTCTAAGGCTTCTGAAAAGACCGCCCTTCTTCCCTCTCTGACCTCAGCGCTCCCTCACCTCCACCTGCCCACTCCCGGTCGTCCTGAGGCTGCGATTTCCCGTCTCGCCTTCCTCTCGTTTTTGTTCCTCGTGAGCCTTGATTAGGGGTGAGCCACAGAGCAGTCCCCTCGGGCAGCTCCTTTCTTTCCACTCCTCCCTGAGCTGAGGCATCTGGTTCTCATTCTCCTCTTGATGCATTGGGCTCCACTTTCACCTTGCTCTGTTTTCGTATATATTACCCTGCCGGTTTGAAACTCAGAGCTCCAAACTGGTCTTGCCCTCTGTAATAAAAGTAGCATCCAAAGGGAATCAGAGGAGAGCGGGACAGGTTGAGAAAAGCTTGGGTATGAATTAAGCCTTATCCAGAGCAACATTTCTGTCGTCAGGGAGATGGGAGTCTGTCAAACTCTTTCGATGGAGGATTTCTTACCTCGATCTGTGTACAGTCTTTGTGGAGTCTGTTGACCCCCACAGTGAGATTCAGATTTGGGTATGGACATGTGTGTTCTTTGGATGATGGAATCTGCAGGTTTAATGAAATTCTCAATGACTTCTCGGGCCCCAAAGAGGTTAAAATCCACCGTCACAAATCTTTCTATGTGGTTATCTGTAGCAATCCTGCTGTTCCTAGGAGGAAGCTAAAGCTTAGAGAGGTTACATGCTTGCTAAAGTCACTAACTGAAGTGAATGGGAGGCAAACCAAGACAGGCTGATCCAGGCGGTGAGTCCCTCTCGCTCCAGTACTGGAGAAAAGTCCTTATTCTTCCTAGAAACTCTTGTCACCTATTGGACTGCTCAGGTGTGCAGAGAAGGCTGGGTGATACCAGGTACTTTCTGTCAGTACCTGGAATGATGAGGATCACCTAGAGCAGCTGTGTTCATCCTTGGTTGAAACAAGAGGGTCCTAGGTACCTTGTAAACAGCCTCATGCCCTGGCCATATCCCAAGTCCAGTCATTTAATTCGACCCTCTAGGGGGTGGAGCTCAGGCACCAGTAATTTGTAAAGGTCCTCTCCATTAACCACAGCGTCTGGAATGGTGAAATGAGACTGAACGCCATTTAGGAAACCTGGGTTCTGGCCCCTGAACAGACACCAATGAGCTCAGGGCCTTCATCTTTGATGGTTTCCCACCCAAAAGGAATGCTTAGTCTGGATGCTTCATCAGGACTGCCCTGTCCTCATCTCTGCTCTTCAAAACATTGTTCATTTTCCGAAGCCCAGGTCCTAGGATGATGCCACTAGCCAGAAATGCCCTCTCCCTTGCTGGCCCCTCAAGCACTGCTGGGTCCTCTCTCCTGGCTCTGTGGTTTGCGCTTTGTGGGTCTCACTGTCCCCTACTGAGGGCCGTCTTTGTATCTTCTCTCCTGCTGCCTGCCAGCTCTGTGCCTGGAGTCCAGTAGTCAGCCCAGCATGTGTTTCTGGATGGATGGATGGATGAATATGTGGCCTTGAGGAATTCACCTCCTTCTTAGCCACCCCTTTACCCCAGCCTTTTAGATTAATGTCCCCCCTGAAGTCATGACAACTTTTCAGTCTCAAGAATTAATTTCTAGCACAGTCACTGGTGTTTCCCAGGTGTTACAGTGATTAAGAATCCACCTGCCAACTCAGGAGACACAGGAGACTCAGGTTCGATCCCTGGGTAGGGAAGATCCCCTGGAGAAGGAATTGGCAACCCACTCCAGTGTTCTTGTGTGGGAAATCATATGGACAAGAGGAATGTGGTGGGCTACAGTCCATGGAGTCGCAAAGAGTCAGACATGACTGAACATGTATACATGCATGCACAGTCACATAGTCAACTGGACTAGGATGGTTTTCTGGGATTCTTTCAGTTCTCCCAATGAAGGATAGGCAGAAAGAAGAGCCACAGGTTTCACTCAGTTCTATTTGTAAATAGTTTTTTTTACAACTTCTAGTCAAAGGGAACCGAAGTGAGCTATTTGTTTTGGAGAACTCAACTATTTTTTGATATTCTTGCTGCTATTCAACATTTCCCTCTCCTGACCTGAGAACATCTCACTGGTTTTAGTTGCTCACTGTACAAGGATGTCTGCTGCTCAGCCCCTGTTCAGTACAGACCTCAGAGTCTGCTTCTACAGCCTCAGTACTTAACTCGACCTTGTCTTTGGCATCTCTAATATTATAATGTTTTTTCTTGTGATTTTCGGGGGCAGCAAATTGTACCCTTGCCTTTATTTACTTAAAAAAAATAATTTACTTTGCAATTGGAGGATAATGACTTAACAGTATTGTGTTGGCGTCTGCCATACATCAACATGAGTCAACCATGGGTATACAAATGTCCCCTCCCTCTTGAACCTCCCTCCTACCTTCCACCCTTTACCACCCCTCTAGGTTGTCACAGAGCACCGGATTTGGCACCCTTGTCTTTAAATGCCCTAGTTTGTCTTCAGTGTTCCCAACAAATTGTATTGAGATTCTCCAGATGCACTTACTTGTGATTCATCTAATCAAACAACATTTGGGGATACGGTGGGGGTAGACAAGGAGAAGGAAGTAAAAATACTCAGACGGGTGGACTGAGAGGCCCATGGAGTCCTAGAAATGTGGCTCCTTCTTACTGAGGTTGTTCTTCCCTGGCCTCTAAGAATTTAGCTTCCCAGTACGGTGATCATCACAATGGGAAAGAGCAGCGATCCTGGAGGGTTAGTGTTGGAGAGCGTCCCCACCAGCATCCTGAACTTGGTTTAAAAGGAAGAGGCTTTCACAGGGTCACCAAGAAGGATGCCCAGCCAGTGCCAGGACCCTATGCTCAGTGGAGCTTAGGAAAGGTGGACAGGACCTGGCTCCTTCTCATCATAGGTGGGCAAAGTGCTGTGGTACTGGAGCTGCTCTTTCACAGTGTGAATGGCCTATGGGGTCCTGTCACCAGCTCAGTTTAATATTCATGGAGCTGCAAGTGATGCTTAGGTGATGAAAGTGAAAGTGAAAGTCTCTCAGCCGTGTCCGACTCTTTGACCCCATGGACCCAAGGAATTCTCTAGGCCAGAATACTGGAGTGGGTAGCCTTTCTCTTCTCCAGGGAATCTTCCCGACCCAGGGATCAAACCCAGGTCTCTCGCATTGCAGGCAGATTCTTTACCATCTGAGCCACCAGGGAAGCCCAAGAATACCAGAGTGGGTAGCCTATCCCTTCTCCAGTGCATCTTCCCGACCGAGGAATGGAACCAAGGTCTCCTGCATTGCAGGCGAATTCTTTACCAACTGAGCTATCAGAGGAGCCTTAAGGTGATGAGAGCTCTTCTAAATTAATCACACACAGCCATCTGAACTAGCCACGTTCTCTTAGACATTAAATAATGTAGTCTGTACTGAGTTCAGCCTTGACATTTTCTCTGCCTGCAGCAAACAGGCATTGGAGAAGCTGTTTCTTTTCATTTTATTTAAAAATATTTTTCTCAGGATTTTTATAGACAGAGCCTTCTGAACAAGATGCTAAGGTGTTTGAGGCTCCCATTTCCTTTGAGCTGACCAGTGAAGCACACATTTGCAAAAACTTGTATTCATATTAGAAACCAGAAATTGATGCCAATCACATGCTGCAACACCAAAGAATTTCTGAAATAGGAATAATGGGGTTTGAACTGAAAAAAGCTACCTCAGTAATCTTGTCTCAGAGAAAGCAAAGTCCAGGCAATTATATTGCAGTGACATGGACAGGATCTCAGTGACAAAGCTGACCCTGAGAGACAAACACTGGAGGTGGAATCGGGGTGCAGAGCTCTTCAGGGCACGCTATTTGAATTGCTCCTCTGTGAAAGTGTAGGCTTAGTTCCCGCTAAATTGCAAGGTGAGATCTGGAGTCCCTCCTGAAACAAGCAGTAGCACCAAGTGCAGACCTGTTATTATGGAGAATTCCACTTGATGCCAGACAGATATACTATATTATAGGATGGGATTGATTTCACTGGTGTTTCCTAGATCAATGTTTGTGGCTAAGAATTTGCCTCTGACTGTTATATTGGCTTTATCCTTATTATTTCAATATTTTTTCCCTGTTTTTTTTTCAATTGTTTGATTTCCTCAAGGACCCTAAAGTTATTAAAGAATTTTTTTTTTAACTTCTCCTAGCTTTCCTTCCTAACTCTAAAATTTAGGAATAATATTATTATTTCCTAATTTTATTGAGTTGTGGTCAGGCAATGTGGTTGTAGAATTTATGCATTTTGAATTATTAAAACTTTATTTATTGCATAGTATGAAATATTTCATAGGCATATATTAATATATTCTTGGTTGAATGCCAAATTAGACCTCTCTCTTTCTATCCCCCTCCCTCCTATCCTCTCTCTTTCACATCTATATATCTTATTCCAACCTTATTAATTATATGGTTCAAATCTTCTGTAACTTTGTTTTTGATTTATCATAGGTTAATAGTGTGTTATTAAGTTTCCTTAGTTTCATTTCTAATTTTGTAATTAAAATCATAAAAATTTTATCTAATATTAAATTATTTAGCACATAGTATTTATGGCTTACACTATATTATTGTCAATATAAAAATTATTGCTTTATTCATTTAATATTTTTTTACCTTTTTCTGATGTTATTTCTATTCCTTCTCTAATTTTATTGCATTGCCTGACATGTCTAAGTTAAATCTTGTGCTTTTAACCTTTCTGTGTCGTTTGCTTCGTTGCTCTAATTGGTGATAAATCACTGTTATGTTTTCTAACTTAAGCTTTCTGTTTCTTTTTACTGAGAGAGTTTAACCTGTTTCTGTTTACTGATATAAATTCCTCTTTTTCCATTAATCTGTTATGCTTTCTCTTATTAGAGGTTTAATGAGGATTAAGTGAGATAAATAAGTCTAATGTTCTTAGCATAGTGTCTGGCTCATATGCAGTATAAGTATGCTACTTATCATGTACATAGAGGCTCAGAAAAGAATTCATTAAGCACTCATTCCTGAGAAAGCTTTTAAAACAGCAAAGGTAAGAAAGAGATTCTAGTCTATTTAGTTTATTAAAATTTTCAAATATCCTTCAAAATTTGTTTTGTTCCAGTGACTTACGTCTTCTACCTTAGAAGCACATAATTGACATATGTGCGTGCGTGTTCAGTTGTGTCCGACTCCTTGTGACCCTGTGGGGTGTAGCTTGCCAGGCTTCTCTGTCCATGGGATTTTCCAGGCAAGAATACTGGAGTGGGTTGCCATTTCCTCCTCCAGGGATCTTCCCCACACAAGGATTGAACCCTCATTTCCTGTGTCTCCTGCATTGCAGGCGGATTCTTTACTGCCAAGCCATTGGGGAAGCCAGTTGTATTAAAAATACAGCGTCCTGAGTCTCGTTCTATACTGCTGAGCCAGAATTTCCAAGAGAGAAGCCTGGTGATTCTTTTGAAAACAAATATCCAAGGTGATTATTGTTATTAAAGAAATTTGAGATCTACAGTTTCCTCATTGGGACTTTTAGACCTTATCGTTTGGCTTTATTTAGTAAATCTGATGTGCTTTTTAAAACGTTTATAGCATGGAATCATAGGTTCATTCCAAATCAAAGCGGGAAATAACATTAAAATTAACTGGAAGGGTCCTTTTTAAGAAAATACTTTAAAGGATTCAAATATCATCAATAGCTTTCTTAACAGATAAAACAAGAAAATCTGATAAACAAGAAAACAAATGCTGGTCCAGTACTATCAGGAACAATACTGAGATGGCCACAGTTTTCATTATAGTTTAACTTTGACAGTCTAGCTCCAAGCTCAGGTCCTGGAGTCCAGAGGTCCTGGGTGGTGGCCTTCTTTCCTCCACCACTGTCTCTTTAAGCACTGGCTCAGTGTGCCTCTTAGTTTTCTCAGCTCTAGAATGGGATAGAGTAACAGTACCGACCTAATGGAATGTGAGGATTAAGTGAGGTGAAGCATAGGAGATGCTGAGCAGACTTCGAGGCCCATTTGTTAGCACTTGCAAAAGTCCCGTTTCTAAAATTCTCGCTCATGAACACATGAAGAAGGGGCTGAGACAGAGTGTGGACCCAGAACCCCTGAGTTAATGGATGTGAACGCTGGCTTTGGAAATTTGTCCAGAGCATTTTTCACTCCACCGCCCTACCGCTTAAACCTGGACTTGTTAGAGTTGAAACATGAGAAACAAACAACTGAAATAGATTTGACACGCAGCACAGGCTAAACTGCCCATAAGTCCAAAGGTGAGCACTCATGTTCCCTGGCCACAGCCCTGCGTGATGGAGGGTGGAGAGGGAAGAACCTTCCAGCACCTTACACTGCAGTGGCCGCAGCTCATGCACAGATGGGAGAGAGTGCCGCAAGGACATCCATCCCGACTTTTCCACTTGTAGCCAACCTCCAGTGGGAAGCAGAGGCTGGTACACATAATCCAAAGCCTTGTTACATCTGCGTGCTGCCCTCCCTGGGGTGGATGGTGCTGTAGGTCTGCCCTCCCAGCGGGCATGGCTTGAAGCTTTCATCGCCAGGACCGCAGGGCAACCTTGAAGGATGTGGTGAAATTAATTCTATGGGTCTTGATGCAGAGCCTTGAGCACCCTTCCTTCACATAAATGTATCACTATTTCCTCCACTTTGTTGGCTGACAGGGAGACAGGAAGTGCGCTGACATGGAAGTGAACTTCTCTGGTTGGGCTTGGCCCACAGCAGCCAGGAACCATCAGGAAACATCAACAGGTAAACGTCTGGGTGAATGAATGAAGGAGCCCATGGCTGCACGAAAACCTGTCTTGATTTCCTTAGCAGACTTGGTTTTTCATTCTCGTTCAGTTATAAGAGAAGTCTTGTATCTCCTGTGACAGTGAGAGTAGGTAAAACAAATAAACTTCACCTCCTATGAAAATAAAAAATGAAGATGTATAAGCTCAACAGAGACTGGGCATCAGTAATTCTGGGCTCCAGCCCCAATTGCCCTTAGCAGTTGTGTGGATATAGGCATATAAGCTCAAACCTCAGTTTTCTGTAGAATACGGTTAATAATATTTACCAAGTTGATCTCACCGGGTGTTTAAGGTGTACTGGACAAAGCTTCACACAGAAGCTTTGTTGAGGGCATGGTTCAATTCTTATGTATCGCTGTCTGTGCTTGACTTTCAACTGTTCAGTGGATTTTTATTGAGTGAATGAATGGGTTCATGAAAGAGCACTTCAAGCCCTAAAGACCTCATTTTAAATGATCTTTTTGTCACTCTTTATCCCCTCCTAGCCTATGACTTTGATGAAGCCAGGGAGGGCATCTTATTCATTGTTGTATCTCTGAAGCCGATATCAGGGCCTGGTGAGTGGTAGGCTCCAAGGTCACGGTGGTAAAGTTAGTGAATGCTGGACAGCAGTGATGCTATTACAAAGAAGCTCTGAAGCCCCAGCTCCTTCTCTTGTTCTCAGTTTATTTATTCTGAAAATCCCATTTGGTGTGAAATGTATCTTGGTTCACTTTATCTGTATGTCTTGAATCTTCCATAAACTGTGAGGTCCCAAGGGAGAGGTCACCAGCTCCTCTCTTGGCAGTTTTCCTGACCCCTGAAGACACGCCTTTAAGCTTAGTGGATGGAGCAACTGGAACAGGTCTGACTGACCATTGGGCCAATGAGTACTTTAAAAGCTAACATTTTTTTTTTAAGTAATACAAGCTCATATCAGGAAATTTGGAACTACAAAATATTATAAAGAAATTTAAAAAAACCTTTCCTTAATCATCCCATCCAAGTACTATTCTGTCTTTACAGAATTTAAATTTTATTTGAATTATCAGTATAAAAGGAAATTGAAGAAATTAGTTTCTGACAATGTTTCTTCAGTGTGAAAGTCACTTATTTTTAAGCTAAATTTTATTTGAATTATCAGTATAAAAGGAAATTGAGGAAATTAGTTTCTGACAATGTTTCTTCAGTGTGAGAGTCACTTATTTTTAAACTATTTCTTGTTGCTGCTCTAAATTATTTCTTGTTGTTGCAGCACACAGAATCTTTTAATTTTAGTTGCAGCATGTGAACTCTTCGTTGTGGCCAGTGGGATCTAGTTCCCTGATGAGGGATAGAACCCAGGTTCCCTGCATTGAGAGCACAGAGTCTTAGCCACTGAACCACCAAGGAAGACCCAGTATTCATGTGTTTTAACACATCTTTGATGGACGTGACTTTCAGTATCTAGTTAGTAGAACTTAGTCAAAGGTCAGAAGACACCTCTGAAGTCTAAAAATCAAGCAAACAATACAGTTTTTCTCTAATGAAGTTAAAAAAAAATGCTATGCTGATTTTTCTAATTACTCTGCAATAAAGATTAATAGCAAAAAAACTAATCTGTAGCAAAAATATCCAATAAAAGCATAAAGCGCTTGAAAAAAGATAAGCAGAAATGTTATGGGGAAACAGGGTGGGTATGGTGATTTCCTATGACCACCTCAAGTGTGTATGTGCCGTCAGAGGACTAGTTTGTGCTTCCTTTTCTCCTAAGTTACCAGAAACAGTAAAGTTTTAATTTATTCATTTACGCCAAACATAAGTTGAACACTTATACATGCCAGATAGTGTCCTACACTCTCAAAAATTTAAGCTCATTTTCTTCTCACAACTCTCTTCTTTTGCAGATAAGGAATTGAGATTTGGGGTGAGAGAAGGCCTTTATTCCAATTTCAGTAGATCTGTCAAGGACTTCTGAGAGATTACCTGGTCTAACCATCTGTGTCAGAATCAGGAAAATGAGACCGGAGCAGTTAGATGATACTCATGGTCTCTCAGACATTTGTGAGCACTGCTGGACTAATCCTCAAGTCTCCTTCTTACTCCAGTGCTCTCTCCATAATTCTGGCCCTGACTACAGTCCCGTGATTTGTCATGGGACTAAATACCATTAGCTGTCAAATCTCTGTGCTCAGACCCATTGGGGATGTTGGCACTTGCTCTCATCAGTTACATCATCTTTGCTGTGTGGGGGACCTCTTGGGCCAGTGAACCTGTGTGCAAAGCAGTGAGTATCAGCATCATCATACAGTAAGAGGAAAACAGGTTGGGAGAAAAAAAACAACTAGAGATTCAGAATACTGCTGTTTCCAGAAATTCCAGGCCATGATGTGTGAGAAGATGCAAGCCATCATCCCCCTTCCAACTTCACCCTTTCACTTGGAGTTAGACCCTAGGTGAGAAGGTGTGAGAGGGAATATAGCTACTGTGTTTTCTTAGGCAAATCACTAATGCCAATCAGTGCGTGTGGGCACAGACCATGTGGTAAGCCTTGGAGAATGTTTTCCTTTGTGTCTTCATTTTCAACACCAGCTTCTTGTTGTTTTTTAGCAACGGTTTAGTAAGTGTTCCTCAGGTTTCACCCTTTCAACATCTGAATGTCATTCCTTTGGCTAACCGATTTTCTTTTTTTTTTCCTTCCACTTCTTCACTTGGTGATGACAGGAGAAACTGTTAGTTTTTTAAAAAGTTGATTTAATGGTCCACTTGCAAGAAGCCACATAGCAACCAATCTGTTCTTAAGATTTGGAATTTATTTGATTCATCTTCTCAGATGACTTATTGAAATTGTCTTTAGAATGTGTCTAAAATGGGTGTTGTGCGCTCTGCTGATGGCACTAGACCCAGAATTTCCATCCAGGTATTTATTTAATTGTCTCTTCTAATTCTCTCTGCTGACACTCATCTTGAAGCTTACTTTTGCCATTTTATTGGAACAGTACTCACTCCACCCCTGCCCCAAACATTTAACTCCTCTAAGATAAATCCAAGCCCAACCCTGAAATTCCCAGGTTGGCCCTAAATCAATGCCAGACTGTACGGTATGTTAGTAATGGCTCATACTTCAGGGAGAAGAATTTTCATGAGTAGTTTCAGAGAAGCAGATAAAAGCAGCAGAAAGCCCACACTTGGGCTGTAGTGATCATTGCTTAAGACAGGTAGGAAAGATTATCATGGAGAGAGGAGAAATTCATTGTTTGGATCCAAAATGAGTATTACAACTTTGTGTCAGGAAGCCTGAGCACCTCCAAATTTAAGCTGAACTCTGTAATGGCATTTGAATTTGGTCTTAAGATAAAGATAGATTCAGGGTCTTTCAAAGTGAAGGATGGTCTGCTGCTTTAGGCTGTTTTAGGGGCCTTTGTCCATTAATGGCCTGGCTGCTCTTCAAGAAGGAGTGATCTTTGATCTGCAAAACAACAGAAGTGCCATCTTCCTGAGTGTATGGAAGACACTTGAAGAAGATGTGGGTCATGGGCCAGACTTTGATTTCTTTCCTGTAAGAATCTATGTAGCACAATCAAGCATTTTAAAAAAGATAAACCTGGGGCCCTCACCTCTCTTCTGCGTGTCAGTTTCCTCTGCAGAATCAATGGTATAGAATAGAGATATTTCTAATGATACTATTGTGTTCTCATTATGATTAGTTCTGTACCAGGGTTTTGGAATCGTGAAACTGAAAGCACCTTAGAAGTTATATGGTCTAACTGCCTGGCTCAGATAGCCTTTGCTGTGTGCCAAAACCATGTGGGAATTTAGTGGCTTCAAACAAAAATATATTTTTCTTCATCATCCTGTGGGGGGGGGGCAGGCAAGCAGTCTTTCTGCCACTTTCTTGGGACTCACTCATGACTGCTTTCAGCTGGAGGGTTAGTTGGGCTGGAAGGCCAAAGATGGGCTCATTCACATGTCTGGAAGTTGGTGTTGGCTGTTAATTGGGGTCCTTATTTTTCATGTGACATCTTATCCTCTAGTAGATTAGACCAGCTTCCTTATAGGGACATCTCAGGACAATATCCTAAGAGGGGGAATGTCTATCAAGGACTAGGCTCCAAGTAGAACTCAAACAAAGTTGCCTTCCATGTATTGATCATGATGAAAATACAAGGATCATAATTCCCCTAATCTAGTGCTATGTTTGTTTTGTAACACACTGTTCCCCAGTGGTCATTTCCAAGTTCATTCATCAACCCCAGTAGGTATTATTGGGCAAGTACCACATGCCAGGAACTGTGCTAGGAATTTTGGTAGATTGAAAAGAGGGATGGGGTGGGGAGGGAGGTGTGAGGGGGTTCAGGATGGGGGACACATGCATACCTGTGGCTGATTCATGTCGATGTATGGCAAAAACCACCACAATATTGTAGAGTAATTAGCTTCCAATTAAAATAAAGAAATTAATTAAAAAAAAAGAAAGAAAACATCCCTTCCTTTCAAGTAATCTATAACCTATGCCTTGCATAACATTCAAGAGGGGTTAACGGACCACATTTTAAATATGGCTGTAACCTACTCCTATAGGCTCTATAAGACCGTATTCATGGGTTGAAATAAAAGCCCCATCTTATCTTGAGTTCAATAGCATTACCATATATTTTTACTGGGAGAGGTGCTTTTCCACTTTCCACAATCTCCTCCACAGTAAGTTTAATACATGAAGAAAGACAATATCCAAATTATCGTAAATCTGTCGGCATTCCATTTCAGAACAGAGGCAAATGGAGCTTCCTTGTATCTGAAATGTTGTATGTATTGGGATTACTGTTTTATCCTTTAATGGGGTGGCCCTCAGGGTCAAGTTTTATTATCTGCATCTTAAAAATGTAAAGCTGGAGTTTCAGAGAGGGGAGTAGAGGGGTGACCTGAGTCAGGGTGGGACATTAACCTCCTGACCTTGGAGACTGATGACTCTCAAGCAGCACGGCACTCCAGAGGGGAGGCTGTTTTGGGACCGAGAGGAAGGCCAGACGCCCTGGTGTTTCATTTTAAGCTTTGAAAGGTTAAACTTAGGCTTGCCTTTGCCCTCTAACCTGCCAGGGCCACCCCCTCACCGAGACCACCTTTAGAGTTCTCCACTTTTTCTTCCTGGACCTTCGTTCTGCTCTTCTCCCACACCCCCTTCTGGTACCTGATGTGCACTTGTCATCAGCTGCTCCCTTCCATACCTGATTTTCAAGAAAGAACCAGCTACCAGTTATTTACATTTCAAGTGTGAATGTCAGTTAATGGGCAAGTCTGATCTTTTTCTAGGAAAAGAAAAGCTTTATTCATGGGAAAAGGGATCCTGATCATCAGCAAATAGGTTATAAAAACATACCCAAGGCTCCTTGGATCATGCCTGCTACTTTCTGCTCTTAATACCTACTCAGAGTCTAAAACCCTAAGACCATTGAGGAGTAGAATTTGAAAATCAGAGTGGTCAGTGGAAATACTGTTGGTACTCCCTATTTTGTGGGTGAAAGGACTAAATTCCAGAAAAAAGTGGTGGCTTGTCATGTTATACAACTAGTTAGTGGCAGAGTTGGGATCCAGCTTTAAATCACTAGATCTTTAAACAAGCAAAGTTTGAGCCAGGTATTATTTCCTCTTCCTGTGAAATAGATCTGCACAGAGCTGGACACTTTGCAGATGCATAAATTCTCATAAATCTTTTCTAAGTCAGTGGAGGTCTTTTGATACAAAAAGGGTGGAATAAGGAATGGAAAGGAAGCCATGGACTAGTCTCCGAGTTGCTATTGTTATTGTTTTTGTTGCTGCTGCTACTTGGAAGTAACATCAGAAAAATAGCATTTGACAGAATGAGTCTTGGGCTCTAGCATTCAGACATAAGTCTTTTATGTGGTCTTGGCAACTCACATAATCTCCTTGCTCATCTATTAAACAGAGAACCAGAGTAGGTAATCTCTAAGCAAATTTATAGACTTTCCAACTGTGGAGTTGGGAGAGAAGATCTTGGTGCAGTGACCAGATTGCACATGGACTTGGAGTAATTAGGGAGTGATGGTTGGAGTAATAGAGTAATGCTTGGGGTAATGGTAGCTGTTTGGGGGACAGCAAAGAGGCTCGTTTGAGTAAGAAGAATGACTTATGTTGGCAACTTTGAGTAAAATAGAGATAACAGTTACTTTCTTAACATGAGAAAATATGCCTGTCAGGAACTAAGATGGAGTGCTGACTCATGTTGCCATGGTTAACCAGTGCCCTAGAAATACCCAACAATGGCATTAGCTCTTTGAGTTCTCTTGTTTGGGGCCCCCTTTAAACTCAGGAAATTATGAGAGCCTCTGTTCTTTACTTAAAGAAGTGGTTCTTAAATGATAGAATTTTGGGCATTGTGGACAAGCAAATGGAAGAAACAATTTTAGGCAGAAGCCTTCTAGATGGTCATGCATTCATACTTACACATCTCTCGTCTGGTTTCTCACTGGGGCATTTTTTAGGGTAAGCATCTTATAACAGGGCTTCCCTGGTAGCTCAGTAGTAAAGAATCTGCCTATCAATGCAGGATACATGGGTTCGATTCCCTGGGTCAGGAAGATGCCCTGGAGAAGGAAATGGCTACCCACTCCAGTATTTTTGCCTGGGAAATTCCATGAACAGAGGAGCCTGGTGGGCTACAGTCCATGGGGCTTCCAAGTTGGACATGACTTAGCAACTAAACAACAACAGACCTTGTAACAGTGCTTCATTCAGAATTCCTCCTGACTGCTGGACAGGATAGCCTGTGGATGGAGCACTACTCATGTGAAGATCACATTTCAGGTCTGCTACTCACCAGCCAGGGGGCCTTGGCCAAGGCAGTTAATGTCACCAAATCCCTGTATGGTTTTATGAAAATAGAGACAGTGAAACCTACTCTCTTTGTATCACAGAGTTATTGTAAGGATCAAGTGTAAAAAAAGTGTGAATGTGTTTTATTATTGAAGAAAATTTATGGAGATGAGGGATGGTTCTTGTCTGGACCAAACCCATGGGCCTCTAGGCTCTGGAGACCCATGGGACCATACATCAGCCCTCATCCTATAAAACCACAGTCTTTTCCTAGTGTACCCAAGGCCCGCATCACGGAATCCCATGCACCGAGGGTATATGGATTTCAGAGTGAGAGCCAGCTTGGAATTGTGTTAGCAGAGCAGGTACAGTTAAAAAGCCTGGGGCTTTGGAATTTTTAAAAGGGAACCAACACCAACATCTCTGAAATAAATTGATTTGGTTGAAACTCTTCCAAAGAAATTACCTTAATTCTGAGACTAAATATGCTGCGTTCCAGCCCAAATGGACTTTTCTTGGCCAATCCCCTGAGAAGTAAACATTCAAGTTTAATAGGGAAAGGGCAGTAGAACTTGCAGTTTTAGCTCACTGATGTCACCCATTGCTTTTTGAGCCAAAGAACAAGAAAACCCAACACTTCCTTCAAGTATGAAGGCATCATATGGGAACGATACAAATATGTTTGTGGTTTCTCTATATTTTCTCTTAAAGAAAAACACAGGAATTGAAGAGGATACATTTTTCAGAATCTTGACAGACATATGTGCCTCTCTGGGAGAGGGGGCCCACCTGGGAATGTTGGCTGTCTGGTCATAAAGGCTGTCTTTTTATTCTTTGATTTAAAAATACGATAAAAAATATAAGCACAGAAGGTCCAAACTTGTGGAAGAGCTTAATGTCAAATTGAACTACAAAAGTCAGACCCAGGGATAAGATCTTAGTATTAGGGAATAGGAGAACTTTTGAGCTGAAAGGCCAGAGTTCATTTTGCTGGGGAGGAAGTGAAAAATTAAGATCTGGGGGGTTTGTCTAGCTTACCCCAGGTCACAGGGCTTCTGTCATCAAGGTTAGACTAAAACACAGGGCTTTTTGACATCAGAACTCCTGTTGTCTTGTTTGAGAAAAAATCATTCCTTGATAACAAAGACATTGTCTTAAGGCCACTCTGAGTCCAGTGTTCTCACAGTCATGGCACTAATGACTCTAAGTGATTAGATAACTGGGCAATGACACCTCACTCATACAAGGGAGCAGGCTTAGGCACCTTCCAATGGTAGCTGACTAAAGTCAAGATCTGTATTCCAGGGCTTAGGCAGGTGAATCAAATCATGGATTTCAATGGTCCCAGTAGAGCTTGCATTTTGAGCCAGCTCAGGACTGTTTTCACTGGAGTATGCAGAATACTTGGGTGAATCCAGTTTCATTCTGTCAACCTTAAACAGGCACCGCTGAACTAGACAGATGTTCAAAAGTGAGGGTCATCAACCAAAGAGATGGCAAAGATTGGAGCATCTCCATCTTTATATCCACAGTCTCTAAGGCCCAGGAATTATTGAATATGGATAGTTAAATATTAAGTCAGTGGTACGATTGCACTGAGTGTGGAGAAGAGGGGACGATCAATCTTCCTGGAGTATGGAAAAGAACAAGTTCAAGGAGTGCTTCAAAGCTGATATTCGATCTGCACCTTAAAGGAAAACACATTGCAGAACAAATGATCATCCACTTTATTTAAGTCTCAGGATATAGATCTGATACTTTGGCGGGTGGGTGGTGGGGAGTTAGTAGGCATGTAAACCACCCAAACCTCCCTGATAGGGAAAGTGACCCCTGGGTTTGAAAGCGGGGATCAGCTTGTTTGTATCTGAGCTGCCCAGTCTGTGTCTGGGTGGAGCTTTGTCCTCAGGCACTGGAGGTGACCTTGGGCCTTGGACCGGGTCTCAGGAGGCCTCACCTGACTTCCTGCCTTGCCCTTACTTGAGTCCCTGGGAAAGGCTGTTGTCCTTGGCCTCCCTCCACCCCCAGGGTACGCAATTACTCAGAAACTCCCAGCTGCTCCCAAGCCCCACACTGAGTTTCCAAACAAAACCTATGAAAACAGATCTCCGGTGGCAGCTTCGGCCACAGTTGGCAACTGCCCGTGTCCACGGTCCACCAGCAGGCTTCGAGTCCCAGACACTCTCCACTCCAGATGCACACGAAACCCGAAAGGACACTGTCTTTGAGACACATCCAGGAAAGATCTGCCCGGGAACTCATGGATGCGATGTTTTTCTTTTGGCTCCATCCAAACTAAATGGAGCGGAATATCTGCATCCCAGCCCATCCCTTTATTGCAGACATAGGCTCACAGCACTGCAATGGTGCAGTAGGAGAAAGGCTCTTCTACCTGCTGGGTCTCACGGGGGTTCCCAACCTCTGCTTCTTCCCCGATGGGGACCCCGAGCTCACGGGCGGCCCTGCTCCCCTCACGCCTTCATCTCACCAGTTGCCCTGTCCTCAGTATCTGCACCAGCTTTCTTGTCTTCCTGCTGCTCTCCCCCTCACGCAGGTCCTCATCTCTGGCTATGTTAATTCAATGAGCTCGGTTGCTTCAGTCACGCTGACACTTTGTGAGCCTAAGGACTGTAGCCCGCCAGGCCCCTCTGTCCATGGGATTCTCCAGGCAAGAATACTGGAGTGGATTGCCACACCCTCCTCTAGGGGATCTCCCCAACCCAGGGATTGAATCCACCTCTCCTGTGTTTCCTGCTTTGCAGGCGGGTTCTTTACCTCTGAGCCTCTGGGGAAGCCCATTGTTTCAATAGTCTTCTACTATTCACCCTACACCAGCCATCTGCAGCCTTTCTGGCACCAGAGACTGGTTTCATGGAAGACAATTTTTCCGTGGATGGGGAATGGGGTGGGGTGGGAATGGAGGCAGGGAGTGGGGAATGGTTTGGGGATGATTCAAGTGCATTGCATGTATTGTGCACTTTATTTATAATATCAGCATCACCTCAGATCATCAGGTATTGGATTCTGGAGGTTGGGGACCCCTGTCCTACACTGTTCCCTTCATTCAGAAGAGTAATGTTGCCAGACTTTTCTTTCCAAAGTGTAAACCTTCAGTGACATTATTCCCTTGCTTGAAACCCTTCTGAGGCCAGCTCCCCTACCCCTCGATAGTCTTGGAAGCCAGGCTGCCAGTGTTTGAACCCGGCTCTGGCATCTGCCCCTACTGTGTGACTAGGGGCGTGACCCTGATCCTCTCTGCCTCAGGGTCCTCCTTGTGAAGTGGTTTTAATAACCTCGCTATTCGAGTTGCTTGAGGGCGAAACGTGGTGGTGTTTAGGAAGGTCTTAGGACAGTAATGGGTTGGGGTGAACGCGGTTCCAGGGTGCTCATCACACCTCTTTACCCCTTTTCACTTCTCTCTTGTCTTTCTCTACATCTGTTCTCCGGCCCTGTGGACACTGAGTAGGCAGAGAAGAGAGCTGCCCAGGGCCTGGATAACGAACATGCCTTCCCTGTGTGTCACTTACTGTTGATTATTTGTGAGGGGCTGCCTGAGTGCTGAGGGTGGGTGATTCTGAGTCAAAAAGAGAGCCGTGATCTGTGGGCTATATGTGCCATTAATTCAGGGGAGGTAATAGTGGCACAGGGGCCAGGCATTATTCATTCCCAAAAGAACTAGGGTTTTACTAGACATTGTAACTTAGAGGAATGAACAATTAACTGTGGAATTTCAACTTTCTATAAATAAGTGTTCAGAGTTCAGATGAGTCATGATAGCCTTAGTGCCATAAAACTGTAGAGAATCCTCTACATACCCGTATTTAACTTAGCAAGCACCAATGCCTAAAGACAAGAGGAATCTGCCTGCAGATGCAAGAGTTGCAGGTTCAATCCCTGGGTTGGGAAGATCCCCTGGAGAAGGAAATGGCAACTCACTCCAGTATCTTGCCTGGGAAATCCCATTGACAGAGGAGCCTCGTGGGCTACAGTCCATGGGGTCACAAAGAGTTGGACACGACCGAGTGACTAAGTGGTAAAAAAAAAAAGACATATGGCATGTTCAAGGGGCCATGGCTGGTTTCAACAGTGCAAACACAAGAACCTGGCCCCCAACTACTCACCCAGTGTACTCCTTAAGTAGCACAAGTGCTAACCTCAGGTGAATTTGATAAAGCTTGTCACAGCTTGCTCTCCTATCCAAGAGTCTGCAGTGGTTCCCTCCTACCCTAAGAGGATGGTGAAATCTCTCGTGTATATAGAAATCATCCACAGCGTGATCCTCTTTCCCTGCTCAGAATCCACCATAGCTGGCACTCTCCTGCACCTCTGATGACAACAGAAATTGACATAATCCTTTTGGAAGCTTCCCTTGTGGCTCAGCTGGTAAAGAATCCGCCTGCAATGCGCAAGAGCTGGATTTGATCCCTGGGTTGGGAAGATCCCCTGAAAAAGGGAAAGGCTGCCCACTCTAGTGGGCAGGAGAATTCCGTGGACTGTATAGTCCATGAGGTCACAAAGAGTCGGACACGACTGATCAACTTTTGGAAAGCAGTTGACAGTACACATGAAGAACCAAAACATATTCAGGGCCCATAATTCTATTTCTATATCTCTTCCTAAAGAAATAGCCCTTAGTAAAGAAAAACCTGTATGCAGAAATATTCATTGTAACATTTTTGTAATAATACAAAACTATAGAGAACTTTGGTGTTTATCATCAAAAGAATTTTTTAAAAATAAATCACGATGTATTTATGAAATGAACTAGTGAAACCATTGCAAGTGATGAAGATAAAAACTGTGAAATACCATAAGACATACTTTAAAGCTAGAATGTTAAGTCAAAAAAAAAAACAGGATATAAAAATATCAGTAGAGTACAGTGACAATGATCTGAGAGAGACACGTAGGGGACAAAAGACCCTAGCGACATTTAAATAACTTGTATGAAAATCTTATTCTATTACAGAAAATTTATGTGACAGCCATACATTACTTTCATAATATCTAAAAATTTAATATGTCATAATGATAAAGGTTATGGTTCAGTCTCATTTTCTAACTGTCCTTGCTGGAACCTTTCCACTCTTGTCCTGGTGAAGTTGTGTGAGCTGACGTCTGTGTGTGTGCTTCTGCTCCAAGTGTGGTCGGTGGACCTGTCCTCTACAGAGGTGTAGCCATAGAGTAAACACTAATATGTTCTGGTCATGGATGGGAGAAAGTCAGTTTAGGGTCCAGGACAGGACTTGAGTGCTCTCTGCAGGGGTGGGGAGTGGGCAGAAACGATGAGGAAGATAAATGAAAAGTTGGGCAAAATTAGAGAAAATCAGTGACAGATCCAGGGGGTTCACTGCACTATTTATTTTACCTGTGTGAGTATTTGACTATTTCCATAATAACAAGAGCTGAAAATTCCTGCACATTCCTTCTGAATGCTGCTCTAGTCCTGTCTTTGGGGAATGTTATTTCTGTGCATTTCACTCATGCTGATCTCACTTTTTGTGTGTGTGCTGAGCTAAGTCGCTTCACTCATGTCTGACTCTTTGTGACCCCATGGACTGTAGCTCACCAGCCTCCTCACCAGGCTCACCAGGATTCTCCAGGCAAGAATATTGGAGTGGGTTGCCATGCCCTCCTCCAGGGGATCTTCCCAATCCAGGGATCGAACCCAATCTCTTATGTCTCCTGAACTGGCATGTGGATTCTTTACCACTCGTGTCACGTGGAAATATTTTATTCTTTATTTATTTGGCTGTACTGGGCTTTCCTTGTGGCACGTGGGATCTTTCAGCTGTGGCATGTGGGATCTAGTTCCCCGACCAGGGAATCAAGCCTGGGTCCCCTGTGTTGGGAGCATAGAGTCTTAGCCACTGGACCACCAGGGAAGTCCCTGATATCACTTTTGATGACTAATTTCCTTGGTAAGATGGTTCTATGTGTATGTATGTATGTTCATGTGTGTATACACATCCCTGTGCATATATGTGTATATATACACACACATATTCACATGTGTATATTACATACATATTTTAGATATAACTTGCAAATAGAGTTGTAAACTCTCTGACAACGTATTTCTCACTTTATATTTCTTTTGCCCCAAACAACACTTTTGAAAGACATGGGGATGCATGGTCACTGTTTTATAAATGACTTAGTTCAGATTTATAACTTTCCTGATGACTTGTTAAAAGCAGATTCCTGTGTCTCTGCCTGGAGATTCTGATTCACTTGGCCTAGGGTGGGCCATGGCCTGTAGATCTGCCAAGAAACCTTCCTTCCTCAGTGTCTGAAGCGCAGTGAGGTCTTATACTGTCCTCTATTAAAATAAGCATGTGATTGGGAGGGGAAAGTCCATTCAAACAATTGCCAAGGCTTACTGACCAACACCCTCAGCCTTTAGTCTTTCACCGCTGGCCCAGGGTGGAGAAGGGGATCTGGGGTGAGGCTGGGAATAAGATCAAGGTCTGGATGGTCTCTGAGAGAAAAGATTTAAGGACAAAAAGAGAACTTCACTGATTTTTAATCAACACTGAGGCTGTTTGTTGGACTCATGGCTTTGGCTCAGTAAATCCCTTCCAAAATCTCCTTTCAATTATTTAAACAGATTTGAAGATAATTCAGCAACATGGAGCAAAAACATGTTCTTAATGTGGAGCATGTTCTCAAAAGATCATGAGCCCAAGAAACATGTACTCTGTGAGGGTCTAGATTACATCTGAGAAATACTAGTCGATATGATGGATTTCATGCGTTGGGTGCCCACGTGTCAAGCACTGTGGTAAATACTTTATACTTGGTTCTGGTACAGATGGAGAAAGGAAGACCACAACAGCTTAGTAAGTGGCAAAGCATCTATTTGAACCCACATCCGTTTGATTTTGAAAGTCGTCTTTCTTCCATGCCATTCTGCTTTTTTGTACACCCAGTATCTAGCCAGGGTCAGGAGCACATGGATTCTCAGTAATACTTCTTAAATGGGGTCATTTCCCACCGTGTTAGGTTCCTGCATATTCTCAACCCAGTGCTGGAGGCCAGAAGATTCCAAGAAGAATATAGATGATTCAGAGGAAAGGTCTAGGGAAAAAAAATTAAAAGACAAAATAGCACTAATGAAAGGTAGAAAAGGTGAAAAGAAATAAAGATTTAGAGTAAGAGTGAAATGACTGGGGTAATTACCTGGAGAGGAAAGAGCTGAAGACAGCCCTCTAAATGGTCCTCTGGTTTATGGAGCTGGCAGGGGTGTAGCAAGAAGAGGCTAGCTCGGCTGGAGGAGCCAGGGGAGGCCCAGGGAACCCTGCAGGGACCTGGGACTCCCCAGCCTGTGGGGCTGAGCTCTGTGGAGTGGCTGACCACGGGGTTTTGGATGGTGACCAGTGCTGCCTGCTGAAAAACCTCTAGAAAGGAAAGACCTGCAAAATTTGCTAAGAGCTGTTTGTGTCTATGTGTGTGTGTGTTAGTCACTCAGTCCTATCCTCACTCTTTGCGACCCCATGGACTATAGCCCAGCAGGCTCCTCTGTCCATGCAGTTCTCCAGGCAATAATCCTGGAGTGGGTTGCCATTTCCTTCTCCGTTTGCCATGCCTTAATCTAGTGACTTTGCACACGTGTATCATCCCATAGTGCTCGACCTGTCGCTCCTTCCCAGGATCAGTCTGGTCTATAACAACAACTGGAAATACCATTATCTGCATCTCAGTGCATTTTTGCAAAGAGACCCGAGTCTCAGTGGATAATCTGACATCATAGGCCATGATGGATCGTCTCCGACCATATGCCCTGAAAGATGCACATGCCACAGCGCAGCCAAGACTGTATCGCAGGCGCTCTGGTCTCTCCACTGAAGCTCCCTGTCATCAATAGCTTCGGCTCCAGGTGAAAACATGGAAGGCAGCAAAAAACCAGCCTGTTCAGCCTGTATACTGGGAGCACTGGCATTATCACACTCATTAACAGAGCAGGGAGTGAGCTGGCCAAAGGGATGCTCAGTTCTAGCTTCTTTGACCTGTGTTTTCTGTGGGGTCAACTCTTCTACTCAGCTTTCCTGATTGTTTTTGCTCTCTCTACCTCCTGTTTCTTTTGAAATCAAGCAAAATTAAATCCCATAGTTTTAACAAGTTTAGGTTAGTATTAGTATTAGTATTAGGTTAGTATTTAGAATAGTATTTTTATTAAACCCATCATACATAAAAAATAAAACAAATTCCACAAGAAGCTTTCCACCAGAGAATGAACATAATTGTTTTAATTACAAGGCTTGTCACAAAATTCCTTTTGTGTCCGGGGTGCCTGGATTATGCATTTGGATCTCTTCTGCTATTGGAAAATGTAAAATGATGTCAGTAAGGAGACTCCCAAAGGCCTTTCAGTTACATGGAGCTACTGATTCTGTTACTCCCAAAGATAGCCCTAGGGTAGCCAGCTGCCTACAGCCTACAACTCAAGGACAGGGAAAATATTATTGGCTCATGTGTTAAGCCTGTTGACGTTGAAAGCATCCTTCAAAATTTCTTTCAGAATCTCAGCCTCTCCAGTTGGAACTGTCTCTGCCTCCTTCCAGTCTCCATGATCCTTTCTACTTAGAGCCCTTGTTAGAGATGGCCCAGCTGAACATAGCACCAGGGCACATTCACATGCTTTTCCTTTCATGCCTAGTAGAGGGCCTTGAACCCTATGGACATTACAAAGGTGTTTTGTGAAATCCAACCTTTGCTTCAGAAATCATTAGAGCACCACAGAAACCACTGTAAGTGACTAAGATGGCCATGAATAACTCAGCTCCCCACCATCCAAACCAGAGAATGATCTCAGTGGTATAGCAGCTTGCGTTTGAAGCCAGATGTAGCTATATCTTTTCTTGTGACCAACTCACATCAGCCTCCAGAGGAACCTGAAAGTTCCTAATCCAGAAACACAGGTGATCACACACTGCAGCCCTAAAGGGAGACGTCTGTCACCGATATGGATTTCAACAACCAGAGAAGGTTCCAGGTAAATGGAGATACAGTAATCGTTTCCAGATACGTGGAGGTTGTGGCTGGCTCAGTGATTGTCCCCATCGAGCTGGGAGATCATGAAAAGTGCCCTTTCTCTGGCTCAAATCACTTCCTCCTGTTGGTTTATTATTATTATTATTATTTTTAGTGATACAGTTACGGCTATTCTATGTAACGGACGAGTCTCATTGTTAATATTGTGAATGCTTTGTCCTCAGGACAATTTTATTATGTAAATTCATCATTATGAAATGCACTTTAAAAATCATAAAGACTTACATGGAATTTAAAATATTTCCTCTAATTATTTCACAACAGCACATGGATTAGCAAATAATATAAGGTAGAGGATACTAACGGAGATCTTTACGGGAAAAAAAAAGTACACATGAAATATGGTTTGGCCAGGTTTAATACACACAGAATACACTTTAATACTTTCATATGGTCTGAATAATATCCCCATATTGATTTTTTCCTCGTTTCTACCAACTCCACAGCAAATGTACGACAATGGCTCATTGATTTATTGTGAGTGTAGCAATGGGTTTATAACGGCATGAATCATGCCGATTGCTCAATTCACCACATGCCTTAATAAAAGTTTCACTTTAATAAAACTGAGCTAAGGCAAATATGCCCAGAGGCTGGCCTGACATTCCTTGTACATTACTCTGCCTCAGGAAATTATTGCCATATATTTTACAGCAGCTACAGTAGGCTAGGGGATCAGGATTAAAATGTACTAACTACTGTGATATTTAACAGAACTCCTGTGTTCCCAGTTAACCCTCACAGGTACAAAATGAACAGAGCAATTAGGAGAGAGCACAGTGCAGGGAACAGAACTGGTCTGGGATGCGGCGCTGGGATCAGTGCTGGCCCTTGGCACACTGTGACCTTACCCTAAACGCTCTATGGAGTGGACATGGGGTAAAAATGATCCTATTTCCCTCCCAGAGTTGCTGTGAACATCCAAAGAACATAGAGGAAGTACAAGACTTCATAAACTACAAATGCAATGCAAGTGTAAGGTGAGGTGTAACCCTGAGGGCAGAGCCTGTAGGACACAGACACGCACACACTGACCCCTCGGCACTGTGAACTCGGTCTTTGGCAAGATCCATCATCACGGTTGTTAACTCCAGTGAGTTTGGATAGAGAAAAGATCTTATCCTATTGATAAATAAGGTAATTAGGGGTTAAAAAGAGAAAAAGCCAAGCATGCTAATCAGGCAGTAGTATTCTTTTATAAGCTAAGGATTGTTTTTGTGTTCCATAGTAAGAGTTGAAAATGCCCTGCCACACCTGCGTTGTGTTAGAGAAATTTAAGCTGGGGTGTGAGAATGTAGGCCGAAAGGAATTGCCGGTACCATTCAAATGACTTATCACCTGCTCGTTACTGCTTTGGAAGAAATTGAGATTAGACCATCCATATACCATTAAATGATGATTGGTGCAATGTATGTTAGTCCAAAAGACCAGGAAGCCTCTTTAGACTTCTAATCAATACCAATCACAGGCTTCTTTATAGAATGTGTGATAGAGTAAGGGGGCTGTGGTATGATCCTATGGAAAGAGTCAGCTTTGGGCTCAAGTCACACCTCTGCCTTTAACTACTAGCTGTGTGATCTAGCGTGCATGTGTGCTAGGTTGCTTCAGCTGTTTCCGACTCTTTGTGACCTCATGGACTGTAGCCCTCCAGGCTCTTCTGTCCATGGGGTTCTCCAGGCAAGAATACCAGAGTGGGTTGCCATGCCCTCTTCTAGGGGATCTTCCCGACCCAGGGATCCAACCCACAGCTCCTGTGGCTCCTGCATTGCGGGCGGATTCTTTACTGCTGTGCCACTGGGGAAGCCCCCGTATGCTCTTGGACCAGGTTCACAATCTCTCTGGGCCTCCATTTCCTCCTCAGTAAAATGGGGTTACAGTTGTTGGAGTGACATTTAAAGCTGAAGTTCTCTCCACCTGATCTCAGCTATTTGGTGGTGATTAGTCTCCATCTGCTCAACGAGTCTATCTCCTTCACTCACAGCCCTTTTCCATTTCCACTCCGGTTTTTGTTTCGCCCACACAGCACCCTGGTAGGGAGGACGGCGCTCACCCAGGGCCCAGTCTGGTTTAGAAGGCCTTTCTCTCTGCTTCTGCAGCAGCTTCATCACATTCAGCACTCTCCAGAAACAGTTCCTGTTCATCTCAATCTTGTCTCCTCAGTTAGAACCTGGAGGGAAGAAACTATTTTGTTTTTCTCAACTTTGTTCCCCTAATATTTAACTTTCTGTTTGGCACATCAACAATAGTCAGGAAATATTAAATAAACGATGAATGTATACATGAATGAATAGGGTACAGCAGGTCACATCTCAAAGAGGACGAGCTTTCACAAACGTGAACCTGATTATAAGTTTGGAAAACAAATGAAGACTGGGGAGATGCTGGATGTGCCAAAACTCAATATGTAATTCAAAGTTGCTTCTTCTAAGGTAGGAAAACAACATTAATGCACAACTCGTGTTTACGGACCACTTACTGCGTGCTAGGCACTGTGCTATTTGCTCACGTACTGCATGTAGTTAGCCCCTGTAACAACTCTATGACATTATTATTATTCTTATGTGCTATTATTTTTCCCATATTACAGCTTACTACACTGAAGCTTAGAGAGATTAAATAACCTGCCCAAAGCTGCACAGCCAACAATAGCTGAGCTAGGATTTGAACTTTCTGATTCCAGAACTTGTGCTCTAACTCCTATGATGTACTGAGCAAAAGGGAGTGAGCACCCCAGATGCCATCGATACTGCCATCCACAGAGGAGTTAACGTTTAAACATGGGGCTTAGGGTTATGGCGAACTAAACTGTCACCTAGTTCTCCATACAAGTTTCGCTTCCCCTGGTCCATGTTCTGAGGCTTTAACCACTCATTCTCACTTTCAACCGCAAAGGGACTCCGACAGGGGCAGCTGAAATAAAACCCACCATCATCAGCCAGGAACTGAGCTGTCAGAAGAAATGAAAAATCCAGGGGCAACTGCCTTTTTACCATTCATAAGTGAGTTTATCGGGAACTCTCTTGACGTTGAGCTCTAACTACAGCGTTTAAGAAAATCCCAAATTTGAAATAAATAAGTTGGCTGACATACAGACATTTTACATATGAATTTAATAAAATAGATTTTTCTTTTTGAAATCTTTGGTAATCTCTGAAATATATCAACTGCAACCCAGGAACATTGTATCCCAAGTTGTGATTCATGAAATGAAACGGAAATGTATTATGTAATTCAATTTGGAGAGTCCAGCACAGAGCTCATTAGGGCTGTTGCTGGTGATGTGGACTAGAGTTCGGAGGCCTTGTGGTTTGGGCAATTTCTCTCGGTCCGTACCTCCCCTTCTTCTGAGAACATTTTAACCAAATATCGTCACCCTTTAAAAATAGCATTCTTGAGCATTTTGCCCACAAATGAGGATCGTTCAGGGGAAATATTAGGAAAAACTGTGGATTGCCCCTCACCCCCCACTTTACCATTAACCCGCCTCGTGATGAGTCAGGCTCAGAACTGACTCATGGCCTTTCTATGTAGTTCTTGGATTCAGACCAGGCCTCGCCCGTACGTTGGGCAGGTGGACATCAGGGTGTCATCTGAGGTAACCAGAGCCCACAGAAATGAAGAGACTTCCCCAGGGTGATACTGCTCTTAAATTCAAGGCTAGAACCAACTCTGAAATCCCTGTGTTGTTGTTGTTGTTGTCTGTTTTGTTTTTAAGCTCATCACATGCCTGAATTTCCAGTCAAAGCATAGTTTTCCCTACATGTGGTGATTTCTAAGAAAGCAAATTGGAAAATGAGTAAGAAAGCACTTTTAGTCCCATCTGATTTTTATTGTACTCCTTTAAGATTCTTTAAAAATTTTTTTATTGTGTTTAGATAAAGTACGCCATTTTAACCGCTGTAAAGTGCACAATTCAGTGGCTTTTAGTACATTTACAACGTAGTGTACTGTTACCACTATTTAATTCCAGAGCATTTTTATCACCTTGAAAAGAAATTCTGTGCCCATCAAGCATTTGCTCCCCATTTTCCTCTTCCCTGAGCCCTTGGTGACCTGATCTCCTTTCTGTCTCTATGAATTTGTCTATTGTAGATATTTCATATCAAGAAATCAAACACAGTGAGGTCTTTTGTGACTGGCTGCTTTTACTTAATATAATGTTTTCAGAGCTCATCCGTGTTATAACATGTATCAGTACTTAATTTCTTTTTATGGTTGAATAATATCCCATGGTATGTATATACTAATGGGATTCCCAGGTGGCACAGTGATAAAGAATCTGCCTGCTAATGCAGGAGACACAAGAGACGTGGGTTCAATCCCTGGGTCGAGAAGATGATCCCATGGAGTAGGAAATGGCTACCCACTCCAGTATTCTCACCTGGGAAATTCCATGGACAGAGAAGCCTGGCGGGCTTCAGTCCATAGGGTCCCAAGGTGTTGGACGTGACTGATCCTCATATATGTATATACTATGTTTTGTTTCATCAGTTGATGGATACTGGGGTTGTTTCCAATTTCTGGCTCTTAATGAATAATGCTGCTGTGAACACTTGTGTAATAAGTTTTTGTTTGAATTTTTGTTTGTTTATTTTCAATTCTCCTGGGTTTACCTAGGAGTAGAATTTCTGGATTGAAAAGCAATTTTATGTTTGACTTTTTGAGGAACACCAAGTTGTTTTCCAGAGCTGCTGCCCCATTTTACATTCTCACTGGCAATGGATGAAGGCTCCAGATTCTCCACATTCTCAGAGACACTTGCTACTTTCTGTTTTTTGTTTGTTTACTAGAGTCATTCTAGTGGGTGTAAAGAGGTGTCTCAGGTTTTGATTTGTGTTTCCCAGATGACAAATGATGTTGAGCATCTTTTCATTTGCTTATTGACCATTTTTATATCTTCTTTAGAGAAATTTCTAGTCAAACCATTTGACCATTTCTCTACTTGGGTTGTTTTCTTTTTGTTGTTCAGTTGTAAGATTTCCTTATATATTCAGTATACTAGCCCCTTACTAGATATATGATTTGCATATATTTTCTCCCATTCTGTGGGATGTCTTTTCACTTTTTTGATGGTGTCTTTTGCACAAAAATTTTAAATTTTAAGTTCAATTTATTTTTTCTTTAGTTCCTTGTGATTTTGGTATCATATTTAACAAACTATTATCTAATTCAAAGTCATAAATATTTGCAACTATATATTCTTCCAAGAGATTACAACTTTAACCCTTACATTTGGACCTTTCATTCACTTTGAGTAATTTTTTAACTTACGGGGTAAGATAGTGGTCCAAATCATTTTTTTCCATGTGGATATTCATTTGCCCCAGTACTATTTATTGAAAACATTATACTTTCCCCACTGAATGCTAGGTTTTTTTCATACTTGTAAAAACAATTAACCATATGTTTACAAGTTTACTTTTGGACTCTAAATTCTATTCTATTGATCTATATGTATACCCTTATTCTAATACCAATTTTAGTAATTGTTTAATTACTAAAGCTTGACAGTAATTTGAAATTAAAAAATATATGAGTCCTCTAACTTTGTTCTTCTTTTTCAAGATCATTTTGGTCATTCAAGGTCTCTTGCAATTTCTGTGAATTTTGGAATCAGCTTGTCCTATTCTTCATGAAAGGTCATTGGAATTTTGGTGGAGATTGCATTGAAACTGTAGATAGATTTGGGAAATATTGCCATTTTAGCAATATAAAGTCTTTCAATCCATGAACAGAGGATGTCTTTCCATTTATTTTTAGGTTTTTTAAATACATTTCTTTCAACAATGTTTCCATTTTTTTCAGTGCACAAATCTTGCACCTTCTTGGTTAAATTTATTCATGAGCATTTTATTCTTATTTATAATATTATAAATGGAGTTATTTTCTTCATTTTAATTTTGGATTATTCATTGCTGGTATGTAGAAATACAATGGATTTTTGTAAGTTGATTGTGTATTCTCCAACTGTATTGAATTTGTTTACTAGGCCTGATTGTGTGTGTGTGTGTGTGTATTTTTTAAAGGTGTTCTTTATGTTAAGGTCATGTTATCTGTGGATAGAGATAGTTATATCTGTCATTCCAATTAAAATGAGTTTTCTTTTTCTTAACTAATTACCCCATATAGAGTCTCCAGTATAACACTGAGTGGAAGTTGTGAAAGCAGATATCCTTTTCTTGTTTCTAATCTTAGAGGGAAGGCTTTTAGTCTTTTACCATCAAATATGATGTTAGCTGTGAGTTTTTGATCAGTGCTGCTTCTTATGTTGATGAAGTTTCCTTGTATCCCTAGTTTATTGAGTGATTTTTTTAATCACCGAAGGGTGCTGGATTTCATAGACTGCTTTTCTTGCATCATTAGAATAATCCTGTGAGTTTCCCTGCTCTTTCTTTCTTATTAATATGGTGTATTAACTTAATTATTTTTCATACGTTGAACCACTCTTGCATTCCTAGAATAAACACTGCTTGGTCATGATGTAAAATCCTTTCAATGGGTTCAATTTGCTAGCCTTTGCTAGGATTTTTGCATCTACATTCATAAAGGACATTGGGCTGTAGTTTTCCTATGATGTCTTTGTCTACTTTTGGTATCAGGATAATACTGGCCTCATAGAATGAGTTAAGAAGTGTCCTATCCCCTTCTAATTTTTGCAAGAATTTGAGTAGGGTTGGTGGGTGAAGAGAGCAAAGAAGAAGAGAGGGATCGGCAGCTACACTTTACTGTGGATCAAGAAATGCCAAGCTCTTAGAGTGATTTCCCCCTAAATATTTAGACAGGGAAAAACAGGGTTACCTTGTAGTGACCTTCATCAGTTCCCTAGTGGGAAGCAGGCAGAATTTCTTTAGGTGAAGGAAATTTGTGCCAATTAGAAGCAGAAGTCATTGGGTAATCAGAAAGAGGCCAACTGAAGGAAGGCAATTGTCTGGGGTATATGTGACCATTGGCTGGAAAACAAAACTTCTGGTGATGGAAAGAGATTCAGATTAAAGGGTTTTGATGGAAATAAAGGTAATCCAGATAGGAAGTAGTGACCTTCCACTAAGACTGGCCTTTAACCAGGGATTGTTTCTTGGGGTGGAATTCCCAATGAGCCAAGTCCAACATTTTTCCCTGGTACGATCCTGGAAGGTGTCTCCTGGAGAAAAGAGCAGAGTAAAAGACATTGTAGGTTATATTTAACCTTGTGATAGCTTCCCTGGTGGCTCAGAAGGTAAAGAATCTGGCTGCAATACAGGAGACTGAGGTTTGATCCCTGGGTTGGGAAAATCCCCTGGAGAAGGGAATGGTTACCCACTCCAGTATTCTTGCCTGGAGAATTCCATGGACAGAGGAGCCTGGCAGGCTACAGTCCATACGGTCACAAAGAGTCAGACATGACTGAGCGGCTTTCACTTTCAACCTTGCGATAAATTGGGATCCAAATAGTCTAAGAAACTGGGGTCTCTGAGGGAAGGTCTCCACTTCACATATCAACTTGCACTTATCTTATGAAGAGATGACCCAAATATGGCAATGACTGGTGCTGTTAGGAATTCTTTGCAGCCTTGAAACAGTCCAGCTGTGTTGGAATGTTTCTAGAACTAAGATTTTGGATAAAGTGTCATGTAGTTATGAACAAGATTTTTAGTGTTGTATGGTCCCATCACCTCATGGGAAATAGATGGGGAGACAGTGGAAACAGTGTCAGACTTTATTTTTCTGGGCTCCAAAATCACTGCAGATGGTGACCACAGCCATGAAATTAAAAGACACTTACTCCTTGGAAGGAAAGTTATGACCAACCTAGATAGCATATTAAAAAGCAGAGACATTACTTTGCCAACAAAGGTCCGTCTGGTCAAGGCTATGGTTTTTCCAGTGGTCATGTATGGATGTGAGAGTTGGACTGTGAAGAAAGCTGAGCGCCGAAAAATTGATGCTTTTGAACTATGGTGTTGGAGAAGACTCTTGAGAGTTCCTTGGACTGCAAGGAGATCCAACCAGTCCATCCTAAAGGAGAGCAGTCCTGGATGTTCCTTGGAAGGACTGATGTTGAAGCTGAAACTCCAATACTTTGGCCACCTAATGTGAAGAGTTGACTCATTGGAAAAGACCCTGATGCTGGGAGGGATTGGGGGCAGGAGGAGAAGGGGATGACAGAGGATGAGATGGCTGGATGGCATCACCGACTGGATGGGCATGGGTTTGGGTAGACTCTGGGAGTTGGTGTTGGATAGGGAGGCCTGGCTTGCTGTGGTTCATGGGGTCGCAAAGAGTTGGACACGACTGAGCGACTGAACTAAACTAAACTGAACTGATGAACCTGGGGGAAACTGTGAGGCTTTTGCACTGAATCTTAAGATTCAACAGTCAGTGTTCTGTGATGTTTGTGTCTTCTGTTTCCACCATTTAGAAGTATGTATAAGAACATTATAATTAATAACAGAACATCATAATGAAATAATTCAAAACAAAGCACACAAGTGTGCTTGTGCAACCACACACACACACACACACACACACACACACACACACACACTTGTCAATGGAGCAAAAATCCAGAGTAGAAAGAAAACAAGAAGGGCGCTTGTTCCCCTGATGACAACATGCAAGTGCATGTCCTCAGGATGTCAGCTTCCCCATATGAAGAGACATAACCTGCTTTGCCCCACTTTTTGGGCCTGGTCGGGAGAGTGAATGGGAAGATAATTACCTATGTATTTTGGAAGTAGAAGTGTTGTAAAAGAAAATGTTTTATAGTCAGCCAATTAAAAGGAATCTTGTCCAAGGATATCTTCTATAGCCCTCAACCATCCTGCAGATAGTAAAGGAAGACAACGGAAGTAACAGTGAGAAGAAAACTGACCTAGTGGCCCAAGTCCCAGTGTCGGGGTTATATATTTGCTGAGCACTTCTGTTCTCGCTCAGCAAGTGGCTGAGATTCTAACTTCCACAAATAGCCTACTTCCTCTCTCCTGCAGCTTTGCTGACTCTTCGCTCTCCCTCTCCCTTCCCTGGACTCAGCATCGATGCCCTAATATGTTGGTACCCGTGGACCTGCTGTGTGCTGCTGGCTTCTGGCGTACCCAGCCTCCCATGCCATTCTAAACAACTGGTGAGTACAATGGACCTTATCCAGCCATGTCTGCCTCAGATACCAGCATAGGACTGAGAGTAAATATTTTTTGATCAGTTGCTTGATGAATAAAAATATTTTAAAAAATGAAAATGCAAAAATTCATCTTAGAAAGAAAACAGTGGCGTAACCTTTTTAAACGAACCAAAATGGAAACTTACTGGCCGGGAACTATTAACTTATCTCCCAAACACACAGAAGTAGAAACAGACCAGATTTAGGTTTCATAGTTCACATTTCTGTAGCAGGAGTTGTTGTTTTTATTATAAGCTCTATGTAGACCAAATTAACACTGAATTATAAAACAGTGGAAAAATGCAGAAAGTTGATAACTTTTGTTTGGTGATAACTTTGATAAATCATTATTTTCATAACACAAATGTACATATTTGACAGACTTTTTTTTAAGCTCAATCAATGGCTATTTTTAAACAGTACAATAAAACAAAGAAAATGGTAGTGTGGAGTAATGGAAAGAGGACAGGATTTGGCTGTTAAGTCTCAGGTGTAAAAGTAATACACTATCCTTTGTAAAATTCTCTGAGTCTTAGTTTCCTCAATCGCACTATTAACATGGCAATAACACATTCTTGCACAACCTCCCAAAATTTTGAACAGCCCCAGTGATAGAATGCATGTGACCATGATTTATAAATTCTAAAATGCTCCAGTGTATTAGTTAATATTATTACCAAAATAAAGCAAAGCTCTCTACATCTTCTGTGGAAGGGGGATTTGGCCTTAACCATGATCATTGTAGAATTTCAGATAAGCAGAACCACTTAGATCAGAATTGGCACTGTGGAATTTTGAGAAATGAATGATCTAATTTCATTTTTGTTTTTGTAAAATCGTCAGACAATTTGTTTGTGGTGCTTTCTTACTTTTTTCTTTCCTTTCTTCTCTCTCTCAACATCTGGTTTTCCTGATTTGATCAGACCTAGACATACCAAAAGAGTGTAGAAAATATTTTTGGGATTCATTTGCAGACACTAGTCATTTGGATCTTTTCATGCATTTTATGGGTTCTTATCTCAGCTCAGCCTAGACACTTGCGTCTTTAAATATTCCTCATGTAGAAGATGATGTAGTTATCAGGTGAACCTATTTTATATCCAACTTAAGAAGTTTCTTGAGACTGTACTAGTCCAAACTCCTTCATAATAGAAACGTTGTGGCCTGAGTTGTCCAGGTAGCTTCCTGTCATTGTGTGGAAGGGAGAAATGTCACTGAGGAGATGGCTCGCATGTGGGATGTCAAGTAAGAAATTGGGAGCCCTGCCCTTATTGGCACAACTAGCTCTTGTGCCCTCTTAAGGATGACCTCTGACCCACATCACCAGGTCTCTCCCTCACATCTTCACAGGCATAGAGACTCCACAGCTCAGGTGTAATTGACCTCGCTGTTGAGGCAGGTGTGGAGCTCAAGCCCCCTTTCCTTCCCTCCAGGCCAAGACCACCATAACCTCCCTAAGCTTAGATATGAGGAGCTGGATCAGACTTTATCACTCTGTGGCTTGATTGTGTTGACCCAGCTGGACACTGAAGAAGCGTAGTAAGCTGAAGAAAGATAAGTTATTTACCACCTCGGCTAGGGTTCCCCATGCCTCAAATTGATGTGCACAGATCAAACTTGCTCAGTCCATCAATATAGCCTCAGTCAACAGGCCATCAGGTGGTCAGTCGGTGTTCAGTATTCAAATAAGAGCTACTACGTGAATGAACGAAGGGATGGTAGCGCACTGGTTTTCTTACACCTGGAGCCTTTGGGCATCAGTTTCCATTTATTCCTAATACAATAGAAAAATATTAATTGAGTACCTGTAACTTGAGCAGTATCTGGGTCTTGGGGAACAGTTTTGTCCACAGTGATTAAAAAAAAACAAAAACAAAAATAGTAGTAGTCACTGCACCTGTGGAACTTATAGTCTGCCTGGAAGGGGAGATAAATGTGAAACAAAAGGACACATATTCCTTTACTGTCAGAAGTGCTAGGAAGGAAATGTAGTTCTATGATAGCATAAAGAGGGGATGCAATCCAGTTTGAGTGGATTGCCATGAGGCTTTCCTAAGGAAATGACATTTAAGGTGATATTTGAAGAGCGAGAATGGGTCAGCTCAGAAGAGAATTCTAAGAAGCAATTGTTGCAGCAAAGATTCTGTTCCAGGAGGAGACAATGCATTCCAAGAGTTGAAAGACATTGTACGGTGTGAAGTTAGAATAAGAAGTAGAGTATTACCTGCTGATGCTGAGTATGCAGGGACCAGACTATTAAAATCTTTGTGGCCAGGATAAGAATTCTGATCCTTAGCCTAAGAACAATGGAAAAACATGAAAGGATTTGTAAAGCTCTATATAAGGAGTAGTCTGGAGTGTTAAGAGTGAGTGTGGGATGCCTGTTAGGAGGCTAGAATAGTAGTCAAGATGAACTTGTTAGGAGGCTAGTCAAGATGAAATAAGATGGTAACTGAGAAAGACTAAGGTGATGGTAGAAAATGAATGAAGATAAGTGGACAGAATGGAGAACTTGGTGAAAACTGACAAAGCTTGATGCTAAAAATTCACCAGTTAGGTGGCTCAGACAGTAAAGAATCTGCCTGCAATGCAGGAGAACTGGGTTCGATCACTGGGTTGGGAAGATCCCCCGGAGGAGGGCATGGCAACTCATTCCAGTATTTTTGCCCAGCGAGTCCCCATGGACAGAGGAGATTGGTGGGCTACAGTCCATGGGGTTGCAAAGAGTCAGACACAACTGAGCGACTAAGCACAGCATGCATGTGACTCTTGGGTTTTGGCTTGTACAATTAAATAGATGAGGGGGCCATCTCCTGAGACAGGCATTCTGGAAGAGGACCAGGTGTGAGGAAAGATGACAGGTTCAACTTACCCATGTGGATGTTGAGATAACCTTGTGCCATCTTTGTGCAGACATAGAGTAGACAGTGGATATGTGAGACTAAAGCTCAGGGGAGAGGTCTGGCGAGAACTGAAGCCATGGACGGGAATGACATTCAGTGAAGTGAAGGGTGATGCTGCTGGGGATCTTGCTCAACATCTGCTACCAGGGCTAGGTCCCCAGCTACCAGCTCTCACACTCTGAGAGCTGCCTCCACAAGGCCACTGAGAATGCTTTACATCCAGGGTTGGCAGGCTTCTTTTCAAGTTAAACAGGATTGTGTGTGTGTGTGTGTGTGGTATGTAAGTGTGTGTAGGTAAAGAAAGGTTTGTTCTGTGGATCCGGGGTTGGAGAGTTACCACACACTGCATTTGAGTTTCATTCTCTAACACTCTAGTCTGCCAGCATTATCAAAATGGAAGGAGCCGAGTGGCTTTTTCTGGGATATAATTTGTTTCCTTTACCTTTGGCTTTTTATGGCATTCACACCTTCTTTCTCCAAGGTTCCCTACTGCTTGAGACTTTAAACAGTCTGATTTTGTTTCTAATTTTCTCAAAATGTCACCACCCACAATCAACTGGATAGCTACGCGTTTCCTTCATCCAGCAAGGCCAGGAGTCAAACACCTACTTTTTATTTTCCCACCTGTCTTGGCATCTGATCCTGACTCCTCAAATGAGTCTGCTGGTTACAGCACTCCATGGTGCTGGCGCTGTGTCCCCACAGGTGCCCAAACAGTCTGTTCTTTTGAGCGGGCCCTATCAGAGGTCTCGATCTTGCCAGTGGAATTGTATGGCTGGGTTTTCATTGACTTTTAGTTCTCAGTTTGGTTTGTATTGATGGGGAACACATTTTAAAAATACTTCACTCATCATAGTCCTCAGGTGGCCTTGCTGTTCTACGTGTCTTGAAGAAAAGGCGGTTTTGAAGGGCCCCGGAGTGTGGATTTTGGAAAAGTGAGAATTTTTGCTTGTGACTGATAGGCCTGTTTAAGGCTCAGAGTTTAGTGTCTGTTTTTATTGCCTATCATCTTTTAGTTCTTGTGTAGAAAATCATATATCTTGCCTTGAATTTACCAATGAATTTAGAGTGAGTATGTAGTATAATGTGCTTGGTTTTCATGCTCTGGGGGTACCAGAATAATAAAGGAAGCTGTAATCCACATCGTCGAGATGCATATTTGCATAGCAGTGGAGACAGAAAGACAATGACCAAATCTCAGTGCTATGTTAACAAAGGCAAGGAAGCAACTAACATGGAGAAAATGAAATATTTCACTCATGATTTAAAAGCTACACATTTAAAGGAAGTGGATCTGGTTAGCGTGCAGAAAAACAGGCATATTTAATAATTCACGTCACAGGAAAAGATGGCAATATCCATAGACAAATTATGAAAACAGAATATATATCCCGAAAGTAGAATGTGGGTTTAAATACGAAAGATGCTTTTCTGCCAGTTAGATGTGTAACAAAAATTAATATTAATGGATAAGTAATTCTGGGAGAATGACGGATGCACGGAATATACCAGTGTTAGCAGAATGGCAAAATTTGTGCGACACTGAAGCTGGATTTCCAGAGCTAAAATGTCTAATGATTACTATCTAAAAAAAATACAAGGCTTCCATAGCCACCAGACAGTAATTAGTTTTAGTGAATCTCACACCTGCCTTAAATTAACAACCTTCTACTCATGTTCATATCTTCATTAAATATCATAACAAAATATACCCATTCATTAGATAGAATTCTAGCTTGTAAGCATGACCCAGATATTTGTAAGAATATATTCAATATCTGTACACCCATTACGTTTTCAGATAACAGGAGAAAAACACAGTACAATTTTTTCCTCTTGTTAAGTCACTATCATTTAAGCTTTAACCTGGAACACTTAAAATAGAATTTAGGTTTACAAGATAAAAGCATGGCAAGAAATATCAGATGGCTGTGGAAACATGTGTCTCTGAAAAGTAGAACTCTCAAGAAAGAAAAACAGAAATGGCTTGCTCAGTCCATCTTGCTTAGTAAAGGAGCTGCAGCTTAAATTATCTAAAGGGGCATGTACAGTGAATGTTGTCACAAATTGTGTCAATTATTGTGTTAATTATTGTGTTAATTATTGTATATGTGCTAACAGCAAGTAGTATCAAAATATACCCAGGATTGTTTTGATACCTGTATTTGTTGTTGTTGTTCCAAAAACCTTCTTTGTAGAAGCTTTTTTAAATTGAAGTATAGTTTTTTTAATTGATTTACAACATTGTATTAGTTTCAGGTGTACAGCACAGAAATTCATTTACATATATATGTGTGTATGTGTGTGTGTATATAATATATAATAATCCTTTTCAGATTATTTTTCCTTATATTGATACATGTGTTTGTAATAAACATCTTGGGGGACAGGGGTGGATGAATTTCTGTTAAAAGCGTTCATGTGTGTTACATGTAACATACATGGTAAATATTTATTTACAGTCTTTGTTTAAGAAAACAGGCATTTAAGTGAAATCAACAAAAGGGAAATAGGTACATGGATGTGTGATTTTGAGATGGAAGTGAATCTTAATATGTAAATAAGATGTGTAATGTGAAAAAAAAACCAGCATACCTCAAGGTGTGAAGGGATGTGGAGGCCAGATCTAACAGATAGAAATTCTGTATTACCCCAGAGGACATAACCAGGGCTTAGAATTTATAGAGAGGTAAAATTTGGCACTCCAGAAGGGAGGACCTTCCCAAGAACCTTAGATATCCAACATGGGATTGCTCGGCCTCAGCTTTAGTGAACTCACAATGGCAACAGTGTTTAAGGAGGTATTGGATTACTGCTTGTCAAGGATGTCATAGAAAGAACTGATTTGTGTGAAAGACTAGGCTAGATTGGTGACTTTCAACTTCTTTTTAAGGAGTGGAGCTTTTTTTTCAAATCACCTCTTACATAAAAGCAGAAAATTTAAAAATACACAACAAAATAAGAGGAGTGCTTTGGGGAGTCCCACTCTCTTGGTTTTCTCAACTCTCACATAAATGCCCCTTGGCACCTCCTCTGAATTCCAAGAGCTTAAACACCCCCTCCTCACTCCATAATATCTAAAGGATTTATGGTTCCTTTTGCTTCCAGGATTCCATGATTATTCTGTGTATAAATTGTTCTTGTTTGAATTGCTTCATTAGCCATGTTTCTTTTTGCTTTAATTCCTAAAACATATGGAATTTTACAAATTAGATTTAGGAATTTTTAGCTCAGAGTTTAGTTTAGATTTGTCTAACTACACATGTTGACCAGTCAGGATACAGACATGATGATTTTTTTTTTCCAAAAGAAGAGTTTTTGAGGTCTAGTAGTATCTGTTTTAGATTCAGACTACTTGAAATCAGATTGTATGACAATGAGGAAGTAGAGCATTAAGGAACCAGGTCCAATAACTTTGATCAGATTGTATTTAGTGTGTTATGGAATTATGTGTTTCTTTCAACTCTGTCTGGCCACAGAGGCTCTTTTGAAGCTCACGTGTAGGCAGTTAATCTTGACTAGGTTCATTGATTTATAACAGGGAGAAAAATGCTCTTGTGAATCCAAATAACTTAAACTTGAAAAAGTTTTCAGTCAAGTGATTTTGTCCATAAACCACTAATAAAATTAAAAAGATGTCAAACAGAGAACGGATATCTTGCAGGGGTCACTGCTCTGCAGGTGCAAAAACTGGAGTTAACCAGTTAATCAGCTTGGGAGATTCAATGTGCTAACTAACCTAAAAAAGATGGGTGCATCAAGCAGCTGATGACTTATGAGTCAGAATGAAGAAAAAGGTGGCATGTCTGATTTGAAAAATGAGGCTTTTTAAAAATCTGTTTATCTGGATTGTATATACCCTTAGCAGGCCAAATACAGCCGATTTACAGAAGAGGGAAACATTGACAAGTATTTTCATTGGCACCTTAGTATGGCAGCAAAGAACTGAAGGCATTCTGCTTGTGCCTCAGTTGGAGAATATATGGATAAAATGTGGCGGGTGTGAGGGCCTTGGAATATTATGAGTAAATTGTTAGAAGCAACATGCTTGCTGCAAAATAACAACACGGATGCATTGTAAAGACACAGAGTTAACACATGATTGCCTATGGGAGGGATGTGGGAAGATTAGGAGCTGGGGAATGTGAATAAAAGACAACATTCAAACAATTATTTGTTGTGTGGTGTAAAATTAGTTGTATGCAAGAGAAATGCCCAAGGTAAAATTTTGAAATGAAGAAGAGATTGATCAAATCTGTGAGGATGGATGGAGACTTCTCAGAGAAGGAAATGTTTGGACTGCCTCTTCAGGCATAGAACAATATGGACAATTTGGAGAAAGTCAACAATTCAGCATAACTGTGGCATACAGTATGTATTAAAAAGTAGCAGGAGATGAGGTGAGTGCTACAAGCAGGGTGTAGATTACAGATGGTCTGGTGGACTACATAAGCAACTTGCATTTTAAATCTCAGAGGGAACAGAACTAAGCTGAGAAAAAGTAAGAATGGATTGTGTAATAAACCACTCAAGAGGAAGAGCATAGATTGGACTAGAAGGGATAGGACCGAGAAAGAGAAATTAGTTGAAATATTTGAAAGAACCTATACAAGGAGGACAAATATCTGAATTTGGGAAGTAACCATGAGGATGGATGCTGGGAAAAGATATGGATGGTATTAAGGGGGGAAACTGGTAAGACAATTGTGACTGATTAGATATTAAATGAGAAAAAATGAGAATAGACCTCAGGTTTCTGGCTTGGATGATTAGATGAAAAGTTATGTTGTTAAGCAGTAGAGGGAGTTTAGGAGAAAGTTGAGAAGTGGACTTAGTTTAAGTACATGTTGAATTTGAAGCTCTTGGTGTGCCATTCAAGTGGTGATATCTAATGGGTAATTCGATCTGTTATCAGGAAGTGGTCTGAGCTAGAGGTACACATTTGGGACTTGAGGCAGTCAAAGAGCTGCTGCCTCTGTTTCAGAAACTCAGGGGAAAAATGTAGAAGGAAGAGGAAAAGGGACCAGACATTTTGGAGAATATGAGGGAATGGGTAGATGACAGAAGACTTCAAGGAAGGCTTTTAGGGTATAACAGAAGAATAAGAATAAGAGAAGTTCAGTTCAGTTGCTCAGTTGTGTCCAACTCTTTGCGACCCCATGGACTGCAGCGCGCCAGGCTTCCCTGTCCATCACCAACTCCCAGAGCTTACTCAAACTCATGTCTATCGAGTTAGTGATGCTATCCAACCATCTCATCCTCTGTCGTTCTCTTCTCCTCCTGCCTTCAATCTTTCCCAGCATGAGGGTCTTTTCCAGTGAGTCAGTTCTTCGCATCAGGTGGCCAAATTATTGGAGTTTCAGCTTCAGCATCAGTCCTTCCTATGAATATTCAGGACTGATTTCCTTTAGGATTGACTGGTTTGATCTCCTTGCAGTTCAAGGGACTCTCAAGAGTCTTCTCCAATACCACAGTTCAAAAGCATCAATTCTTTAGTGCTCAGCTTTCTTTACAATCCGACTCTCACATCCATACATGACTACTGAAAAAACTATAGCTTTGACTAGATGGACCTTTGACTAGATGGACAAAGATCTCTGCTTTTTAATATACTATTTAGGTTGATCATAGCTTTACTTCCAAGGAGCAAGTGTTTTTTAATGTCATGGCTACAGTCACCATCTGCAGTGATTTTGGAGCCCAAGAAAATAAAGTCTGTCACTGTTTCCATTGTTTTTCCATCTATTTGCCATGAAGTGATGGGACCGGATGCCATGATCTTAGCTTTTTGAATGCTGAATTTTAAGCCAGCTTTTTCACTCTCCTCTTTCAATCTCATCAAGAGGCTTTCTTTTTAGCTTTTACCATCTTTCTAGCTTTCTGCCATAAGGGTGGTGTCTTCTGTGTATCTGAGGTTATTGATATTTCTCCCAGCAATCTTGATTCCAGCTTGTGCTTCATCCAGCCTGGCATTTCACATGATATACTCTGCAAATATGTTAAATAAACAGGGTGACAATATACAGCCTTGGTATACTGCAATATACCAAAATCTGCAAAATACAAGGAAAACTAGGAGAAAGTAATGTATTGGAGGTCTACAGAACCGAGTACTTTATGAATGAGGAGGCCGACTTTCTTCTGTTCTACACATCTACTCATTAGCGCGTGGGAAGGTCATTCCTGTTGCTCACATCTCCACTGATCCCCAACAACCCACTGTCACCCACCCCTATGCCACTGTCAGCGCTCTACTGTGATCGCCTCTTAACTGTTCTCTCTCCTCCACTCTAATCTTAAAATTTAGCCAGAGTACTTTATCTAAAACATAGGGTCTATCATGTTGCTTCTCTGCTTATAAACCTTCAATTACTTCCCCTTATAAAAAAAAAAAAAAAGAATAATCGACACTTTATGATGGACTACAAGCGCCTGCAAAATCTGCCCCCTGCTGGTCTCTCCAACCCAACTCCTGCCACTTCCTCCTTTGATCTTCACTGATCTCTCTTCTGTTCCTAAGAGGCAACAGTCCCCTGCCTCCCAGGCCCCTTGCTTTTCCTAAATAGTAGTATGGCTTCTCCATTCTTAATTTTAATGACTCAATTCAAATGCCATGTGCCCAGAGCAATCTTCCCCAGTCTCTCTGTCCCTCATTACTCTGTCTTCAGGGTCAGAAGTGAAGTGTCCTCTGTGGTGTCCTAAATGGGAAAGAAATCCAAAAGAGGGGGGATATATGTATACGTGGGACTTCCCAGGTAGCTCTAATAGTATGGAATTTGCCTGCCAATGCAGGAGATGCAGGTTTCATCCCTGGGTTAGGAAGATCCCCTGGAATAGGAAATGGCACCCCACTCCAGTATTCTTGCCTGGAGAATTCCATGGACAGAGGGACCTGGTGGGCTACAATCTATGGGGCAGCAAAAAGTCGGACGCAACTGAACAACTGAGCACAATATGTGTACACAGAGCTGATTCACTTTTCTGTATAACAGAATCTAAACAAACATTGTAAAGCAACTATACTCCAATAAAAAGTAAGTGAAAAGAAAAATAGAAGTGGAATCTTCTGTGTGAGAGTGATAGAGGAGAGAACTGGGTCTTTCCCTTTATAGGAGGAGAACTGCAGGCTTCATCAGCATGGACGCATCTGTGTAATCACCCTCAAAACAAGTTCTAGAATATATTCATCACCACCAAAATTTCCCTCTTGTCCCCTTTCAACCAGTTTCCTCCCTCAGTACTTGCCAGCAGAGGCGGGCTGCTTGTTGATTTCATTGCCAGCCTTTGTGTTTCCCCAAACCTCATCAAGATGTCTTATTGGGAAAAGTGGTGGGAAATAAGGAGCTTGACTATATTTCAATCCTTCAACATAGTCTGTGCAACTATCAGATTTCATCTGGATTGTCTTTCTCTTAGTAAATGAGCTCTACTTCTCTGAGCACACATGAGTGGCAAATGCCCCTTGCGTAGAAAATAGCCAGCATTTGTCAGCCAGCCACAGAGAGGACATTTTTCTTCTCTGGAAATTTAGACAATTTTGCTATTTTTGGTTCTATGGCTATCAATGTCTTCAAAAACATTGTTTTATATTATTTTTCTATTTTACCCCAAATTGTTGCAACAAAAATGTTGGGCTACCACATCCTGCTGAATACTACTTGAAAGTGGAGGTCTGTTTTCTCTCTAAAAGCCAACTTAAAAATTGCTGGAACTTCCCTGGTGGTCCAGTGGTTGAGAATCTTTGCAATTGATGGTTGAGAATGCAATCAAGGCATTGCAATGCCATGGAGCCACTAAACCTGAGCTCCACAACTAGAGAATCTGTGTGCTGCAACTAAAGATCCCACACGATGCACGAAGATCCCACGTGCCTGCTGCAGCTAAAGCCTGACACAGCCAAATAAACACATAAATATTTTAAAAATTTGCCAACAAGTACTTCTTTGACATTCTCTACTCCAGTAGAAGGATGTTTCCAGCCTCCAGGAGATGTAAGAGACATAGGGATCAAACTTACATCTCTTACATCTCCTGCATTGGTAGGTGGATTTTTCACCATGCCACCTGGGAAGCCCTATTTCTTGGACCCCTGTTTTATTCTTAACATGGTACTGAAGGAGTTAGAAAAAGAATCTAAGCCATGAGCTTTAATCAAGGTAGCTGACATCCATTTCAGAAGGAAAAACATACCTGAGTGGAACTATTAGAAAGCATGACAGTTATGTTGACTCTAATGGGGACACCTAGAACCTTGGTTAAGTGATTCTGTATTCCAGATCTCATTTTCGTCCATTGCAAATGAGAGGTTTGATTTTGATGAGCGGTTATCAAACGTTTCTGTTAAATGCACTGAGCCACATAATAGGGCTGGCCAGCTGAATAGCTGCTCAGGATATCCATCTATATGAGGTGTTAAAACAGTGATGGAAATAAAATAAAATGGAGAAAACTGAATGTATCAGAACTCCTCTCAGGAAGAGGACCATATGTGATCTCAGAGTCAGCCATTTGGGATATTGGGTGAGATTCCCAAGGAGCTTGCCTAAGAAACAACAGATGGAGGATAAACCCTTCTAATGAGGAGGAATCTGGTTTAGTGCAGGGCTTTTGTTCTGTTCCCCTGCAAGCTTGGGCCCCATTCAAGATGCCTGGGATGATAGAGCAGAGACTGAGCCTCACTACCAGTGGTCCTGTTTTTCTGCCCTCTTTACATACTGCTTAGTATTTCTACATAAAGGAACAAATCTTTAAAAAATGTAATCTCAAGTATGAATGCTGCATGCCTCACCAAGCTCTGCAGCAAATAACTACTTTACAAATGAATTTTTACCTAGAATCCCAGTGTGAAAACCAGGTGAAACAAACCCCACCCTGTTTAAATTAGATGTAAGGACATGGGACTTTGTTCACTCAGTTTCCCTTTAAACCTGCTGAGAAAATGTTGTCAGATTCTAGTCCTCAGTGGAATAACTATTTAAAAACTACTGATCTAGCTGATTTCCACCCTTTTAAAAAAGCACTAATCTTCTCTGATTCTATGATAAAGTACAGACATCTAGAGAATCGTGTAGCAGTGCTTTGTTTCTTAAATTCTTATATATCTCTCACCAAAATTAATATTTTCACTGGTTTAATAACAAGTATTTTGAGAAAAATAGAACATTGACATGTTAACCCATACAACTGTCATTTATAGTTTCTCTTTTAAAGAAACCTATGCTCTGAAAGTTTTCTTGAACTTTCAGCCTTTGTATTAAATAATGTGTTTTCATTTCCATGAACTCATTCTTGTTCTCTGATGACGTCTTTTTAAAAAAATAATCACCTCTCTTGTTTCATGGAAGCCCTCTCTTAAGCCTCTCTGAGGCTATTCAGAGTTCTTTGGGTGTCTGTTTCTCTTTTTTAAGTTACCTTCTGCTTGTTTCTCAGTTTTTGCTTCTCTTCCTTCTCTTTTGAAGAGCTGGATCTTTGTAAGTTTCTTAGAAGTCTTGACTGCAGTTCATATTTAAGAAGGAATAACTAGGTTGATTAATAAAAGCAGATCCGGGAGTCCCTCTGTTGTTTGGGGCCCCTTTCCAGAAGGAGATGGCGATTCAGACTCTGGGGATCTTGGCTGTCAGGCTTTCTCCCTCCATCTCAGCTGGGACTAGATAAGAAAGTCAATGTTGGGTACCCACTCTCATGTGGAACACAGAGTCCTCCTAGGCACACTGCTGAATTCTTTTGGGAGCACATCTCAGGTCTATGGTCCAGGGGAAGACACTGCTGCTGCGTGGGGTAGGGTGATTGGAGAAGAGGGTGGGATCAGGCTGACTCAGCAGAATTGCACAGGCTCTTCATTCACTACTTCAGCCTCCTCTTCCATTGCCTCCACTCCTGCTCATCCCAGACACTCTGCCATGAAAAACTGCATGTGCCCTGCCTTTCTCTTCTACCTGCTCTGAGCTGTGGCTTCCTGCACCCTAGTTTATTAGGCCGTATGATCCTGTTGTCTAGGATTTCTAAAAGAATAACCATTACTCCCATTACCAGTGCTTTTAATGGGTTTTTCCCTTTTGTATTTTACTGCAGTGGCACACTGAAGATGGGGAAGTTGGAGAGCTCCATTCAGGGTGTAGGCAGTAGTGGTACATTGCCGTAGAGAATTTATAAACAATAATAAAAACCAACCCAAAGAAAGTCTGGTTTTTATTATCACCCAGATCAGTGATAAAATGTTCTCCCTACCCCCTAAAAAAGTATCTTTAAAAAAAAAAAAAAGTTCTAAACAATTGCATTGGTTACTGTAGAGTTTTAATAAAATATATGTATGTTTCAAATAAGCACATTTTTACTACTATTGTCTAACAGACATTGGGTTCTACAGAGAAGTTAATTTGGAAACCTCCCAGTTATACAGTTGGTTCCAACACAAATGGACTCAGCTATACATGTTTGTTTCGAGAGTAAGTTTATAAAGTTTTGGAATCATTCAAGCTTGATTTTGGCGTCACTTGTGTTTCCAATTCCTGTGGTACTACATATTCCTGCATATAACCAGTAGATTGGAAATAAGCATTGACAGGGCAGTATTGTGAAGATAAAGAAACAGAACTTGAGTAACTTGCATTGTCTCATTCTGTGTGACCATTTCGAGTTTTATTTGTGTTTCAATTTTAAACAATGATATACAGAGCAAACTGTGAGGCATAACATCTTTTATTGTAAGCGCAAATTGTAGTTTGTGCATGAAATATTTTATTAAATTACAATAGTATCTTGAAATGGAAGTTTTGTATTTATAAATTAATTTTTTGTTTTAAGCTATGGACCAATCCAAGGAAACAGTGACTGTTACTGAAAGTAATTTTGTCATAAAGGAAAAGGGAATATTAAGACTATCTACTCCAGGTGCCAAAGAGCACTATGCATGCCAGTGTTTCAAGTCATCTAACTGGATTAGAGGAAAGAAGGAAGGAAGTCCAGGTGTTTAGGTGACCATTTTGAAGCAGAAGGTTGGGTACTATGATTAAAAGGAGAATTCAAGAGGTAAAATGACTTTTCAAAAGCAATGGAAGTTCAATAGTGGAACTTGTCTCCCACTTGTGTTTCTTTTAGCTGAAGTGGTCTCTGCAATTTGTGTGAATACTTGGCCCTATGAAGAATATGCACACACATCCAGCTCTACCAGTCCTTCTGGGCTAAGCATGAGTCCTGTTCCTCTTGCTACCATTTCTCAGACAACTTTAGCCCAGAATCATCCGGACTCTCACATATCTTACTCATCCAGCATTTTTCATACTATACTTGTGTTTTGCTTCTACTTGGACTACAAGCTCTTTAAGAGCTGGGATCTATCTTATGGGTGCCTACATTCCTGGCAGCACAGAGGTTCCCAGGAATGGTTGCTGATAGACATGTCTATGGCAGTCTTGCTAAGAAGGGCTAGTCCTCAAAGGTGACCTACTTTGAAGGTGGATTAAAAAAAAAAAAAAAAAAAGAACTGGCCAATTCATTTGGAAACTGGATGAAAAATGAACTCTGAAATCTAAGTGCTATTTTACATCTTAGTCAAAAGTGAAGTACAGTGATGAAGCCATGGGATTTCCTGCTAGTTTAATTGACACAATGGCTCTAAAGGAATTTCCAAAAGTGTGATTTCAGATGTGTTCTGTGCTAAGGAAAGGTCACTGGCATAGGCATGTAGCCTCCTTCAGAGGGACTGCTCTGAAAGATAATACTCAGTGCATCTGCTGGTTCTGTTACCTAAATATCCAGAGGTAATACTGTTTTCTCAAAGCATTAGATCACAGTGAAGGCATTGGTTCAATCTGAATCTCATTATCAGAGATTAAAGGATGACTTAATTTGATAAGAGAGTAACAGTTTTGCTTTCTCAGTTTAGGAGAAAGTCATTGTTGTAATCAGATACCTTCCATACTGAAGCTGAGCAAAAAATTGTTGCTCAATTCAATTCCATGGAGAAATAGAAAAGGGTAGGGTAGGGTAGCTATGACTGTCAAGAGAATATTAGCTTATGTCATCAGGATCCACCCCCCAACCCCTGTTTTTTTTTTTAATCCACACAGACAGTTTAACAGATTGAGGAAGTGGTGGGAGAAGAGAGCTGTAAAGATTCAATCTTCAACAGAAAGATCTTTCATTTGGAAAGATAGGGCTGTGTTTGGATAAAAACAAAGCTTATCAAGTCATGATGGGATTGAAAGGATAAACTGAGACTTGTTCTCAGTTTATCTCAAACACTTGTTCTCTTGTTTATCTCATAAACACAAATGCTAGATATTCAAAAGTGGTAGATTTAGAGTAAATAAAAGGGAATTATAATTTCGATAGTCTTCCCTGGCATCTCAGCTGGTAAAGAATCTGCCTGCAATGCAGGAGACCCCGATTTGATTCCTGGGTTGGGAAGATACTTTGGAGAAGGGATAGGATCCCACTCCAATATTCTTGGGCTTCCCTGGTGGGTCAGATGGTAAAGAATCCACCTGCAATGTGGGAGACTTGGGTTTGATCCCTGGGTTGGGAAAATATACTGGAGAAGGAAATGGCAACCTATTCCAGTATTCTTGCCTGAAGAATCCATGACAGAGGAGCCTGGCAGGCTACAGTCCATGGGACTACACACGACTTAGTGATTAAACCACTGCCATAATTTTGATAGAGGGGAATGAATACACTTCTGGAACCCATTAACCTAAGAGGTGGCACTGGCAAAAATATAAGTAGACTGCCAAGAGATTTGATCCTTTCATGGGTGACAGGTTGTTGTTCAATTGCACTCCATGGACTGCAGCATGCCAGTCTTCCCTATCCTTCACTATCTTCCAGAGTTTGCTCAAGCTCTTGTCCATTGAATCAGTGATACCATACAAACATCTCACCCTCTGTTGCCCTCATCTCCTCCTGCCTTAAGTCTTTCCCAGCATCACAGTCTTTTCCAATGAGTCAGCTCTTTGTCACATCGGGTCGCCAAAGTATTGGAGCTTCAGCTTCAGCAACAGTCCTCTCAGTAAATATTCAGGGTTGATTTCCTTTAGGATTGACTGGTTTAATCTCCTTGCTGTCCAAGGCACTCTCAAGAGCCTTCTACAGCACCATAATTTGAAAGCATCAATTCTTCGGTGCTCAACCTTCTTTATTGTTCACCTCTCACATCTGTACATGACTACTAGAAAAACCATAGCTTTGACTATACGGACCTTTGTTGGCATGGTGATGCCTCTGCTTTCAATATACTGCCTAGCTAAAGAACAATTATTCAGGGAGGCCAGGATGACTGGTCACTTTCCTGACCTCCAAGGCTGATGTTGAATGTGATACTCCAGGCCTCTAGGACTCATTCTTGGTTTCATCATTGCAGACGGTCTTCTGGACAGCAGGGACCAAGGGACTGGTCCAAGGACCAAGGGGCATCATTCTGATGTTCTCAAGTTTCATCTTCCCAGGCTAAATATTAACTTTCAGCCTGGAGTATCTTTCACCAAGTCATCTGTCTTAGTAAATGCTCTTGGGGTCCCAGTATCAGGAGGAGGCCATGAATCTTCCCTGCTGACAGTGAGAATACCCACACCCAGCCGCCATCGTGATTCCCGCATCCCACAATGTTCATGACAGTAAATTAGGCACCAAAGATTGTTTACATAACCCCTGATACCTGGTATATTTGTCAGCCCCACTCCATGGTCTGTGACTTTTGTAGAGCCAGGAAATGTTTAAAATAGAAGGCTACAGATAATATATAAAATTATGAGCACTTTACAAGAACTCAAACAAGTTTATCTGAACATTTCCCTCAGATCTCATATATTTCCTTTCTTCCCTTTTCTGTCTCATTTTGTCTCCATTTTACTCCCCTTCTTTGTTTGGTTTAATTCCATACTCAAACAGAGTAGCTTGTGCTCTCCCTATAAGCTTTTCACTGGATCCTCTGCTTGCTTCCCTAAGTAGCCATTTTCTTGGCTATACTATTTGGCTGTGTGTGCATGTGATTTCCAAATCTGCAGACCCCACCATAACTTTTATCCTAACTCTTGACCATGTGTCCAGTTACTTCTTCTTAGCTTTATGGTTACACTTACCTCGTAAGTTTAGTCTTTAGCCAAAATTCCTGTGTTATGTTATCAGACCTGGTTGCGAAATAAAGACATTGTTCCTTAAAACAATCTCTATAGGGTGTCACCCCAATCAAAATAGAAACTGGGGAAATAGTCATTTTGGATGTATTTCTCAAAACACTTTTGGAACTTCTGTGTGTAGTCCTCATTGGTGGTAAGTTTGTCCTTTGACATTGGAATCTGATTTTCATTTGTTTTTTCTTTCTTTCTTTTTTGCATGGCATATGGGATCTTAGTTCTCTGGCTAGGGTTTGAACCCAGACTCCCTGCATTGGAAGTGTGGCATCTTAACCACTGGACTGCCAGGGAAGTCCCAGAATTTTTTTTTTTTTTTTTTAAGAGTGAATGTTACCTGGTTTAGATTCAGCAACTCTAATGGTAAATTAGCCCTCATAGATTTAGATAGTGCTAGCCCTTCTACAAATCTTACTTTGACATAGCTGTAACTTTTCTTATGCAGTCTATTCCTTTGTATAATTGAGTATCTACTTTGTTTTCAGAACTACAGAAGAGTTGCTGGTATTGAGATGAATAATATGCAGATAATGTTATTGAAATAAATGCTTTGTGTGGAGGAAAATTTTGACCTTGATTCTAACAATCCATTATATCCATTTTTTTTCAGGTCAGGACTAATTCATGATTGTGACATTTTAAATTTGGCAGTCACTTTCTGTGGTTATTTTTAATTGAGTGGAATAAAATAGAATGTGTATAATATATTTTCCAGCCTTGTTGAAATATCATTGAAATAGAAGAGAATAGACTAGTATTGAATAGATTAGAATTCTGCTTCTGCTTAGGATATAGAAAGCTACAAGATAACTTTGCTTCTACTCTATTAATGGGCTAAGACTAAATAATCAAACCAAAACTAAATAATTTTCTTAATAATAGAGTTTAGGTAATAAAGCAACCAGGTAAATAGAATTTCAGAAGTGTGGATCTCTCCAAGGAGAAGAAACACGTGAACTCTCTCACCTTTTGTCATAGCATGGGAAGAAGTGGCTGCCATAAAAGGGGAGAAGACCACTGACATTTTGATGAATTCTAAAAGGCTGAGCATGGATTCATATGATAGTTTAGAATAACTGGGAATCCCAGATACAAGAGAATTTACACTCATTTACAAACTCTTTTATACTGATATCCAGTGGGTTCTCAAAAGAAAGACTGGGGACTGGGCAGGAATGAGGGGGTGAGTGCTCATTGGTAGGGATCAGCTCCCGCTGATGCACAGAAATAAAGCACTGTTAACTTTCTTAGCTCTCCCTCATACCTAGGAAAAGGTTTCAAGATCTGGACAAAGGGTTTGAAACTCTTTTGGATCTAGGATTCTGCACTCATACAAAGCAGACGACTTTTATCACTGAGACGGGGACAAGAAATTCTACCACCAATGCCCCGTCTCCTACCTCCACCACGTCAACACAAGGCAGAGTTGCTACCATGGTGATAAGAAGGAAAGGAGCACCAAAAAGCCTCAGTCCCCGTGGCCCTGGTACATAGTACTTGTCTAAGACCAAATCTGGATCAGGAGAACCAAGAACCCCCACTATGAGTCTAGCCCCAAATAATGAGCAGTAGCTGTCTACTGTTGCAGTTGGTCAGGAGCATGAAGACAGATGGATCTGTGGTATAGAGCTGAAGCATCTGCTGAAAGCTGAGTGGAGCCAGACTTTTGAGGAAAACTCCTCAACACTCCACGCCCCACACTAAGTACAACGTAACAGCAGCACATTGCAAGAGGAATTTGAGTCTGTGCTGCACCAGAGGTTATGTGCCTGTGTGCATACTTCAGTTGCCCCCGACTCTGCGACCCTATAGACTGTAGTCTGCTAGGCTACTCTGTCCATGGGATTCTCCAGGCAAGACTACTGGAGTGGGTTGCCATTCCCTCTTCCAGGGTATCTTCCCCACCAAGGACCAAACCCTGGTCTCTTATGTCTCTTGCATTGGCAGCAGGTTCCTTACCACTAGCGCCACCTGGGAAACCTGACTATAGCAATAAGATAACCCAGATCAATGAGACTGAATCAACTCAAACAGCCCAGTGGAAGAAGAGACATGCCTATTTCTGCATGCAAATATTAACCCTATCTATATTGTTTTTCTAAACAGAATTTTTATGTACATAAAGCAAAAACTTGCAACTTAATGGAGAAATAAACAAGTCCACAATTACAGGTTGAGAACTTAATACTCTAATGCAGTAACTGATAGAACAAGTAGACAGAACATTAGTGAGGCTATGGAAGACCTGTACTAGCAGAGTGATGCTTAGAAGAGTTCACCCACCAGTAACAGAATGTACATTTTTTTCAAGTGCACACGAAACATTCACTAAGATGCACTACCTTCTGAGCCATAAAACAAAGCTCAACAAATTTCAAAGAATCGAAATTATTCAGAGTATGATCTTTTGGTAAGAATGGATTTAAGCTAGAATCAATAGCAGAAAGTTATTGGAAAGAATATTGTAAAATACTCAAATATTCTAAAATTGAATAACAGGCTTCTAAGCAATCAGTGTGTCAAGAAATCATAAGGGAAATTAGCAAATATTTTTAGGGCCAGTGCACTATGACAACGCTGAGGGATGGAATGGGGAGGGAGGGGGGTTCAGGATGGGGGAAGCATGTATATCCACGGCTGATTCACGTCAATGTGTGGCAAAAACCACAACAATATTGTAAAGTAATTAGCCTCCAATTTAAATAAATTACTTAAAAAAAAGAAAATGAAAACAGTATATAAAAATTTATGTGATGCAGCTATGGCTATGCTTAGAGGGAAATGTATAACAGAAAAGAATAGGATAGAAAGTAGTAATGCTATGCAAGGATTCTATTTAGGAACTGCACACATAGCAACTGATGTTAGGTCAGCTGCTGTGAGCCTTGTGGGAGATACCTTTGTTTGAAGGAGACATGACATATATACACATTGGGTAGAAATGTGTTTATAATTTATTGCTTACTGTTTTCTCATTGATTTTGTAAAATAAGGCAGCCAGTTTGATTATCAGTCTAATAGGAGCTCCCAAGTGTGTTGATTTTTTTATTACCATAGGCCATAGTTTTGAAGCAAAGTGAGAAATTTTTTCTCTGTTCTTAGCATGAGTGCAGGACTTTCTACCAAATTTCAGTTATGGATATTCAGTGCATTTTTCAGAAAGGAAGTTTAGAACATGACAGTTTTTGTGTTTATAGCAATTGTGGTATTTAATTCTAACTAGTGTAGATTGCTCAGTAAAACATATTGGTTTTTCATCAGAAGAAAAAATTAATTTGCATGCTTAGTTTCAACTCCTGGATGTAAACTGTGATGATATTGAGAAAAATCATTCACCGTATTCTAAAAAAATACCTTATAGTAAAGTTTATTGAAAATATAGTTTTATCAAATGCTAAAAATACAATGAGAATAACAGAGTCCAGTGTATTTTTTAAATTTATTTTTTAATTGAAGAGCAATTGCTTTACAATATTGTGTTGGTTTCTGCTATACATCAACATGAATCAGCCATAGGTATACATATGTCCTCTTCCTCCTGAACCTCACTCTCACCTCCCACCCTATCCAACCCTCTGGGTTGTCACAGGGCCCAGGTTCCAGTGTATTTTTATTATGAAATTTCAAACCTTCAAAATTAAGAGATGAAAATCTACTTGGCAATACAGTATGCCAAATTTGTTGATAAAAATTCTCAAATATTTTCACCAGGAAAAAAAAGTTATTGCGACATTTTCTACAAAGTTTTGTAATCATTGAGTAGGCTTTTTTTATTATCAAATTTAATAGTTTATAGTATTAATATGTGGCATGGTAAAAAGAAAAAAGTCTAGCTCATATAATTGCTAGAAAAATGATTTTTTCTGTTGTTTATTGATGATGTGTATTGTTGAAGAATATTCCATAGCAATGCTTATTACATCATTATATTCAATTTTGGATTCTGCAATCCAGTCTGATGAAGTCCTGATATTTTTAACACTTATAATTTATGAAGGTAATTGTGGGAAGACAATTTTACAGAGAACTTGTTCAGTTGTATTTATTTTACCTAGATTATAATTTAACATAGTTTTGAATTTCTTCCTAGACTCAGGAAGAAAAGTTATTAGTCAACATAAATTAACCTGAAAAAGCTTTAAAAAATAATTGTAGGTGATAAGGCTGAAAATATATTGAAATGCATATAGGAGTTAATAAAATTATTAGTCTATTGATAATGGTTTCATTTCAAAACATTTAAAAATACATAATAAATCTTGGGAATATCAAAAACTTCTGCTAATGGTCATGAGTATATTTAAAATATTTTTAGTTATTTTTAATTTTTTAAAAGAATTTACTGGGTAACTGGTTTTGAAAGTATTTGTCCAGAAATTGTGGTTAACCATCGACATTTACTATTATCATTCTGAAATTTCTAGATTTTGGAAGAGAAAATACTCAACAGGGCAGAGAAGTTCACAAATGAGATTCATATTTTCAGTTATGAAAGAATCTCTCTTGGAAAATATTTCTACAGATGTCATATGGGTAACAAGTTTGGCTACTTAACTGATATTTTTAGCATTCTTAACAAATTTAATTTAAAACTGCCTGGAAAACCAATGCTATATTTCAACATGTCAAATGTATCAGAGATGTTCCAAAAGATGTTGTTATGGCAAGCAAAACCCAAAATTAGTCACCCTAGTTGCTATGTTTTCCCAACATTGCTGTAACATATTGAAAAGAATGCTATTAATGAAGCCAATTTGAATAAAATAAATTTAGAGGTATTGTTACTTTTCACTTTCATGTCTCAAACTTCTAATTATTACTCTCCAGAAGAGAAATTTAAAACACTAAAGAAAAATGCTTTCTTTGCAGATTTTGAATTAATAATTTAGTTAAACTTGGTCATCCAAAAAGTTTTATTGTATCTCAATTCTTCATTTATACCAGAGACTAGGACATAGAATTTACCATTATTTTTGGCTATGATTACTTGAGAATTTCTATTGCTAAATAGCAAAAGTATATATTTATAATTAGCATTTGCAATCACATACTTTTATAAACTAGAATTTTCAGTACTGAATTGATCAACCACCAAGGCAGACTTAAAAGTCTACTAAAAGTCCTCTGTTTCTAAGGTGGAAAAACAAGGAGTGGGTTTGTAATTCCACTTGAAACAACCAACAAAATTTTTTAGATGTAAAAAACAGGCAAGATAAAAGAAACAACAATTTTCAGGAACTTAGGTATCAGGTGAGGAAAAGCAGTGATCTCTTAGATATGAGAAACCAATGAATTGACCCTTATCATTAGCCACAGTGAAGGGAGGGGGGACCCAGCAGAGTTTGCTGGCCTCTCTGAGTTGAAGAGGCAGAGATGAGATGTGTGCAGCTAGGGTCACAGAGCAGAGTACCAAGGAAAGGAGAATTGCATGGATAGAAAACAAACTGATTTGCAGAGAGTCCTGCTTAAATATTAAGCAGAGTAATGAGCCTGTTCTTATCAGCCAGACTGGAAAACCTCATCATTCATAATTCAAAAAATTCTCAGAAGAGTCTTGCCTCAGTTGTGGGGGTTAATTAGCCTTAATTTAGATGCAGTGCTTCCCAGGTGCTGCTGCTGCTGCTAAGTCGCTTCAGTCGTGTCTGACTCTGTGTGACCCCATAGACGGCAGCCCACCAGGCTCCCCCATCCCTGGGATTCTCCAGGCAAGAACACTGGAGTGGGTTGCCATTTCCTTCTCCAATGCATAGGAGTATATCTACCTAAAGAAACAAAAGACCTATATATAGAAAACTATAAAACACTGATGAAAGAAATCAAAGAGGACACAAATAGATGGAGAAATATACCGTGTTCATGGATTGGAAGAATCAATATTGTGAAAATGGCTATACTACCCAAAGAAATCTATAGATTCAATGCAATCCCTATCAAGTTACCAACGGTATTTTTCACAGAACTAGAACAAATAATTTCACAATTTGTATGGAAATACAAAAAACCTCAAATAACCAAAGCAATCTTGAGAAAGAAGAATGGAACTGGAGGAATCAACCTGCCTGACTTCAGGCTCTACTACAAAGCCACAGTCATCAAGACAGTATGGTACTGACACAAAGACAGAAATATAGACCAATGGAACAGAATAGAAAGCCCAGAGATAAATCCACGAATCTATGGACACCACACCTTATCTTTGACGAAGGAGGCAAAGATATACAATGGAAAAAAGACAACCTCTTTAACAAGTGGTGCTGGGAAAACTGGTCAACCACTTATAAAAAAATGAAACTAGAACACCTTCTAACACCATACACAAAAATAAACTCAAAATGGATTAAAGATCTAAATGTAAGACCAGAGACTATAAAACTAGAAGAGAACATAGGAAAAACACTCTCCAACTTAAATCACAGCAGGATCCTCTATGACCCACCTCCCAGAATATTGGAAATAAAAGCAAAACTAAACAAAAAGGACCTAATGAAACTTAAAAGCTTTTGTACAACAAAGGAAACTATAAGCAAGGTGAAAAGACAGCCCTCAGAATGGGAGAAAATAATAGCAAATGAAGCAACAGACAAAGGATTAATCTCAAAAATATACAAGCAACTCCTGCAGCTCAATTCCAGAAAAGTAAATGACCCAATCAAAAAATGGGCCAAAGAACTAAACAGACATTTCTCCAAAGAAGACATACAGATGGCTAACAAACACATGAAAAGATGCTCAACATCACTCATTATCAGAGAAATGCAAATCAAAACCACAGTGAGGTACCATTACACACCAGTCAGGATGGCTGCTATTCTAAAGTCTACAAGCAATAAATGCTGGAGAGGGTGTGGAGAAAAGGGAACTCTCTTACACTGTTGGTGGGAATGCGAACTAGTACAGCCACTATGGAAAACCGTGTGGAGATTCCTTAAAAAACTGGAAATAGAACTGCCATATGACCCAGCAATCCCACTTCTGGGCATACACACCGAGGAAACCAGATTTGAAAGAGACACATGCACCCCAATATTCATTGCAGCACTGTTTATAATAGCCAGGACACGGAAGCAACCTAGATGCCCATCAGCAGACAAATGGATAAGGAAGCTGTGGTACATATACACCATGGAATATTACTCAGCCATTAAAAAGAATTCATTTGAATCAGTTCTAATGAGATGGATGAAACTGGAGCCCATTATACAGAGTGAAGTAAGCCAGAAAGATAAAGAACATTACAGCATACTAACACATATATATGGAATTTAGAAAGAGTGGTAATGATAACCCTATATGCAAAACAGAAAAAGAGACACAGATGTACAGAACAGACTTTTGGACTCTGTGGGAGAAGGTGACAGTGGGATGTTCAGAGAGAATAGCATTGAAACAAGTATACTATCAAGGATGAAACAGATCACATGCCCAGGTTGGATGCATGAGACAAGTGCTCAGGGCTGGTGCACTGGGAAGACCCAGAGGGCTCGGATGGGGAGGGAGGTGGGAGGGGGGATTGGGATGGGGAACACATGTAGGTCCATGGCTGATTCATGTCAATGTATGGCAAAAACCACTGCAATATTGTAAAGTAATTAGCCTCCAACTAATAAAAATAAATTAAAAAAAAAAAGAAAGTGAAAAGTGAAAGTGAAGTCGCTCAGTTTTGTCTGACTCCTAACGACCCCATGGACTGCAGCCCACCAGGCTCCTCTGACCATGGGATTTTCCAGGCAAGAGTACTGGAATGGGGTGCCATTGCCTTCTCCGCCTCCCAGGTGGCTCAGTGGTAAAATAATTCACCTGCCAATATAAAAGCCTTTGCTCTGTAACTAGAGAAAGCCCACGTGCCACAGCGAAGAGCCCATGCACTGCAATGAAGATCCAGTGCAGCCAAAATTTTTCTAAAAAAATTTTTAAAAGCTGGGGGATCAATTAAGCACATTCCTGGGACATGCAAATTATATATATATATATATATACATATGTTGAATATAATGTTGAATACACACACACACACACACATATATATATATTCATACACACACACACACACACACACACACACACACACACATACATATATAAATGATCCAAGTTAGACTTTTAGAAGTTAAAACTGCAATGTTTGTGATAAAAATATATTGTATTTGGTTAATGTCAGATTAGACACTGCAAAAAAATAGATTAAAAAACTGAAAGACAGTAGCAGAAATGATCTAAAATCAAACACACAGGAAGCAAACAAAATATGGATTATCAATGAGTTGTGAGACAACTTCAAGCAACTTAATGTAATAAGTGCAATAGGAGCTCTGAAATAGAAGGGAGCACACACATATATGAATGGCTAAATAACTCCCAAATTTGGTGCAAACACTAAAGCTATAGATCTAAGAAACCCCCAAAACTCCAAGCATGAGAAACATAAAGAAAATTATAGGAAGGCAAACTATAAGAGTATTTCAAAAGGAATGATGAAGAAAAAATTTTGAAGTCATCGAGACAAAACAAGATACACAAGAACAAATGCAAAAATGACAGCAGACTTCTCAGCAGATTGTATGGACACTATACAAGCAAAAAGTCAGTGGAACAACATATTGAAAGCAATAAAGGAAAAAAAAAAAAAAACCTGTTCACCTAGAATTTTATATCCAGTAAAAATATCTTTAAAAATAAAGAGATGGAGGTTCAAGAGGGAGGAGACATACGTTTACTTATGGCTGATTAACATTGTTGTAGGGCTTAAACCAACACAACATTGTAAAGCAATTATTCTCCACTTAAAAATAAATTTTTAAAAAGGGGGAAAAAAACCTTGTTTCAAATATATACAAAGCCAAAACAATTATAAGAAGATTTTCACTACAAGAAATGTTGAATGAAATAATTTAAACTAAATGTTGAATGAAATAATTCAAACCTAAGGGCTTCTCTGGTGGCTCAGTGGTAAAGAATCTGCATGCCAATACAGGAGATGTGAGTTTGACCCCTGGGTCAGGAAAATCCTCTGAAGAAGGAAATGGCAACCCATTGCAGTATTCTTGCCTGAGAAATCCCATGGACAGAGGAGCCTGGTGGGCTACAGCCCATTGGGTGGCAACGAAGTGGACAAGACTTAGTGATTAAACAACAAGGGAAAGTGATAACTAGATAGGAGACTGCACAAAAGAATGAAAAGCCTATAAAACAATATCTAAAATTTTCCTGTGATTTAAATATCTTTAAATGCTATTAAAAATAATACAAATTTAATGTGGTATTTATAATATGTATAAAAATAAAATGCATGACAACAATAGCACAAATACCAGGAAGAAGGAAATGAGTAGCTCTATCATAAGGTTCTTCTACTGTATGCCAAGTGGTATAACATCTCTTGAAGATAAACTGTGATAAGATTATATGCATGCTTTAAACCCTAAAACAACAAATGAAATTTTTAAAAAAAATTATAGCTAATGAACTAACAAAGGAAATAGAATTGAATAATAAAAATATCTGAAAACTGGAAACATACCAAGTATCCATCAGTAGGTGAAATGAGTAAACAAATTGTAATATATCTATATAATGGAACACTGTTTAGCAATAATAATGAATCACTGAAACACACAGTAACATATATGAAGCAGAAAATAAATATGTGGAGTGAAATAGCTAAATACATAAATTTTTAAAAGTATAACATTTACTAGGAGGTTTTTGTTCTGTTATTCTTCCTCCAACATTTTCTGTATTACATATGGCAGGCATGAAAATAACCATAGTGTGTAATAAATGCTTCAGTAGTGATACACATTTTCTTCCATAGAGTGATTAGAAACCAGCGCTTTAACATAATTGACAGAATGCCACCCAGTTTTTATGCCTTCTTCATACGTTATTTGGCTTGGCACAATACATATCAAATAAATGGATCCTGTCTTTATTTAGGTTCTTCCATGGCTTTATATTCAAAAGCTTAGTTGTCACTGCAGCCAGATCGCTCCCCTGGCCCCAGATCATATATCTGCTCATCCACTTTATGTCTCCACTTGGAGACCTCAAATGCATCTCAAATTCAAAGAGCTTCAGATTGACCTGGTCTTCCTTCAATGTTCTCTGTCTTAGGGATCGTCTTCAACATCCATCTAGTTAATTTTGCTTTTTTGAGTGAATGTAATAAGAGTTATAGCTAGTAATCTGTATCAAGTGACCTATATATAGTGATCTTTTGATGGAAACTCATCAAAAGCTCACTATGTTTATGGTGAGTGAATGACTGTAATAAAAACCATTCTTGATGGCACCCTCACCTCACCCCCCAGATGCATTCTAAAGCTCTGATGAGTATATGCCCTCAAGGTCTCTCCAATTCATCCACCTGTTTTGCTCTCTCCCTCCATCACTTTAGTCTAATTTCCAATTAACTCTTAGCTAGGTTATACAATGAACTCCAAACTGGACTCCCCTTATCCATACCTGCCTCATTCTGATCTGTTTCCTATGTTTTATCTACTGTGGGGTCTGATCTGGGGACAAGACTAGGTCTGATCTTGCCACTCTGTCCATCTCTTAAAACCCCTCACCTTGATTTCCATAAATCCGTCCACCTCTTCTCTCATATGCTCTCTTACACTTGCTGTATTTGCTCCCTCCAGGTCTCTTTTCCATTTCTTTAATACTCCATGCCCTCGTTCGCCACAGGCTTTTTGTATGCTATTTCTTCTGCCCCCAGTGTCTTCCCATATCCTTCCCTTCCCTTCGCCTGATTTAACTTAATTCAATTCAGCTTGCAGGTCACAACGTCATGTCACCCTGAATCCATGACTAGTTTTAAATATTCATTTTACTCATTTATAACACCATGCACCCTCCTTTACAGACTCGATTATAATTTGTGATTTGGTGTTTATTTGAAAGAAGTTGTTTAGGTCACATGTGTCTCCTCCAGACTGTCAACTTCATGAAGGCACCTGATTGTGTCTTTTTCGTTCATTACTGGATCCTTAGCATGTAACCCCGTGACTGACACATATTGAGCAATCGGTAAATATTTGGGAAATGAATGAATCAGTGACTCTAAAATGTCTATAAGAGGAAACTCAAGGACACTAAGACATTCTTATTTAATGAAGCTGAATCTGATCTTCAGCTTTTCTAACGAAGCTTATGAAGTCAGCCACATCAGTAAAGGACCTCTGTAATTTCTCCTTTCACTGAAGTAATTTCTGTTGTTAAACAGAGTGGAAGCCTCTTGTTCTCCTCTAAACTGCTAAGACCTAAACGAATGCTTAGCTCTCCGGTCTTGCCTTGGTAATTGCTGCTGCAGCTTACTGCATACACCCGAGTGCATGAACTGTGTCTTAGCTGACTAGCTCCTTGATGGCGAGCCAAGTGGTAGCAACGAACTGTCAGCTTTAGAGCCCTTGCCCCCTGAAAACATCTCACACTCTGCTGGAGGAACATAATCTCCCACTGCCCTGTGCTCCCCCGGCCCTTGACTTCTGTTTGTACATTATACTTACATCCATTTATTTACACAAACACACACATACACAAACATTCAGGTGTTTTTACAGCTCTTGCTTTGTTGTGCTCTCCTTGTAGCTCATTGCCTGCCTATCTCTTATGAGACAAGTGTTTCTGGGAAGTTGGATGGTCTTGCTCTCAGCTTCTTCTGACCCCCAGCATGGTGCTTTGGTGGTGACCCAGTCTAATGTAATGCTTGCCGACTCAAGCTCAACTGACTCGTGGAAAGTGGCGGCAAAGTAAGTGCTGGAGTTTTCCTCTTCTCTTAGCCTCTGCATATGTCTTGTGCTGTGGTGTAATTGGCAGAACATTCAATTCTGGGTCGGCAAACTTGGGTTTCAGTCTGAGTTTCAGCTTTCTTGCCTATAAAACATAGAAAATAATCCTTGTTTATCCATTGCAATGAGTATTTGCTAGGGTTAAATATGGTATGGAAGGGGACTTCCTTGGTGGTCCAGTGGCCAAGAATTTGCCTTCCAATGCGAGCCAGGTGGGTTTGATCCATGGTTGGGGAACCCACAGACCGTGGAGCACGTAAGCCCTCACACAGCAATGAAGAGACCTCTTACTGCGACTAAAACCCTGAAGCAGCCAAATTAGCTAGCTAATTAAAAAATAGAAATAAAATTCAGTTGGAGTCTTTATAAAATAGGTATGGAGGTATCTGGGCTTCCCAGGTGGTCCAGTGGTAAAGAATCCGCCCGCCAATGCAGGAGATGCACGAGATGTAGGTTCAGTCCCTGGGTTGGGAAGATCCCCTGCAGTAGGAAATGGCAACCCACTCCAGTATTCTTGCCTGAAAAATCCCATGGACAGAGGACTACAGTCCATGGAGTTGCAAAATAGTTGGACATGACTGAGCGACTGAACACATGGAGGTATCTGATAATATGTAAAGCATTCTACAGATGTAAGGAATTGTTATTATTTCTCAATATGAATGTGCATAGAAACATAGCCTGAAGTAGCTAAGACTTCAACTTGCAGTTCCTCTGCGCTGGACCTGTAACTCATGGAGGGTGCCAGAGGCGACTTTGGCTTCCCTCTTTATGTAACCAAAGGGAATGATTCATGAGTTGCGGTTATGAGGTCTATATATGTAGCACCACCTGGGTGTGTGGTCAGCAGTGCCAAAGTTATTTGGTCACCGGAATTTCAGAGAAATGCCTGAAGCACATCACTGGTGCGTGGTGGGTGGTGATGGTAAATTTCCTTCCAAAGGACTAGAAGGGTAGATTTGATGCTGATATCTATCAGAGAACCTGTTGAAAGCGAATGAATGTAAGTTACAGCTTGCCTTCAGCAGCCACAGGAGAAGAATACTTGCAGTCAAGGGTCTACTTAACCCCCAGAGCACCCAGGCAGGTCTGACTTTGCTATCCTTTATTGTGATAGTTGGCTTCCTTTTCTGCTGCTCCTAATTGGATGTGAATTCCTTGAGGTTAGGGATGACTTATTGTCATCTTTTAATTTCCAACTCTTGTGACCTGCAATGCAGAGTATGTGCTCAAACACACACACACACACACACACACACACACACACACAAAACCTTTTGTGACTATTTGGAGGACTGAAAAGAAGGGAAAAGAAAAGGATAGCTGAGATGAGGTTTGTGGTCTCATGGAGTGACAGAGCTGTGACCAGATTGTTACTAAGTGATGTGTTATATGAGCAGATAGAAGCTTCAGAGAAGGCTTCAGAGAGGGGAAGATGACACTTGAACAGCATCTTGAAGGAGGAGGAGGCCAAGGGAAGAACAGAGGAAATGATGGTTTGGAAGGCTCTGTAATGTTACATGTTAAGATGGTGCTTTCACATCCACTGTCTCAAATCTCACTGAAATTCAGATATGAAGAAGGTAATCCTTTAGGGCTACATTCATAGATCAGGAAGCCAACTGCAGATAGCTAAAAGGACTTAATGGTCACACACAGGTTAGACAGAAGGTCAGAATTAGAATTCTCTTAACTTTTATTCGTTTTTGCTCTTTATACTTGAACACACTGTTTGATGTGCTGGTGGCAAAACTTCAACTCTGCATCCCAGACGATTCCTTTGAGTGCACCTAGTAGTAAATTTGATGGACTTCCCAGGTAACTCAAATGGTAAAGAATCTGCCTGCAATGTGGGAGACCTGGGTTCAATTCCTGGATTGAGAAGATCCCCTGGAGAAGGGCATGGCAACGCACTCCAGCATTCTTGCCTGGAGAATTCCATGGGCAGAGGAGCCTGGAGGGCTACAGTCTGTGGGGTCACAAAGAGTTGGACATGACTGAGCAACTAACACACACACAATAGTGAATTTGAAGGGAGTTTCCAGGTGTCATTATAAATGGGATAGAAAAATGAACTGTTTATCAAAGTTTGGAATGGAGAGATTTATTTGGTAGCTGGTGTTTTATTTACAAACAAAAGAAATCCATTGCTTACAATGGCAACCTCAAGGGTAGTAAAGATAAAAGAGTCCAATTCACTGTGACATTAACAAGTTGAGAAAGTGTGGAGAGCAGAACCAAATCTCCTAACTGTTGTTCAATATTGGACACTTAAAAAAAAAAAGAAAGAAATCCTTTTGAATTTGAAAAAAACCCCAAAAAACTCAAACTCCTTTCTGCAGGATTCTTCTCTATTCCTTTCCTTTCTAAACTTGTGAACATTTAAAGAAAAATCAAATCCATATGCTTTGGGATTAACAACATTTTAATCATAAAACTGGATTGCATAATAGCTGCTTGGTGTCCAAGAGTCTGCATGCCTTTGGTCTTCTAAATGAATGTTCCCTTGTAAGACACAACTCCAAAATGTTCAAGCACTATGTAAATTCTTAATGATCATGAACTTTCTCAAATTAAATGTGTGATCTGGAAGCAAATCACTTTAATTCTCTGGGCCTCAGTGGTCTCATCTACAGATTGGGGTTTACTAGGTCTGCTATGTATTCCTTCCTCACCTTGACATAATGTGGTTCTGGCCTTGTGGCTATTTCTGGCTCATAAGCACAATGAGGCTGCCTGTGTTCCAGCTCTCACTCTGCCATGTATATACTGAATCATTTAGTAAGAGCCTCAGTTTCTTTATTTATAAAAAGGCAATAACAGAGCCTACCTCATAGTTTTTGAGCTTAAATAAGTTAATATAGGTGAAACACTGAGATCTGGGTCTGGACATAGGAAGCAATAAATGTGAAAGCTAGTATTGCACACTGGTCTTCTGAACAGAACCAGCTGTTGTTGACAACAACAGCTAATGTTTACCATGTGCTCCACATCTTGATAGGTGCTACAAGCTTGACCTGCATTGTCTCCATCAATCCTTACAACCCTGCATGGGAGGTAATATTTTTATCTTTTATAGACAAGGAGACTGAAGCTTAAGAAAGTTGCTCCAAAGCACATGGCTAGTAAGTATCAGATCTGGGATAAAGCCTCTCTCTGGATGTCAGAGTAGGACTTTTCAACCTCCATCAACTGCTTCTTCCTGTTGTTGTTCAGTTGTTCAGTTATGCCCAACTCTTTGTGACCCCATAGACTTCAGCACACCAGGCCTCCCTGTCCTTCATCATATCCCAGAGTTTGCTCAAACTCATGTCCATTGAGTCTGTGATGCCATCCAACCATCTCATTCTTTGTCACCCCCTTCTCCTCCTGCCCTCAGTCTTTCCCAGTATTAGAGTCTTTTCCAATGAGACGACTCTTCATATCACGTGGCCAAAGTATTGGAACTTCAGCTTCAGCATCAGTCCTTCCAATGAATATTCAGGACTAATTTCCTTTAGTATTGACTGGTTTGATCTCCTTGCTGAGCAAGGGATTCTCAAGAATCTTTTCTAGCACCTCATTTTGAAAGCATCAATTCTTCAGTGCACAGCCTTCTTTATGGTCCAACTCTCACATCCATACATGACTACTGGAAAAACCATAGCTTTGACTATACAGACCTTTGTCAGCAAAGTGATGTGTCTGCTTTTTAATATGCTGTCTAAGTTTGTCATAGTTTTCTTTCCAAGGAGCAGTCGTCTTTTAATTTCATGGCTGCAATCACTGTCCAAAGTGATCTTGGAGCCCAAGAAAATAAAGTCTGTACTGTTTCCATTTTCCCCCCATCTATCCAGGTAGAATACAGGGCTATATCCAAGACTGGACATGGAGACTCGCTGTAATTTGAAAACTTCCTCTGGACTAGGGCTGGAAAATATGATTCAGAAAGTAGCAAACACTGATCTGTAGTACAGACTCACATTATGCATAAATTCTTAATCTAATTCATTCATCTCATAAGTGACTTTCTCCCTTTATCATCAACTTATTGATTATTTCTGTGTTTCTGCTGATCTTTTTACTCAAGTCATTTGCTACCCTCCACTTAAACTCAACTGATGACTCAAGGATATAGCACTGTTGATAAAGAAGAGCATTATAGCAGTTTTGTTTTTTTTTAATAACAGCAAATCAAAACCAGCCAAACAAAACTTAGCACACAATCTCAAATAAATAAAAGTATATGCTTATTAGGGCTTCCCAGGTGGCACTAGTGGTAAAAAAACCCACCAGCAATGCAAGAGACATAATAAGACCTGGATTCAATCCCTGGGTTGGGAAGATCCCCTGGAGAAGGGCCTGGCAATCCACTCCAATATTCTTGCCTGGAGAATCCAGTGGACAGAGGAGCCTGGCAGGCTATGGTTCATAGGGTCGCAAAGAGTCAGACATGACTGAAGCGACTTAGCATGCATGCACACGCATGCGTATTATATTTACTATGCTTCTGTTGAAAATAAAGATGGCATTTTATGTATCCATATATTTATGTATCTATATATTTCTTAACTAGACACAAGGAAAAACATTCTGTGGGTATTTTAAGGTGGGGATGGGAGGCCCGAGCATAGATTGTCAGCCCTTCTCACTGGCATCACCCCATGCCATTCTCCTCCCCCTCTTTTGAATTCAGTCACACTGAAGGTGGGACATTCTTCCAGTCCCACAAACATGCCACACTCCTTCCTGCCCCAGGGCTCTTGAACACAGTTCTTCCTCTCTTTTCTCCCCAAATTTCCTCTCACCTTTGCTCTTTGCCTTACTGATTTCTATAATTTTTCCAAACTTCAGATCAAACTGCCTTTGTTCAGTAAGTTCCCCCACTGCACACTCTCCTTGCATTTGTGAAATTAACGGTTTAATATTTGTCAACATGCTGGAAGGCAAGCTCCTTGAAGGCTGGAACTTTCTTTTCTGTTGTTTTTACCACTGTATCCCCCATGACAAATGCTATCATTTGTGTGCTCCATAGTGAATGAAAAGCTCATAAGTGTCATTTATTTGGGGCTTCCCTGGTGGCTCAGATGGTAAAGCATCTGCCTGTAATGCAGGAGACCCGAGTTCGATCCCTGGACCGGGAAGATCCCCTGCAGAAGGAAATGGTCACCCACTCCAGTATTCTTGCCTGGAAAATCCCATGGCCAGAAGAGCCTGATAGGTTACAGTCCATGGGGTCACAAAAAAGTCAGATATGACTAAACGACTAGGCTGCGCTGGGTCCTGGTTGTGGCATATGGGATCCAGTTCCCTGACCAGGGATCAAATCTGAGTCCCTTGCATTGGGAGCACAGAGTTTTAGTCACCGGACCGGCAGGGAAGTCTTCTCACGTATTACATTTTACTCCTGGAGCCCAGTGCAACTCACACATTAGTGCTCAAAGAGATGACTGGAGAGTGAGTGTGGAGTCCGGGAATCTGCCTTTTAAACCCTACTCTTGTTGGGACCACACTGGCAGACAGCATCTTGAGTGCCACGTTCAAGTGGAGAGAACATGTCTCTTGGAGTCAACATCTGATTTTCAAGCCCATTCATTTATGCATTCAAAAAGTATTTTGAGTGCCAGACACTGTACCAGATGCTGGAGAAACAGCAGAAACTCTCTCAAACTGTGCCCGTCTTCAAGAAGTTGATATTCCGGTGAGGGAGGGACAGGTGATCAGGCAGTTGTGAAAGGCTGGGTGTGTGCTGTGAGAAGGGTGAGCAAGGGGTCCTCTGGGGACCTGGCGTGGGGAGGACACCTGACATCATCTGGGTGGTCCGGAAGGCTTCCTGGGAAAGTGAGAGCTAAACTGAGACCTGGCAGAGGAGGTCAACTGAGGAGCTGTTCTGTGGGGCATTGGGAGGCATGGCCAACAAGTGCCAGCTGAGGGGATGGAATGGATAGAGCTGAGGAGCTCCCCGTGTTTCCAAGACTAGGGAGCGGACATTTGGGAGGGGGCATCTCTGAAGGCAGATACCCTCCTTCACGGTGAGCAATCTGGATGGTTCACAAAATTCCAAAATGTTTCTTCTCTTTCTCCTCTCTATATGGAGAGTAGGTGATATTGCTCTCTTTCCTGCCTCCTCAAATCATCCTGAAGTTTGAAGCACATATTCCCACCCCTCCCAATGCCCCCCCCCCCCATATTATGTTCATGCAATTGCAAAGGTCAAAGTTTAGTCCCTCATGATATGGAAAAGGCTCAGCAAACACCAAAGCAATAAAGTTAAGAAAGTGGGTGACAGCACAGAATTTCATAAGTATTAAGAGTTAATTTAGGGCTTTTATCTGAAACCCCCCAAAGGTCCTGATAATAAATTCTCATTCTCTTTTCCACAGTCCCTCCCATTTCCCCATCCCAAACTCCTTTGGACTTCAGTCTCCCTCGGGCCCCAGAGGAGTTCTCTGGCCATGAGCAGGGAAGTGAGTCTGGTAACTGGCCGACGTGGGGTTCTGTCCTCTCCCCTTTCCGAACGAGACCGCCTGTCAACCTGGGTCACTGTCCTCTGGTGGAAAGCGTATTTTGAAAACACTCTGAGCCAATGACTCTAGACGTTTTGGTCTCTTGTTAGTATAGGATAATAAATTTCTAAATTCAGCAATGACAAATAACCCTTTGCAAGTTATTAATACTTCATAAAGCAAATATTCCAAGTTTTGTTCCTGGCTTTCTCTCACTCTCCTCCCCTTCTCTTATTCTGTCTTTCTCCTAATTTTTCTTTCTCCTCTTCTTGCATCTGTCTTTTCTCAGACATCCTGCATAGTTCTAAGCTTGGTTTTGACTTTTTAAATGTTGTTCCAGGAATCTAGTGTGCTAATTTCTACTTTGATAACCTCTGAATTTCCAAATGGGATTTTTTTTTTAAATGACTTGTCTTGGTTGCAACTGTTGTAATTTCCTTCAGGATATCTTTTACCTTGTTGAAGTTAAAGATTTTATACTTTGTATTTTTTTTCTTTTATAACTACTTTAAAAATCTAATTGCTCTTTCTTATTCATCCTCTTTTCCTCTCCGAGGCTTTCTTCTCACTTCTTTCTCTCTTTTCCCTGGGCTCCATCTCATTTACCCAGCAGCTTCTCTTGCCCTCACCTTTCTCTTCTGTTTCTCTCCAAATTCCCTTCTTTTCTCTCTGGTGTTGATTTCCTCATCGGTAAGCTTAAATATTGTGGGAGGAGAAAAAGATTCTGGGATTTCACTTGAACCCCCACCAGACCAGCTGTTTCTAGAAGCAATAAGGATTTCCTTGAAGCTTCTTTTAAAATTTGTTTGATATGAATTTTCAAAAAAAGCCTTTGCAATAAAAGAGAAGAATCTGAAATTCTTAACAGAGGTGTGTAAAAATTGCTTATGCAGATGAAAGGATCTACTACAAAACTAATCTCGGCATAATACATGTTATTAATACTTCTCTGTGTTGTGTTGATTCAAGTTCTGTGTAAATATGCTTTCAAGCACACATGCTAAATTTAAACGCCACGCTTCCCTTTGCAAACTGCGCACCCCAGCACTTGCTCTTATAAGCAGGCATCGCTAGCACTTTCCTGCCACTTCCCAACTCTCAGTGTTTTATAGCCTTCCAGGGAGAAAGGAGCCTGACTGCTTAAGTATCCTTCAAGGCAGGACGGACAGCGTCTCCAAATACCTAACAGATGTCGTGCTGCATCTCAGGACGTATCCATTATTGATTCGGAACTTTCGTTAGGGTGACTTTTGCCAGGTTTCCTTTCACACTTGTGATGAGGAAATGGATTGAGCATCAGTAAGGGGACAGACAATAACAATAAACAGACACGGGCTGAAAGCGAGGCAGTAATAACAAAAACAATCCCGGCCCCCTTGACAGTTGCTCTTCTTCCAGAGCCAGGTTGCAAATCACTTTCTGTTTCCTTCTCTCTGAGCTCACACACGTTCAGAGACACGGGATCTGAAAACGTGCCCATTTGAGTTCTTGTTCAAGGAAATATTTGGATAAGAGAGACAGGACTAAAGAAATTCAGATCATCTTGGAGGAAGTTATCAAGAAGAGAAGGTGGTGTTAGGCTTGGGAAGGGAACAGAACGACTTAATTCTCTGTTCCTGTCTAATCAGAATTACTCGCCGCCTCAAAAGCAGGTCCTGATTGCGGTGGACGCCAAAGGCATATTTTCCATGTTCAAAGCAGAATCTATCATCTTCTCCGCCTCCTTCCAAACCTGTAGTCTCTCATCCAATTTACCTAATACATCACTGTCCTAGTCATGCTTCTAAAGCTCTCTACTCTCCTCTGCTTTAGAGATTTTCAGGAAGTTGGTGTGATTAACAAATACATGCATTAGCTTTTCCAACCATTGTGTATTGACCATTTGCCTTAAGACTGCAGAGAGCAATGAGAATGGTGGTGCCCAGTGCAGCGGGAAGACGGTTGTATAAACAAATACAGTGACATGTGAGGAGTGGAGTCTCAGAGATCTTATATAATGCTATGGAAGAGAAGAAAGAAGATATTAACTGAATAAGGGGTGCGAGGCTGGAGATTATCAGGGAAGGCTTCCTGGAGGAAGTAACATTTGAGCTGAATTTCCAAGGATCAGTAGTATGTTCCCAGGCAGACAGGGAGGTTACATACACAGAGGTTTGGAGGTGTGAGAAATCATGGTGTATAATGGAACAGTGACAAATTCCAGGCCAAAGCATGGGCCAGGGGAGGGGCACAGGACATGTGTGTTTGAGGGGGTAACTGGATAGACAGGAGAAGTTTAGAAGATGACAGGCCTTGCATACCATGCTGAGGGTTTGGACGTCATCCTCCAGAAAAGAGGAGCCTAGTGATGGACTTTAAGCTGGGGGATGATGCAATCATACTTCTGCTTAAGTTGCAGGACTTCAGGGTAGGGGAGGAGATGGGGAGCATGATGGAGGCTGTCCTGGAATGGAGGGGCTCTGACGTGGGACCCTGAGAAGAAAGTGTTGCAGTGAGAGTATAAGGTAGAGTTGATAGGGGTTGGGGAGCAATTCGATGTAAGAGGGTGAATAACGATCAGTAATAAATTAATGTAGACCATTAACTCACTTAAAAAAAAGCAACTCTAGAGTGGTCTCTCATGACTTAACCAAATTAAGCTGAAAATATTTAGTCTGATATTCAACACCCTCAAGAATTTGGGTCCAATCTATCTTTCTGATTTTATTTTCCAATATTCCTCTGCTGGGAGAAAAAGTAGAGGAATGCTAATTGCTTTCCCTGTGTTTTCTTGATTCCCTGTCATTGCTCAAGCTTTTCTCTCTGCGCTGACAACCCTTTTAACTCTTCTGGTCCAGAGCCAGTGGCCCAAAGAATCCATGCTCCTTTGTCATATCCCCAGTTCATTCGGAGATTTCACAGGACCCTGAGTTTACTTCTCTCATTTCCCTTATTCTGTAGGGCTTTGTATTTATTTGCTAGACTTCTCTTTTTTCCACTCCCTTTATCAACTAATATATCTGAGGTTGTGTTGTTCACACGTTTATTCCCTTTCACATCTCACTCATAGAACATTGCCTGTTGTAGTTACAGTGTAAATTATTTTTAGTTAAAGATTTTTACTTTGGCTGAGTTTCCGTTAATTCCATGAAGTAAAGTGGAGAATTAGAACATTTAGGCAGATAATCCAAACGAAAGTATCTACTTTGAGCATGATATTTGGCCATGGCTAAGTGAAATCTCAGGACAATTTCTTAACTTAGACGAGATTTACTAATTGAGCAAAGGAAAACACATATAAAGTTTTATGCCCTCAAACATTGATTCCATCAATAAATCTTGGTTATGTTTGGCACATCTCAAAGAGACCAACAGATTGTAAAGATATTATTGATAAGATCCTATAAGCTTATATCCTGTTATTAATTTTTATAACAAATTCCTATTGGCTTTAATGAAAACTCTAATTTTTTTAAGGACTGTGATTCCATAAAAGTTCTAAGTGAATTTGTTTTTAGTTCTATAGTGAGGTATGTGTGGATATGAGTAGAAAAAAGTGCCTTTGGACATCTTTATGAACCAGATGTATTTATTCATTTAGAGATATTTGAGTAAAAACTCCCCTCCAAAACCACAGACATGAAACATTATATAGATGCTTGCATCATTGTTATTTTACTTCTCAGTATGATTATTGTTATAATATTTATATGGTGTTTGTTTCTCTGAGCAGCAATGAGTATATCTATTAAAAAAGAAGAAAAAAGAAGTGTTTCATCTCTACATGGATGTTATAGCCACTTAACATATATGAAACCAAAGGATGAAGAGGTGAAGCTAATTGGTTGGGGGTAGTCTGGGGAGTGTCTTTGTAAAAATTTTAGCACAACCTTACCCACTCCAGTATTCTGGCCTGGAGAATTCCATGGACTATATAGTCCATGGGGTCACAAAGTGTCGGACACAAACAAATGACTTTCACTTCACTTCAAAGCCTAGTTCAGTCCCACTGCCTCCCAGTGGGTTAGTGAGTCACACACATCTGTACATTCTGAGTTGCTTCAGTTGTGTCTGAGTCTTTGTAGCCCACCAGGATCTTCTGTCCACGGGATTCTCCAGGCATGAATACTGGAATGGGTTGCCACACTCTCTTCCAAGGGATCTTCCCAACCCAGGGATCAAGCCCACACCTCTTCCATCTCCTGCACTGGCAGGCAGGTTCTTTACCACTAGCACCACCTGGAAACCCTAGCGAGCCATATTAATCCTCTGTACTGTATTGCATCTGTGGTTCTTGGGTCACCCTCTATTTTGCCAGTGTTGGTCTTGCCTGTCTGTCTAGACTGCAGGTTCTTTAAGGATATGAAAACTCATGTTTATTGAGCACTTAGTAAGTGCCAGATACCAAGGATAGAGAAAGGAATAACTCAGTACAGTACCTTCTCAAAGTCGATGGCCAACCCAGGAATGTAAATCCACATTTGCAGCGTAGGGAGACAAGTGCTTTTATAGAGAAAAGCATAAGGTCTCACTGGCTTACAGAAAGGAGAATGGTAACACAAGCTAACTGTTCATAGTTGATAGAACAAAGGCTCACAGAGGACAAGTAACTTGCCCCATGTAATGGCCCATTAATCAGCCACTGCACAAACTGAACCCCAATTCTAAAACCCCAGGTTCCAGGCTTTTTTTTTTTTTTTTTACATCGGCTTATACCCCTTGCACATCTGTGTCTTACATGTTTGTGAACTGTGACCTTATAAGAGTATATAGGAAATGGTTGTTTTGTGGTGTTATTGAATAGCTGGTGATGTTGTTTCATACTGTATTTCATGCCAAATTTTAAATTAAAGCTAAGTGACTCACTAAAGCATTTGCATGTTTTCAAAAAGTAATAGTCACCCTAGAGGCATGCTTTTCTGGAATGAGGGAGGTTGGGAGAAGGACACAATAGACTATTGCTCTGTTTTTCTTGTGCCAATGAAACTGAAAGAAGAAAAAATAAACAAGGCCACTGTTTAACCCATAAGATGGAAATGGGGCAGGACTGGGGTTTTGCCACTCACAATTAGTGAGTGGACTTTGAAAGCGGTGGGGTTGGCTCCTTATATCTTCTGACAATTTCAATTCTGTTTTTGTGGGTATCAGACAGGGAAGATTCAAGGGCAGGGTGAATTTTGGACATAAGTGGCCCATTTTTAATGCCCACTGCTCCATCATTAACCCTCCCACTCAGTCCTGGAAACGCAAGGCCCAGCATCTTCCATCTGCTCCACGTTACTTATGATGATGCCTCTAATTATGTCCAATTGAGTTGCTGTCGATGATTAAAGGTAATAGGTAATAATAACTTGGCCTCATCATTACCACCATTATTATTAGCTCATTGATTGCAATAATTTCTAAAATTACCCCTTGGAATAAAATATGTTAAGCACCTGGTTTATTCTTTTTTAGGAACATCTGCTCTAAATGTGTGATAGTGGAGGATAGAACGTGTCTTACTCTGAAAGGAAAGCAAACAATGTTGACATTGGGAGTCTTGTCTGTGCTGGTATGAATATATCGTGAGATGATGAGAGGAGGAAGTAATGATCAGTCTCAAGTTCAGTGCTGGAATTAGAGCTGTTAAAAAAGGGGAAGAAACACACACACACACAACCCAGAATATTCTGCAGCTACTGCAATCTCTGCTTCTTTGGAGAAATTCACATCTTCAAAGCGGCCCAGATCTCTGCCTCTCCTGGCCTGTGTGAGCAAGATATTGGGTATGTGATGGGTGGGAGGAGGTTGGGGCCATGAATGCAGGTGGAGAGGGGAATGGTATCTAGGGAATTCTTTGAGAAGGATCATCTTGCTAATAGAATGTTTTTGCCTTCATTCTGGATATCCCACCATTGGTCTTTCATTCTTTTTGATTAAGGGTTCCCTTCTCAAGGATCATCTTTGGGAGAGAGAGGCTGGTGTGTGGGGCTCTACAGGGTGATGTCTCCGTGTGTTTTAGCTCATTAGACGTGTTCCCCCTTTATAGGATTGGAAGTCCTGGTGGAGACAGACATTGCATGTTCCTGCTTCTGGGAGGTACCTCAATTCAGTTCAGTTCAGTTGCTTAATCATGTCTGACTCTGCGACCCCGTGAACCACAGCATGCTAGGCCTTTCTGTCCATCACCAGCTGCCGGAGGCTACCCAAACCCATGTCCATTGAGTCGGTGATCCCATCCAACTATCTCATCCTTTGTCGTCCCCTTCCTCTCCTGCCCTCAATCTTTCCCAGCATCAGGGTCTTTTCAAATGAGTCAGCTCTTCGCATCAGGTGGCCAAAGTATTGGAGTTTCAGCTTCAACATCAGTCCTTCCAATGAACAACCCAGGACTGATCTCCTTTAGGATGGACTGGTTGGATCTCCTTGCAGTCCAAGGGACTCTCAAGAGTCTTCTCCAACACCACAGTTCAAAAGCATCAATTCTTTGGTGCTCAGCTTTCTTTATAATCCAACTCTCACATCCTTACACGATACTGGAAAAACCATGGCCTTGACTAGATGGACTTTTGTTGACAAAGTAATGTCTCTGCTTTTTAATATGCTGTCTAGGTAGGTCATAACTTTTCTTCCAAGGAGTAAGCGTCTTTTAATTTCATGGCTGCAACCACCATCTGCAATGATTTTGGAGCCCCAAAAAATAAAGTCTGACACTGTTTCCACTGTCTCTCCATCTATTTCCCATGAAGTGATGGGACCAGATGCCATGATCTTAGTTTTCTGAATGTTGAGCTTTAAGACAACTTTTTCATTCTCCTCTTTCACTTTCATCAAGAGGCTCTTTAGTTCTTCTTCACTTTCTGCTATAAGGGTGGTGTCATCTGCATATTTGAGGTTATTGATATTCTTCCTGGCAATCTTGATTTCAGTTTGCGCTTCCTCCAGCCCAGCGTTTCTCATGATGTACTCTGCATATAAGTTAAATAAGCAGGGTGACAATATACAGCCTTGAGGTACTCCTTTTCCTATTTGGAACCAGTCTGTTGTTCCATGTCCAGTTCTACCTGTTGCTTCCTGACCTGCATACAGGTCTCTCAAGAAGCAGGTCAAGTGGTCTGGTATTCCCATCTCCTTCAGAACTTTCCACAGTTTATTGTGATCCACACAAAGACTTTGGCATAGTCAATAAAGCAGAAATAGATGTTTTTATGGAACTCTCTTGCTTTTTCAATGATCCAGCGGATGTTGGCAATTTGATCTCTGGTTCCTCTGCCTTTTCTAAAACCAGCTTGAACATCTGGAAGTTCACGGTTCACATATTGCTGAAGCCTGGCTTGGAGAATTTTGAGCATTACTAGCGAGTGAGATGAGTGCAATTGTACAGTAGTTTGAGCATTCTTTGGCATTGTCTTTCTTTGGGATTGGAATGAAAACTGACCTTTTCCAGTCCTGTGGCCACTGCTGAGTTTTCCAAATTTGCTGACATATTGAGTGCAGCACTTTCACAGCATCATCTTGTAGGATTTGAAATAGCTCAACTGGAATTCTATCACCTCCACTAGCTTTGTTCGTAGTGATGCTTCCTAAAACCCACTTGACTTCACATTCCAGGATGGCTGGCTCTAGGTGAGTGTGAATGATCACACCATCGTGATTATCTGGGTCTGGAGGTACTTAGGGAAATATAAACTCTGGAGTCGTACTGAAAATATGACTTTCAAATTTCTATCCTGCCCACGACTGTCCAGTGTGATAGTCACTACCCACGTGTGGCTATTTGTTTTGAAGTTAGTTAAAATGAAATAAAATTGAAAATTCACTCATTAGTTGCACTCATCTCGTTTCAAAAGCTCAATAGATAGTTGTGTATAGTGGCTACCATTTTGGTCACTGAAAAACACAGAACCTTTCCATCATTACAGAAGGTGCTCTGGAGCATGCTGGTGGACCATTAGAAACACTTATTGAATAAGAATTGAACGTGGTGAACTTCTGCCAGGTGCTAGATGCTGAGTTGCCATATATGGTTGGTAGTTTAGTCACGAAGCTGTGTTGGATTCATTGCGATCCTGTGGACTGTAGCCTTCCAGGCTCCTCTTCCATGGAATTTGCCATAAGAAATTCCCAAAAGGTCTGAGTAACTGAATCACAGAGAATCCATCCCAGCTCTGAAGGACTCAGATGCTTTTCTTTTTTTTTTAAAAAAAAGGCCAAAAATATATAACAGGATATATGCCTCTGTTAACAATATGTAAAATAAAAGAGTGTTTAAGAATGAACCACTGTCACATTTGTTGTATCCTTTACTGTTCATCATTATACTGAAACAGTGGCATTTGCCCATTTTATAAGTTGATAAAATGAGGCCCAGAGAGGCTGGATAATTTACCTAAGACCACACAGACTACCATGGCAGCCAGCATGCCATCATAAGTGATATGAATTTCTAGTTTTGTTTCATTTTAATTAAAGCCAGAACCTTAGAATCCTGTTTCAATGCCTTCTCCAAAGTATTTTCTGTATACACATGGAAATATAAGCTTATTTACTCTTTCTATGTAGAGTGCTATGCCCCAAATGAATGCAATTTTATCATGATCAGGTCAGATGTTAAGTTAAATCTGGGAAATGAAGAGAAAATATTTGTCATTTTCACAATTCTGAATTAAGTTACTTTTACAAGTCTCTTTCACTGGGTCAAGGAGGTACAATTCATTTTTTAAAGCAGCTATCAATTAATGGTGAATTTGAAATACTCATTGAGAGCAGCACAGAATATATTTGTTAATTTCACAAATTTAACCATATTTTGGAATCACAGTGGTAGAAGTTTAACTTCCCTTCTGATTTCAAGTCTTTACTTTTTCCTCTCTTCTCTGATCAAATCATCACTTCCCTGCAGTCAAATGTGGCTCTGGACTGTTCTGCCCAGATCTGGGTAGCTCCCAGACCCCGTGCCATGGTATCTCTGGTTTTTCAGGGACTTTGCATAATAAACTTTCTGATTGAATTCACAGAAACTAAGGAATATAGATGTCATGGTATATAAGTGCTTGTGGAACTTCTATATGGCTCCAGGGGCATGATTTGGCCCTGGCATCCAGTCCCTTTAATACTGTCAGGGTCCCTGAAGAATGTCATATTTCAGGAAAGAGCGCTAGTCACGTTGTATCATTAACTTTATGGAGTGTTGTGGAATAACATTTAGTTTGATTCTGATGGAATAAAGGTGCAAATCCACATGCATAATTTAAAAATAAAAATCCCTTCTCTGGTACAGTATAAATAATGCCAGGTGTGAAAGGAGAATGGAAATGGTCTCCAGAGATGTTCTAAGGAAGGAGGCTGAGCTTTCTTCATCAGCACCTCCCAGCCCCTGGGGCATGCATGTCAGTTGCTGCCCATTCTTGCCATTGCATCTGATGCCGCTCCTAGGGATTTTTCAGGGCTCCCCTTCACTATCCCCACCCTCTTTCTCTCCACCATAAGTAAAAATAAAAAATGAATTTCTGGGGTATGCTGGCTTCTTTTTTTGGGTTGTGATGCAGAAAAGATTGGATGAGAGTTATGAGAGTTCTATGTTAGCACCACTGGTGCAGGGGAATCAGTTCCTTATTTGCAGAAGATTTTAAGCTTCAGCTAATGAGCTCAGCGCTAGGAAACTCAGTGTAAGATGGAGACTGATGGGCTGTCATTTCAAAACAATGGATGTGTCACTTGACTGACCTGGAACCGTGGAATGCCAAGGTATCAGAAAGCATTCATGTCAACATGTCCCTCCCTCTGTCCTCTGTCAGGCATCCAAATCTGTAACATGGATTTCCATTTCTTTTAGCATCATAGAAAGGTAGTTCATTGCACACTTGGGCTTCTCTTAAGAAATATGACAGGAAAAAATTCTCTTCAGGTTCCCCAGGTTCACTCTTCTGAACCATCTTTCCTCCTTTTAGGGTCCTCACTTTCTTTCTTATCTCACTGTTTTTCTGCTTCTCAAGGATACCCATGTGATAGAGGGAAAGATAATAATTTCTTTGCAGTGAAGTGTTAGGAGCTTTTAGTTGTTGTTCAGTCACTCAGTCGTGTCCAACTCTTTGTAACCCCATGGACCACAGCACGTGGGTTCCTGTGTCCATGGGATTCTCCAGGCACGAATACTGCAGTGGGTTGCCATTTTCTTCTCCAGGGGATCTTCCCAACTCAGGGATTAAACCCACATCTCTTGCGTATCCTGGATTGCAGGTGAATTCTTCACCACTGTGCCACTGGGTACCAGGTTCCATATCCAGAAACATGGGCATCTAAAGGAATAAACCAGTGAGGGAGATGTTTTGTTCAAAAGAGTAAATCAGGTCAGGGTTTTAGGTGCTGTAGCCCTCGAACATGAGAAAAGCAGCGGGTGAAGGTGTTCACCAATGCTGGGACTCTCCCATCAGTCTGATCATTGTCTTGTAAGTCATTGTTTGCTGAGAGAGGAGGAAGGAAGCTTCTATGGGGCCTAAGTATCTGCCTATTTGAAAAGTCTGGAGTGGGGGAGGCCCACAGCCATAGAGCACTTGGAAAAAGAATAAGAACATGTGGTCCACTTGTGATCTGTGTTTACTCGTCTGTCTGGTGTGTCTGAGAAGAGGGCGCAGGCCAGCCAGAGGTCGGCGAGTCAAAACCCTTTGAAGACAGACCCAGCTTCTGAAATGGATCTGGCATCCCCTCGCTGGCTCAGTGTCCTACAGTAGTCTGCATGCTTCTCAGCCCATCACCTTTTGCGTGTGTGTTGTCCACAGCTTTTGCTGGTAGAAACACAGGTATGCAGGATTGTGACATTCTCTAGATTTCTACAGCTGAACGCTTACTCTCTTGAGCCTCTTTCTGTGTGATAGCAGGAACCTTAGCTACTTCTGCTGCTGCTGCTGCTAAGTTGCTTCAGTCATGTCTGACTCTGTGCGACCCCATAGACGGCAGCCCACCAGGCTCCACTGTCCCTGGGATTCTCAGGGCAAGAACACTGGAGTGGGCTGCCATTTCCTTCTCCAGTGCATGAGTGTGAAAAGTGAAAGTGAAGTCGCTCAGTTGTGTCCAACTCTTCACAACCCCATGGACTGCAGCCCACCAGGCTCCTCTGCCCATGGGATTTTCCAGGCAAGAGTACTGGAGTGGGGTGCCATTGCCTCCTCCGCTACTTCTAGGCAGGCTTAAATGGAAAGCCAGTCAAGCAGTGGTTTCCCCTCAGCCTTCTTCAGCCAAGGCATCTAACTGCTTTTAGAGGGGGTGGTATGCACACGATGGCTTTAGGACAAAGGATCGGTGGTGTTGTCCTTGCCCCTCGTGGTCCCCCAGTGGGGTTTACCTCTTTCACAGTGACATTGACCTGTGTCTCTCTGCTGGCATTCAGGTCCATTCACAGCCTCAGGTTAGTCCCACCCGTGCTGTCACTGCTGATGATGGTCCCTTGTCAGGCCTCTTCTGATCCAAAACCTCCCTCCAGGATGGAGCGTGTGTATCCCTTGGGCTTTCAGCCACTCAGAAGGTTGTCTCAGTCTCTTTCTTCCTAATTAGTCCTGGCTTTCTCTCCCAGTTCACGGCCGTGAGGTGCAGAGCACATCTGAGGGGCATTCCATTCAGCCTGCTGGACAGGAAGTGAGATGCCAGCCCTGTTTCTTCCAGGAACTGGTCCCCCCTGCTACAGTTTCTGTCATCTTCCTCTGGGGCTGGGCCTGACTCTACATGAAGGGAAGATGGGGGCGTGGGGTCCCTTCAGTGGAACCTATGTAGTGACGACCAAGTCTTGTCCCCCTTTCTGTCTCAGCCCTCTTCTTTCTCCAGCAGATTGAATTTATGTAATTTTTGGAGGAAAATCTGCCTTCTGCCTAACACTCCTATTTATAGTATAAGATTTGTGTTCTGATTCCATCCAAGTTGTTGAAGACTCAAAAATCCTTCTCTCTACAATAAAAGCCTGGCTCTCACAATGAAAACCTTGGCTCTTCAGGGTATGCTCTGCATTTCTAGAACATATTTTAAAACAAAAAAGTCAAGATTTGATTGCTTTATTTTCTGCATTCTCTCTTTCTAAAGGGGTAAGCCCAGTCCAAAAAATAAAAATCTGAAGTTTCAGCTAATGGTGCTATGAAGAAATGTAAAATAATGCACTGATTATTATTTCAGAGAATTACCCTGCTCTACTTAGAACTGCTACAGTTCACTTTGTCCATTTTAGCAACAATCAGATTCTCCTGACAATCAGGGGAGAGAAGGTAGAGACTATTAAGAGGACAAAGGAGACTAAGGGATATTCCAAAAAATGAAAAGTGAGAAGATATTGATCATATCTTTAGCACTCTTCACCTTTATAAATTATGAAAGAGGAATTATGAAAGAAAAAAGAGGAAAACTGCAGAATAAATTCCTTTTAGTCTGAACTCTACCATTCAGCAGCCATGTAACATTTGACAAGATAGACTTACTGGTTTCTTCATGAAATAAGTGTAATAATACTCACCTTGTCTACTTCAGAGGCACGTGTCCATGTGGAAATCTGAAGAGACATCAATTTTTAAAAAAATTAATCTATTTATTAATTTTATTTTTTTGGCTGTGCTGTCTTTGCTGCTGGGTGTGGGCTTTCTCTCGTTGCAGCTAATGGGGGTTACTCTTCACTGGGTGTGTGGGCTCTAGAACGCAGGCTCTGTTGTGGCACACGGGCTTAGTTGCCCCGTGGCATTGGGATTTTCCCAGACCAGGGATTGAACTTATGTCTCCCACATTGGCAAGCTGATTCTTAACCGCTAGGAAAGTCTGAGACATTATTTTTCATAAATTTTGTTTTCTGTAGAGCAGACGTAACTATGCCTAAAAATAGTTGTGTGAAGCATGATAGGTAAAGAAGGCCAGAGACAGAAGAGCTTGGAGGACTATAGTCCATGGGGTCACAAAGAGCTGGACATGACTGAGGGACTGAGCACGCACACACACACGTACACACACACACACACACACACACATACACGCACACATACACGCGCACACACACACACACACACACCTACATGTTCCTTAAGTGATAGTTGATCTCATTTCTAATTTTAAGGATGTTATTTTCTTTCCAAACTTAATAATAGATCTTTTTCTTTCTGCTTGTTCCTTTCATTTTTCTCCCAGGAAGAATGTAGGTAGTGCTTACTGTAGCATAGTCATTTCACTGTATTTGACTCCAAATTCAACACAGAACTGCAATCTGTGTTTGGACTTTGGGGTGACTTATCAGTCATTGAGCATTGGAGAAGTATGAGTACTTGGTAAATAGGATGTTTGTGTGACTAAAGATAAAAGGATAGTAATATAGTCCCTGCCCATGAGAGATTCCAAGTTCTACTGGGAAAACACTGTTCAGTCATTTATTCATTCAACAAATATTGGTTCATCCATAAGATGTTATAGAAAAACACGAGTGAACATTTTGGCCAACCCAATATTTACCCAGTCCTCTTATGTGCCAGGCACTATCCTAGGTGCTAAGATTACAGAACTGAACAAAGCAATACAAAAATAATACGTGGTGTTCGCCTTCTAGTGAAATTTGACCAAAATACACAAAGCAAGAGTAATTTGCAATATAATTAATTGCTAAGTCATGTGGTAGAGAAGACTAATGCTGTAGGCATGAATGTGGGGGTGTTTGTTTGCAGAATGCAGACTTCAAAGAATTATATTTTGATCTGAAGTTTGGAGGAAACCCATCAAAGTTTAGGTAAGGAAGAAATGAAAGGAAAAGGCTCAAGAGTAAACATGGTTATTTTGGAGACATGGAGGGGTCTTGCTTGACTTGAATGGCACGTGTATTCTGGAGAGAATTGGGGAATTTGACTGGAGCTGAAATCCAGGCGACCATGACAACTAAATGGAGCAGTTTAATTTCAGAGTGATTGGGAGTAAAGGGCTATGGGAAGTTTTGGGTGGGGCAGCTGTAGGGTGTTGGGGGTATAAGGGTGTGCGATGTGATGAATATTGTTTTTAAAGAATATGAGTTTGGTGCACTCAAGAGTCAGACCACAGGAAGGATGGTACCTTTGAGTTTTCATTTCTGAAGATCTATACACCATGAGGAAGATTGGAAATGATCAGGACAGTTGTTTATTTGTATAGTGGTGATGTGTGTGTGCTCAGTCACCCAGTCATGTCTGACTCTTTGTGACCTCACAGGCTCCTCTGTCCATGGGATTTTCTCAGACAAGAATACTGGAGTGGGTGCCATTTCCTACTCCAGTGGATCTTCCCCATCTGGAGATCAAAACTGTGTCTCCTGCATTTCCTGCATTGCAGGCAGATTCTTTATAGCTGTCCACCTGGGAGGCCCCCATAATGGTGATAAGCCTGAATAAAGATGTCCTAAAATCAAGATTATTAATTAATTAAACAAATCATATTCTGTTAGTCTCTGTCTAGTTTGCACAAAGTATGTAACTTTGAACATCTACCTTCATGACACTTATATATGGGGAAAATGATGTGGATTTAATGAAATGATTTTTCTTGGAGTTACCAAGTCATGTTTCTGTTAAACAGCAGAAACTGACAATAGAAATGTCAGCTTCTTAGGAACAATCCTACCACACAGAGAGAAAAAGGGTTTGTGGTATTGCTTTAGGAACACTTTTCTTTTTCTTGATCCAGTGGCCAAGGGCAAATTGGTGAGCAGGCATTATTTTCCAGAGGTGCTTAAGAAACTTATCGTTGAAAAACTAATCAGCTCTCTATTGAGAATTTAGACCACAGCAGTCACATATTTTATAAGCCTTTACTTTATTCAGGGAGGAGGTTTTCTTATGCCACTAAGACTAGAACTTGGTTTGGGATAATGCAGTTCAGGTTTTCTCATAATAGTATGAAAATGCGCTGGGTGAAATGTATAGGTCTGGAAAAGATCAGAGCTGACAGTGTTCAATGGCTTCTGATTTTCCAACCCATCAGAATGCCCAGTGATCTCTCTAGGATAGCTCCTCATCAAGTTTTAAGTTGATAAAGCCCTTAGTAGATGAAACAATGCTTCTCACTGTGGGCTGTGAAAGGAATCTGAAAGGAATAGGATGCAATGGAATTGGCAAACAGAGCAGAATTCTGGGGCATCTGGACATTGTTCATAATGAAACCCTTTATTTGTTCATTTAGAAATGAATGATCAGGAAAGCTTCTGCATTTGGGAGGTATTTGCAAAACAAGTTCTTTCTGGTTGGGTTTGGCTACAGTCCCATGTGAAGCAGTCACACTGCTTCCTCAAAAGATTTTGAATAAACCAGGTGAGCTGGGCTCCTTGAATGGTTTGATCTTTGTTACATTGCCCAGTTCTGCAGGTTCTGACATCTGGAAGGTAAATTAGAACCGCACATCTAATATTTCTGTCTAATGCTTACTATCGATCTTCCCTGAAGATTGTTACTCGGCATTGGTTGCCAAGGGCCTACTAGTCTAGTTGACAGAGTTCTAATCCAGCATTCTCTCTCCCTGAGTAGACCAAGAAAGGGATAGTGCACTTCTTCAATTTTCATTGAAAACAGAAAATGATCAGAGCTGTGTAACTTGATATTTGTGCTGAGCTGTTCACAACTGTTTGTTGAATGAGCCATTCTAGAGGCTTCTAGAACATTTTTGTGTAGAAAATTCTGATTTGCACATTAGGAATTTTGGAGAATCAAACACTCTAGACCCCAGACACAGCATGTTACTCACCTCGTTTCACTCACTTCTGTAAAGTTTAATCAACAAATACTAGACCTGTGTCTCCAGAGGCCTTTGGGAATACAAAGAAAAAGAAGAAATACCTTCTAGTCTAGAGTAATCATATAGTTTACCAGGGTTGCTATAGCAAAATACCACAGATTGCATGGCTTAAACATGAGAAATTTATTTTCTTACAGTTTTGGAGGCTATGAGTCCAAAGCCAAGGGGTTGACTGTTGGTTTTTTCCTAAGCCTCTCTCCTTGGCTCGCAGCTCACTTCTCACTGTGTCCTCTGGTCTTTCCTTTGTGCAGGCATGTCTCTGGTGTCCCTCTGTGTGTCCTGATCACCTCCTATTTTAAAGACACCAGTCATATCGGAGAAGTGCATGGCCACCCACTCCAGTATTCTTGCCTAGAGAATCCCATGGACAGAGGAAGCTGGTGGGTCCATGGGATGGCAGAGTCAGACAAGACTGAGTGACTAACACTTCATATTGGATCAGAGCCCACCAGGAGACTTCATTTTAGCTTACCTCTTTAAAGGCCCTATCTCCAAATACAGTCACATTACTGGTGGTTAGGCTTCAACATATGGCCTTTAGGGGGGCACAACTTAGCTGATACCAGTACCTTCCAATAGTAGAGGAGAAGCTATACTCATAATGTGTGCATGCGTGCTCAGTCACTAAGTCGTGTCTGTCACTTTTCGACCCCACGGACGGTAGCCGCCAGGTTCCTCTGTCCATGAGATTTCCCAGACAACAATACTGGAGTGAGTTGCCATTTCTTCTCCAGGGGATCTTCTGACACAGGATCAAACTCATGTCTTCTGTGTCTCCTGCAGGGTGTATTCTTTACCACTGAGCCACCTGGGAAGCCCCATAGGCATAATGACTATTATACAAACATAGAATCAGCCAGATGTAGGAGCCAAGTTCCACAGATTGAGTTTGAGAGAAGAGAATAGTCACATCTATTCACAAGATCTGCGAAAGCCTTCAGGATGAAATAGTTGTGAGATGGAAATTGAAGATTTCAAAGAGTAAACTATGAAATTGAATCATGAAATTGCTATTTTTAAAATCAAAACAGTCAAATATCAGTGGTTTCATGTGGTATAACAACTATTTCTTTTCCTACTCCTGTTATAAGGCAGGGGCTGGCCGATTTTTCTATGAAGAGCCAGATAGTAAATGTTTTAGGGTTTGTGGGCTATGTGGTTTCTTTCTTAACTACCCAACCCTGACATTGTCGTGAGAAAACAATCATAGGCAATATGTAAACAAATGAATGTGACTGTATTCTCATAAAGCTTTATTTACAAAAATAGGCAACAGACATGCTTGTTAGTATAAAACTCAAGTCTTCAATAATTAAGTCCCCTGACTTCCAAACTAATGCCCTTCCCCCTTTGCCATCCTAATTTTATTTCCTAGGCACTGGCAAGTTTCTAAGTACATAGTGGAAGAGTTCTTTGTTTTAATTAAGAAAAAATCTATTTGGGAACATAAAGACTGCTCCCCCAACACACACTCAAAAAAGACTGCAGGCTGGATTTAGCCCTGGGCCATAATTACCCTACCTTTACATAAGAGAAACTTTAAATTCTCTAAAACCTGTCTTCCCTGTTGTATTGGGACACCCATGGGCCAGGCAGAGCTCCTCCTCTCTGACATGTGGAGCCTTCCAGCATCCAGAAACTGGAGCGAACAGAATATACCTTGGCTCCAACTCAATGTTGTCATGTGGTAACAGACCACAAACCTAAGCCACTTCCGCCTTGTTGTTTAACTCTTGGCACATGTATGTTTTCTTTCTATTTTATTGGCTCTTTAGTGGAACTGCAAAAAGACTTGTGGCCTCCTTTCATCCAGTGGGGGCAAACAAGCAATGACCTCGCTTTTCACAACCTTCTCAGTATCCTTATTGGAAAAAGAGCTCTTTCACAATATCAGATCTTTCCAGATGACTGAGAATTTCCAGCAAATACAAGCAAGCATCCATGGGAGTGGGAGAGACACTCAGTGTACATAATCACTTCTGTCATTTGTTTCACAGAAAGGAAACTGATGGCTGCAACTTCCTAGTGACAATTCAGTGATATCACTGGGGACCCCTCTCCTCTTCTTTTTTCTTTTTAATTAAAAGATTTTTCTATTTTATACTGAAGTATAGTTGTTTAACAGTGTTGTGTAAGTTTCAAGTGTACAACAAAGTGATTCAGTTAAACATATCCATATATCTATTCTTTTTCAATATTGAGAATATACAGAATAGTGAGGAGAGTTTTCTGTGTTATAGAGTAGTATATATAGACTGGCTGCTTTGTGCCTTTTGAGGACTGGAGGTAGAATGGTAACCAGGAAAGGCAATATTCCTTTTCTCATGGAGCTTTCATTTAAAAGAGAGAAGGGAGAAAATAAACAAATAGTAAGGTATAAAAGTCATATATCTTCGAATAGTAATTATTGTTCATAATGAAAATAAAACAGCATAATGGGATGCAGATTAAGGGTGGCTACTTAGGAAATGGTGAAGGGATTTGACCAGTGAGGGGATGGCCATGTGATGAGCTGCCTTGGAGAATTACAGGCAGAGGCTAGAGTGATGCAGAAGCTCTGAGGCCAGAACAGACTTGGCGTGGTCACACTGCAGCCAGGTCAGTGTGGCCAGAGTGGAATGAGCTGGGGGGCAAATAGCAGAAGATGAGGTTGGAAATCCGCTAGGAGACAGTGAGCACCTGGCAAACACTGCGTAGTGTAAGACTCTGTCCCAGACCCCATAGCCTCAGACCGCTGCACTTGTTAAAGCCCTGGGTTGGAAAGATCCCCTGGAGGAGGACATGGCAACCCACTCCAGCATTTTGCCTGGAGAATCCCATGGACAGAGGAGCCTGGCGGGCTACAGTCCATGGGGTTGCAGAGTCAGACATGACTGAAGCAACTTAACACACACACGTCTTTTTAACATGGTTTTCTTCCTTTTTTTTCTCTGAAGTTTTCTTAACTTATGCCCACTCTTTTAATGCTCTGCTTCTAACATCTGAGATGAGGCACTAGATAATTAATCTTATTGAAACAATGTAGGGAATTTCCTGGAAGCCCAGAGGTTAGGACTTGGCGCTTTTACTGCTTGTGCCTGGGTTCAAGCCCTAGTTAGGGAACTAAGATCCCCAAGCGGCTTGGTGTGACCAAAAAGGAAAAAAAAAAAAAAATAGACATCTGTGTTCATGGTTTGGAAGACTTAATATTGTAAAACAAAACAAAAAAAAAAAAACCAAAAAAACACAGAGACAATTTAATGTATATGATCAAGTTGATGCCAAATGAGGACACCAAAGACTCTTCTATGGTAAGATTCATGGGGTGTTTTACAGCCTTTTAAAAGCTCACAAGTTGGCTTAAACCTCAACATTCAGAAAACTAAGATCATGGCATCCGGTCCCATCACTCCATGGCAAATAGATGGGGAAGCAGTGGAAACAGTGGCTGACTTTATTTTTCTGGGCTCCAAAATCACTGCAGATGGTGATTCCAGCCATGAAATTAAAAGACACTTACTCCTTGGAAGGAAAATTATGACCAATCTAGACAGCATATTAAAAAGCAGAGACATTACTTTGTCAACAAAGGTCCTTCTAGTCAAGGCTATGGTTTTTCCGGTGGTCATATATGGATGTGAGAGTTGGACTATAAAGAAAGCTGAGCACCGAAGAATTGATGCTTTTGAACTGTGGTGTTGGAGAAGACTCTTGAGAGTCCCTTGAACTACAAGGAGATCCAACAAGTCCATCCTAAAGGAGATCAGTCCTGGGCTGTTCATTGGAAGGACTGATGTTGAAGCTGAAACTCCAATCCTTTGGCCACCTGATGCGAAGAGCTGACTCATTTGAAAAGACCCTGATTCTGGGAAAGATTGAGGGCAGGAGAAGGGGACGACAGAAGATGAGATTGTTGGATGGCATCACCGACCCAATGGACATGGGTTTGGGTGGACTCTGGGAGCTGATGATGGATAGGGAGGCCTGGCGTGCTGTGGTTCATGGGGTCGCAAAGAGTCGGACACGACTGAGCGACTGAACTGAATTGAACTAAACTGAAAAGCTCACATGCCTTTTTCATACTGAATTCTAAGCTGAGTCTTGCTAGGGAAGACTGCTGTTTCATGGCCAAGTTCTGGAAAACAGTGGCGATGCTGTAGAAAGAGTCTCTTTCCTTTATCATCTTTCCCCCGCATCCTGTATCTTTAGAAAGAAATCTAGTAGATTTCTAAAGGAAAATCCTGGCCATTTCCTAATAATTGTGCCTTTCGAGTATCCCAAATCAGCAGGAAAGATGGTGACTGAGTTCAGAATTTAATGTACGTTTCGCTTTTGGTCCAGCACTGGCCAGTCCATGTTTTATGACTTACCTGTCCTCTCTTTCTTGTGAGTTCATACGAGAATTAGTTATAGAAAGCATCTTTCCTCCCTTCTCCTTCTACTGATGTTGGTGACAAGAAGACAATAAAATCACTAAACAATAAAAACAGTAGAAAACAATAAAATCACTTTTGCTCTTATCTCTAGGGAAGAAGTAATGTTTGAACAGGGCAGGATTTCAATCAGGACAATGAGGGTGTTAAAGGCTTAGGACACACTCCTCCTAGTCTGACCCTGAAAAATTTCTGGGCCTTGGTTTCTTCTCTGTTGTGATTTTTTCCCTCATATTCTTTTACTGTGGTGTCACACTATGGGATCTTTGGCCAGAGTCCCATTACTACTTTTTTCCTGGGCAAACCCAGTTTTTAAAGGTCTATTTTCACTGATCTTAAAATATTTTTTTAAAAAAACTAATTTTTTTCAGAAGACCAGAATCCTGTTTGGCAAGACCAGCATTGATTTTACTTCCAGGTGCAGAAGACAGCCACCAGAGTGACCTCTGGGACATATAATAACCCTGCCACATCCTCCCCAAACCCTTCCTTGAAATTCCATACCAACAGCTCTAATACTTAGATTTAACATTTTTATCTTCCATTAAAATGTAAATGCCCAGAGGGACAGTAATACCTTCAACGTTAAGTATTTATCCTTAAGGGGAGTCAGACACTTAACTGACCTGAGGTTTTTATAGGAGGAAGAGAGGAGAGTAAGAACACTGAAATGCCTAAAACTCAGGAAGATGGGGTTGATGTTGGGAGTAGTTTTTGGTGGAGAGGAAGGGAGTATTGAAGGAGAAGACGCAAAAAGAAGGTTCTTGCCTGGAGAATCCCAGGGATGGCGGAGCCTGGTGGGCTGCCGTCTATGGGGTCTCATAGAGTCGGACACGACTGAAGCGACTTAGCAGCAGCAGCAGCAGTAGCAGAAACATCAAAAACGAACTTGGCTGACTCCACGATCACCTATAGCTCTGGCCTTAGGAAATATCAGTGGGCTACCTATTCCATTCTTTGGTTTATTAATCCTGGTTTCTTTGTTTGTACTATTGGTTTCCATTTCCCTGCCTGATCTACCATATCACAGCCAAGCACCTCTACCTGGGTAATATGATTGGCTAAGTTTGCTGGGTCCAAGTTTCTGAGTCATCTCAAGACTTGATGCATTTGTTCAATTGTTTGGCTCCCTTTCAAGGCTTATTACTTTAAAAACAAAAGAACAAAACTATCCTAAAGCTGACCATTTTCTCTTACTACTGTCCCTCCTCCATTCATGTAATCTCTTTCCAAGTCACAAATCCCTTCCCTGTCTTTCATCCATCTCCCTTTCTAGAGCCAGTTTTTATTTTTATTTTTTTTTAATCTTGTACGCTACATCACCCACATCCAATGGCTCTTCTCCTTGACCATTAATCCCGGATGTGGAATCTTGTCAAATCTTATTTGAAATCAAAGTCCTCTTTATGCAGTCACTAAATCTCCTTCATCTTTCATGACAGGGATATCTTCAAGAACTCCCTCCGATTTGTTGAACATGACCTCCTCTGCCTGGGTCCTTGCAGCCTTCCTTCAATAAAGTGGGCTTCCCCAGGTGTTCTCCTACCAAATCTTTTCAGAATGTTTCCAAGAGCTCTTCTACTGCACACCCCTTCTATCCCTAAACAAACCAGATGTTACCATGCTGAACTCCTATCTCCCTGCTTGTCTTAAGAGGGATCTTGAAAGAAATATGAAGGATGGTCTGGCTATTTTCAAATCCTCGGGAATTACTTCCAAATAAATGAATTTCAGTTACTGCCTCTTTACTTTGTCTGTTCTTCCCATGATTGCAAATTAAAAAAAAAAAAAGAAAAAGGTAAAATGAATAGCCATGTGTTTTCTACTGCTTTATATGATGTACTTATATTATATCCTGCTTTTTTCCAAAGCTTGCCTCTAAGTCAGTTATCCTTAAATATAAACCTGAGAATTGAGGTTGCTCAATATATAACATTCCTTTCGATATATAATATGCCTGAATTTAGAATCGATTGAGAAGGGGCATAGATACATGAAGAATAAACCATCGCATTGAACACTTTGAGTAAGAGGATTTTCCATTGTTTTAATCCTACATTAGATACTTTTTCTATCCAATCTCTGGAACAGTTGGATAACACAGACTTCCTCCCTCACAGTAGTGAAGGGAAGTGAAGTGAAGTGAAGTCGCTCAGTGATGCCTGACTCTTTGTGACCCCATGGACTATAGCCCGCCAGGCTCCTCTGTCCATGGGATTCTCCAGGCAAGAATACTGGAGTGGGTAGCCATTTCCTTCTCCAGGGGATCTTCTTTACCCAGGGATCAGACCTGGGTCTCCTGCATTATAGACAGATTCTTTATCATTTGAGTCACCAGAGAAGTCCAGAGCCCACTGGACAGAGTCAAATGGACTCTCTCGGCATGCAGGCAGTTCCCAAAGAGAGGAGAGAGACACAAGGTCTGAGGCAAACACACCTATTTTATTTCTTCAAGTCTATCACTCAGGAAAGTCATTCCTCCTTGAAGAGTAAATGTGAAAGGCATGGGGGAGGGACCAAGAGAAGAGTTCCATTAGAGGGAAGTTCAGATAGCATGGGGTAGGGTCTTCAACAATGTGAGGTTGCATAAGAATTTGTTACTTGTTTTAAAATGCAAATTTTCAAAGCTCAGTCTGATTCAAGACCTGAGAATGGGCCAAAGGTATCCAAATATATAAAAGAACCCCAAATGATTCAGATGTAGGTGGCTTGTGGCCCCCACTCTGAGTAATAACATTGCACTGAAGTCTTAAAAGGTATTCTCTTAAAAAGGGCACTAAATAGTCAAGTGTTTTGGAGAAACTGGTTTAAAAAATGAAGCAGGTTTCTTTTTTGATTTATAGTATTATAAATACTTGAGAGAAGGATATGTGGTATTTTCCAAATTTCTTTTCAGAATATCTGTTGATCACCTGAGGGGCACTACTCCCTGTCTAACCCAGTTTGGAAAAGTGTGCATTGGGTGTCTAACACAAAAGAAGTAACAATTATAATCTGTACCGGTTAGGACACACCTGGAGTTCAGTTTGAGGTGCTATTACATTGTATGAGCATTGCTGAAAAAACCTGGGGCGTGTTGAAAGAAGAGCAGCTTGGATTTGTATTAGTTCCCAGTCATCTTACCTGAACAATGATTGAAAGAGACTGGAGAGTCTCCCAGGCTAAGATGGCAGCTCAGACATGCACATTTCAACTTACTCCCTGTCAAAACCCTACCAGAGACATGGGAAAGGGAGTCACAGGACTGGGAGATAAAGAGAGACAACAACAGCCATACTGGGAGCTGGAAAGCCTGCAGACCATGGTAAAGGAGTTGGCAAAACCAAGCCTCTGAATCCAAAACCAGAGGGGAGAAAGCTGGGCATCAACATGCTACCCATCCCAGATTACACAGAATGCACAGATGGAGAGGTCCACTCTCTCTTGAAACTGGGCACAGTGGTGGCAGTGAAAATAAGTAGGATTGGGTAAAAATTGCTGGCAAAGCAATCAGATCTCTGGATCTTCCAAAAGCTATGCCACTGGGTAACTGACCCTCCCAACCCCACGTAAGACTAGAGATTTAATCTTTAAGAAGAGTAAAACAGAACTTTGGATTGGGTGTTGGCTGGCACAGATGTTGGTGTAATTGAAAATGAAGGTATCCTACTGAAAACAAGTAGAGAATCAATCTCTGTATGTATTAAACGTCAAATGCTAGGTTCACCAGTCCTTTTTACCTCCAGTCCTGAGTCCTGTAGAATACCAATGTCCCAGGCAAGAAATTCAGAGAATATACTTTAAGGAAACTGATTATCCCAAATGGAAAGACAAAAACCAAGACTTCGCTGCAATACAGCCAAGCAGATCACCCTGCATGGAAGCTCAAAGTCAGAAAGCCTCATCACAGATGGCTATAACAAGATTTTCAGTCCCACAGACAGTTTCAGAACGTTGCAGGTCCCCACTAACAGGCAGTATCAATTTCTCCTCTTCTTGAGACTGAGTGAGATTTTGGGACTTCTTCAATAAATGGACTATGTTTCATGATTTTTTAGGCTAAGTCATAAAAGGTGATGCGGCTTCTGCCTGGCCCTTTCTTTGGATTCTTGCTCTGAGAATCTTGCCATCATGCTATGAGGAAGCCCAAACTTGCCTCCATGAAGAGAATGAAGCCCCCAGCCAAAAGCTAACATCAACCACAAGATCCATGAGTGATGCATTACAGCCCCCGGCATTGGAACTTTTCTGCTGAGGCCTTTGTTAGTGTGAAGCAGAAAGGCCATCCTTGTTCTGCCTGAATTCCTGACCCACAGAATCCATGAACATAACAAATGGCTGTTTTACTTTTATTTATTTTTGGCTGCACTGTGAGCCTTGTGGAATTTTAGTTCCTTGACCAGGAATTGAACCCGTGCATCTTGCTGTGAAAGTTCAGAGTCCTAACCAATGGACCACCAGGGAAGTCCCACAAATGGTTGTTTTATTAATCACTATGCTTTGCATTAATTTGTTATAAAGCCCTTAGTATAATAACTGGAATAAGCATTAATTAAACATTTAAACTGTAATTATTTCGGAGGTTATCTTCCCTAAACATTTCAAGATCCTTAGAAGAAGCAATTTGCCATCTTGGAATTTATAAGAATTGTGTTTGTGTGTGTGTATGAGGAGCAGGGAGATGAGATTATCATGGACTGTAAGTGGGTACAGTACTTGGTATGATCCATCATTCTTTTAAAAGCTTTTGTGGAATTTGAAACTATTTTCTTCTCTCTTTGATTAAAATAAATCATAGAGGATGAGACATGAACTCATTATGAGAATAATAAGTTTCAGGATTTTGTAAAATGAAGAGAAAGTTTTGAATATCCTGAATAGGAATTCAAAGACTACTTATAATACATTCCAGAGCCCAGCAACTTTTTTCATATTGCCTGCTGTTTAGGATTATAGTCATCACTGCTGCGTTCAGTTACAGGTGGGGACATTATTTTGGAAACCTCTCTTTGTATTGTCTTTGTAACCTAGATCTATTGCCCATGACATTTTAGCTATTTAATAACTCTACTGTTCCAGCAGAGCCTCCCCAAGGAGTACTTCAAGCTCCCAGTGTCCACCAACCTAAGCTCTCCGTAGGAGCAATGAAGAACCACAGGTGCAAGAAATCTGAGGATTCCTTCTCCGAGGGGTCTCCCTTCAGTCAGCTCTGTTTTTGTCTTAAAATAGATCTTAGGCTCTATGGAGTAGTTAATCTTAGAAATTCAGAAATAGAAGATTAACCCCCAAAGATTAAGTGATTTTTCTAAAATATGTTAATTCCATGTGATTGCTAATTTATTACCATCTATCCTTAAGATGAATGACAATTTATCCTGCAAACTTCATATCGATTCTTTTCACCAGGTAAGAACAAAAGATTTCCTTCTGAGTAAGGAAAACACATATCTTTTCTCCAAATGAACAATAGAAAATAAAACCATGTTTATGTAGCTTATAAAAGGTGTGAAAGGGATTCTGAAGTTCCGTGGCTTACTCATCTGATGTCACGTTTTTCATTTGAGAGAATATTGTTTCCAGCTTGTGCTTATTATAAAAATAGGATTCCAAATATTTATGGAAATAAAAAATCGTTTGTCAGTCTCTCTCTTCCCAAAAAGATTTAAGGTTACCAAATCACTGGCAAAATCTTATTGATTCAAGAGATACTTACTTTTAGGTTACTTTTTGCTAGGCTTTTGATTGGTTCTGGAGAGACAAAGTCAAGATAATTACACATGGAATGTGCCTTCAAAAAGTTTACAGTGTAATAGGGAGTTGGGCTTTTATAAAAACACTTAAAATGTAAGATATTAATAGAAAGTGAGATGGATCATGCTGAAGGCGGAGACACACTTGAGTGAGAGTTAAGAAGAGGGAGAGAAGTTTTGCAGCTGGTGGTAAGAAAGCAACATCGTGGGATAAAGGAAAGAAGAGTCAGAGAAAAGTGTTTTCACGCTGAAAGTGGGCTTTAAACCCCTCCAACCCCCATCCCCCGCCCCTGCAAAGGATTTTTTAAAGTGAACTATAAAGCTTCAGTTTGTCTGTAACATCCAAACTAGACGTACATCAGTGAGGATATTTTTAAAAAGGCGATTCCAGGGCTTCCCTGGTGGCTCAGTAGTAAAGAATCTGCCTGCCAATGCAGGAGACATGGGTTCAATCCCTGGTCTGGGAAGATCCCACAGCCCATGAAACAACTAAGCCTGTGCCCCACAACCCTTGAGCCTGTGCTCTAGAGTCTGGGAGCCACAGCTACTGAAGCCCATGCACCCTAGAGCTCATGCTCTGCAACAAGAGAACCACCACAATGAGAAGCCTGTGCTCTGCAACTAGAGAGTAGTCCCTGCTTGCCACAACTAGAGAAAAGCCCTCGCAGCAAGAAGACTCAGCATGGTCAAAAATAAATAAATAAAATAAATTTTAAAAAGAGGATATCCCTGGACCCTCACCAGACCTAAAGACCCAGCCTCCATAGAGGCAGATGTGGGCAGTCATGTTTTTAATAGTTTCCTCTTGGGATTCTGGTTGTGGCTGGATTTGGGAATCTCTGGGATGAAGTGTAGGGTTCACAATAGGGAATGTTGGAGATAAAGTTGGGAAGGCTGATTGGTGCCAAATACCAGAGGGCATTGACTTCCAGAAGGCATGTGGGTTTCATTCATTAGTTAGTGGGATGCCAAGAGAGAAGGCAAGACCCTTGAGTAATGAAGTAACAGATCAGTGTGGTGCTTTAAGAACAGTGATCTGCTGGCGTGTGGAAGATGGGCTAAGAAGGAAATCTGATGTAGAGAAAATAATTCGGTGCTGCCTGTAATTTCTCATGACAAAGTAACTAAAGCACAAACTTTAGGAGCAGCTACATCAGAACTGCATGGATGCATTTCTAATCTCACTCTTTTCTTTTAGTTCTTATAACAGCTCTTTGATCTTACATCCCATTGAAGACACTCTCAGTGAACACCTAAACACTCCTGACCCAATGTCTTGCTTTTTGGTTAAAATACATTGTGTTTCAATGTGTGGATGGTATTTGTTGCCATTATTTTTTATACATTTACTTGTTTATTTATTTTTGGTTGCACAGGGGCTTCATTGCTGCGTCCAGGCTTTCTCTAGTTGTGGGGAGTGAGGGCTACTCTCTTGTTGTGGAGCATGGGCTCTAGGCCTGTTGGTCTCAGTAGTTGTGGCACATGGGCTTAGCTGCCCCTTGGCATATGGAATCCTCCCGGACCAGGGATTGAACCCATGTCCCCAGCATCGGCAGGCAGATTCCCAACCACCGCGCCATAAGAGAAAGTCCGCTGCCATTATTTGAAGGAACAAAAAGGTATGTTAAGGCCATGGAGTCTTCTGGACTGTGGAATGCTTAGGAAGGTCCCAACTCTGGATGCAACTGATTCCTTACCAGGAATGGTAGAAGCTGTTGAATTTCTGTAACTGCCCAGCACATTGCATGAAAGCGGGCATATAGGAATCACTTACAAAGTTTCAGTTATTGATTTGAGCTCCAATTCCAGTTTTTGAAGTGTTTGATCCTGTTCCTTGATTCTCTTGAGAAGTCCGGAAATGTTTTTCTGACACATATCCTCTCTGATAACCCTTCCTGTGCAACCCGCCCCCCACTCCTGTGGCCTGGCAGCATGTTCTCATAGACTTAATGGACTCTGATTATCCAGGTCTTCAGATCTCACCAAGTAGTCCCTTTTGAGGATCACAAAGAAGCCTGGGGACTTCTTGTTGGAATCACCTTGCTTTTGAACACACTGCACCTATTTGGGAAAAGGCTCAAATGTTTGGCATATTGGGCTTCCCAGATGGCTTCCCAGTGGTAAAGAATCTGCCTGCCAATGCAGGAGGTTCGATCCCTTATTGTTAACCTTTCATGTGAATCCTTCAAGCAGGTAGAAGCAGATAGTCCTAGCTGTATACAGGAACATAATTAAAAAGAAGAGAAAGGAAAGGCAGTGTCCTTTTAAATGAAAACATCAGAGGAAGAAAAATGGTTATCTGTCTCAAAAATGTATTGGTTTAATAAATTCACGTTAAACGTAACCAAAAAGAAAAAAGAATAAAATGCAAATTAACCTTGAGAAGAACTTAAGATCATCTACTGTGATCTCTACGGTGCTTGTTATGGGCTAAACTGTCAAAGTGAACGTGTTAGTTGCTTAATTGTCTGACTTTTTGTGATCCCATGGACTATAGCCCACCAGGCCCCTCCATCCCTGGAATTCTCCAGGCAAGAATCCTGGAGTGGGTAGCCATTCCCTTCTTCAGGGGATCTTCCTGACCCAGGGATCCAACCTGGGTCTCCTGAATTACAGGCAGATTCTTTACTGTTTGAGCCAGCAGGGAAGATAAACTGTGTTCCCCCTAAAATACATATATTGAAGCTCTAGCCCCAAGTACCTCGGAATAAGACTGTATTTGGACTTAGGGTTTTTAAAGAGGTGATTAAGTTAAAATAAGTCTCTTAGGGTAGATTCTAATCCAAGAAGAATGCATGTAGACATAGAGAAACTTCAGGGATGTGTGCAGAGAAAGGAATGACGATGTGAATACATGGGGAGAAGGAAGCCATATGCAAGCCATGGATTTTGTTGTAAAGGGGAGCAAAGCTCTAGTTAATTAACCTGCACCAGTAATACCATATTCCATCAAATCTAGAACACCATCAATTGGAGCACACAGCATTATTTTATACACCAACAAAAAAGAATAAATACTGATAAGTAAACTGTAATACACTATGAATGGTAAGATGCCTTAAATTCCAGAATAGTTCAAAAGTCAAAAAGTGTATCTTTTTTTTTTTTTTTTTTTATTATAATCAGATCTTTATTTAAATATCCAATCTGCCAACTTAGCGTTTTCCACCAACTCGAGGAGCAGAAACCTTCACAGGCTTCACAATCTTTTGCTTAGGTGCTGCCTTTGTGGGAGCCTTTGCAGCAGCCATTGCTGTCTTTTTAGATGCTTGCTTAGCCTTTTTTGCTTCCTTGGCAGCCCTGATAGCTTGTTCTCGTTGAGCCTTCCTAACTTCAGGTTTCTGATTCCTCTTGGCCATTATATCAGCAAGAGAGGCACCAGTTATGGCCCTCTGGAATTTGACTGCACGGCGAGTTCTTTTCTTTTGAATTTCTTCCGACTGTCCCTTTTTGTGTTTTCTTCTGTAGAGGACAGTCCAGTTGATCTGACGAGGATTCCTCTTGGAAAGGAATGCCGACTCACATTTTGCATTAAGAAACTGGAAAACCTTTCCGTCGGTTCGGGCGTAGCGCCTGCCGTGTCCTGGGTAGATCTTGTACCCGCTGAAACTGCACAGCTCGACCTTCATGGTTGCTAGTGCTGGGGAAAAGGAAAGATGGCGAAGAGAAGCAAAAAGTGTATCTTAAAGTGAATGACATGAGATATAGAAGCACAAAAAAATCACTTAATGAGCAAACTTAAAAAAAAAAATATATATGTCGCAAAGCACGGTAACTACCTGAGGTCTGCTGAAATCACTCTGCCCTTTAAGTTGCTAATACATTCACTCATACGCCAAATATGTGATGGATGGGGCCAGGATGTGTAAAGTTCATCTCCAAATTTCTGAGACTTCAGAAGCACATCCATCCCATGCTAAATTTCTGTTCTCATTTCTGTGTTCCACACTGAGCATGGCCTCTTTTCCTCCTTATTTTAAAATATTTATTGCATCTTATTTTCATGTGTATCCAATTTTATTAGAAGTTTGTGGCAACAGAAGTAGTGAATATTGCAGAACTTAAAAGTCTTTTGCCTCATAACATAAAGAATTTCCTTCCAGCTGATATTTCCATATTATATTCCTCATCTATTAGGTCTGTTTTCTCTTCAACTCCTCTCCTCTGTTGTCATATACACTCCAATTTTGCTGTCTTTGACTCCTGACTGCTTCAGGGAGTTCATAACTTTTAAAAAATCTAACTTTTTTTTTTTTTTTTAAAGCAGCTTGTTAGTATATTTACCCCAGAAAGATATTATGCTTGTCTCCCTTGGAGGCAAAAAGAGGCACATTGTATTTGTATTTGTCATTGCTGTACTTTTGGTATAATAGACAGTAAAAGGCACAAATCTTAAGTATTCAATTTGATGAATTTTGACAACTGTGTATATTAATGTAAGTACCAGCTTAAACAAAATTTAGAGTAGTTTCAGAAAGTCTCCTGTGTCCCTTTTCGATTAATTAACAGCCCTCCCCCCACCGGTAACCACTTCCTGATTTCTATCACCATAGATAAGTTTTGTCTAACATTGTACTTCGCATAAGTGGAATATGTGTGTTCTTTTGTGTCTGAACCCTTTTGCTTAACAAGGCTTTGAAATTCATTCCTGAATTAGTAGTTCATTCATTTTTATTGCTGAGTATGATTCTATTCCATAGATATAGCTCTATCGTTTCTCTGTTCTCCTATGGATGAACTTTGGGGTTGCTTTCTGTTTTTTGCTATCCTGAATATTCTCATCAGCGTCTTTTTGCAGGCATAAGATTTTCTGCTGTGAATTTTAAATTTGCAGTAACTTTTCCCTGCTTCTCAAGAAATAAGTAAATTTCCCTAAGCCATCATCAAAATCGACAACTAATACCACATGTAGTTTTCCCAGGACGTGGTAATGAAGGCATGAATTTAGAGTGATTACTGTTCCAGAGATTTTCATGAATATCTAAACTTGTGATTATTGTGTATGCGACTGTTTCCAGAGGCTCTTCTTTTATTCCCAAATGATATTTTGTCGTAGGTTGCCTGATGGCCTTTGCTGTCCAAATTCTCTTTATCTGAATTCTTGCTATCTAAATGCAGGTACTGAATAGATGCAGATAGGGTTTTTTTTTTTTTTTTTTTTTTTTGAGGTGGTCTCACATCTCTCAGTATCTCAACTCTCATTCCTGTCTACCTGAAACCCAGGGCCACTCTGATTTGGATACTGTGCTTCACAGCACAGTGAGATTAAACTTTTCCAGGTCTGAATGGAACTTTCTAGTGCCAGGATGGCTAAGCTTCTGTTTAGAAGCTTACTTAAGCTTGCCATGCTTACTTAAGCTCCATCCACCACCTTCCAGTGAAGAATCCTGGCAATGCTTTCACTGGAGACCTCAGTGGTCTAATCGTGCAACCTTGAGTGAGTTACTGTGCTTTGCTCTCTGAAGGATGGAATCACGGCTGCGTGCACCACAGAGGTATGAGGAACACGTGTGACTTATTGTATGTAAAAGCTCAAGCATCCTTAGGACTTCTGCTGGGCCTCACTCTTATTTCTGGCTCATCTTTGTTTGCCTCTCTAGATGCTTCCCCCACCCTCCACTTCACTCACTTCAGCTCCCAAAAATTGACCTCTCCAGAGTGCATCACCCAAGTTATCTTCCTTGACTCCCAGTTACCAGTTGGTTTCAGCCAATGGGAGACATAGTAAGGTACTGGGGACAAGGAGAAGAATCAACCTTGAATATTCATTGAAAGGACTGATGCTGAAGTTGAAGCTCCAATACTTTGGCCACCTGATTCGAAGAGCCAACTCATGGGGAAAGACTCTGATGCTGGGAAAGATTGAAGGCAGGAGAAGAGGGGGATGACCGAGGAGGAGATGGTTGGATGGCATCACTGATTCAATGGACGTGAGTTTGAGCAAACTCTGGGAGATAGTGGAGGACAAGGAAGCCTGGGATGCTGCAGTCCACGGGGTTGCCAAGAGTCAGACATGACTGAGCAACTGAACAACAACAACAATTCCTTTCGAGTCCTTTCCCTTCTGCCTTGACTGGATCCCTTCAGGTCTAGAAGTCCTTATGGCTTCCTATTACTTTTAGTCCCCAAGAGCTCCCATTCTTGGCAGGTTTCTGCTTACAGTGTGTTCAAAGGTTTAAGTCTTTGCTTCAGTCTTCTGAGCTACTCCTTTAAGTCTGCTATCACTTTTCTTCCAGGGCCTTGACTGGTGCCCTCTCCCAGGCCTGCAGGTGGTGGTGTTTGCCCCCTCATGTAGTTTGCTGCTTAAGAGACTGTATGTCCATGCAGCAGCAGCAGCATGTCTGAGCCAGAGGAATCCACCTTTTGGAGCCTGGCTTTGTGCAGCCTTATTTTGTTTATGTGCTGAAAATAAGGAGAATGTCATTCTTGAAAAGGGATTTCTTTTTTTTTTTAAACTTTGGGCCAGGCACTCCTTCCCTCCCTCTCCTCCAACACACACACCTAAAAAAAAAATAAGAAAGAAGATGATGCTCTGGCTTGTATTTATGAGGGAGTTAGGCATGCTGTTCTCCTTTCAAAGCTCTTCACATGGAAAGGAAACTGGCCTTGACATTTACACAGTCCAGGAGAATTCCAAATAGAATTTGGACAGATTGGGAAGTTACCATCTTGGAGTGTGTGGGGAAAACAATCCTGGTGGGAAGACGTGGTGACATATATGAGACAATCCATAGATGTTAGGAATGCGCTGCTTTGTATGTGCGTCTCCACTCCACGATCCGATGGGATTGCCAAAAATATGCATATGTTCTTTATGATATCACATGAGGAGGCCATCCAATTAAAGCACTCCCCAATAAATGCAAGGAGTATAATTTCTGAGTATATTTATGATTGCTTAATGTCAACAAAAGGGTCTTTTAAACATAGCACATGCCTTCCCCAGCACTCGCAGATCAGGCTAAACACATCCAAATGCACGAACCATAAAAGAAGGAAGAGGCAGTGTCGGCACCGACCTCTTTGGTTTCTGCATCTGGCCAGCGTCCACTGGGAGAAATGTAAGTCAGAGTTTACCACATGGATTACAAATGTGCTGAATTGCAAGAATGATTATTAAATGAAAATATCCATAGCACCTGCAGCTTGTCCTGGAAAATTCCCCCCGGGCATTGTGGGTGCTTTTTTAAAAATTTTTTTTTTTTGAGAGGGGAAAAAAAGTGAGACAGGGTGAGATGCAAATGGCAACTCCAGCTGCTTCTGGTAGCAGCTCCATCGATGTTCCTGAAGGGTTTGCAGGGGCTGGTCAATCAATCTGAGCTGCTTCCATTCCCAGCACGAGTGTGGTGAGGGAGGGGCTTGGGGAATATCATTAGCCTCTTTCCTTTGAGGTTTGGATGATCAAGAAAATGAAAATAATAGTAATGTAAATGGCAAGTGCTTTTGAAAACAAAGCACATCAGTGCAGGAGGAAGCATGAGACTGGCTCCGTCGCTCGGGCCCAGCGGTAGTGTTTATTCTGTGATAAGGTCAGGGCTTCTTCTGGAAGCAGAAACTGAGCAGCTATGTGGATTTTGTTGATTTAATACATGATTGTGTATATATATAGAACATTCTGGACATATGTAATATTTGGCTGTGTTTCAATTAGCTCCTGTGTGTGTGTGTGTGTGCATGCCCATGCATGTGAAAACAAACAAAAAATAAAGTTAAAGAAAACTCAATGAGGTGGTTAATTTCTGGAATTTGACATCGCAATACCTAGAGTCATTTACCACTCGAACCCTATAAGGACCTGGGCAAGTCACTTCACCTTTCTGAGCCTGTCTTCCCTCACATGTAAAATTGGGATGATGCTTAAGCCCACACTTATCCCACAAGTAGCTGTCAGAATCAAATGAGGTTCTTTGTGTGAAGATGCTTTGAATATGGTAAATCACTAAGTATCAGTTGTTACTATCACAAAGAATTTCCTGCTGCTAAAAAATCTCACATGTAGGTATAACTCAATCAGATGTGTCAACATAAATATGGTTTGCACATACCTAGAAATTGTAATCTGGCCAGAACACCTCACCTTTAGATAATCTCTTTTTGCTTGTCTCCTAGTAAAGAGACTGCATCCATTTAGGTTTCTGTTCAGGGTTGGAGCTGCTGCTGCTGGTAAATTGATGGAAAATATACTTGTATTTTTTTTCTGAACTGAGCTTTTGTAGTACAGATATGACATACATCTTTAAAGAGTTTTAAAATGGAAGTGTTTGCACCTCTTTTCTTCCCCCAACCTCCCTTCCCACCTGCTGCCAACAAGTACAGACATCTCTAGTGTCCCTCGGGCCCTGGGGTTCATGGTGCTGATTGAGATGACTGGTGAAAAGAGGACCGAAATGAGCTGAAAAGCTAACCTGACTTGCCGTATAGAAAAGCCAGAGGGTGACTTTCCTGGTGATCCAGTGGCTAAGACTCCAATGCAGGAGGCTGGGGTTCGATCTCTGGTCAGAGAACTAGATCCCACATGCCACAACTAAGACCCAGTGCAGCCAAATAAATAAATAAATAAATAAATAAACTCTATCCTTAATTAAAAAAAAAAAAAACAAGAAAACAAACACACAAAGTATAAGAAAAAAAGCCAGAGAAAAAGCAGAGATGTAGATGTAGAGATGGGGGGAAGATGGCATTAGAAAAGGTGAGAGCCATTGAAACATTTGGGGGCAGTTTTGAGATAGTGAGAAAAGAGATTTTGTGAAGATTGCCATGCTGTGATGAGTAATATTTTGGAAAGAAAATGGTTTAAATCAAATTTTGAAGATTCCTCCCCCCGCCTCCCCTTACATTGTGCATTGCCATCCCCGCCCCCTTGTCCTTTTCTCAGACTTCAAGAAATAAAGTATTTTGGACTGTGTTTTCAATTTCTCTTGAATGCCAGTTTTAGATTTCTTCTCAATTCAGCTGTATGTTGAGCTGGAACACTAGGTAGCCAGGCTTTCTGTGGGTTATATAAAGATAGGCTTTAAATGGCCATTATAAGAATTTTAACATATATTTTGATGTTACATAGACAATAGATTATATTTTCAGTTATGGAAAGATTCTGGCTTTTTGTTGAGGATTGTGTGGTAAAATGAGGAAAAGCAAATGCAGAAGACATATGTGAATCTATCCGTATCTTCATAGCAAAATGTGGACTGTCAGAAGACTGAGAAAAAGCCAACAACTCAGGCCTATTGGGAAGTTCCTCATCACAGTGCAGACCCTCTCTACAAGTAATCAGACACCTTTCCTGCTGCCCTGAATCTTGAACTCTTTAAAGGTTGTCCTCACACCACAGTCTGTTCCAACTGGATGAGACTGTTGGGAGCATTACTTATATTCCCTCATTTCTTTTTTTTTTTTAATTCCCTCATTTCTTATAGAGAACATTCAAACACAAACTGACTTTGAAGGACTGACTCAAGGACAAATAATGAGCTAGAAGCATCTGATCCCAGGGGCTTCCCAGGTGGCGCTAGGGGTAAAGAACCCTCTTGCCAATGCAGGAGACACAGGAGATATGATCCCCTGGAGAAGGGAATGGCTACCCACTCCAGTATTCTTGCTTGAAGAATTCCATGGACAGAGGAGCCTGGTGGGCTACAGTCCCTGGGATCGCAGAGAATCGGACATGACTGAAGTGACAGCACATGTCTGATCCCACAGTTTAGTGTTCTTGGGACCACCTCATTCTTTCCTTCAAAGGATCCTCATAAAGATCCACAAGCCCAGGGCTCATCTAAAAGAGATGCCCCAGAGAGGTGGATGGTGGAGATGGTGTGGTTCTCGCCACGCGCTGGAACCTCATGACAGAGGTATCTGCTATATCGTCCCCCATCCCACTCTGTACCCTCAACAGAAGTAAGGGGCTGCAGGATGCGGTGTGTGGGCCTCCTGCTGGGAAGGCTTCCTCTACTTGATGAATCCATCTCTAGGAAATGGCCATCCCTGTCTGTCTTACACGGGGCCTGCAGAGTTATGTTCATAATCTCCCAGTCCGTTAAACTGAGATTTCACACCTGCAATGTTCACCTCTACATAATATGCACACTCAGCATTAGACAGGAAGTAAGCTTAAGGCTCTTTCAATGACTGCACATAATGATACATAGGGTTCCGTTTTTCTTCTTATAACAGATTGGCAAAAGCTTGAGCTGACTTGAGTGTAATGTGGCTGGAAAATCACAGCTTGAAATTTATAAATATGAAATCTTTTTCAAATCTTTTTCCTATTGCTAAAAATTCATTTTCTAGGTTCAGTGAGAAGAACTTCACTCATAATGGGCTTTAAAAGAAAAAGTACAAATGTAGTACATTTCCTGACTATAATCAAACTGGAAACATCATGTAAACATCTAGCTCTTATATTTTAGCTCTTCTGCTTTAAATTGCAACCTTCCATCTCTGAGTTATGTGCAAACCAAAGTGAGGACCGTGGGAAAAAAATGTCTGGCTTTGTTCAAGTTAGAGTGCTTGAATATTGGCAGGAATTAGAGATTGATGGAGTCATGGGAAATCATGAAAAATCATTTTGTATAATTGCCTCTCCTCCTGTATCCCATCCCTATTATGCATGACTCTATTTATTGAAGTTCCTTGGAAATTTCTTCTGGGTTTTAAAGGGAACAGGAGATTACTCTTGCTTTTGATGACCCAGTAGAGTATCCAATAATACTTAGAGAAAAAAATACATAAGTGTTTTCCTTACGTCTAACCTAATTTCTAAGTAAACCCTTCTGATTCTTATTATGATGTTGTAATTTGTGATGGACATAACCTCCTGCAAGAACAACTAGAAGCTTGATTTAAAAAATGTCTCCAAAGGCATGAGGGAACTATTGACACAACAAGGACTTGAGGGCACAGATCCTGGAGAGAAAGGAGATTCAATGAGATGAGCACACTCATTTCCTACTCAGAGCACTTGACAATTTGGAGTATGGCGTAAGAGATTGAGAAGTGAGTCAGAGAACCTCTGTCATGGGCAGGAAGGTGGTAGAGTGTTAGGAAACATTAAGGGCTTAGAGAGCAAAAAATTGGAAATCTGGGCCTTCAAGTCAGCTAAGTTTGAGGGCCAAGAAAGGGGGGAAGGTGCAGAGAAGTGAGCCTGGCATTTGACACCAGCTTTTCCTCCAGGCATTTGACAAGTTGTGTGGAGCAAGAGACTGCAAGGCTAAAGAGAAAGCAACTAACTGAAAAGCAGAGCAGATTATATGATGCTAAGAAAAAAAAAAATAGAGTTTAGAACTTGGAAGAGAGGAGGGAACCAATGCAGACACTCCAGGCTCTCAGCTGAGACTACTGGAGGGTGATATTCTGTACGCAGAAGCCAACCAGAGGTAGACCAAGCCCTTCAACGATGCAATCCAGTCTCAAATCAATTCAATCTCAGATTAGACTGAGACCATCTGTCTCCTTCCGTCTTCCAAAAGAGAGGTTGAATCCTCTCTGTAAGAAGATGATAGCATCCAAAGCATGAACATTTTAATACATAATAACTGACATTCAATTAAAAATGATCAGGCATATAGATAAACAGTATCAATCAGTAAATAGACAAGAGAACAGGTAGTATAGATATTAGAATTATTAGATATGGTTTTGAAATAATTGTGATATGTTCAAGACAGTAGATGGCAATATAGAGAATTTTATGGTAGAATGTGAATCCGTATAATCAAATGGAAATCCTGGAACTGAAAATTCTAATGTCTGATATTAAAAAGTGAATAGATGAATTTAGTGGCAGACTGAACAGAGCTGAAGAGGAGTTCAGTAAGCTTGACAATTGGTTAGTAAAAAGAATATTTAGAGTGAAGCATGGAGGCAAGAAAGGTAAGAATTAAAGGAAAGAATATAGAAGACACAAATATGGTAAAAAAAAAAATCTAATACAGGAGGTTTCTAAATCTCTGCACAGTTGACATTTTGAGTCAAATGATTATTTGTTTTGGGGCATTTTTGCTGTGCATTTGTAGACACTCAGTTGTGTTTGACTCTTTGCCACCCCATGGACTGTAGCCTGCCAGGTTCCTCTGTCCATGGAATTTTTCAGGCAGGCGTTCTGGAGTGGTTTGACATTTCCTACTCCAGGGGGTGTCTTTCCAACCCAGGGATTGAACCCACATCTCTTGCATCTCCCGCATTGGCAGGCGGATTCTTTACCACTAGCACTACCTGGGAAACCCAATGGAAGTGGGAGATGAGATAATAACAAATAGTTGATTAAGTCAAAGAAGGAGAACAAAGAATATAATAAATGGGCCAAATGAAAAACAAACATTAATATGGCAAATATAAACCCAGATATATAGCAATTATGTTAAATGTAAATGGCCTATATAGTCTAACTAAAAGGTGTATCAGAGTAGATTTTATCAAAAATCCAACTGCCTAAGGGAGATATACTTTAAATGTTACTGTTCAGTCTCTACGTCGTGTCTGACTCTTTGTGACACCATAAATTGTAGCAACCAGGTTCCTCTGTCCTCCACTGTCTCCCTGTGTTTGCTCAAATTCGTGTCCATCGAGTCAGTAATGCTATCCTGTTGTGTGGTTTCCCATATTTTATTTTTTCTCCACAAGGTCTTATGATAAGTTTCTGTCATTTAGGTAAACTTAATACCTCAAAAGAGCTTAACCCTTAAGCCAAGTAATGGAAAAGGCTAGAGAAGATGGCATTTTCCTGGGAAGGTAGAGGAGACAAGACTGTGTGAGAAGATGGAGGTTTTAAGATCAGTAGAGCCTCTCTTTGTGGCATTAAGGATGCTTCCCATCCTTGGTGGTGGGGGTCAGGGGGCAGGGGGAGGGAGTGCCCTCAGAGGCATTCAAGTTAATGCAGAGTACATTGTAGCCATCATCATCAGTGTTATTTTTTTTTAATCAGTGTTATTTTAATAATTTTATTGCATTTACTTTTTTTAATGAGGATTGAATGAGTTAACACAGCATCATGCATGATATTCAATGGAGATTTCTTTTCCTCTTGCCTTTGAGGAAGAATGCGAACAAGACTCAGAAGGTGGCTAGAAAGAAGGTTCAATTGAGAATAAGCAATTTTTTTCTAGCTTAGAAAGAGATATCATTTACATCATCAAAAAACAGACACCTTTTTAAGGAACTACATTCTCCACTCTGATACAAATCTTCTACTATAGCTCAGTCAGCACCTACTCTGGACCCCCGATAGCCACACACAGTCCTTCCTCTACATCAGTGGTTCTCAAATGGTGGTCTGTGGACCAACAGCATGTAGACCTATTAGAGAAAACCCTTGGAACCTCATCCCAGGCCCACTGAATTAGCATCCCCAGTGACCCAAGAATCAGTTTTAACCAGCGCTGCAGGTCATGGGTGTACAATCAAACTGGAGTACCACTGCTCCATCTTTTTGCTAATGGAGTTTCCCCCAACTTGAGATGCTCCACTGGCTTCTCTCTCCATATTCAATGTCTGAAGCCAGCCTCTCAATCTGCTTTCTCTAGGAGGTTATCCTAAACTTCCTGAGGCCAAAGGAATTTCTGCTGTCTTGCAGAAATGTCAACACTTTTAAGCTAAAAGAAAGAAAGTGAAATTCTCTCAGTTGTGCCTGACTTTTTGTGACCCTATGGCCTATACAGTTCATGGAATTCTCCAGGCCTTTCCCTTCTCCAGGGGATCTTCCCAATGCAGGGATTGAACCTAGATTTCCCACATTGCAGGTGGATTCTTTACCGGCTGAGCCACTGCGGAAGCCCAAGAGTACTGGAGTGGGTAGCCTATCCCGTCTCCAGCGGATCTTCCTAACCCAGGAATCAAACCAGGGCCTCCTGCCTTGCAGGTGGATTCTTTACCAGCTGAGCTACTAGGGAAGCCCTACAATTTTAAGTTGTTCTCTAAATGGTTTCATGTGTGTGAGACAATAAGGACTGATGCTGAAGATGAAGGTCCAATATTTTGGCCACCTGATGCAAAGTGCTGACTCATTGGAAAAGACCCTGATCTTGGGGAACAACAGAGGGCAGGAGAAGAAGGGGGTGACAGAGGATAAGATGGTTGGATGTCAGCTCTGACTCAGTGGAGATGAGTTTGAGCAAAGTCTGGGAGATAGTACAGGACAGGGAAGCCTGGTGTGCTGCAGTCCAAGGGGTTGAAAAGAGTCGGACATGACTTAATGACTGAAAACAACAAATGGTTTCATGCATGTGAGACAATAACCCTGTATATTCCTTTACAGGAAGATTTTTGCAACCTTCTTTTCATCCTTCTACAAGTACAAAGTAATTTTCTGCATTGAATTGAAATCACACAAAACTACTTTGTCTTTGCAAGGAAAATAATGATAATTTCCTTTAAGGTCAGGAATAACATCCCACAAATGGCCTTTTGTCTTCTTCCTGCCTGGGATGTAGAATCTAAGCCCTAGGTAAACGGATCTTGAAGGCCTCTCTCCCATCACTTAAGAATATTCTCCTACACCTCCAAACATGCCAGGGAAGCTTTCTTTCTTCTCTTAAGACTTTAGGGTATGATTGCAGTTTCCAAAGTGTGGCTGCAGTTTTAATAGAGCCTCTGAGCAAAGGAGATAAGGCTTGAAAGTCTCCACCAATTTGCCTGTTCCCTTTAAGACCTTAAGAAACTCTTTGGGCCCATTAAAATGTTTTCCTTTAATTTTTAATTTTTGTTTTACGATAAGGCTAATTAAAGCAACACCTGTTTGGAATGATACAGTTGGTGCTGGGTCAACATTTCCATTGGTTTATAATCCAGCTGTGAAAACTCAATTTGAACTAAAACTTGGGTGTATAATATCCAAACCCAGGGGGATTCAAAAGAAACACTAATATACCAGTGTGCGTATTAGGGGGCAAAACAAATAGAAGCAAAGTGGTTTCAGGTGCTCTTTAGCACTTGCGTAGTAAGCGAAAGGTTTTTACGACCATGGTTTGTAGGCCTTCGGCTCATGTAGGTAGGATGCCTTTGGGTATTTAAAAGGAATGAAAACAGGCCAGTTAGTTCATGTGAAATACTAGCTACTGTGTGCGCGTGGTAATGAGGCTTCTCTCATCAGAGGGGTCTTAGGACCTGAAATGACTGTGCTCATGTTTCTCTGGATTTAAGACCACCTGGAGATGTCCTGGTGTGATGGATGACAGTATGCCTTGAAGACCAATGGGCTGCTTTCTGTCCCCCCTCTTCTGTTGGGAGGCTGAAGCAGAGATTTATTTGCATGTCCTGTAAAGAAACTGGAACTTGGGTTCAGGCTGGAAATAACACTACAGACTAGAACTTGCCCTACAGTGGTTCCCAAACACTTTTTAATACCTACAGAGAGACCAATAAATAAAGCAGATAAAAGGGGAGCTGCTCAGATTGAATTAATCGGAGAGCCAAGAGTCTCTACCTGGCTCAGCTCAAAGACTCTTGGGAGAGGGAGAGGCCTGGTGGGACCTCTCTGGTTATGAGAAGCCTAGTTGGAAAACTGCTATCCTGCCAATGACATGAGCAGGTGACCCGACTTTAAGCTTTATTTTGATATGCTCCTTTGAAGAAGTTTGGTTAGTTGATAATGAGAGGTAAAATAAGTGTTTAGCAGGCTTTGCTTGAATAGACCTTCAAGAAAGCCTTAAGCTCCAAAGACTGGTGGAGACCAGCGTTCTGATTCCAGCTGACCCCTTGAAGTTTTCTGAGTGTGGATCTTGTGTAAGTCCCTGAGTTCCAGGACTTTTTTTTCCTGAGAAATAGGGATGAGAATTTTTGCTAAGTTCATAGTTTCTTTTTTTTAAAAGGGAGATGGGGAATCAAATAAAATGATAAATTTTAAATTATTCTACTGTTAAAGCCATTCAGAGGGTCTAAGATGAAGTAGAATGTATCCTTCTGTACCATATCAGAAGGATAAGGCATGGAGACAGCAGATTTTTCTTGAAATAATTTCAAGAAACTGTGTGGATCACCTGCGGATAGTCTCACCCACTCTACATGACTTCAGTTCCTTTTTTCTCCCCATTTTTCTCACAGCCCAGACTCTCATCTACCATACATGTTTACCATCACTCAGGAGAAATATTTGCCTAATCTAAAGTAACCATCGGCCCTTCAAGCTGGGCAAGGTGTTAGAGATGATGCCATCTGCCTTCTAATCTTACCATGGAAAATTCCAAGTCTAGAACCCAGGTCCCTGGATTCCCAGGTTGGGCTCTTCTGAATAATGGGGTTGGTGCCCATTTACTCCCACCATGGCGGACAAGGATGCTGCCACCCCGACACTGGCCAATGTCCCTTGGTGTCTCTTGTTCTGTTTGGGATCATGGGAAGTCAGGGGCTCTTATATTCCAATACTCTGCTAGGAAGCAGCAGGCCATTTCTTAAAGAACATGCAGCAGCCAGCAAGGGTCCTTACCCACTGTCTCATCTCAGATGCACGTGGATTTGCCATCTTCCAATGAGCTCTCTCCTGATGTCAGACCCTTCTCCAAAAGGTGTCAGTGACTGAAAACAACAATAAATTCTGTCTAGACACTCTTGGAGATCTCCTTTAATGATGGATAAAAATTTGAGTCAAAGTTATGAATTTCAGCTGACCCGATTATAAGTATCAGCAGATACAACCCAGGGGCCAGGCACCATCGCATGCTCCTTTAATCCCACTGTGAGAGAGTCTCGTCTGCCTGCAGGTAAGTTTGCCTAGGTGTCTTTCTCACTCCTGTCTTCACCTTTCACATTTCACAGCGCATTGGTTCCTTGCAGTCGTGACCTGTAACAGTAAAAGGAGAGAAGAGAGAGAGAGATGTTTAGGGCAGTCCGACATCCAAACTTTGTAAGAAGGTCACAATTTCAGTTTTGTTCAGATCCTCCTGTTTAGGATATAGATGTTATAAACTATTGAAGTCATGTAAAACTATTTGCACCAAAAATATATTTCCTGAACTATCTTTACAGTCAAGAATGACAAAATATTCTAAGTCAAGGTATGTGCCCTGATTGTTTTGGTTTCAGAGAAGTAATGGTTCCCGGAGATAGGCAGGGAGTCGGGAGCCCTCAGGTGGTCAGGGAGTACCTCGTGCTAGGAATGTGATGAAGCCAGGAAGGATGCCGGAGAGGGACGCGAGGGCAATGAATGGCTTTTGTTTGCAGTTGACAAGCAGGTGATGGCTGGAAAACACTCTGGAGGCCCAGAGAGCCGTCTGTCATGTGAGCTCAACAGCAAGCAAAACCCACTTGATGGGATGGAGCTAGAGGCAACTGAGGTCTGCTGAGCCTGCAACCCCCTGGGGAGAAAGTGTGTGCTGTCTCTAGAGAGGCTTTGGGCCCCTGCTCTCCACTGGGCTTCCCCACATTTATCTCACACGACTCACCACGCTGGAATTTGACCTGTACCATCCTAATTCCTTTTCCATGTGACTCTTCTGAGATAGGGCTCGCATGCAACATTCCCAGAGCCAGCCACAGTGTTCTGTGACTGTAACAGAGAAACCCCAGACACGAGACCGAGTAGTAGCTGCTTCATGAAGCATCTGGGGCTGAACTGAATCCATTCTGATCAGCCCAACGCCTTCATTTTACCAACGCAGACTCGAGATACAAAAGTCCATATGGCTCACTCCATTAGTGGCAGAACATAGATCCTGGAGCCCAGATCTCTGGCTTGTCCTTTCCTGAGACTGGACTCATCCTACAAGCAGAGTCATGGGAGGTGGGGGCGCAGAGAGAAGATTCTTGTTTGAACACAACTCCTGGGGAGTTTCTGGGTAAATGCCAGGAATGGGGCTTTTTATGGGCCATTTCTTCAGGCTGAGCTCTAAGCTTTCAAGCCAAAGCCGAGGCTCCTGGGCCCCAAGGTTGAACAGTGGTTGAAGGAGGCAGGTCCCTGTGCTACGCCATGTCTTCACTCTGTATTTCTGTTTAACACACTGGCATCTGGCAGTGGCACAGAGAACGTTTTGTTTCTTTGGCTGCCCGTCTGTTTATACCAGGAATCAGGGATGAGGATGGGTTTCTACCTGGAGGAAAAGATAAGGAACTTAGGAGTCAGTTGATCTGACAAAGTTTTGTCGGTGATCATCCGTGATCACATTTAAGAGATGTCTAGTAGGTAAAAATGATGGGACACAGTAACTGAATGAGTTGAGAAAAGGGAGATGTATAGTATGTTTCCCAGACTAGACATTCAGCTGTTTTGCCTAAAGTCTTGAACACGTGTGAAGTAACAGGGGAACAGAACAAGACCTCATAGAATTAGGTGCTCCATCATGTGCTAGAGACTTGAAACGTAGCTTTAAGATAAAGGCAACAATAAGGAGGATTAGAGGCTGATCTTTCTCTCTGCAAAAGGAAAACAATAGTTGGGGCTTAATTTCCACCTTACACCCCCACCCTCACACTCCAGGGTGGGCTGGACTTGGTGAGTCACTTCCAAAGAATAGGTAAGGTAAGGGAAAAGCTTCCCCTGTGGCTCAGACAGTAAAGAATCTGCCTGCAATGCAGGAGATCTGGGTTCCCTACCTGGCTTTGGAAGATCCCCGGGAGAAGGGAATGGCAGCCCACTCCAGTATTCTTGCCTGGAGAATTCTATGGACAGAGGAGCCTGGTGGGCTACAGTCCATAGAATCACAAAGAGTACGACATGACTGAGTGACTAACACAAAGGAAAAACAGAAACCTTACAGTGGAGACCCTACATATCATTAGTGTTGTCAGATGGAGCTCATGTACCCCCAATATAAAATGATGAGAAGACCACGTCTGTGGTATTGCTTCCCCAAATCCAGTCTAACCATGAGAAAAACTCCAAGACATTCTCCAGGCTACTTGGCTTGCTCCTCAACAATGTAAAGGTCATAACAAAAACAAAGACTGCCCAGAAGATATTGGGGAGATATGGCAGCTAAGTGCATTGTGATACCCTGGACTGAATCTTGGATTAAAAAGGGACTTTGATGGAAAAGCTGATGAAGTCCAAATAAATTCTGGAAGTTAGTTAATAGTAATACTGTGTACTTCTGAGTTTTGAGGACTCTACCATGGCAATGGAAGATGTTAGTAATGTGGGGAACTGGGTTATTTTTTCAGCTTCTCTGGAAATCTAAAATTGCTGGGGATTCTCAGATGATCCAGTGCTTAGGACTCCATGCTTTCACTGCCAAGGGCAAGGGCTTGATCCCTGGTTAGGGAACTAAGTTCCCATAAGCCATGCAGCCTGTCCCCCTCCCCCCCAAAAAAAAATTGAAAAAAATTATTCCAGTTAGTAAGCCCCTACCCACCAACCAGTAAGGCCCTTTGACCCTCTCTTCTTTCCCAGTCAAGCCTCATAGAGAAGTCCCCTCTCTTGATCTTTGTGCACCTAAAGTATCCTTTCATTATGACAGCCCGATGCCACCCAGTCCATGTTTTATGGCTGAATTTCTTCATGCCTGGTCCTCTTGATAAACGGAAGCAACGAGATTCAGTTCCATGCTCACTCTTACCTAATGAGCAGTGGTCTTTCTCTGAGGACTCTGAGCTGTTGGCAGTTTTCCAGTGTTGGCTGGTTTGTTTGGCGATGACTTCTCAGAGAAATGAAAAGGATTGGAGTGTATGGTCTGGTGGTTACTAGAATTCTTTATAATGGGAGGAAGGAGAAACCGGGGAGGAATTAGTGGGCCCCTTGTACATTTGAGATGTGAGATTAAGGGGGAAAAAAAGGCAAAACATCAAGATGGCAGACTAGATCCCAAATTTAAAACATTAATTTATAATGATTATCCCCAAAGAAAAACATCCTCTTTGGCCAGTGATTCCCAAATTGAAATGGCTGATGGATGGCAAGGGAGCGACTGCTGAGATGAGGTATGATGCTGTCCACGCAGAAGAGGGGCGGACGTGGCTGAGTTATGTGCTCTGACTCCACCTGGGACTGCGAGTAAATAACAAAGTGCCAGAGTGAGGCTCCAGATGGTTTGCGGAGCGAGTGTGACCAGAGCTCCACGGAGGAGTCGGAGCCTGGTAATTCAAACCGGGCCTGCCTCTGTGTGTTGTAGCAATTCACGAACTTGCCAGAAAGTGTCTACTGGGTGTGCTGGTGGCCCCTTGAGGGTGGGGTGGCAGACTTTCTCGGATGTGGCTGATTCAGAATTTGGAGGCCATGTCACATCCTGGCTAAAGCCCACTGCTTTCTGGGAGGTGATTATTGATCACTCCAGGGAAACCTCTGGCTCAGATCAACAAGCTCGTATCTTATTGTATCTTGTGTTAGCCTATCCTGTCTACTGCAGGGTGAATGTTCGAGGCTGGGGGAGGCAGAATTGGATTAAGAAAGTGAAGCAACAATTCCTTTTCAACCCCCACCATCAGACCTTGTTTTCTATGCCTCACTGCCAGGGTTGCCTTGAACAGTGATGAGGACGCATTTTTACAGAACTGTGTGAAAAAGAAGGGGGGGTCTCCCGAAGCCTACACTGGCTGTCAGTGGGTTACAGGTGCAGGCGTCCAGCTGAAAACCTCAATGAATGCTTCCCATGGTTCCTATCTGTAAGTCCGGGGGAGAGGTTGTCAAGCACCTAGAGCAGACAAGATGGGGCTAGACCCACTCACCCAGAACAGAGGAAGCCTTCAGGGCAGTGTTTCAAGCCTGAAGGAAGAAATGGAACCAGAGGCATCAGGACCTCCGGCCAGGAGGGAAGGGATATAGGGCAGGATGAAATAGTTACAGACCGAACCCCAGGTTGACATCATTGTCATTCAGATGGGCCTATGTCTGAGGACCCATCTGTAAGTAAGTTGTCCTGTAAGTTGGGGAAATACAGCTTTTTTATTTATTCTTTCATTCCCAAACCACTTTTGAGCATCAATTACCTGGAGGGTGGGAAAAAAAGAATATAGCATATTTCCTGCCCTTAAGAATTGAGTAAGTTGTATCACTGAACACATTCTATTCAGGAGGTGCAGGCTGGAGGGACTCGGAAAGTTACTGTGGCTAATAAAGTGCTCACTAACTAGTCTGAGAGACCAGTTTAAAAAAAAAAAAAAAGATCTGTTGATAGAGGTCATTTTAAAAAGCCAGTAGATCTTCCATGAAGGGACATTCAATGTTCAGTATTTGGGACTTACCTGGTGGTCCAGTGGCTAAGATTCTGTACTCCCAGTGCAGGGGGCCTGGGTTTGATCCCTAATTGGGGAACTAGACCCCACATGCCCCAACTAAGAATTTGCAAGCCAAAACTAAGAGTTCCCATGCTGCAACTAAGCCCTGGTGCAACCATATAAATAAATAAAGATATATTAGAAATATACTCAGTGTTTGGAGGAATCTCAGAGAAATTTCTGAAGGATGTGACATTCCAGCTGAGATAGGCTATTTGAGAGGGTGAAGAGGTTTTTCTGAGAACAGGGAGGTGCATGGTCTATAATTCAGAGGTGAGGGAACCTGGGATGTGTCTGGCTTTGCACAGTGAAACAGCGGATGGGGTGGGGAAGAGGCAGGAAGAAGCTGGAGGGGCCATCTAGCAGTCCAACGGGGCCTTTATGCTGATTCCCAGGAGCCCTGGATAATTCTGTGTAAGGACTTGAAAGGCTCAGAGACATGTTTTATGTCACTGTCAATCAAGCGGAGGACAGGTGAGGGAGGCTAGCCCAGAAAACCAGGGGGAACCAGAAGATGAAGAAAATGTGCCCCAGTGTTTTCTTAGCTTGTGTTCTAGACACTCCATCTCGCAGAGTCGGACACGACTGAAGTAACTTATTAGCACACACAGTAGTGACATGAATACCAGAATAAATTCTGTTAATTTCTGACCGCTGCCATAAACAGCTTACATGTAAGATGGCTTGACCATCCTCATAGATCTTCCAGGCTGCTATCGACAGGATTGGAGGCCCATCTGCTTCTTTGGCTTAAAGGGAAGAGGGCAACGCACGATGAACCTTCCTGTGTTGTCCTGCAGGCAATTTGTGGCCCATTTCTTAGGTCCATAGGAACGGCCTGGGTCACCAAGTCCACGCTAAGGAGGCATGGAACCTGGGGGCTGGCTGCTCCTGAGCTGGCACAAGCTCTTATTTTTCTTGTGCTCAATTGCTGGGGAAATGGTTGAAATCAGAAGCAAAATGCCACATTGCACGCCCACTGAAGTCTGGGCTCGGGGAAAAGGAAAACGATTGCCAGGGTGTTAGCTGTTCCCAATCCGCTCCTGGACCTTAAGCTGTCTTCGACAGAGTTGCCAAACAGCCTGGGAGAGACTGGCCTTTGGGTGGGTGTGAGCAGGGGAGGGGGAAGGGAAGAGAGCAGTTGGCTCATCTCAAGGACTAGTTCAGAAGCCGCTCCCTTCCTGCAAGGCTCCGTTACCGCTGGTCTATGTACATACAGCAGGGTGAGTCTTTGTCTGACAGCTTGCTGTCAGATATGCCGATTTGACAGTGTATGCAGGTGAAGAGTTGTTTGAAATGTTTTGGAGGTTTTCATCTTCCATTTGTTATTTTTGTTGGGAGTTTCTTGGGTAAGATGAAAATCTCATGCTAAAGCCTTGGAAGGGAACAACCTTATTGTGAAGGAATGATGTTGTCTTTCTGTAGCTTTCTGGAAGGTATTCTGGGGGTTCACGTCTGCGATTGGGAGGTGATGGTTTAGAGAGCTGGCAGTGACCAGGCACCTAGGAAAGAGCACCATTGGCGGTTCAGTGGACTGGGGTTCGAGCCCCTGTTCTAACCCAGTGTGTTACTTCGTTCACTTCCTCAGGTCTTGCTCACCCTGGGTGAAAAGGAGGGCGGTGATCCTTCCAGTCCATCTGACTCTTAGATTTTACAAGGCGAGGCGGGGAGAAGTGATGGAACGGGTCTCAGAGTGAGCCGATGTCGGAACTGTGAACAAACTCATTCACCACGCTCTGTAATGAAAGCGCTGCAGTCCACCGTGGCAGGCAGGTGTGCCCTGCCGTGGGGCACTGGGAGCCGTCACGGCAAGGCCACAGGTCGCCATGGTTTCCCCCCTCAGGCGTGTGTGCTGTGTTGAGGCCGGGTTACGGGGATAGGGTAGAGTAGTCCCCAGGGATAAAGCAGCAGTCTTCTAGCTTTTCCAGTGGGGATCACAGGGTGCCAGTCAGCAGAAACAGGGACAGCAGAGGGGAGGGTAAGAGAGAGTCTTCTTTTGCCTCCTACTGAAGTTTCATTTCCTAGAATATGACTACAGGCTTCTTCCATTCACTTTTGTATCACAAAAGAGCTCTGTCTGGGACCCTGGCAGGATAGCACGACTTTTCACAATAACCACAGTGATCTAGAATGATTTACGACTTGTTGCCTTGAGAAGCACACGCCTAGAGTCGGGCTGGGTGCCTTCTGGACTGATATCGTGTGGGGTCTCCATCCAAGGAAGGGCTTAAGCGCTAGTGTGGACCCCTCCCCAGAAACTCCCTCCGGGGTGTGGGGAGGAGGGCTGAAGCCCCAAGCCCTCTCAGGAGTTCCTGTGTTCGCTGACATCTTCTGAAGGAAGGGAGGGGACAGAAATTGGTACATTTATGGCAAAGCTGAAAGTAAAATGCTGACCCTTACTATCTACTAAGAAAGGACAAAACCTTAAGAAGTAGAGCTTACGGCATCATTGCATACCCTTTTTCCTATTTTAATTAGAAAATAAGATATGTATACAATTTAGTAATAGCAATGAGTCAAGAGTTGAAAATACTAAGTACTACTTTTCTAAGTGCATTACGAACTAACTCAAGCCTTACAAAAACATGAAACAAAATTATTATTATTCCTGTTTGAAAAAAGTCATCAAAGCACAGAGACGTTAAAGATCTTGCCCAAGTTTACACAGCAAGTGTCAGCACTGAAATCCAAATCCAGTCTGGGCCTGTGAGCCCCGTTTCACACTACTTTGAAAGCAAAAGTCAAATAACATCCTAAATCTTCCAACACAAAACAGCAGTTTCATGTTCTGCCCTCTTTTATCCCTGCTTTTGATTCTCCAGAAGTAGCCACGTTTAATCCTTACTGTTGTTTCCCTGGCATTTACTTCTGTATTTCTAAATATGTTTATGCTTTTTCTCCACTTTTCAATTTTAGACATTATCTACAACTTTATTCTATGCAAGATGATTTCATTCTCTCTATCCCATCCTTCTTTCCCTGCCCTAAACACATTCACATCTCATCTCCCTGTCCCCACCTTTCATGGTTATGGTGCCATTTTTACTCAAATCAATATTCAGTGTGAGGCACTGTGTAATTCTGTAAATACTATTCAGAGGTGAGCCAGGCAACTATACCATTACTCTGTCTCTACAACTTTTTGTCGTTAACACTCCTTCCTTTGGTTTCCTGTTGTTATCTGTGTAACTAATTCTTCCCTAGCTTTGCTTGACAGAGCTATAAAGCATTTCTCAATATGAGCAGAAACTTCAGGCAATCTCTCAGGTTTTGTTTTGCTCTTAGGGTTATTCCTCCCAGAGCCATCTGTCCCATCCTTCTCTGCCAGTCAAGATTGTTGATGCTCTCTGGCTGATGCATCCTGGGATTTGTCTTGATCATTGTCCTGGGAATTTCCTTCATCTGTCTCCTAAGTTAGATCCCTGGTTTCCTGGATCTCACGTCTTCTTTCTGAGTTCAGACCTTCATAACGGGAGAACATATTTTCCATCTTTTTTTTCCTAAGAGAAAACACAAGGAAGAAAATATTTGTAAAGCCTAGCGTGTATGAAAATATCTTTATTCTACTATCATATTTGATTGTAGTATGGGTTTAGATTTCTAGTTTGGATATAGTTTTCTGTTAGAATTTTAAGTCATTTCTCTATTGTCAAGGGGCTCCCAGTGCTACTTTTTGAAGAGTTTGAAGCAATTCTTTATATTCCTAATTCTTTTCATGAGAAGAATTCTATGATGATTTTTCTCTCTGGAAACTTTAAGGAATTGCTTCTCTTTATCCCAAATTTCATGATGATAAGCCTTGATGGACATGCAATATTCTCTTTTGATGTAGAAAGCCATGTCCCTTGACTAAAAAATATTTTCTTACACATATATATATATTTTACAGCTTCTTTCCCTGATCATTTTCTTCAGGTCATTTTACCAGCTGAAAGCCAGTTTTCATGAATTTGTCTTTTAATTTTCTGACTTATTATTTTCCCTTTCCATCCAAATTTTCTTGTTATACTTTCCAGAAGAGTTCCTTCAATTTAATCATCTATTGAATTTTTAAATGCTAATTTTAAGTACTATAATATTTTTAGTGTTTAAGGGTTTTCCTTGTTCACTGTTCTTTATTAGTACTTGTTTTTTTTCTACGTAGACTTGCTATCTCTTAATATCTTTCCTTATATCTGAGAGCATTCGTTCTTTAAAAAAAATATTTCCTGATTCTTCAGTTCTGCTTCCTCTGAGTTACTTTTCCCCCATTTTGTTTGTTTGTTTAGGCTGATATTAGAAACTCAGTGCAAATGTCTTGGTGCAGGTGGATGGTCAAGATCCTCAAAAACTGATTCGAAACTGTATATATACGTTTGGTAGCTGTGCTGGGGGTGGGGAAAGACATGTTGGTGACTCTGTGGGCTTTGCCTTGGGATTATTGGGCAAAGACCTGGGTTTTCATCAGGTTCCCAAGATAAGTAAGCCTGTCTTCCCTGGGGACTGATTAGTTTCTCCAGAGAGTAATTCTCCACCCTGCCACCCCCGTGTCTGGGGAATACATTTGGCTCCTGGTGTTCTAGCTGCTGCTGAGCAGGGAGAGAGGGTGGGTTTCATCACTCCTCCCCCAGCTGCTCACTTACACCCCTGTTTGTTTCTGTACCTCACCCCTGCCTTCAGCTGGCCCTGGAGTCCTCAAGTCCACAGTCTCTCCAGAGGCTAAACCTGGTCTTTGCGCCTAGACGGAGGAAAGCTAGCTGTTTGGTTGCGTGGGCTGTGGGAAGGTTCTGGAGTCGACTTCTTGTCGAAGCCCAGCCAAGCCTCCTGTCTTCAGGCTCAGCCCATACTCTTGTCTTTATAGATGAATACCTGACCACGGCCAAGATCTGTGCTTTTCCAGAGTTGTACTGTGTCCATGCTAAGGTCACTTCTGTTGTGTCCGACTCTTTGCGACCCCATGGACTCTATATAGCCTGCCAGGCTCCTCTGTCCATGGAATTCTCTAGGCAAGAATACTGGAGTAGATTGCCAAGCCCTCCTCCATGGGATCTTCCCAATCCAGGGATCAAACCCGGATCTTTTAAGTCTCCCATATTGGCAGGCAAGTACTCTACCACTAGCACCACCTGGTAAATCCAGAGTTGTGCTGGGTGAATTAACTGTATCTCTGGTTCCCCAGTCCCTTTACTGGCAGTTAGATCTTAGCTGTGTGCTGTGTTGTGCTGTGCTAATTCATTTTAGTCATGTCCAGTTCTTTGTAACCCTGTGGACTACAGCCTGCCAGGCTCCTCTGTCCATGGGATGCTCCAGGCAAGAATACTGGAATGGGTTGCCACGCCCTCCTCCAGGGGATGTTCACGATCCAGGAATCCAACCCGAACCTGCGGCTCTTGAGTCTCCTGCCTTGCAGGCAGATTCTTTTTCGCTGAGCCACTGAAGAACCACTTGCTTAATCTGCTTTTTGTTTCCTAAATTTTGTTGAGCATCTCTCACCTGCGGTAATCCTCTCCCTGTCACTTGGGGTTCATATCTTTTATAGCCCTTTATTTTAATGATGTAGGAAGAAGGAATGAATATAAGTACCTATTTGACTTTTAGCAAACTTGTTTACCTACTTGTTGCTGATTTTCTACATCTAAAATTGCTGAGAATGTTCACTCCATTACCTGTGTGGGATCATTTCTATGCTTCACTATGGTGACTCATGTGCGTGGTCATTAGCAAACAGTTCCTGTTGTTCAGAGCTTTGGCAGTTGTAAAGAATGGTGAGGACCCAGTTTCTGCCCTCAGAGGAGGAATATCAGACCTGCAGGACCACTCATGCAGAACAGAAGACACCAGGAGGGCAGGCAGGGGGAAATTTCTAGGAGAGAGGTGATGAAAGGGTCATAGAGTAGGTATATTTTGAGATATAGCCTGAAGCTAAAGATGGGGTTTGTAAGTAAAGAGGTGACTAGGGTATTGTAAGGGGCAGGAGAGCTCAGCAAACACTCCTGGCTAGAGCAGAAATCTCTTATGAGCCTGGCTTGGGAAGACAGGATAAGAAAGAACAATTTGAAACAGATGGCAAAGAAGCTCTCATGCCAGAAAAGCAAGTATAGACTTAAGTTTAGGGGTGTGGTCTTTTCAATTTTGTAAGGAGGTGAAGGAGCTACTTGCATTTTCTCACGGCTTTGACTCCAGAAGTTGGCAGGAATTTCGTCAAAAGGCGGGAGTCAAGAAGCAGCAGTTGTCCTGGTTGCTGTAACTTCTTGCAGGCCTTTGTGGATGGGACTGAGGTGGTTTCATTGCCATGGGAATGCCCCAGGGGAGGAAGTCCACTTGTCAACCAAATCCAATGACATGTGATGACTTCTATGAAGGTGAGCAGACAGACAGGCCCTTTGTGAGCTCTGGAGAGACTGAGCGAAGGGAAGCGCAGGAGAACTGAAGGAAGCTCACAGCGGGCAGTACAGGCATCAGTCAGAGAGGGTGAGATGCTCTTCTATGCCCTCCATGACTTGTTGGTATCTTGACAGTTTGGCAATATATGCCTTAAGAGTTGTATTATTTTTTTGCATTTTCTCACTGCAACTGAGCAAACTGTTGTCCTTGCAGAGGTTTGCAGAAAGTCAAGGAGGAAACTTCTGGTTGCATGTGGTAGACCAGATACCTGCCTTTATCTCTGATCCCTCTGAAACTCAGCCTGAAACCCCAGAACCTATCTCACCCAATGTCTCAGATTTCACCATGTCAGTAACAGGATTCTCCTTATAATCATAAACTACTTGGTTTGATTCTTTCAAGTGAGGATTTTCAGCCTAAAGGGTTTCATTTTTTTAAGCTACTTAGTTCTCATCTTAGAAATTAGCTCAAGGACCAGAAATGTGCCTGTGTGGATTTGGGGTCACATTGTCGGCTTCCCCAAAACCATTCCAAACATGCAATGACTGTGTATAAAGGTCACTGAGGCAGGCTGAGATGGCACGCTCAGCATCTTTGGGGGCCATGTTACCTTCTTACTATTACATGTGTGAAGCCCAGGAAGCTGATGGTCTGTACTTTCAACAGCCCTGGTCTTGGCCTCCAGGTGTATCAGAGGGATAGGAGGAAGAGGATAAGTCAAGTTTCCTGGCTGTGGGGCTGCCCAGACACAGCCAGCAGCCCATTGAATGATCTGAATGGGTGTAATTAACATGGATCCCATCTGATGTGATGTCCGTATTTCAAGGGGCTCCCCCTGGGGAAGGATGACGGTGGCATGTGGGAATGGTATGGCAGCAGGAGTCTCTGGAAGAGGGAGCTTTAAACTATGACTGTCCTGATTAGAGGTGACTTGCTGAAACAGGAACCCACCCATCTCTGTTACATCCTTTCAGTAAGGCCAGAAGACAACAGATAGCCCAGGGAAAGAAGAAACAGACAAAGTTTCCCAACTGGGCATTGAAGGACTAGTTCTGATTTCTTTTTCTGATTTTATTTTGTTAGTTGCCTATGACTGCTATAGCAAATTACTGCATTTTTGTTGTTATTGTTTGGTCTCTAAGTCGTGTCTGATTCTTCATGACCACATGGACTGTAGTCCGCCAGGCTTAATTACAGCATACTTGGTTGCTTAGAACAGTACAAATGTATTCTCTTATGGTTCTGGAAGTCTGAAGTCTGAAGTCAGTTTCCCTGGGCTAATGTCAAGGCATCAGCTGGGCTGGGTTCTTCTGGAGGCTCCAGGGAAGAATCTGTTTCCTTGCCTTTTCCAGCTTCTAGAGGCCCTGTGTATTCATTGGCTGTGGCCCCTTCCTCCAGCTCAGGGGTTGTGTGGACTCCCTGGGTCTCTGGCAAGACCAAGTCCAGACAAAACTTGCTGCTGGGAAAGGGACCCTCACTTCATATCCTTCGGCTCTGGACTCAGCAGTTCAGAGCCAGCAAGTGGGAGGTCTCCTACAGGGAGAAGGTTGGGGAAGGTAAGCACTGATGCCATATGCTGCTGGTTTGCCAAAGAGAGCTACCGTCCTATCTCATTTGGGTCGCCTTCCCTGGCTTCCAGCACATGGCCCTGAGTGCTATTTTAGTAATTATAGCTCATATTTTTAGCATGATATTTCATGTACTCTCCCCAAATTCCTGTATCTCAGGTACTATTACTTTTTGTACTTTACAGATGAAGAAATTTAGCCTGTGAGAGGGAAAATAACCTACCCAAGGTCACCCTGTAAGCACTTTGTGATGCCGTTGCTTGCCTGCGTGGTAACCTCAGATCTCACCACATCAGTACCAAGAGATGTCAACAATTAGAATATTCAGTGCATTGTGGAGGGGAGTGGAGTTATTGCTTATATTAGTGGCACAGGAGGAGTGAATAAGCCTTCTTTCCTGGACAAAAGAAAACCAAACAAATATGCCTGCATAGGAAATGCTCACCCATGGTGACATGCATCCCATTTATTAATAGCATCAGTGAAAGATGCCTGAAAAGCAGAAGTTCTTCTGAGTAGGGTACTTGCCCTGGAATGCAGCCTTTCTTCAGAATGGTCTTCAGGGGCACAAGCCTTCCCTCCAAGTCCAGAGTGTTAGTGTATGATTTATATAACCAGCTTCTGAGCTGACGTTCTGAGTGGCTCCACTAAGCTTCTTTTACCATATATAAATTACCTAAAAAAAAAACCAAAACAGTGATTATCAACAGCAACAACAGAAATTGGTCACTAAACTCACAGAATCCTATTTTGTATAATAGAATTATAAAAGACTAGTAAAAACAGGTCAACAATCTGTTTATTATAAATTGTTGCTTTGGATATTTTTAAATTCTTCGTAATGTCTAGCACAGAAGCTTAGAACAAAGTAGGTTAAGTGATCAAGAAGTGCTTATCTAATTGGCTGAGCATAGTTTATAACACTTTCATTAGTAGAAATAGTAGTTATCTTCCAAATGATGTCTTTATAAACACATGTCATAGTGTTACTTTTCATTGAGAAGAAGATCTAAATTGTTACCAGGGCATTCAAAAATCCTTTAAAGTCTGGCCATGATGACCTTGCCAACCTCATCTCCTATATACAATGACTATACAATATTTACTGATCCCTCCAAAATGGTAGAACCTTTTTGCTCCCCTGCTTTTGTTCATTTTTAAATTTTCTCTGCCCCAAATATTCTTTCTCCCTTGTCTATTGAAAGTGCTCCAAAACTAAATTCACACTCCATAGAGTTATATCCATTTGTTCCTACTTAGAATTAACTCTTCCCTGGAAAATTCTGCAAGAGATGGGAATACCAAACCACCTGACCTGCCTCTTGAGAAACCTGTATGCAGATCAGGAAGCAACAGTTAGAACTAGACATGGAACAACAGACTGGTTGCAAATAGGAAAAGGAGTACGTCAAGCTGTATATTGTCACTCTGCTTATTTAACTTATATGCAGAGCACATCATGAGAAATGCTGGGCTGGAAGAAGCACAAGCTGGAATCAAGATTGCCGGCAGAAATATCAATAACCTCAGATATGCAGATGACACCACCCTTATGGCATAAAGTGAAGAAGAACTAAAAAGCCTCTTGATGAAAGTGAAAGAGGAGAGTGAAAAAGTTGGCTTCAAGCTCAACATTCAGAAAACTAAGATCATGGCATCTGGTCCCATCACTTCATGGCAAATAGATGGGGAAACAGTGGCTGACTTTATTTTTTGGGGCTCCAAAATCACTGCAGATGGTGATTGCAGCCATGAAATTAAAAAACGCTTACTCCTAGGAAGGAAAGTTATGACCAACCTAGACAGCATATTAAAAAGCAGAGACATGACTTTGCCAACAAAGGTCTGTCTAGTCAAGGCTATGGTTTTTCCAGTGGTCATGTATGGATGTGAGAGTTGGACTATAAAGAAAGCTGAGCACCGAAGAATTGATACTTTTGAACTGTGATGTTGGAGAAGACTCCTGAGAGTCCCTCGGACTGCAAGGAGATCCAACCAGTCCATCCTGAAGGAGATCAGTCCTGGGTGTTCATTGGAAGGACTGATGTTGAAGCTGAAACTCCAATCCTTTGGCCACCTGATGCGAAGAACTGACTCATTTGAAAAGACCCTGATTCTGGGAAATATTGAGGGCAGGAGGAGAAGGGGACAACAGAGGATGAGATGGTTGGATGGCATCATCAACTCAAAGGACATGGGTTTGGGTGGACTCTGGGAGTTGGTGATGGACAGGGAGGCCTGGCGTGCTGCAGTTCATGGGGTCACAAAGAGTCAGACATGACTGAGTGACAGAACTGAACTGAACTGGCTTTGGCAAAAATAATTTGTGTGTGGCAAAGGTAAATTGTGTGTAGCGCAAACGTAGCACATATAGTCCACTTTGGGCCTAGGTAGGTGTGTATAACTTGCTCTACATTCCACGCTTCTTGAAAGCACAGCCTCCTACGTTTTGTTCTTTTGAGTCTTCCACTGCCTTACCAAGAGGCTCACACTTGTAAGTACTAAATACATTTTCATTTAACTCGGTGGTTCTAGAATTGGAATACACAGAAGAACGTGGGGTGTTTTTCTAAAAATACCAATGTGTAGACCCCACCTACAATAATGAAGTCAGGACTTCCAGTAGTGGGGTACACACACTGATATGCTAGTAAGTAAGTTTCCTCCAGCTACTCTTTTTTTTTTTAATTTGTTTTACTGAAGTGTAGTTGATTTATAATTTTGTGTTAATTTCTGCTACACAGAAAAGTGATTCAATTATACATATATCTATATATACATATATATGTATATATATACACTTTTTCATATTATTTTCCATTATGGTTTATTACAGGATATTGAATATATTATAGTTCCTGTCCTATATAGTAGGACCTTGCTGTTTATCCATTCTATATATAATAATATGCAACTGCTAATCCCAGATTCCCAATCCTTCTCTCCCTTGTCCTTCCTCCCACTTGGTAACCACAAGTCTGTTCTCTATGTCTGAGTTTGTTTCTGTTGCATAGATAAGTTCTTGTGTGTTGTATTTTAGATTGTGCATATAAGTTACATCATATGGTATAATTTGTCTTTCTCTTTCTGACTTCACTTAGTATGATAATCTCTAGGTCTATCCAATATTGTTGCAAATGGTGTTATTTCATTCTTTTTATGGCTGAATAGCATTCCATTGTATATATGTGCCACATATTTTGTATCCATTCATCTGTCTATAGACATTTAGGATGTTTCCATGTCTTGGCTATTATGAATAGTGCTACTGTGCACATAGGGGTACGTGTATCTTTTTGAATTATAGTTTTATCCAATATGCTCCAGAGTGGTGTTGCTGAATCTTATAGGAACTCCATTTGTAGTTTTTCTGAGGAACCTCCATATGGTTCTCCATAGTGGCAGAACCAATTTACATTCCCATCAACACTGCAGGAAAGAAAGTAAAGAAAGAAAGAAAAAGAGAAAGAGAGAAAGGGAGAGAGAGAGAAAGGGAGAAAGAAAGAAAGAAAGAAAGAAAAAGAAAGGAAGGAAGGGAGGAAGGAAGGAAGGAAGGGAGGAAGGAAGGAAGAAAGGAAGAAGGAAAGAAAGAAAGAGAAAGAAAGAAAGGAATGGAGGGAGGAAGGAAGGAAGGAAGAAAAAGAAAGGAAGGAAGGAAGGGAGGAAGGAAGGGAGGAAGAAAGAAAGAAAGGAAGAAGGAAAGAAAGAGAAAGAAAGGAATGGAGGGAGGAAGGAAGGAAGGAAGAAAAAGAAAGGAAGGAAGGAAGGGAGGAAGGAAGGAAGAAAGGAAGAAGGAAAGAAAGAAAGGAATGGAGGGAGGAAGGAAGGAAGAAAAAGAAAGAAAGGGAGAAAAAGAAAGAAATGAAGAAAGAAAGTGAAGCTGCTCAGTCGTGTCCAACACTTTTTTTTTCTTCATTTATTTTTATTAGTTGGAGGCTAATAATTACTTTACGATAATGTAGTGGTTTTTGTCATACATTGACGTGAATCAGCCATGGATTTACATGTATTCCCCATCCCGATCCCCCCTCCCACCTCCCTCTCCACCCGATTCCTCTTTGTAACTCCATGGACTGTAGCCTACCAAGCTCCTCCATCCATGGGATTTTCCAAGCAAGAATACTGGAGTGGGTTGCCATTTCCTTCTCCAGGAGATCTTCCCCACCCAGGGATTGAACCTGGATCTCCCTCATTGTAGGCAGATGCTTTCTGTCTGAACCACCAGGGAAGTCCGCATTGCAGGAGGGTTCTCTTTTCTCCACATCCTCTCCAGCATTTGTTATTTGCAGACTTTTAAAAAATATATATTTTATTTATTTAACTGTGCTTGGTCTTCATTGCGGCATGTAGAAACTTTAGGTGTAGCATGTGAACTCTTAGTTTCGGTATGTGGGGACACGTTTCCTGAGTGGGAATTGAACCCATGTTGCTTGCTTTGGAAGCTTGGATTCTTAGCCACCGGACCCGCAGGGACATCCCTATTTGTAGACTTTTTAATGATGGCCATTCTGATCGGTGTGAGTTGGTACCTCACTGTAGTTTTGATTTGCATTTCTCTAATAAATTAGTGATCATGAAACTTCCTCCAGCTCTTCTAAACTGCATCTGGGTAAATGAAGTGGACAGGGGTATCGCAGAAGACATGGCAGCCTTCTCTAATTCCCAGTTTCACCTGGACCTTGATCACAGTCATCTCTGAAGGCTCATCATTGCACCTGGAAAAGTTTTTGGCTTCACTATGACTTTGAAGTGAACTTTAACTTCTAAAAGAAATCTGTGATGACACAAAAGGCAGGTAAGATATATAGTTGAGAGGTCAGCCCCCACATATGGAAATGGTTTGTTACACTCTGGAACGTACCTGTGAAAAATTTAGCTTTGAAAATGTTAGTAGCAGATGCTTCTGTTCATCCCTCTGTGCAGTTTTCTGATTATGATGTGCAATTGCTTCCTCTCACATTCCAAGTCAGTTGTCTTCTGGAGGCGTTTCCCTCAGTTAGGTCTGAGGTGCTAACGTGTAGATCAGCCAGGCTGCCCCTTTTATGCAGTGATGCTCTCTGGAGTCATGCTCCAGGCTCCCCTGACTTGTTCCCCGTCCTGTCTTGACAAGTGTAATGGCCAAGGTGAAGGCTATTTCGCTGAAATGCTAGAACACTTAGTTCCTACAAAGTGAGGTACTAGGTCAGTGGTTCTGAAATTTGAGCATGAATTAGAATCACCTGGAGAGCTTGCTCTTGGAAGAAAAGTTATGACCAACCTAGACAGCATATTAAAAAGCAGAGACATTACTTTGCCAACAAAGGTCTATGGTTTTTCCAGTAGTCATGTGTGGATGTGAGATTTGGACTATAAAGAAAGCTGAGCACCAAAGAATTGATGCTTTCGAACTGTGGTGTTGGAGAAGACTCCTGAGAGTCCCTTGGACTACAAGGAGATCCAACCAGTCCATCCTAAAGGAAATCAGTCCTGAATATTCATTGGAAGGACTGATGTTGAAGCTGAAACTCCAACACTTAGGCCACCTGATGTGAAGAACTGACTCATTTGAAAAGATCCTGATGCTGGGAAAAATTGATGGTGGGAGGAGAAGGGGACAACAGAGGATGAGATGGTTGGATGGCATCACTGACTCGATGGACATGAGTTTGAGTAAACTCCGGGAGTTGGTCATGGACAGGGAGGCCTGGCGTGCTGCAGTCCATGGGGTCACAAAGAGTCAGACACAACTGAGCAACTGAACTGAACTGAACTGAACTGGAGAGCTTGTTAAACCACACATGACTGGACTCCAGCCTTAGAGTTTCTGATTCAGTAGGTTTTGGTATAAAACCTGGCGAATGACACTCTTAAATTCCCCGGTGCTATCAGTGCTACTGGTCCAGCGACCACAGCTTTGAGAACCACTGTTCTAGGTAGATGAACAAAAATGTAATCATAAAGGGAGTAGAAAAAATAGACTGGATTCAGTTTTCAAGTGGTATGGATTAAGGTGATAAATGCTTTTATAAAGGCTTAGAGGAGAGGGGAGGGGCTAATTCTTAATGTTTTAAGTGTTCTTCTGTGGCTAACCTATGTTACTCTCTAGCAGCAAGAAATGAGGAGCAAATGTGTACATGATTTTCAACAACAGTGCACTCTGAGTTATGTGTGTGTAGATGAAGTTACACTATAACATAAGAATTTAGAGGGAGGTGGTGGCTCAGAGGTTAAAGTGTCTGCCTGCAATGCGGGAGACCTGGGTTCGATCCCCAGGTTGGGAAGATCTTCTGGAGAAGGAACTGGCAACCCACTCCAGTGTTCTTGCCTGGAGAATCCCATGGACGGAGGAGCCGGGTGGGCTACAGTCCACGGGGTCGCAAAGAGTCGGACACGACTGAGTGACTTCACTTCACTCACTATGTCTCCACCACAGAATTCTTTAAATTTATTTATTTTTGGCAGTGCTGGATCTTCGTTACCCTACATAAACTTTCACTAGTTCCAAGAAGCAGAGGCTACTGTCTAGCTGTGGAGCATAGGCTTCTCATTGCGGTGGCTTCTCTTGTTGCAGAGCATGACCTCTAGGGCAAGTGAGTTCAGTAGTTGTGGCCCAAAGGCTTAGTTGCTCCAAGGCATATGGAATCTTCCCACATTGGGGATCAAACCCATGTCCTCTGCATTGGCAGGTGGATTCTTTCCCACTGACCACCTAGGAAGTCCTCCACCACAGAATTTTTTTTTTTTTAATTGTGAGTGTAAAGCTCTGAAAGTGAAAGTGAAGTCGTTCAGTCATGTCTGAGTCTTTGCAACCCCGTGGACTGTAGCCCACCAGGCTTCTCCATCCATGAGATTCTCCAGGCAAGAATACTGGAGTGGGTTGCCAGTTCCTTCTCCAGGGGATCTTCCTGACCCAGGGATCAAACCCAGGTCTCCTGCATTGCCGGCAGACGCTTTAACCTCTGAGCCACCAGGGAAGCCCAAAGCTCCATCATGGCAGAAAACAGATATTTCTAATAAGAAAAACAACTTTGCTGACCACAACCCTTCCCAAAGATTCACAGTCTTTGCGTGCATCTCTACCAGGGCAAGTTTCTACCTGCCTCTAAAAACTTCAGAACATTGAGGAAAAAAGGAAAATAGTGACAGAGAAAGAAAAAGAGTTGCTTCTCTGCTGTTTGTATCAAGTAATAACTCTCTTTTAGGATATGAAGTCGGTGCTGAAAAAGTCCAAAGACAAAAAGATTAATCAACCCTGTGTTTTCTCAATGCCCCCGCAGAACTCATCACCTGCTGTGTACTCAGGAAGTCCTGTGTTAGGCTGTGATGGAGAAAATAAAAAATACGTCCAAGAAATGACCCCATCCATCAAGAAGCTACAGCCTATTTTGTGAACTCAGGAAAGCCAGAGCTGACAAACCAAACGCTAATACAACACTAAGGGGGAGGAGGGAGGAGTAGGGTGTGGGGGACCTGGTTCCTGTATGTAGTAAACGGTTAAGCTGATGCCAATCAGAAAATGAGATGAGAGGTCTAGTAACAGAGGAACAGGATCTTACAGGGTTGGACTGAGTCTTCAAATTCCCTTTCCAATTTTTTCTTCCCAAGTTCATCTGGAGAAATGCCTATCCCATCCTTTTCCTGGGGCTTCCCTGGTGGCTCAGTGGTAAAGAATCTGCCTGCCAATGCAGGAGACCCGGGTTCAATCCCTGGGTGGAGAAGATCCCTGGAGAAGGAAATGGCAACCCACTCCAGTATTCTTGTCAGAGAAATCCCATGGACAGAGGAGCCTGGCAGGCTCCATGGGGTCACAAAAGAGTCAGACACAACTTAACAACTAAACAACAAACAGCCCTTTCCTAGCCAGTAGTACATAGAGTGTTCCCTGGTACATAAAATGAGGTGGAAAGGGGCTGCAAGCTTGAACACCGAATAGCTATGGACTTTATTTGGGAGAATGGTTTCTATACCTTTGCTGGCCCCACCTATGCAGCCAGTGGGAGAAAGAGGGGAAGGGAATGGGGAGGGGAAGGGCAGAGCCTATAAGGGCAACAAGGGAAGCAGCATTTAGCTTCGACTCCTTAACAAGTGTCACTAAATTCCTCAGCTGTGTAGAAGTCTCATTTTTCCAGGAGCTTACTGTGTGCCCCTAGGGTCAGGACCAGCCACCATCAGCTCCTCTATTTCTTTTTTCGGCAGGTGAAAACACATCTATGCAATCCCTGTTTAGGGGTTCCTCCATATTTGCTTTTCACCCATGAAGGATATAGGATCTTTTAAAATTGTGTGTGTGTGTGTGTTTTAAATACTAGGCTGTTCTTTTAAGGATCCATTAAGAGAGATATTTAGATATTCTTTCCATTGGCACCTTATGATCCAAATTCTTGCCTGTTAAATGCAAAAAAAAAAAAAAAATCTAAAGAATTGTTTCTTTAAAAAGACCCAACTTAAATGCATCTGTGGAAACTAAGCATAATTTATTTTAAAATTAGGTTAAAAATGTTTGCAGTGTATGCTCAAACTTTTCCAGATGTTAAGACAAGTAAACACTATTAGATCAAATTCAATTTGGCTCGGTGTTTTAATCAACTTTTACCTTGATTTTCTTTTGTGCTTATAACAAGCTTTACTCGTGTGTTGGAGGTGGTCTTAAAAGTGTTAATTTTAGCTTTTCTTTATAACGCACACGCACTAAGGCATTTTCTTATTATAAACGGAGTTAGATAAACTTTCAGTGTAGCTCTGCTTCATTAAACCAGGAAGTTTATATACCCTAACAAAAAAAATATGTATTTCTATTTCATGTTGGCATCAATGGTGGTACTGTGTATAATGTCGTTAGTACTGGTAGCTGGAATTCTCCATGGGAGACTGATGAAAGACAGATGACAATAAAAAGGGCATCAGAAAGCAAAAATAAAACGTGAGATGTGGCTGCAGAAGCTTGGAGGAGACCGAGCCTGGGTCTTTCTGTGTAAAATGATGGGCGGTGGAGGAGGCTGGACGTGCCGGGGGGAAAGGGTGTTCCCATCTTCTGAATTAGGAGGGAGGAGAGATGCTTTGTGGAATGTGTGGTGCTTTGCATTATGTTTCAAGAGGAGTTTTCCGAATTGCTTTGAATGTCATGAAAAGTACTGATTAAGCTCCTGTTTAGAGGACTGAGTGACGCAAGGAAGAATTTAGCCAAGTTAAAGTGGTGGGCCAAGGTGGGAGTTGACATCTGATGCTTTTTACAACAAGCCTTGTTTGAACAAGATTTTCTGGATTCTGGGTGTTATCAAAGGCAGGTGAATATAAGTATGTGTCTATGGGTGTTTTTTCATTATGCATGTGAAGTCGCTCAGTCGTGTCCAACTCTTTGTGACCCCATGGAGGAGCCCACCAGGCCCCTCCATCCATGGCATTTTCCAGGCAAGAGGAGTGGGTTGCCATTTCCTTCTCCAGGGGATCTTCCTGACCCAGGGATCGAACCCGGGTCTCCTGCATTGCAGGCAGATGCTTTGCTGTCTGAGCCACCACGGAAGCCTGCATGTATCTGTTTATAATTAAACAATAGTAGAAGGTGATGTTAATGGCTTCCATTTCCCTTTTCACAGTAAGGATAATTTTGTCTTTGCCAGTACTATTCCTGTCACTGCTGCTGCTAAGTCGCTTCAGTCGTGTCCGACTCTGTGCAACCCCACAGACGGCAGCCCACCAGGCTCCCCCGTCCCTGGGATTCTCCAGGCAAGAACACTGGAGTGGGTTGCCATTTCCTTCTCCAGTGCGTGAAAGTGAAGTCACTCAGTTGTGTCTGACCCTTAGCGACCCCATGGACTGCAGCCCACCAGGCTCCTCCATCCATGGGCTTTTCCAGTCAATAGTACTGGACTGAGGTGCCATTGCCTTCTCCAGTTCCTATCACGGATGTGGATAAATGGGTGAGAAGGAGAAATAAAAGCAACCAAACTGATTTGTTTAATTTGTTTTGGAAAGGACGAAAAAACTCCTAAAAACAAAAAGAGAGAGAGAACAGTTTGGGAAAGTATGAGGAGGTGGGCAAAAATGACAAGGTCTAGCTCAGGACAAATTTGGGGAATGTTTTGGGGGTACATTTTGAAAGAGAAGGAGAAAGACCAGAAGAAGTCATGCTAGGAAGAGAAGGACCTTAGGGTAAAGACAGCCAAGGGTAGTGTGTTATGAATGGGTATTAGAAAGACTCACTCATGTTCTCAGTGAACCCCCAACAACCAAGCACTATTCTTCTTTGTATTTTTTATGAAACACTTTTCTTTCCATGTTTTCCTTATGGCATAGTTGATCAGCCCCCATTTTTTAATGATCTTTTCTTCAATTTCCAGAAAGCCTACTAGATTTCTAGTTCATGAAAATCTGCAACAACCTCCTATCCCATCAACTTTAGGATTGCATTTAGCTTCATGTAGTCATGATAACTGTATGATAATCGTCTTCAGTGGGTTTAATTTTTCCCCACAAACCAAGAAATCTGAAGACTGATTTGGGGACAGTGTAGCTTCTCAAGAAAACATCCCTGTCTTTCCCATCCTTACTTTTTTTTTTCAAAATGGCTGTTCGCCTCCAGGCATCAGAACTGTGTTCTAGGTGGAAGAAGGGCAAAGAGGGAAGGAAAAAAGGTATATGTCAGCTGTGTCTGTCTCTTTAATCTAACATATCTAATAGACGTCCCCTTAAATTCAACCACAGTTATGTCACCTGGTCAAACCCTAGCTGCAAGTGAGCCTGAGACACAAAGCATTTTGTCTATGTTTGTTGTTCACCATCTCCCCAGACAAAATCTGGGTTCTCTAAATAAGACGAGGAGAATAAACACTCAATAGGCTACTAGACATGTCAACCATATATCCAGTTTGTTACATAAGACTGGATACACAGGGATTAGTAGACTTATTGGAAAAGACCCAGAGGCTGGGAAAGATTGAGGGCAGGAAGAGAAGGAGGTTCTCAAAGAAGGAGGCTCTTTGCAAACCTATTTACACTTTTTTAATCAAAGTGAAAAACACTACTTCTTGTGATAGATAGATTTTAGTCATACACATATTTAACTATTTGCATTGTCTCTTTTTATCAAGTTAAATTGTTTAAGTTGCTTTCGTTTTTAACAATTCTGTTCTGTTTCTCTTTCTTAGTTCATTGATTTATTACCTTTTTTATCTTTAGTTCTTTCCCTCTTATTTTCCTGTCAGGAATGTATAAAATCAGAAAAATAAAAAGACTGACAACTCTGTTCAACCCTCAATTAATAACTACTAAATGTCACTGTGTTTTCTTCTATTATGAAGAAATGTCATAAATGAAGAAATTAATAACTACTAAAGGTCACTGTGTTTTTTTCTATTATGTGTTTTCTTCTATTATTCCTTCTCCAGATGATCTTCCCAACCTAGGGATTGAACCCGGGTCTCCTGAATTGCAGGCAGATTCTGTAGCTGCTGACCCATAGGAAGTCCTTCTAGTATGATACTTTTCCACAAACTATCATTTGAAGAGAGGATGTGATCGGTCATGGGAGGCCTATGCTCTGATTGCCAGCACTTAGAAAAGCCACATTAATATATATATATATTAATATACACAAACATTATACATTATATATTATACATTAATATACACAAACATCATATTGTAAAGGCGTTGGAAGCTCTCGAAGCAATGAGCACTTCAGTTCAGTTCAGTTGCTCAGTTGTGTCCGACTCTTTGCAACCCCATGAATCGCAGCCTGCCAGGCCTCCCTGTCCATCACAAACTCCCGGAGTTTACTCAAACTCATGCCCTCTAGATGGACTGAATTTTCAGGTGGTGGAGAACCATTCAGAGGAAGCTGAGGAACAGCAATTGCTTTATTCCAATGGTGGATGTATCCATTCTTGGTGCTGGCAGGAGCCTAAAGATCAGGGTGCCGCTTCTGGGGCAAAGAAAAACCAGGAAACTTTTAGTGATCTCATGGGGCTAAAGTGATGTCTTGAGAGGCTTTAAATATATGACTAACTTTCCCCATAACACTTGATGAATTTAAGGCTATGTGGAAAGATTTAAAAAATATATTTTTTAAAGATTCTGGAAATTAGAAAGAAACTAACTGGAATGTCTAGTTCTTAAAAGCAAAGAGCTACTAAGCAGAGTTAGCTGGGAAAAAATCAGCAAGAGTGAACACCCTAGAAGGAACAGTAAATTAAGCATCCGTAGGTGCTTTTATTCTTGGGGACTTTCATCAACTCTGGGCCCAAAGAGAGGCTTGAAATCCCAAAGAGGCTTGCTTCTGGCAGAAGATTGCTACAGAAGATAGAAAAGGAAACAAAGCTTTTGGTGGTCACCTACTGTTGGAGTGTCAAAATTTGGGGACGAGACTTCAGCACATGTTTTGTCATGCTTCAATCAGTTAGTTCAGTCGTTCAGTTGGGTCTGACTTTTTGCGACCGTGTAGACTACAGCACCTCAGGCTTCCCTGTCCATCACCAACTCCCAAATCTTGCTCAAACTCATATGCATCGAGTCGGTGATGCCATCCAATAAATTTGTGTAATTTTGAAGCACATCGTGGGGGAAGAAAGTGGCAGATTAACCTTTGTCTCTCAGGGTAGAGGACAAAAAAGATTATAAATCTATTGTGATTAAGACTGTTATTAGCATAAGTAAAGTCACATACAACAATGAAACAGACTGGAGAATATTCTAGAAACAGACTTTTACATATGGTCACCTGATACATGACTCATTTTATTGTTCTACCCCAGATTCTATTAATAAATATATTTGTTAGATAAAGTGTGAAAATCATGTTATTGAAGAATCCTAGATACTTGCTTTTTCGAGCAAAATAGTTTCTGATAGAAGCATATTAAAATCACCCTCTCTGATGGTGTTTTTGGTATTCCTTATAACTAAGGCATATTGAGTTTTGTATATTTTGGAAGTATTTGGATGGGAATATATTAATTCATTATTGTTCATTTCTTTATCCCTCTATGTTATGCTCTGGTAGTTTCTCAGTTCTGTCTTCCAAGAAACCATTCTTCAGAATATCCTATTATTTCTCTAGTTCTTTTATTTCAGTTCTAATTTTCTAATGGTTTTTAATGTATACCTTTAATCTTTCAAAGCTTCTAATTCATCCATGATGTTAGTTCCTCCTTTGGCTCTTTGAGAATTTTAAGCATCCAGGATTTATTTTAAAATCTTTTCCAAATACTTCAATCATCTCTGCATTGTCAGGAGTAAACAGTCCCATCTGTTGGTTCTCTGGACTTCCTTTCTTGGCATTAGAACCCTCATATACTTTTCTTCATTTTTCCTCCCTTCCCATCTTCTGTTGGAATGATCAAGGTTTCTTTACCATGTCTCATGCTCCCTTGGGTTAGCAGTTTTATATTACATTTTTATTTTTGAGATGGTTATACTTAAATTTCTAACATACATGATTAATTTTAAAATTCAAGTCATGTCATCTTCACATTCATAAAAGATTTGCATCAATTCAGAGTTCCATGGGAACATTTACCCCTGCAGCCATGTTGGAAGATTAAGTGTTAGCAAACTTTCCCTCGCATTATAAGCAACTGGAAAACTGGACAACATACATGAAATACCTGTTCTCAGGACAGTACTGTGTTCCCTGAGAGGAAGAAACAAAATGAAACCAATAAGCATCCTGGATTTCTCCCTGGAGATGCTTTCTGTCCCGAAGCACAGGAGAGGAGCCCAAGCAGAACACGGTGGTTTTGCTGAATCAAGGAGACAGAGATTGGACTACTGGGAACTGATGCATGGGAATTTGATGGGCAGAGTATAGCAACAGACAAAACCACAGATGGGAGGAGTTGCAGAAATATGCACAGGGGTTCTCAAGTATTTTCTTCAATATACTCAAGGGCATAGATAAAGATGCCATGAGGGTAGACAAAGGACAGCTATTGGAGAGATGTCTGTTGAATGATTTCCAGAGCTCACACTGATTTAGGAGAATTTCCAGTTTCAAGCAGCCAGAGAGGAGAGATTAGACTGATAAACCAATTCTTCAGTATATTTTTGTTTCACGAATAATAACAAAATAAGGTAACCTACACCTACGACTCTCATACTTGCAAGGGTTCCACTACATCTCTTTTGTTCTTATATATTGTTATTAAAATGCTGACCATTGATGAAAGGGGCAGCTTCAAATATGTCCACTCCTCTGATCTCTGTTGCCATCTATATGTAATGGATCCCAAATCTTGTTTCTCTTCCACCCAGATGTCTATTGAACACCTTCACTCAGAAGCATCTCAAATGGAAGTGAAGTGAAGTGAAGTGAAAGTTGCTCAGTTGTGTCCAACTCTTTGCGACACCATGTACTATACAGTCCTTGAAATTCTCCAGGTCAGAATACTGGAGTGGGTAGTCCTTCCCTTCTCCAGGGGATCTTCCCAACCTAGGAATAGAACCCAGGTCTCCCACATTGCAGGCGTATTCTTTACCAGCTGAGCCACAAGGGAAGCGCAATAATACTCAAGTGGGTACCCTATCCGTTCTCCTGCAGATCTTCCCAACCCAGGAATTGAACCAGGGTCTCCTGCATTGCAGGCAGATTCTTTACCAACTGAGCTATCAGGGAAGCCCATCTCAAATGGATGGAACACATTAAGTCGTGCAAGAATGAATTACATTAATGACAGTGCTGTAATATATAATTTCCTGATTATTCCATATGTGTTTTATCTCTCTAGCTGCACTCAAAAATGTGGAGGTCACATATCTGATGAGTTGTATCCTGGCTTTGTCACCTCCTATGTTCCCTAGAGCAATGTTTGGTTTTCTCACTTGTGTACTAAAGATACATACTTCTTAGATTTGTTTGAAGGCATAAATTTAAGCCTGGTGTGCTGCAGTCCATGGGGTGGCAAAGAGTCGGACATGACTGAGCAACTGAACAGCAACAGTGTCTGTTCAGTGTTTTGAAAATCTGTAAAGGATTATGAAAGTGTAAGATATCAGTATATTTCTGCATCCCCTGGCAACATTTTCCTCCTCACCCCCTTTGCATTTCCCCACACCCATGATGACATTAAGCACAGAGAAGCTGCTCAATAAAGGTGTGAGTACTGATGGACTATTTAGAGATGGAGTGATGAAACTAGAGACACTAAACCAATAATACGAGGACCTGCCTTGCTATCATCTATACCACTGACTTCCTGTGTGAGCTCCGTCAGTCTTCTCACCTTTCTGAACTTCTTTTTAAATCCAAACAATCTCTAAGAATATTTTGTCTCCATGTCAATTCTGTTAGTCCTGCATTATAGATCTCAGTGACTCTTCCTACCCCACATGCTACTTTGCCCCCAGATTAACCTTCTCATTACCTTGTATGTTTTACTCTTGCTGTCTCAGATGAGGCTCTAGAGTCTGATAGGGGATTCTCCACTGAACTCTCCATCACAAAAGGAAAACAAATGTGAAAGTGTTAGTGGCTCAGTTGTATCCAACTCTTTGGTGACATTCTGAATTGTGGCCCGCCAGGCTCCTCTGTCCATGGAATTCTCCAGGCAAGAATACTGGAGTGGGTAGCCATTCCCTTCTCCAGGGGATCTTCCCAACCCAGGGATGGAACCTGGGTCTCCTGCATTGCAGGCTGGTTATTTACTGTCTGTGGCACCAGGGAAGCCTGAGATGCCCTGTAATCCCACCTAATTCTCTGGTAGTGCTAGTCCTGGCCTTTTAGTCTCCAGGCCTCCTAATGGACAGGTGAGGAAGCAAGAGCAAGTTGGCGATTTTTTAAGCTAGTCAACAAGTTTCTTGACAGTTGCTTTTCTCATCCTTCTGTCAACAAGGAGGGGCTGGGACCAGTTTCTCCCCCAGGGATGGGATGCTGCCTCTGTCCACCTTTACACACTAACCCCTCAAGGCTCATATTTGGCTCCATCCAGTTTTGGCTGGGTCCACCTAGATGGCCAGTGACCAACTTCCTGTCTGACTTCTACTTGTACTGAAGGAGGAAGCGAGGGTCCCACAGGCAAAGCCTTTTCCACTTCTGGGGCTGTTTCCAAAAATAAAGTTACTGTAATACCCAAAACACCAGGCCTGGGACAGAGCAGCCACAGTTGTTCACTGGCCTTCCACCTCCTGGTGGCCAGCCGCCAGCAGACTGCAGGGCTGCTGAAGGCTGTGTGATGAAATGTGGTCCCCAGGGTCCTCTTTCTGACATTTTTAGACTCACCATAAAATAAACTGCCCCAGGATGCCACCTCCCTCCAGCCCCTCCTAGGGCCTTCAGAGGGCACTGGTGACATACAGATGGCCCTTGAACTTTTCCTCTTGCAACTGCTGTTTCCTAGCAGTTCTGCTTTGGAACTTTTCCCATGGGCTTCAAAAGTATCCTTCTTTCCTCTGTTTTAAAATTCAAACTCTAAAAAAAAAAAAAAAAATTGTAAAACACTTTTTGCTCATTTAGATGCAAACAAACTTTCCTGCATATAAGTTCTCCTCTCTCTATCCTGTATCTCTCTCATCTCTATATCTATGTCTACCACCTCTTTCTCTTTTCTTTCACTCAAGGGTCATCTGCATTCAGGCATGTGAAATTCTTTAAAGAAGAAATGCAAGGAGGAAGCAGAATTGATTTTTTTAAAAAGAGCACTGCATTTAGATCTTGATCCCAAGATATCAGCCTCCCAAGAAGTCCAGGTTCTTAGCTGCTTGCTTGACTGTCCTAACAGTGACAATAACCCAAGAATGCACCCAAACACAGGACTTTACCATAATTTAAACCTGGCAGCTGCTACCAAGCTCTTCTCCACTAGCAGAGGCAGAATTCTCTTTGGGGATCTAGAGCTAAGAATTTGAAACACATTTCTGATGTCGGTGGTGTGTTGGAGATGGCGTGGGGTGGCAGAGGTTGCTGTGACAGGTATGCAGAGATGGAAATTCATCAGAGCTCCCTGAAACCGAGTTGAGGGTCCCAGAATTAGCCAGAGGACTGAGCGGTCCTGACGAGGCTGATATGCTGATATGCTGCATTAGTGGAGAGAGATGGTGAAGAATCCATCCTGGTGGGACACTGACTCTGTACCCACAATACGCACTCTCAGCTGTGGGACACTTGGTGCATTGTTCTTCATTACACAAGAACATTGTAACCAGAAGGGGACCCTTCTAGAGAAGGGGTTTGAGCTGCTGTTTCCCCGTATCTTCCTAGGCTAGACAGAGAAAATGTGCTTAGACTTCAGCATATGACTGTCTCAATTCACTTCAGGAGAAAAAATTTCAGATGAAAGTTAAAGAGAGATTTTCTATTGTATCTTTGCTCTTTGCTCCCAAACTCAGAGCCTGAGGTCTGTGCTTCTGACTTAAGGGTCAGCTGTCCCTCTTCTACCTGAACCTGATCTACAACTCCATGTTTATATATATATATGAAAATGTGTGTATATATATATATATATATATATATATATATATATCTCCTTGCAAAAAAGTTTTGAAAATACGTTTAAATTATCAAAACTAACTCCAGGTGAAGCAGAAAACCAAAATAGGCAGTAGTATTGTAATTAATATAAAAAGTTGTTAACAAACTATACCATCTAAAAGGAAAATGGCCAAAGGCCCAGAGAGAATTTACTAGTGAATTCTATCAAATCTTCAAGAATAGATTTTTTATAGCCTTTCTAAACTGTTCCAAAGGGTAAAAATGAAGTTCCTAACACATTTTTAAAGCCAGAAAACCCTGACACTAAAATATAAAATAGAAAAGAAGTTATAGGTCTACCTTACTTTGGAGCATTCTCAACAAAATTTTGTGTGTGTGTCTGGTGTTAGTTGCTCAGTCACATCCAATCTCTGTGACCCCATGGACTGTAGCCTGCAGGCTTCTCTGTCCATGGGATTTCCCAGACAAGAATACTGGAGTGGGTAGCCATTCCCTTCCCCAGGCAATCTTCTTGACCAAAGGTTCATGTTCCTTTAAATCACCTTGGGATGGATGATGGTAATGCTGACAGACTAGGAGTTTGACTGTCCCCTTTCTAAGTCCTTCATGAATGGTTGACTGAGCAACTTTCTTTAGGATGTAAAGATACTTAAAATATAACTTTTTTCTGTCACTTTGAAACCTCAGCCCTAATCCAGAGATAAGATGAAAATCTGATTTCACATTCTGGTAGACCAACATTTTCTCTACTTAACATGAATGAAAAATTTTATCAGATGGTTTGTCTATATTTATTGAGATGGTCAGGTAATTTTTTTCTTTAATACCTTAATGGGATCATTTGTGCCAGTAGATTTTCTAATGCTGAAGCATCTTGCATTTCTGGGAAAAACTCTATTCATGTATAATGTATTATTTTTTTCATATTTCTGCATTTCACTTGTTAGCATTTACTTCAGGACCATTGCACTCAGATTCATAAATTAAACTGGTCTATAATTTTATTTTCTGATACTGTTCTTATCAGATTTTTGTGTCCGATTATGCTAGGCTCAAAACAGGTCTTGGGGAACTATCTTTTCTTTTTCTATATTCCTTTTCTATTTTCTGAAACTATTTGTATAATATAATAATTATTCTTTTACAGCTTCATAAAATAGCTTCACCTTGATATTTCTCTGGAAGAGAGATTTCTATTGGTTCATTTTCAATTTCTTTAATAGTTATTAGTGTATTAATAATTGGGCTTCCCTAGTGGCTCAGAGGTTAAAGCATCTGCCTACAATGCAGGAGACCTGGGTTCGACCCCTGGGTTGGGAAGATCCTCTGGAGAAGGAAATGGCAACCCACTTCAGTACTCTTGCCTGGAAAATCCCATGGACGGGGGAGCCCAGTAGGCTACAGTCCATGGGGTTGCAAAGAGTCAGACACAACTGAGCGACTTCATTTCACTTCATTTCAGTGTATTAAAATGTTCGTTGAGTCTTTAGTAAATTACTTTCATTCATATTTTCCCAGAAAGCTGCTAATTTCATCTAAATTTTCAAATTAGTTTTATGAAGTTATTCCTACAAATTTTCTAAGATTACTTATCTCTTTCCTGATTCTGTAGAAATGTTCTGTTTTTTGTTCTTAACACCATTTATTTCCCCTTCCTTTCTTTTTTTGACATTCCATTTTGTTAGGCACATGCCATTTTTGTCTTTTAAAGATGAAAGCATTTTCTCTTTTTAAAATTATTTTTATTTTATAATAATATTTTATAAATTTTACAAATATATGTATAACATATAATATATATTATATATAACATATAATATTTTATAAATTTTATAATAATGTTTTATAATAATAAAATTAAATTTATTTATATTTTATTTTATTCAAATAAAATTTTATTTGAATTTGCTTTCTATTTGTTAAATTCTCTATTAACATTTCTTTATTTCTATTTCCTTTGAGTTTTCTGTTCTTTTTTATTTTTTGAGTACCTATAATTTTTATTTTCTTATTTTAATAACTTATTTGAATGTATAAATTTCCACCTAAGTAAAACTTTACTGCAACCCACAAATTTTGATATAGTGTGATTTTAGTTATTTAGGGTTAGGGTTAAATATTTCATTATTTATATCATCATTTTCCCCTTATACCCATGAATTATTTAATAGTGTGTTTTTTAAGTTTATGCATATAAGTTTTAAAATTAGCTTTTAACTATCAGTTTCAAATTCAACAGAATGATGAATAGAGAATAAGAGTCTTTATGATCTCAAATTTTGATGTATTTTGAGTCCTTTTGGCATAATCTGTGGTCAATCTTTATAAATATTTTCAGTTCAGTTCAGTTGCTCAGTTGTGTCTGACTCTTTGCGACCCCATGGACTGCAGCATGCCAGGCTTCCCTGTTCATGACCAACTCCTGGAGTTTACTCAAACTCATGACCATTGAGTCGGCGATTCCATCCAACCATCTCATCCTCTGTCGTCTCCTTCTCCTCCTGCCCTCAATCTTTCCCAGTATCAGGGTCTTTTCAATGAGTCAGTTCTTTGCATCAGGTGGCCAAAGTACTGGAGTTTCAGCTTCAACATCAGTCCTTCCAATGAACACTCAGGACTGATTTTCTTTAGGATGGACTGGTTGGATCTCCTTGCAGTCCAAGGGACTCTCAAGAGTCTTCTCCAGCACCACAGTTCAAAAGCATCAATTCTTCGGTGCTCAGCTTTCTTTATAGTCCAACTCTCACATCCATACATGACTACTGGAAAAACCATAACCTTGACTAGATGGACCTTTGTTGGCAAAGGAATGTCTCTGCTTTTTAATATGCTGTCTAGGTTGGTCATAACTTTCCTTCCAAGGAGTAAGCGTCTTTTAATTTCATGGCTGCAATCACCATCTGCAGTGATTTTGCTAATGCTAAGTTGCTTCAGTCGTGTCCGACTCTGTGCAACCCCTTAGACGGCAGCCCACCAGCCTCCTCTGTCCCTGGAATTCTCCAGGCAAGAATACTGGAGTGGGTTGCCATTTCCTTCTCCAGTGATTTTAGAGCCCCCCAAAATGAAGTCAGCCACTGTTTCTACTGTTTCCCCATCTGTTTGCCATGAAGTGATAGGACCAGATGCCACGATCTTAGTTTCCTAAATGTTGAGCTTTAAGCCAACTTTTTCACTCTCCTCTTTCACTTTGGTCAAGAGGCTTAAGTTCTTCTTTACTTTCTGCCATAAGGGTGGTGTCATCTGCATATCTGCATAAATATTTTGAGTTTATCTAAAAGTAATATCTATTCTTTATTTGTTGATGTGCAGGATTCTATATGTATCCATCAGATAAAGTCTTTCATTTTATTGTTTACATTTCTTGTGTTCTCACTAATTTTGTATCCAGTTGATTTGCTGGGTCTGAAAGAGGTATGTGAAAATCGGCGGTTTTGAGGCAATCCAGATAGTTGAACATTGATGTCCCTTAACATGGGCGTTGTTGGGTTTATGATTCTTGGTTTCATTTTGCATCTTGTTTTTGCAGATTTCTGTCTTTCATCAAGTTTGTATGTCACATTGACATTATCTAGGAGATCCCCAGGGCCCCATTCTTTAATTTTTTTTTCCCCCACTCTGTTCTTCACTTTGTGCTTCCAGCTGTTAAATCTATCTGGTGATTTTTTTTTTAATTCTGAAATTTTATTTTTAGGCCTAGAATTTCCTTCTTTTTAAAAAAATAATTTAATTTATATATTTTTGGCTGTGCTGGGTCTTTGATGCCACACAGACCTTTCTCTAGTTGTGGTGAGCAGGGGCTACTCTCTAGTTGTGGTGCACGAGTTTCTCTTTGCAGTGGTTTCTCTTGTGGAGCACAGACTCTAGGGCACTCTGGCTCAGTCGTTGTGTCTTCTGGGCTCTAGAACACAGGCTCAATAGTTGTGGTGCATGTGCTTAATTGCTCCATGGCATGTGGGATCTTACTGTATCAGGGATTGAACCCATGTCTCCTGCATTGGCAGGTGGATTCTTCACCACTGAGCCATCAGGGAAGCCCTAGAATTTCCTTTCTCGTTCTTTGATTTCTTATTTTTCTGCTGAGATTTTTATTCATGAAAAGCACTTTTTTTTTTTAAAACTTCATTGAACGTAATTATAATAATGACATTAAAATGTGAATAATAGTAATAACAGGATTTACTTTACAGGCTTTTAAACAGCAACTAAGATAAATCCTATAAAACTTTTAACACAGTACCTGGCAAATTGAAAGAGATGAGGAATAGAAATTCATGATAGTGAATGAGGTTGAATATGTAGAGATCATTTCCCGTTGTACATTTCCCTCTGTACCTGAACTTGTGATTTAATAAAATGTTTACCATCTCTTCCTCAAAGTTGCTGTTCCACTAAAACATGTATTTCAGTGTCTCTCATTTGATAGACTCAGCTGTCACACAATCTTTCTTTGATCAGAATTTCAGAAGTACCTGTAATTTGTGTTAGGAGAATAAGATAGAGACAAGAGAGTAGGAAGTGATTTGCCATGGCATAATTTAATTAATCTGTATATTTATTTGATTGCCAGTAGTACTGTATTCATGGCCATCATCACTGATAGTATTAATTGATTATTTTGACAAATAGTTGATTTACCTCTTGGAGAAAAAGAGTATATTTCAAACTTAATTTCCCACATGTCAAAACCTCTTTTAAACCTGGGTGCCCAGCGACAGATTATCTACTTCTGAAGAGAGACTTGCTCGATTATACACCATTTCTTCCCATGATCGCTTCCTCCTCAGATCACAGTTTTGTAAGTAGCCTGATACTATTGCTTGACATCAGGATACAGAATCCTAAACACATGGAACAGTTAAAAACCAGCTCCCATGGATGATTTCATTGCCTCAACTCCATCTGTAATGTAAATCCTTCAGAGGTGCTTTCTATTCTTAGAAGAAAAGTCACAAGCTGGAGGGTGCGTCACCCTCACAATCAGCACCCCTTTTAGTCCCTAATGTGGACCATCTGCTGGTTGAAGAGGTTACAGTGCTACAGAAATGTCATTACAGAATTTCTGTATGTTCAAATGTATCATCTGTCACGTAATTGTTTGTTTTACAGCCCATACCTATAATGGGCTAAGTGGGGACTATTTATATTAGTTAACAATGAGTACCTTTAATTAGTATTTCATGCAACTGGAACATGTTAAGAAAGCTGACACAAATCTGGCTGGGTTGGGAGATTCCATGTGAATTTCATTATGAAATTGCTAGGATATTACAGTTGCACAGGTACCAAGGTTTCTTCAGCTGCCAGAAATTCTGTGTAAGTTCAACACACGTGAAAATGACAAAGCATCACACTGGGTCTAGCTCAGCTGATGGACAGTCAGAATCAGTCCACTTTGTGTCCATACCCTAGATTCTTCATGATGGCTCACCCAGGGCCTGTGGAGGCGTGCAGCTGAAAAATCACAGAACCTGAGCAAATCCTGGGGAAGAAAGCCGGAAAAAGAAACAATGGGCAAAAATCTTTGTAGTCCAAGTGCTTAATGCTAAGTGAGAGGTTGGCAGTTGGATAAAGTATTTTTGTTAACTGATGCAAATGGTTTCGTTTTCTTTATTCTCATTTTTAGACACTTTTATTGATTCAAAGACACCTCTTCAATATCATAACTGCACTAAAGCAAAACTGGGTTTAGTAGACAATGAAGACACAGTTACATGTCTAGACCTATAAGAAAGTGTCTCCAATTAAAATATTGGAGAAGATAGTCATGTCAGCAAACCATCCTTTAATTCCTTTGAAAAGGAATCCCCACCTATGACTACAATAGAAGCTGGCAGGCCATTCTAAACAATCTCTGAGCAACTCCACATGATGGGTCCCCTCTCCCTTTTAGGATTTTGTAAGGTATGCACAGTGTATTCAATCTGTCATCTTGGTTTACAGAATCAGACAATATTTTCACATGTTGATCTCAGCTTCAGAAAGAATGCTAATTGTTTTGTCAAGCCAAAACGAATTTTTTAAACAGTGAGGTTTTATAACATTTTGTGTGATTTATTACTTGGTGGAAAAACAATTCTGTATTTCTGACAACCAGGTCAGTGTTACAGAAGTTAGTAATATGGTTTACGATGTTTTCTGTGAAATCTCTAAAGTGTTGTTTAGTAACAATCTGCGGAAATTCTGGTGGGTATATCATGCTGCCAGAGGCCGCTTGTGTATCTTTGTTTGATAAATACACCTCAGATCACCAAACAACTCTTTCCATCACAGAAAATTCTGGGAATCTGAACCACTGGTTACCAGCAGGTCTCTGCTTCTTGTTACCTATGTTAACCCAAAGTGCATAGATTTGGATGGTAGTTACTGGTGAACAGGCATCACTCTGGCCTGACAGCAAGCTTCAGGAAGGCTTACTCCTCAGAGTCCTCCCCAGTTTCCTTGCCTTGAGGCAATAGGAGGGCAGATACCTAGTGAGCATGTTCTTACCACCCTTGTCTCTCTGTAAGTATTTTGCAATGGATTTTATTCACTCTCAGAGAAAACCATCAGCTTCTCTGTCTGTGTCAATAGCTGGATCTCTATATGTACCGTGTCTGCTTCCACATCCGCTAGATGGACATCATCTACAAGCACATAGTTATAACTGATTTCTGACCACACATTCGCTTGTGCCCTTTATAGGTCCCAGGTCTTTAATCATATCTCACATAAGCAGTAGATGGTTGCTTGTGAGTTTTAAATACAATCAGCAACTTCCTTTTTCTTACAGAAGTCTTGTTTCAATTATATTGGACTGAACTGACTGATTGCACTTGAATGACAATTTTCATCTTTCACTATTCTGTATTTGTATATGGCATGATTATTATATTTTTCTTTTTATCTAAATAGTATCCATAGTAACTTTTACACTTTATATTTCAATAGAAATCAGATATGAATATAACCTTCCTTTATTTTTGTATTTTTCTAATATCTTTAGCATTAAGACTTTACCATGAATGCTTTAAATATTTCCTCTACTGAGTCATATGGAAAGGTTAAATCAGTTTTGAAGTCCTATTAAGGGGATGTATAGTATCTTGGCTGCCTCCAAATCAAGATACAGGATGTAGAACAAAACAGGAAAAAAATAAAAGAATATATTCACAGTTTGTACTGAGCTTTGGGATGCTCTGTGGTCACTTTCGGTCCCCTACTGCCCATAAGGCTCCCTCCAGAGTTCATGTATCCTCACTGGAGATAAAACCAGGTTTGCAACCTCCACAAGATATTGTCTGAGTTTTGCTGGGTTTTTTGGTCATCGAGATAAATGCCACTGTCTCAAACTTGCTGACTGGATGCATGTAAAACAATCCCATGAGGAAGAAGGAGCAAATAGCATCATCTCTGAGCTGGGAATTCCCTTTCCTGTTGAGAAAAGCCCTTATTGGGCAAAGCAGACATCAGACTCAAATGAGAGCGGGATACAGAAATGAAGGCTCATCCAGAAAGCAGGTTCAAGCCACTAAACTGAACGGCTTATGGGAGATGAAAAGGGAGATGAAATATACTCTGAGGGGAATGGCTCAGGATGATGAGTGAGGCTAGGAGTTAGCTCTGTTGCTACATCTTTGTCTTCTGACCAAGTGAGTTCATTGTACCAAGCCAGCATCTTTACTATATGCCAACTCAATTCAATGAGAAAAAGCATCAGAATGGTTTATTGGGAGGCCTTAGGCAAGCTGTGGTGTTGGAGAAGACTCTTGAGAGTCCCTTGGACTGCAAGGAGATCCAACAAGTCCATCCTAAAGGAAATCAGTCCTGAATATTCACTGGAAGGACTGATGCTGAAGCTGAAACTCCAATACTTTGGCCACCTGATGTGAAGAACTGACTCATTTGAGAAGACCCTGATGCTGGGATAGATTGAAGGAGGGAGAAGAAGGGGACGACAGAGGATGAGATGGTTGGATGGGATCACTGACTCAATGGACATGAGTTTGAGTAAACTCCAGGAGTTGGTCATGGACAGGGAGGCCTGGCATGCTGCAGTCCATGGGGTCACAAAGAGTTGGACACGACTGATTGAGTGACTGAACTGAACTTAGGCAAACTAGAGGATCACAGTACCATGAAGTGGCCCTCAATAACGTTTTGCTTAATTGAGTTTTACTCCATTACTAAGTTCTGATGAAATAAAATCTCCCAGGCAAATGTTGATCAGGACAAAAATGTATATATCTATAAAGAACTTAAAATAATTATGATGACACACAGAATAACATAGATCTTCTATCTAGTATATTAATAGAGTTCAAAGACCTTTAATTCTGAAAATCTTTAAGAGTTGGATAATGGACAAGTCTGTTTCACATCAAGTCAGAAAGGATTAGGTTATTGCTAATCCCTTCAACATCTCTTATTGAATAAACCAGAAAGAGTCTAATGCTCTGATGTTAAAACCATTCTAACTTGTCTCTTTTGCTTGGGTTTGCAAATGTGCACACACATCAACCAAATCAAATTGGAAGGAATACATTGTAGTAGATACCAATAAAATCCTCTGCCAAAAATAGTTGCTAGAAATACAGTAGCTTGTAAACTAAATATGCTTAAAGTAACAGAAAGCTATGACAACCAATGTATTATATGAGGTTGTGTGATTAAATCTAACTGTGTGGATTCAATTATAATTGCAGATGTAGGAGCCGGTACATTGGCAGACAGACTTGCTAAGCTCAGCTTGCAAAACAGAGTAACAAAAGCTGGAACCACACCATGAAAAGTCTCAAGTCTCTCTATTCCATAGCATGCTGCCCCCAGAGAATAGTTATTGGGAGGTGGACAAGGGCTAGAACAGATTAGCATATGGTTAGATATAATGATTAGATGACTCCTTGTATAGTTAAAGGAGTGCATAACAAATACTTGGGATGCTGAGCAAAGCAATGTAAGTCAGTGCCCTGCAGCTTGGTTCTTCATGTGTGGGCTTAAGACAGCAGAGCTTACCAACCTGCTGGAATAATTTATGACACTCTTGTGGGCAGAGAGGTAGGGGGATGCCTGCGCTGATAAATGAATTCTTGGATGGGATGCCCTTTTTTGAATGGTCAAACCAGAAATCTATTTGGGTTATCAAAAAGTTGGTTTACTGGTTTGAAATCCAAAAATACCCGGATAATTTAAATAGGCTCTCAATGCAGTAGCATTAAGTCATTTTCTAATAGACAGCTGGTGGGAACCTGCTGCATAGCAGAGAGAGCTCAGCTCAGTGCTCTGCGATGACCTAGATGGGTGGGATGGGGTTGGTGGGAGGGAGGTCCAAGAAGAAGATATAGGTGTACATGGAGCCCATTCACTTTGTTGTACAACAAAAATGAAAACATTATAAAGCAATTATACCCCAATAAAAAATTTTTTTAAGAAAAACTAAGTCATTTTTTTTCTTGAAGTGTCTGTAGACCACAGCTAGCCAACTTTGAGTGCTTACTATGTGTTAGGGGTTGAGTTAAAATTTTACATCTTCAATTCTTTTAGTTCTTTAAGCAACCTTTAGAAGTAGACACTATTATCATGTATTTAATTTTGTTGATGACGAAAATGAGGCTTAAAAAACTGGTTACTTCCACAGGCTAGTCAGGCAGTGGTGGTGGTGGTTTAGTCACTAAGTCGTGTCCGACTCTTGAGACCCCATGGAATATAGTCTGCCAGGCTCCTCTGTCCATGGGATTCTCCAGGCAAGAATACTGGAGTGGGTTGCCATTTCCTTCTCCAGGGGATCTTCCCAACCCAGGAATTGAACCCAGGTCGTCTGCATTGCAGGCAGATTCTTTACCAACTGAGCTACAAGGGAAGATCCAAGTCAGGGCTTAAATCTAAATATGTCAGACTCAAGTTTGGGTTCTTTCTTGCACTTCTGTGCTTCCCAGTAGGCATCTAAACACTTCACCTAGATATTCCAACAACCATGAATTTACAGAAAAAAATTCAAATGAAAAATAAAATAGAATAATGACCTCCAAAGATGTCCATGTTCCAATTCCTGGCACACCTGCAAGTATATTTCCTTACATGGTAAATGGACTTTGCAGATGCAACTAAATAAACAGTCTTGATTAGAAGGTTAGCCCAGTGAGACCCATGTTTAACTTTCTAATCTGTATGTAGAACACAAGAATGAATGTCTGTGGCTCTCAGCCTCTAAATTCGTGCTAGTTATGCCAGCAATAGGAAGGCAATACAGGAAACTTCACTGATATTAGAAGGTCAAGGAATTCCATAGAAAAAAAGTCCAGGCTAAGTTTATGCTAATGGCATTTTAGTACTGATGCATTGAGAAAAATACTCTTGGACTTCATATACTTTGAGAAGCAGGTCATATAGTATATAATCAAAGACCATGACTTAACCATCACCACCTCTGCCTTCTTCTGGGATGTAGAGATTGATATGTGCTTAGTCACTCAGTCGTGTCTGACTCTTTGTGACCCCATGGTCTGTAGCCCACCAGGCTCCCCTGTCCATGGGGATTCTGTAGACAAGAATACTGGAGTGAGGTGCCATGCTCACCTCAGGAACCTCAAGATCCAGGGGATCTTCCCAACCCAGGGATTGAACCCAGGTCTCCCGCATTGCAGGCAGATTCTTTACCATTTGAGCCATCAGGGAAGCCCAGAAATTGATGTGACCAGAACAAATTAATGGCTGCTGAGCCAGTAAATGTCTGTCCTGGGCCCTAACCTTGAACTCCAACTCAGTCAACTCTTTTCCCACATGGACTCGATGATAATTACCAGCCCATTATGTAATGGGAGTGGTGTAGGATAGATCTCAGCACCCTGCATTGTCATCTAAGGAATTTGGTAAATTCCACACGTACAAATAATAACCAGCTACAGGATATAATGAAGGTGAAAACCTATTTAGAGTAGCAGCAAAAATATGAAATATTTAGAAATAGATTTAGAAAGAAGTGTTCAAATTGTGTATTTAAAAAACTGTAATAGCTCCTGAAAGGTACAAAGGTAGACTTGAGTAAGTGCAAAGATATTGCTTGTTTTTGCTTGGAATGTTTTGACACCATCAAGATGTTAATTATCTAAAATAAAATCAGTTTAATCCCAATTGAACTAGACAAATTGATATCAGAATTTGTTTTGGAAAGATACACATGCAAAATAACTAAAAAGCAGTGACAAGGAAGATATCTAAATATATTACAAAACCTTGATAATTAAAACAGTATGATAATGGTGTGCATAAAAATCAATGGCAAGAACAGAAAGTTTATAAATATATGGAACTACATATACTACAAATTATAATCTAATCTAGAATATTATAATGGTGGTTTCTGGAACCACCAGGGCAAAGATGAACTTTTTATATCATGTTGTTGGGAAACAAAAACATAACACTAGATCCATTTTCACCATACATATATGAGTATTTCCAAATGAACCATAAACCTAAATGAAAAAAAAATGCAACTAAACAAATATAGATGAAAACATGGGAGAGTAATTCTACAACTTTGGTATAGTGTTTCCATACTGTGTTTTTTTACTTTTTACTTTTAATATTTCTGTAATCTGTTTTGGAGGCTTCTCTTGTATGCAATATATGTTTGGTTTGAGTTTCTGTGACCCAATATATAAAACTTTAAAAGATTAATATTTTATTTACATGTATGATTATACTATAAATACACATACATATTTGTTTAATTCTGTTATCTCATGTTTTTAGTTTATAAAGTTTCCTTGAAATCCATTACCTCAGTTGGCTTTGGCAAAGATTCAATTGTTCCGTATCTGTTTTTCTTTGCAGATAATGTGACTTTCAATTGATAGACTCAGTATTTCCTTAATCCCTTGAATTTTTTCTGTATTAGGACTTCAATACATATTGTTTTACTTATAGGATTCTTCATTTCAGAGACTCCAGTCATGTCATCTTTAGGTTAGACTGTACCACTCCATTACTAATTGCTTTAGTATCTTAATCTTTTCCCTCTCAATATTCATTAAGATTATTTTAAATCTTTCCTATGTGCTAGTAATTCAGTTTAGTCAACTCTGTTACAATCTTTTTCTAATTAATTATATTTTCTGTGATATAGAAAATATAATTAATTAATGTTAAGCAATGTTTTGGTCCTTGGTTTGTTTTAACTCTAAAAATTCTCTTTTCATCTTACTCTGTTGTTTGAACATCTTATCTCTGAAGTCATTTTCACTGGATCTTTTGTCTTTTTTTTCGCATGTGGTATCCCTTTTGTCTTCCATTTGTTATCATCAACTTATCATCATCTGTTTCTACAGTGTATTTGCAAGCTCTCCCAATGTTTTTCGTGCTTAAAGCGGGAATCTCTTTCTGGCCCTTTTGTCCCTTTGTTTTATTGCAAGGTACGTAGATTCCCTTCAAGTCCCTTTCCATCTTGGCTGAGAGTTGTCTTTGCCGTTGATGGTACAGTTCAGTTGGGGTTTTCCGTATCCTAAAGACCACAGGAGGGAAAAGGAGGGCCAGGCATTTGAGAAAAGCCTCTGCCAGTAGTTTCTATAGCCTTGGTTTGCCGTTGATTCTCCTCTCCCAATTTGGGTATTGTTAAACTATGTCCCAAATCTCACAGATAATTTTATATAAGAATATCCTCCCAGTGTTGTTTAGCCATTAAGCTTTTCAAAGTTCCTTGTAAAAAGTTGAAGCATGGAATTATTATTTGAATCCAAAGGACAAATAGAAAACTGAAAGATCAAAAGTGATGATTTGTTAACGGATGCCTCTAAATGTCACATGATGCCACGTTTTCACTGTTAAATTTGATATTAGTAAAAATAATCCATTATACTTGAAAGAAATCATATGTTCAATTTTCTTATTTTGTAGAATTCCTGAGCTTATATGATACATGTGAATTAATCATTATAATTTTAAAATGTAATAAACTACTGGAAATAAAAATAGTTTTAAAAGCAAAATTATAAAGGAATTTCCAAAAAAATATGTGTGGGCATCATCCATATTTAATGGGGAAATGCAGATGAATTTTAATACGTTTGTTATACTGAAGTGGATATTCGAAAAATAAGACTGTCCAGGAACTATAGACATCACACACATCCCAGCTTTCGTGGGTCATGGATATTTTCTCAGTTCCAAAGTCCTGGATCCTCTCCTTTACAGAGTTGCCTGGCATCATTCTCTTACCCAACTTTACCTTTCCGAAGCCAGCAGCAATTTCAACATCTTCCCAAGCAAAACAGGGCAAAGAGATGGTAAAAGAGGTTGTGGCAGTGGATCCATGTTATATTTACAGTGGCCCTGAATCTTTTGAAATCCTGTCTTGTAGTTTGGCTTTTCCCCCCACATTATGGGTCCTACCTCCCCAAGTTAGGAGCTGGAAACTAATTTTTCTGGTCTTTATATAGCCAGGGCACAAAAATGTGACCCCAGTTGCTGTCATCTATGCTCACCACCCAGTCTGCAAGAATTAGGGATGGACCTCTTTTCAAAATCTGTGCTTTTGCCCCATCTTTTGCATGCTGGAGAAGAGAAAGTTCCGTGTGGCATCTCTTCCTGGGCCAGGAGGCTAACGGAGCACAGTGGAGACACAAGGCTTTCAGACGCAGTGATGGCAGAGGTCCTAGCAACAGCATGCCTGGTGAAGTGTCTGTAGGATGCCCCCCGGCACCTGGACACAGAGATGATGAGATTCCCATTGCAAGAAGTTCTGTGATGTGCTTGGATGTTGTTCTAGGCTACAATAGTAGCAGCCAGTCTGATTCTCTGGCTCCCCCAGAGTTGCTGTGGGTTTTCTTTAGGAAAGAATGTTTCTCCCTAACCAGTCACTGGCTGCTCTTGACTTTGGGGCTTGTAATAAGGGACCATGAGTAGTGAGGAGAAGCGCCTCCAGGTTTTCCCTGTGCTGTGAATTTTTCTCTGTCTGCTGCAGTGAATTTGCTTCCCCTTTGTATTCTCTTTGGTTAAAATGACTCTTCATTGCTCTAGACTATTGGCTTTGGGCCAGGGCTGTCAGATGTAGAAAATAAAAATACAGGATACACCATGGATTATATGGTTCAATTATACGAAATGTCCTTGTCACCAGCTTGGTGAGTGTACAGAGACAATGTTGCAAAGTGTAGATTTGTCTTTGCCTCAGGCTAGGCATGCTGACGTCAAGTGGGTGCTAATAGGTTCTCATTTCCTTTTGGAGGGATGACCATGGTCTTAACAAGGGTTACGGTGATGACTGTACAACCCTGTGACTATTCTAAAAAGCCCTTAAATTATATAGTTTAATTGGGTACATTTCATGGCATATGTATTACTACTCAATAAAAATCAAAACATTTAAGACGCCTAGTTAGATTTGAATTTCAGATAAACAAAAAATAACTTTTAGCATGTCCTATATAATATTTGGAATACACTAAGAATATGTCTTGTTTATCTGAAATTCCCTTTTTAATTTAATTTTTTTTCTTTTTTTAAAATATCTTTTGTCTATTTCAAATTCTTGAATCCAGGGCTGACTTTCAGTAGAGCCCAGCAAGGGAACTGCTCTGCTCGATACAAAACCCTGACCCAGAAGCAGGTTGTCTACAAATATTTTAGTACAAGTTTCCCCATAAGCATGCAGCATCATGGGATGAGGAGGCAGTCACCTTTCCAGCCACACCTGAATTCCCAATTAACTGATGTTCTGTATTTTCTCTGGCAGGCTTACTGTAGATGTTGATGATGGCCTTGCTTTCCTCTCCTCTTTAAGTAGGGCTCACTATAATGGCAAACACTGGAAAATGTGTTATTTCACTTTTGTATTTATTTTTTAAATGTCAGACTCTTAGCTGCACCAAACAAAACCATATAGATGCTTGGAAATTTATGTCTTAATCTTTTAGTGGCTTTTTTTCCCTATGATTGTAACTCCCTGAAAATATCTGGTTGAAGCACACTCATTTGTGTGTTGTTGTTTTTTTTTTTATCTCCATCTTCTTCAGTGTTAATCTATGTATGGCTAAAAAAAACAAACATATTGGTGAAAATGTGCATTTAACTTATGAGAAGTGACTAACTACTATCAATCAGAATATTTTCTCAAGAAAACTTCATTTCTAGAAAATTAACAATCTTTATGCATGATACACCTGGGAAGGGCTTCCCAGGTGGCACTACTGGTAAAGAACCCACCTGCCAATGCAGGAGATGTAAGGGATGTGGGTCCGATCCCTGGGTCGGGAAGATTCCCTGGAGGAGAGCATGGCAATCCACTCCAGTATTTTTGCCTGGAGAGTCCCATGGACAGAAGAGCCTGTGGGCTACAGTCCATAGGGTTGCAAAGAGCCAGACACCACTGAGATGACTTGGCACACATGCATGATGTACGGGAAAAGTTGCTGTGGTACTTCAGTTACAGAATGAAAATCCTGCAGTAGACATCCACGAGGCCATTGCAAAGGTCCAGTTCAGTTCATTTCTGTTGCTCAGCCGTGTCTGACTCTTTGCGACCCCATGGACTGCAGCATACCAGGCTTCCGTGTCCATCCCAACTCCCAGAGCTTGCTCAAACTCATGTTCATCGAGCCAGTGATGCCATCCAACCATCTCATCTTCTGTCGTCCCCTTCTCCCCCCACCTTCAATCTTTCCCAGCATCAGGGTCTTTTCCAATGAGTCAGTTCTTTGCATCAGGTGGCCAAAAGATTGGAGTTTCAGCTTTGGCATCAATCCTTCCAATGAATATTCAGGACTGATTTCCTTTAGGATGGACTGGTTTGATCTCCTTGCAGTCCAAGGGACTCTCAAGTCTTCTCCAACACCACAGTTTGAAGGCATCAATTCTTCCATGCTCAACTTTCATTATAGTACAACTCTTACATCCATACATGACTACCTGAAAAACCACAGCTTTGGCTAGACAGACTTTTGTTGGTAATGTCTCCGCTTTTTAATATGCTGTCTAGGTTGGTCATAGGTTTTCTTCCAAGGAGCAAGCGTCTTTTAATTTCATGGTTGCAGTCACCATCTGCAGTGATTTTTGAGCCCCCCAAAATAAAGTCTCTCACTGTTTCCACTGTTTCCCTACCTATTTGCTATGAACTGATGGGACCAGATGACATGATCTTAGTTTTCTGAATGTTCACCCATGTTCAAAAGGAGAAGACACAGGCTCCACTTCTTGATGGAGGAGTAACAACAGAGCATGTAGGATGGGAGGTATTTTTGTGGCCATCTTTGAAAAACACAAGCTAATACAATATATTCAGTCATCAATTTTTTAGTAAAAGGCAAAATATGTTTAGTTAAATATAGGTTCACTCATTGGATTTCTTATTGTTTCATGTAGATAAACCATGCCTTTGCATGGCCCAAGATTTCAACTTAGACAAAAATGTTAACTATACTAGGTGATGGATGCATCAGTCAGCTTGATTGTGGAAATTACTTCACAATGTATGTGTATATCAAATCATCTTGCTGTACACTTTAAATATATACAATTTTATTTGTCAATTATTCCTCAATAGATCTTGAAAAATAAGAATCACAAAGTTTTTTTTTTCTAGAACTATATGAGTTGGTTATAAGATTCATTTGAGGGGATAAATAAGGAAGAATATAGAGGAAGTCTCTAAAAAAAGAAGCACTGCAGGAAACGGCCTACTAAATATTTGAAACATATTATGCAGTGCAATACTGGTGCATGAATAGACAGATCAGTGGAAAAGTAATGAAACTCCAGAAATTTTTTTTTAATTAACATATGATAATGATGAGATAACCGGGTAGTGACATGATTAGAGATAAAAGTGGGTGTATTTCTCATCTTGTAAGTGAAGATAAATTATCAAGACAATATCTAAAATGACCAGATATTTAAAATGTAAAATTTGGGAGACTTGGTTCTAGTAGTTAAGACTCTTTGATTCCATTGCAGGGGATGTGGGTTTAATCTTGGTTAGGGAACTAAGATCCCACATGTCGAGTGAGTGCTGCAGCGATAAGCAAACAAATAAATAAAATGTAAAAGATCCCCTGGAGGAGGGAATGGCAACCCACTCCCAGTATTCTTGCCTGGAGCATTCCAAGAACAAAGGAGTCTGGTGGGCTACAGTCCATGGGGTCAAAAAGAGTCAGGCTACAACTGAGGGACTAACACTTTCACTTAAAAATTGAAAGAATCGGAGGGAACTAAGATGGCGGAGGAATAGGACCGGGAGACCACTTTCTCCCCCACAAACTCATCGAAAGATGGCGGAGGAATAGGACGGGGAGACCACTTTCTACCCCACAAACTCATCGAAAGATCATTTGAACGCTGAGCAAACTCCACAAAACAACTTCTGATTGCTAGCAGAGGACATCAGACACCCAGAAAAGCAGCCCATTGTCTTCTAAAGGAGTCCTCTATTACTCCTCTATTACTCCTTAATTTTCATTTTTATAACCCACTATAACCTGGCAGAAAAAAAAAAGGACCCTATTTTTAAAGCGAACTTCATATATATTTCTTAAATTTTTTTGTGTTTTTGTGGTTTTTTAATATTGTATTTTTAAGAGTCTAACCTCTACTCTAGATTTTTAATCTTTGTTTTTCAGTATTTGATATCAATTTTGGACATTTAAGAATCCAACCTTCAGTACCCATTTTTACTCAGGAGTATGATTACTGGTTTGATCACTCTCTCCCCCTTTTGACTCTCCTTTTTCTCCCCCAGATCACCTCTATTTCCTCCCTCCCCCTTCTCTTCTCAATCCAATTCTGTGAATCTCTGTGGGTGTTCTGGACTACAGAGAACACTTAGGGAACAGAGTACAACCTAGATCTATCTCTCCTCTCTTGAATCCCCCTTTTTCTCCTCCTGCTCACCTCTATCTCCTTCCTCCCTCTCCTCTTCTTCATGTAGCTCTGTGAACCTCTCTCGGTGTCCCTCACTGTGGAGAATCCTTTCACCATTAATCTAGAAGTTTTGTTATCAGTGCTGTATGGAGGGAGAAGTCTTGAGGCTACTGAAAGCATAAGACTGAAATCCAGAGACAAGAGGCTTAAGCCCAAAACCTGAGAACACCAGAGAACTCCTGACTGCATGGAACATTAATTAATAAGAGATCATCCAAAAGCCTCCATACCTAAACTGAAACCAACCACCACCCAAGAGCCAATAAGTTCCAGAGCAAGACATACCACACAAATTCTCCAGCAATGCAGGAACATAGCCCTGAGCATCAATATACAGGCTGCCCAAAGTCACACCAAACCCATAGACCCATCTCAAAACTCACTACTGGACACTCCATTGCACTCCAGAGAGAAGAAATCCAGCTCCACCCACCAGAACACCGACACAAGCTTCTCTAACCAGCAAACCTCAACAAGCCAAACATCCAGCCCCACCCACTGGGAGAAACCTCTACAATAAAAAGGAACCACAGACTATCAGAATACAAAAGGCCACCCCAAACCCAGCAATCTAAATAAAATGAAAAGGCAGAGAAATACCCAGCAGGTAAAGGAACATGAAAAATGCCCACCAAGCCAAACAAAAGGGGAGGAGATAGGGAATCTACCTGAAAAAGAATTTAGAATAATGATAATAAAAATGATCCAAAATCTTGAAAACAAAATGGAGTTACAGATGAATAACCTGGAGACAAGGATTGAGAAGATGCAAGAAATGTTTAACAAGGGCCTAGAAGAAATAAAAAAGAGTCAATTAAAAATGAATAATGCAATAAATGAGATCAAAAACACTCTGGAGGGAACCAACAGTAGAATAACGGAGGCAGAAGATAGGATAAGTGAGGCAGAAGATAAAATGGTGGAAATAAATGAAGCAGAGAGGAAAAAAGAAAAAAGAATTAAAAGAAATGAGGACAACCTCAGGGACCTCTGGGACAATGTGAAACGCCCCAACATTCGAATCATAGGAGTCCCAGAAGAAGAAGACAAAAAGAAAGGCCATGAGAAGATACTCGAGGAGATAATAGCTGAAAACTTCCCCAAAATGGAGAAGGAAATAGCCACCCCAGTCCAAGAAACCCAGAGAGTCCCAAACAGGGTAAATCCAAGGTGAAACACCCCAAGACACATATTAGTCAAATTAACAAAGCTCAAACACAAAGAACAAATATTAAAAGCAGCAAGGGAGAAACAACAAATAACACACAAGGGGATTCCCATAAGGATAACAGCTGATCTTTCAATAGAAACTCTTCAGGCCAGAAGGGAATGGCAGGACATACTTAAAGTAATGAAAGAGAATAACCTACAACCCAGATTACTGTACCCAGCAAGGATCTCATTCAGATATGAAGGAGGATTTAAAAGCTTTACAGACAAGCAAAAGCTGAGAGAATTCAGCACCACCAAACCAGCTCTCCAACAAATGCTAAAGGATCTTCTCTAGATAGGAAACACAGAAAGGTTGTATGAACGTGAACCCAAAACAACAAACCAAATGGCAAAGGGACTGTTCTTATCAATAATTACCTTAAATGTGAATGGGTTGAATGCCCCAACCAAAAGACAAAGACTGGCTGAATGGATACAAAAGCAAGACCCCTATATATGCTGTCTACAAGAGACCCACCTCAAAGCAAGGGACACATACAGACTGAAAGTGAAGGGCTGGAAAAAAAAATACTTCACGCAAACGGAGATCAAAAGAAAGCAGGAGTCGCAATACTTACATCAGATAAAATAGACTTCAAAATAAAGGCTGTGAAAAGAGACAAAGAAGGACACTACATAATGATCAAAGGATCAATCCAAGAAGAAAATATAACAATTATAAATATATATGCACCCAACACAGGAGCACCGCAATATGTAAGGCAAATGCTAACAACAATGAATGGGGAAATTAACAACAACACAATAATAGTGGGAGACTTTAATACCCCACTCACACTTATGGACAGATCAACTAAACAGAAAATTAACAAGGAAACACAAACTTTAAATGACACAATGGTCCAGCTAGACCTAATTGATATCTATAGAACATTTCACCCCAAAACAATCAATTTCACCTTTTCCTCAAGTGCACACGGAACCTTCTCCAGAATAGATCATATCCTAGGCCATAAATCTAGCCTTGGTAAATTCAAAAAAACTGAAATCATTCCAGTCATCTTTTCTGACCACAATGCAGTAAGATTAGATCTCAATCACAAGAAGAAAACTATTAAAAATTCCAACATATAGAGGCTAATAACACGCTTCTGAATAACCAACAAATCATAGAAGAAATAGAAAAAAAAAATCAAAATATGCATAGAAACGAATGAAAATGAAAACACAACAACCCAAAACCTATGGGACACTGTAAAAGCAGTGCTAAGGGGAAGGTTCATATCAATACAGGCTTACCTCAAGAAACAAGAAAAAAGTCAAATAAATAACCTAACTCTACACCTAAAGCAACTAGAGAAGGAAGACATGAAGAACCCCAGGGTTAGTAGAAGGAAAGAAATCTTAAAAATTAGGGCAGAAATAAATGCAAAAGAAACTAAAGAGACCACAGCAAAAATCAACAAAGCTAAAAGTTGGTTTTTTGAAAAGGTAAATAAAATTGACAAACTGTTAGCCAGACTCATCAAGAAACAAAGGGAGAAGAACCAAATGAACAAAATTAGAAATGAAAATGGAGAGATCACAACAGACAACACTGAAATACAAAGGATCATAAGAGACTACTACCAGCAGCTCTATGCCAATAAAATGGACAACTTGGATGAAATGGACAAATTCTTAGAAAAGTATAACTTTCCAAAACTGAACCAGGAAGAAATAGAAGATCTTAACAGACCCATCACAAGCAAGGAAATTGAAACTGTAATCAAAAATCTTCCAGCAAACAAAAGCCCAGGACCAGATGGCTTCACAGCTGAATTCTACCAAAAATTTAGAGAAGAGCTAACACCTATCTTACTCAAACTCTTCCAGAAAATTGCAGAAGAAGGCAAACTTCCAAACTCATTCTATGAGGCCACCATCACCCTAATACCAAAACCAGACAAAGATGCCACAAAAAAAGAAAACTACAGGCCAATATCACTGATGAACATAGATGCAAAAATCCTTAACAAAATTCTAGCAAACAGAATCCAACAACATATTAAAAAAAATCATACATCATGACCAAGTGGGCTTTATCCCAGGAATGCAAGGATTCTTTAATATCCACAAATCAATCAATGTAATACACCACATTAACAAATTGAAAGATGAAAACCATATGATTATCTCAATAGATGCAGAAAAAGCCTTTGACAAAATTCAACATCCATTTATGATAAAAACTCTCCAGAAAGCAGGCATAGAAGGAACATACCTCAACATAATAAAAGCTATATATGACAAACCCACAGCAAACATTATCCTCAATGGTGAAAAATGAAAGCATTTCCCTTAAAGTCAGGAACAAGACAAGGGTGCCCACTCTCACCACTACTATTCAACATAGTTTTGGAAGTGTTGGCCACAGCAATCAGAGCAGAAGAAATAAAAGGAATCCAGATAGGAAAAGAAGTAAAACTCTCACTGTTTGCAGACGACATGATCTTCTACATAGAAAACCCTAAAGACTCTACCAGAAAATTACTACAGCTAATCAATGAATACAGTAATGTCACAGGATATAAAATTAACACACAGAAATCCCTTGCATTCCTATACACTAACAATGCACTAACAATGAGAAAACAGAAAGAGAAATTAAGGAAACAATACCATTCACCATTGCAACAAAAAGAATAAAATACTTAGGAGTATATATACCTAAAGAAACGAAAGACCTATATGTAGAAAACTATAAAACACTGATGAAAGAAATCAAAGAGGACACAAATAGATGGAGAAATATACTGTGATCATGGATTGGAAGAATCAATATTGTGAAAATGGCTATACTACCCAAAGCAATCTATAGATTCAATGCAATCCCTATTAAGCTACCAATGGTATTTTTCACAGAACTAGAACAAATAATTTCACAATTTGTATGGAAATACAAAAAAACCTCAAATAGCCAAAGCAATCTTGAGAAAGAAGAATGGAACTGGAGGAATCAACCTGCCTGACTTCAGGCTCTACTACAAAGCCACAGCCATCAGGACAGTATGGTACTGGCACAAAGATGGAAATATAGATCAATGGCACAGAATAGAAAGCCCAGAGATAAATCCAAAAACCTATGGACACCTTATCTTCGACAAAGGAGGCAAAGATATACAATGGAAAAAAGAAAACCTCTTTAACAAGTGGTGCTGGGAAAACTGGTCAACCACTTGTAAAAGAATGAGACTAGGACACCTTCTAACACCATACACAAAAATAAACTCAAAATGCATTAAAGATCTAAATGTAAGATCAGAAACTATAAAACTCCTAGAGGAGAACATAGGCAAAATACTCTCCGACATAAATCACAGCAGGATCCTCTACGAACCACCTCCCAGAATATTGGAAATAAAAGCAAAAATGAAACTTAAAAGCTTTTGCACAACAAAGGAAACTATAAGCAAGGTGAAAAGACAGCCCTCAGAATGGGAGAAAATAATAGCAAATGAAGAAACAGACAAAGGATTAATCTCAAAAATATACAAGCAACTCTTGCAGCTCAATTCCAGAAAAGTAAATGACCCAATCAAAAAATGGGCCAAAGAACTAAACAGACATTTCTCCAAAGAAGACATATAGATGGCTAACAAACACATGAAAAGATGCTCAACATCACTCATTATCAGAGAAATGCAAATCAAAACCACAACGAGGTACCATTACATGCTAGTCAGGATGACTGCTATCCAAAAGTCTACAAGCAATAAATGCTGGAGAGGGTGTGGAGAAAAGGGAACCCTCTTACACTGTTGGTGGGAATGCAAACTAGCACAGCCACTATGGAAAACAGTGTGGAGATTCCTTAAAAAACTGGAAATAGAACTGCCATATGACCCAGCAATCCCACTTCTGGGCATACACACCGAGGAAACCAGATCTGAAAGAGACACGTGCACCCCAATGTTCATCACAGCACTGTTTATAATAGCCAGGACATGGAAGCAACCTAGATGCCCATCAGCAGACGAATGGATAAGGAAGCTGTGGTACATATACACCATGGAATATTACTCAGCCATTAAAAAGAATTCATTTGAATCAGTTCTAATGAGATGGATGAAACTGGAGCCCATTATACAGAGTGAAGTAAGCCAGAAAGATAAAGACCAATACAGTATACTAACACATATATATGGAATTTAAAAAGATGGTAACGATAACCCTATAAGCAAAACAGAGAGGGAGACACAGATGTACAGAACAGACTTTGGGACTCTGTGGGAGAAGGTGAGGGTGGGATGTTCAGAGAACAGCATTGAAACAAGTATACTATCAAGGGTGAAACAGATCACCAGCCCAGGTTGGATGCATGAGACAAGTTCTCAGGGCTGGTGCACTGGGAAGACCCAGAGGGATGGGATGGGGAGGGAGGTGGGAGGGGGGATTGGGATGGGGAACACATGTAAATCCATGGCTGATTCATGTCAATGTATGGCAAGAGCCACTACAATATTGTAAAGTAATTAGCTTTCAACTAATAAAAATAAATGAAAAAATTTTTAAAAAAATTGAAAAAATGAAACCATGACAAACACTAAAAAGAGAGCTGGTAAATGCCTAATGTCCATGGGGAAAACTTGCTGGTTATGACTCAAAATCCAACAGCGATAAGGAAAAAATATTAATTTGACTACTTAAAGTTAAAAGGAAATGATTTTGCATAACAAAAATAATAAGAAAAGTTAAGACAATGGACAGATACTGGCCACATATTACACAAGGATAATACACCTAATGTTTGGGTTCAACCATGCAAAACTCTTTGCTCATAGATGTTCAAAAATGACAATTTTATATTGATTAACATAATATACAAAGGACAGCTGAAAAAGAAAATAGAAATTTTAACAACCTTATAGAAAAATAGTCTAGAAATATGAGCACACAGTTCACAGAAAAAAAAATACAAATGGTTCATAACCCATACGGAAAAATGTTTAACCTCACTCATTGTAGGAAAATGCATATTCAAAAACTACAGGGAAATACCATTTTTCACCTGTTATATTGGCAAAAGTCCCAAATGTTGACAACATGTGCTGTTAAGGAGACTGTGAGGGAAATAGACACTCTCATATTGTTGTTGATGGGGTGCAAATTATCCAACCCCCTGGAGAGGAGGAATTGGTACTATCTAGCATAATCATATATGCACTGATGCTCTGACTCAATGGTCCTACTTCTAGGGATTCTTGGGGGTTCATTTTGAATGTGTTGAGCCTTTTCCATAGTAAAAGTCTGATGAAATTACAAATAAAAAACAGGAAATGGGGAATTCCCTGGTGGTCCAGGGGTTGAGACTCCATGCTTCCGCTACAGGGGGTACAGATTTGATTCCTGGTAAGGGCTTCCCAGGTGGCACTGGTGGTAATACAGAACCTGCCTGCAAATATAGGAGAGATGTAAGTGATGTGGGTTCTAACCGTGGGTCGGGAAGATCCCCTGGAGGAGGAGGGCATGGCAACCCACTCCAGTATTCTTGCCTGGAGAATTCCATAGACAGAGGAGTCGCAAAGAGTCAGACACAATTGAAGTGACTTAGCACATATGGCAGGGAGTAAGAGTCTACGTGACTCTCGGAGCAGCCAAAAATAAATAAATAAAATAAAAGACAGGAAATAGAGGGTGGTCCTTAAACTGGTCAATTGGTTAAAAGAAGGTCAGTTAAGAGACCTTCCACTCCATTTTTATGCAGAGCCATCTGGATTTGCAGCTTCATGACATATATTTTGCCAGGGTTCTTAACAAGCTAAATGTAAAGAGGGGGGCTGATGTGTACTTAGATTACTGGGAAAGAAACCAGAGTGGTGGATATCAGCATCTGTAGTTGATGAAGAGGCAGGCTAGTTTGGTGGGTAGTACAGGTCCTGCTAGCTGTATCACCAGAACCATTCAGGCAGTGTCAACAAGACAAGCAAGACTTTTGCATCCACACTTGCTTGTGTAATGCAAACTCAGTTGCAGTTTAACTATGAAAACAAAAGAGAATTCATTACAACACAGAGAACATGGGTCAGAACGTATTTACGTGCCTCTGCTACATATAGACACTCAGACCTCTGTGACTGGGAGCAGATCACAACTGTGGATCTCCACGTTCTCACCTAGAAAGCAAGGGGTTTAGTTCACATGGCATCGAAGGGTCCTTTCAATTGTAACATCTGCAAATTCCACGCAGCTGCGTCTCTGGAGCCTTGGCCTCCAGTGCATTAGCACTTGGCAGCTATGGCAGAAGGGGACTCAGAGTACTATTGAGACAATGTTGGGTGACAGGCTGCCCCTACCTGGACCTCAGTCATGGCTCTGGCCAGCTTTGATAGTCTGTCCCAGCTCAGAACTCGCTCCACTCTTGAGCTCTGCTCAACATTTCTTTTTATGAAGACCATTTGAATGTTTCTGTTATACATCTTGGTTGCCATGCAAACTTGGCTCGCAGAAGCCTGAAACAAACCCCAAACACCTCCTTACATACTTGCTTTATGACATTTTATTTGAATGCCAATATAACAAGTTTATAGTAAATGGAGGATATGGCAGGAGACTAAAATAACACCATAGTCTTTGAACACTCTAATCTGAGCTTAATAATTTTAAGATTTTTTAGATGTTTGTAACTCAACCTATGGGCATAATCTAGTAGTAATGGTACTTGGGTAAAGATGTTATGCTCAAAAAGATTGTACTGGATCAAATAACACAGTGGTTCCAAAGGAAACTAAATCTTTTTAAAACCCTCAAACATCAGTTTAAACTGTTAACTTTAATTTTATTTTAAATTCATGTTAAAGTAATTGCATCAAGCTGGGATTAGGTACCGTCTCTGACTCTCCTTCTACAGAGTTAACCATTTCATGTATTAGAAACACAACTAGAGTTACTTAAAAGGGGTTGTTGTTGTTCAGTCACTAAATTGTGTCTGACACTTTGCGACTCCATGGATGATAGGCTGTTAGGCTCCTCTGGGATGTCCCAGGCAAGAATACTGTAGTGTATCGCCATTTCCTTCTCCAGGGGATCTTAACAGACCAGGGATGGAACCTCAGTCTCCAAGCGGATTGGCAGGTGGATTCTTTACCATTGAATCACCAGGGAAGCCCATTTAAAAGGAGAGGAGGTGCAAAATAAGCTAGAGGTTGCTGCATACGGTGGTTTTGCATAAGTAGTACCTGTTCATGTGTCTCCCTCAGCCTGGACATCGGTCATCCATCTATGCATCAGTTAGAAGGCAGAGCATCCCTCGGAGTGAACTACCTCGTGGAGAGACCACAAAACCGTCTCAAGTCCTTGAGCAAAGGGACATTTCGACCAGAACCTTGCTCATTAAGAATGTGAATGTTCAAAGTTGGTCTGATGGGGCTTTTATAACAACAACTCCTTGGAGGTGCAGCCTTTGGAGGAGAGTGAGCACTGGGCAGGGATCACCCAGACCAGGATTCCAAGGCTTGCTCGGCCAGTCTCTAGCATCCCAACTTTAGAAAATTTATCTCTCTTGGTCTCTGTATGCTAAACTGTCAACTTAGATAGTTAATAAAATCTCAAGGGTCCCATCAGAGCCTGATGTTCTGGGATTTTTTCATTTAGCAAAGCTCTTTGGATGCAAACAGCAAGAAGGGAACCATCCATGGGGAGCATTGTAGAGTGTTATTTCACTTCTCTTTGTTTTCCTGTGACCACAAACTCAGTCACATCAAGAAAGGGCCAAGAAATGCCCAAGTGCTCTGGTCTGGGCAATCTCAGGCTGTGGGGGGCAGTATTGATCTCATTATGTGGGGAAAATAAGGATGCAATGTGGGTGCTCAGTCACTTCACTTGTGTCTGACTCTGTGAGATCCTGTGGACTGTAGCTCGCCAGACTTCTCTGCCCATGGGATTCTCTGGGCAAGAATACTGGAGTGGGTTGCCGTACCCTTCTCCAGGTTATCTTCCCAATCCAGGGATCAAACTCAGGTCTCCTGCATTGTAGGCGAATTCCCTGACAAGTCCAAGGAAAGCCTTTAATTCAGTTTTTCCTTGACAAAGCAGTACTCCATATTTCCATCCACAGAGGGGTCCTGCCCAGTCCAAAAGGGCTCAGACGCTCCAGCAGATGACCACTGCCAAGGTCATCAGAGCTGCAGACTGTCCAGCAAGAAGACTGCATACAGATCAACTTCAGGGTGGACTCACTGAGATTGACTCGGTGGACAGAAGCGGCCAACAGAGAGGGACCAGTCAGGGCTGATGGTCAAGGAACAGCCCGAGTCAGAATAGAGGAACCCTTCCTAACACTGGCCATTTGGGACCAGCGTCCCCTTCTTCCCTGTGCATGTCGTTCTTTTGCCCCAGTGATACAGTATAGACATGAGCCAGCTCCCAGAAGGGGATCGGAACGTGATGTCTATACCCCATCATTCCAAGTTCTTGAGTAAGTGTCTACCTGCGCTGGACAAAGATCACTCCTTGGAAACCAAGTGTCTATGATTCCGTTCAGAAGAATTTCCACATAACTTCCTCTCAAGCTCTTAAAGTTTAAGTGCCCAGATGTGATTTGGAGGCACTTAGTTACTCTGAGACTCAGGCTTCACACAGAACCCAAAGTCTTTGATTTTTCTTTTTTAAACAGGAACGTAAGCGTTTGAATTGGTAACTTCTCAGGCTGCGGGCTCTCAGCTTCATTCTTCCAAATAATTTTTCTTCTGCTAATTATAGAGCAGGGTCACCTGTAGAGTAGCTTCAATACTTAATTTTTTTGAATGTATAACATCTAAAAGACATGGACTACAAGTCTCATCTCAATTTCCTTGTTTTAATTAGGGATTTAAAAATATAGCTATGTCAAAAATAAGATTAAAAATTCAAAGATATACAGTCATGAAAGTTTTTAAAATGGCATGTATTTCATGTATCTACCCAGCGAAAGCCTTACTTTAGCAGGAAAAACATAAAATTTTTAAAACTTGGGTTTGTTTAGATTAATATGTGCTGTATGCCAAGTTGCTTCAGCTGTGTCTGAGTCTTGGTGACCCCATGGACTGTAGCCGGTCACGCTGCTCTGTTCATGAGATTCTCCAGGCATGAATACTGGAGTGGGTTGCCATGCCCTCCTTTAGGGGATCTTCCCTACCCAGGAACCGAACCTGCATCTCTTACCTCTCCTTTATTGGCAGGCAGGTTCTTTACTGCTAGTGCCACCTGGGAAGTCCCTTAGATTAATACAATCAAGTGTAATCATTTATTTTTGGCTAATTTATTCTTCCTTTGCTAAAATAGGTAATTCTTACCTCACAAGTTATGTACTTGACTTCTTATGGGTTTGTTTGAATTTCTGCTCCTGGAGGCGGGGTCCAGGCTTGGACACTGCTACCCTGCTTAAATCCTTGTGATGAGACCTCATTTAAGTGAAGGATTACTTTTGTGAAGTGTGTTTGTTGCTCAGTCCTGTCCGACTCTTTGTGCCCCATGGACTGTAGCCCACCAGGCTCCTCTGTGGGCAAGATTACTGGAGTGGGTTGCCATTTCCTTCTCCAACTTTTGTGATGGATTTGTTTAATTTTGTTCCTTATTATAGAAATTAAGTGTTTAGGGGATCTTTAATATTTTATACATCATTTATAGAATAGAGATCTGGACTACTCTAAACGAAGGAAACCATTTCTCCTTAAAGAGCACAACAGATGTTTCAGGTAACAGGGCTACCTGAGACCTATGGACTCTGTCTGTGTATTAGTCAGCATTTAGCCTGCTCAGCCTTCTTTGAATGGTGTGTGTAGGTTGGGAGGGGGGATGCTGAGGGGAAGAGTCCTTACCCTAAGAGAGCTTTAAGGTCAACTGAGAAAATAAGGAATGATCAATAAATAGTAAAAAATAGAAGAATTACTTGTGTTTGGGATATAAAACATCCCCAGCAGTAACCCTGCTCCTATCCATCCTCCAGTGTACCTATACTGATTGACATCAAAGAGTGAAACCCTAAAATACCAGTGTTACCTTCACCCTCATCTTCTTTGACCTCTTAACCCTTTCCAGGAGATAAGACAAATGGGGGAGTAGAGTCCTGATGGTGAATTTTATGTGTGAACTTGACTGGGCCATAGGATGCCCAGACCTTTGGTCAGACATTACTCTGGTTTATCTGTGAGGCTTTTCCTGGATGAGATTAATGTTTGGATCCTTAGGCTGAGGGAAGCAGACTGCCCTCCTCAATGGGCGTGGGCCTTACCCAGTCAGGTGAAGACCTGAATAGGATAGAAAGGCTGAGCAAGAGGAACCTCCTCCTGCTTTGATGGTTGGAGTTGGGATAGCAGTCTTTCCTAGCCTTTGAAATGGAACTGAAACATTGGTTCTTCTTGGGCCTTCAGTCTGCCAACTTTCAGAGTGGCATTTAACCCCATCTGTGCCTCTGGTTCTCACGCTTTTGGACTGAAACTGTACATCAGATCTCTTGGGTCTCCAGCTTGCCTACTGCAGGTTTTGGGACTTCTCAACCTCCATAAGTGTGTGAACTAATTCCTTACAATAAACTGCTTCTTAGATAAAAAGATGATGATAATGGTGATGCTGCTGCTGTTAGGTAGGTAGATTAGATAGACAGATAGAGGTAGGTATATAATCTGAAGAACCCTGACTAACACAGGAATCTTGCCCTTTAGTTTATTCATGTCCAAAGCACATAATGTCCAAAGCATCACCAACTCGATGGACATGAGTTTGAGGAAGCTCTGGGAGTTGGTGATGGACAGGGAAGCCTGGCATGCTGCAGTCCATGGGGTCACAAAGAGTCGGACACAACTGAGTGATTGAACTGAAAGCACATTTTAGGCATGTGCTAAAAAGAACAAAATTAGAGGGACAGAAGAATATCTTTGTTTGCAAATGGTCAACCAATCCGAGTGTGACTTGCACTTTACCAGCTCGCTCTTCCTCATTCAGTCCTGAGCTGTTGCTGCCGTGGCTTTCCAACTCTAATTGCCTGGAGAATATCACCATTGCTCCCACTGCGAGCCCGCAGGCTGATGTCAGGTGTTGTCTGCAGCCCCTCCAAGTGCTGTTCAGACCCCATTTCTCTGCCATCTGGGGGTGGTCTGAAGTTGTTCAAAGGCATCCTCTGCTACTTTTGACAAGCATTGCTTTCCTCCCACCCTTTGAAGGCTCATACAGTCCCCATTCTATCCTGGCTTTCCCCTACTTTCCCCACTTTACTTGAGACACTTTGCCCAAACCTCACTGAAGGGCAATGTCCTGGAGGTAGAGTTCACCCAGCCACAGCAGCTGCCACCCCACCCAGCATTTTGGCATCTTCACCAACAAACCCCTCCCAGTAGATAGCATCGTTCCTGGGGAAATAGAAGGATGAGGGGAAGAAAATATAGGAGGAGAAAGAAGAAGGAGAGGGAGAAGAGAGGAGCAGAAGAGGAGACAGAAAAGAAAAGGGTGGGAGGGGAGAAGAAAAACTCAGCAATGTGAGTTGATTTAGCCAATATCACAGAGGGACCGGGAACCAGTGTATGAGCTTTATAAACCCCAGTCCAGGACTCTCTACACTAAACTCTCTTTTAAAGACAATGCTACACTGGGAGCCATTCATCTTTGGAGCTTTAAGGGAGAGAGTCCTGGAAGCTAAAATGGTTGATGAAGCCTTTTAGAGGAGGTAGGATTTAAGTTGAGCCTTAAAGTTTGGAGAGGATCTGCAAAGGACACATTCCTGGGGCATCAGGGACAGCAAACCCTAGGGGACCATCTGAACACCCGCTGGGTGCCCTTGAGGCCTGCACCCAGTGCTCACAATCATACCAGCAGAGCAAACTAGCCAGTGTGCAAAGTGCACATTGGAGTGATGGGTTGTCTGAACTGTGTGTGACTTTGCCTTTACATAGAAGCAGTGAGCCGTCTTGTCAGGTGTGCTGGTTGTGAAGCTGGGCTACGGCGAGCAGTGAATATGCAGGTTGCATGAGGCTCTTGACTCTTGCTTTCCTTTCCATGTCCGTTCACAGCAATCGCCTGCCTGCATATTTTCAAGGAAGATGGAGAAATACAATCTGCAAGGACAGTTGAGGCCCCCACAGGAGCATGGAACTGCCTCGAAGTACAAGGGGCTCATGAACATTTTACATCCCCCTTTGGAAATCCTCCTAAACTCTCTGCCTCGCTGGTTTCCTGGTACAAGATCTAATAAATCTGTACACTCAGCTTAAACTTAGTGCCAGGCCTCATAATGGAATGATTACATGTGTTTTGTGTGTCAGAGATCTGACAGAAAGATTAGACAGCACAGTGAAGCAATCGTTGGGGTTTTGGCAGGGAAAGAAGGAGATAAACATGTGTCCAGGGGAGAAAAATGGCAGCTCATGGACTTGCCGCCTCGATGTCATTCAATCATTCAGCAAAAATGTATTAAGTTTAGGTCAACACACATTTGTCAAGTCCCTCCTATGTGACAGGCATTATGTTACGTCCTGTGAGTGCAAGGGTGTACAAGACACATCGTTTATTCTTGGAGATTATGGAGAAGTCCGTCGGAAGAGACAGGCATCTATGAAGTGATTTCAGTATAATGTGGTAAGTGCAGTGCTAGGGGTTGTGATGGGGTACAAAGGTAGTAGAGAGGGAGGGGGCTTAGCTCAGCCTGGAGTATCCAGAGGAAATTTCTGCAGGAGGAGTCTGGAGGGACAAGTCTGGTGAAGGGGACCAGAGGTCCAGGCAGGGGTAAAACATGAACAGAAATATCTGATGACATGTTTGAGTTTGGAAGGAATGAGGGATGGAGGTAAAGATATTAAATATAAGTTTGATGTTACTAGAGTGGAAATAAAAAGACTGATCAGTGCTGTGAGGGATTCAGAGATGAACTGTAGGCAGTTCTAACAAGGAAATTACCATCTGGTCAAATTGATAAGTGAAGGGTGCATTTAAAGTTATAGTGATATAAGATCCCATTATAAGAGACACCAAGTCCAATAAGAAGTAGTAAAGTATCAAAAGTGAGTCAGGGACTTAGATGGAAGGGGTTTGAAAGAGAGAAAAGACACTCGTCAGGGGGGAAGAGTTCAAGGAGGTGGTGATCCTTGAGCAAAAGAGGATAATCCATGAGTGGGTTGAAAAGAAGGTGATCGTCATCCCCAGCAAAGAGAGTACCTTCATCAAAGACTTAGACATAGCATTGATTCTAGTCATTTTAAGATTGCATAGGAACTGAGGCCATGATGTGAAAAAAATTTCGAAAGAAAGTCTTTGTGTGTAAAGCCTTTTAAATGGGACAGGTTGCTTCTCAAAGTGGACTGGAAAGGGAGCCTGAAGATAGACACTAGTGGGCTAATGTGTAGCATCACAAGAAAGAAGAGGTATGAGCAGTGCTTCTGTGGCTTCAATACTAAGCTGTATTTCAGAAGCTCAGAGTAGATGACACCTGTCCCAAAGTAGAGACAACAAATATGCCTGTGGATCAGAGAGAAACAATAGAAATCTGCACCAAGAAACTAATACAGGCACCTGCTTAAGTCCTTGCCATGTGGTCAGTTAAACTATATCTCAAGTGACCTCATGGAAACCAGGACAATTGTGTTTGGGAAAATGCTAAACAAGACAAGATGTCAGGAAGACTACTATAAATCACGATAGACAAGATGTCTGGAAGACTACTATAAATCAGGATAGTCTAGGTAAACTGGGATATGAAGTCCCTGTATTGGTCAGTCCGGCAGGGAAAACAGAAACCATGTGAGGCATTTCAACAGAGAAAATGATTGAATAGAGAAAATGGCTTCGGTAGGCAGAGGCATCTAAGAAAGCAGACTGGGAGCAGTGCAGGAACACAGAGAGGGGAGGGCTGGGGAAATAAAGGCAGAGGTTGGGGTTCTTAGAACCTCCTAACAGAGCACGGACCCTGTAGACCTGGCCCTCTGGGGAAGGAGTGCTTCCTTTCTGCTTCTGGAGGCTCAGGAGTTCAGGAGAGGAAGTCCACGGGGAGAGGCTCAGCTCCAGGGGAGGGCACTGCTGGCTGACTATGGGTGAGGCTGGTGCTGAGACCACTGGATGAAGTTGGAAACTGGAACCACCTGTGATGCGGAGCAAGGGGGCCACGCTGGGCAACACTGACAAGCAGCGAGCAAGCTGCCTCCCAGTTCCCCCGCCCCTTCCACCGATTCACAAAGTCTAACAGCTGGGAGAGGAAAAGTGTAGTTCACAAGGTCCCAGCCCCAGCTTCACAGAACAGAGTGTGGAAAGGTGGGTTGGAACAGAGCACCACTGGTGTAATAATGGGCACTGGCTTGGAAGCATTCCCAATTTTGAGGCAGGAATTCTCCTAAAAGACCTCTCAGCTCAAGAAGTGATGAAATGATAATCTGGTCTCAGCAGAAGAAGGAGATAACATTTATTAGTTATCCACTTTGTGCCAGGAGTTTTACAAATGTTGGTTCATTAACCACAGTGACCCCACAGAACACATGTTCATCCCATTTTATAGATGAAGTGTCAAGCGGTTAAGCAGCTTTGCCCAGAAAAAATAGCTAGTTGGAGGCAAGGTCAGGACTAGAAACCAGCTCTATGTGAGGCCAAAGCCCAACTCTTCTTATGCTGTGGAGCTTGGGTCTCTCTTTGGTGGGAGTTCCTCCTTCACAGGGCTGAGACCCAGGACCCTGGCTGGAGAGACAGTGGCTGGACCATTCCTGGAGACCGTGGGCCAAATGAACTCTTCCACCATCGACCTCTTGAAAGCTTGGGCCCAGGAGGTCCTCCATCCTTTGAGTTCACATCTCTCCAGATTCTAGCAACACCAGCATGATTTACTCCCGCCCAGCGCTGGCGTCCCTCCCATGGGAAGGAGCCAGCTCTCCGAATGAGCTCGCCACCTCTTGGAGGAAGCATGACGCTGCAGCTAGCCTTGGCTCCCTGTGTGGTGCCCTGGGAGTGTTTGTGCCTAAGCTCCCATCCGCATATGTGTATGTCATACAGATCCAACTTTACTCAACAGGATGACATTCCTGGATAATAGGCAATTCAGCCCAAGAGCCAAAAATTGCAAAGGCAAGAGTTATTTTTCTGGCTGAGTCCAGTCTCCAGTCTTCGGTCAAGATGGAAGCAAATTGGGTCTGTGTTTTCTGTAAACGCTGACGCTGAGATGGGACCTTATTGAGGAATTCACTGAGACCCAGGGGAACGGAGAAGATAAATGCTACCAGGCGGCTGCAACTTGAGCGGAATTCAAAAACAATAGCATGTCAACTGGAGATCATAGAAGGCTATGGCGAGGGTGACAGAAAGCAAGGGAAACGACTTGGTCCCTAGACAAACCAAGACGTGGATAATGGGCGATGGCACTACAAACGCGGCTTTGAAAGGAAGCCTGAAGGGAAGGAAGTGGAGTCCGCTCATCCCGAGGAGGAGGGAGGCGAGGCGGTTTGGCGTCCTGCCTGCCCACACTCCCCGGTTCCAGCCTTTGCCCCAGCCTTCAAATGCTTCCCCCAGCAGCTCAGCAGGGCCAGGTACAGGTCTCTCCTGTCACACCAGTGTTTTTGCAGAGAGGGCTTTGGGGTCTTTTGGAAAGTGACTTAGCTCAAGCCACACGTCTGCCAGTGGGGCAGCTGTTACCACTTATACCAGGAACATCTGGCCTGAAGATTACAGTAAAAGTGACACTTGTCTACAGAGAAAAAAATGTTGAAGTATACATTTTGGACAGAAGAAATAAGTAATGACATTTAATGTTTTCATAAAGCTGCTCCATCACGAGCAGCAATCATCCAAACCCAGGGCGCAGGCATCCACGGGGCATCTTGACACCACCGCATGCCTGTGCGGGTGTGCGGAGGGCCTCCTACCCAGAACACCATGACCTAATACGGGCTCTGTCCTCTGAAGACACAGGACAAAAGGAGGCCCTTGTTAGGCTCCCCCTTTTCTAGATCTAAGTCACAAGAATCCCAGGGAGCAGGGCGCAGTGTGCAAGGAGTGCCCCCCCACCAGATGTCAGGAAACCTCGCTCCAGGGTGCAGTCATGTCACTGGGCAAATCGTCTTTGGAGGTTCAGGTTTCTCGTCTGTGAAATGGAGGTGTCAAAGATGATATGTTTAAGGTTCCTCCAAGAGTTTATACTCCGTGCTTTTTGGAATAGAGGCAATTTCTACCATTTCTATGCCAATTCCGTAGGTTAAACATGATTTTTTCCAGACCCTGCTCTTAAAATGCACAATTCCCTTGATGTGGTGATTCTTGCAACTTCTCCAACCTCAGAAGAAGGGAGAGAGTCAAATAGGGCCAGCACCAAAGCCCTGGGCTCCTGGAGAAGAAGACAGCACGTGGAGAGGAAGACCAGCATGCCAACACGGCTAGACATCTGTGTGGGGCAGAGAGGATGCTCCTGGCACACCTGGCCCCTGACCTCTGCATCCTGACCTCAGCATCCTCTGTGTGTGATTTCAGAGAGGGGAGCTAAGAGAAGATGAAGCATACTTGCTGAGACCAGGTTCCTTTTTGTTGGCAGAGTGTTGATGCATGCATGCGTGTGTGCTCAGCCACCCGGTCCTGTCTGCCTCTTTGCAACTGTAGCCCGCCGGGCTCTGCTGTATTGATGAGGATGCTATAATAACTCCACTGAGTTTGGCAGAGATCAGGATAATCAAGTAAGAGTGCATACTTTAGAACTTGGTGATTCATGAGTGATCAGTCCTTTGCATAATTTTACCATGCAGTCATTAATTATGGATGCCTTTTGAATTAAAAAACGTTACCTGTGCCAAAATGACCCAGGAGCAAAGCAGTATTCGTGTACAAACATCCTGTAATGTGTACGTTACTGTGTAGTGCGTGCCTCACCAGAGAAGATCCTAGGAGCCCCTTCTTAGTTTCTCTTCTCCTAGGAGGAGGCAAGCAGGTACCATCATTGCTCCCCAAACACCATCAGACTCCTGTCCATCTTTCATCTGCCGTCTCCCAAAGCAAGCTCTGAAGCCTACCCTTTCCTACGGAGAAGCTGGGTTCTGCTCCCCTGGATTCTCTGCTGAGTCATCCTAACCTCTGGAGTCCTGAGAGGAGAATGACCATGTGCAAGGCCAGAGCCAGGGTGCTGGCCAGCGCACACTGCTCACTCTTGGGCCAAAGGAGATTTTGTGGGTCTCTGGGGCACCTGTAGTTGGGTGATGCAGTTTTTCTAAGCTGTAGTCTGTGGGCCTTTGATTTGACTTTGTACATCTAGCAGTTTTTGCTGTCTATTGTAGAAGCTTAGAGTAAATCCTGGGTTTAGGGCTAAGATTCTGAATAGGGCTAGAGACTGGGCGGGGGGATCCCGATGGGGTCCACCGCTTCCAGGTCTTAGGTCTGAGGCAAGGCCTGAGCCTCTGTATTGCACACAAGTTCCCGGGGGAAGCCCGTGCCACTGGCAGACATGCTGTGAGTACTGCCAAGGGAGGGTGCCTTCACTATGAACTTGGGCTTCGGAATCAAATGCACTGGGTTTAAGTCCTGGCTGCAGACTTACCAGGCTACGCGACTTTGGGACAGATTTCTAAGCCAAATCTGCTCAGACAGAAAGTGAGGCTGATCATTGATGTCTTGGGTTTGATGTTGAGGATTCCAGCTAGTCACATAGGAGTGCGAGGCACACATGCTCAGGAGACAGAGGACCCTGGAAAAGAACTGGGTCTGGCTCTGCCCTCTGAGGCTTCAACCCGTTTGCATTTCTGGAACTGCACTCCTCAGCTATAGGGAGGCCCCTGACCTTGAGACTGTTAATGAAACGGGGATAACAGGAGTGTCTCCTGGAGACACCACACAACAGAGCCCCTGAAATCACTCCAAGGATGTTAGGAACTGAAATCTCATCATGGGCCCTGGATGCACTTGATCTGAGAAAATCAGATAAACACTTTCAAAAAGATATGTACATTTCGTCATCTGTATACTATGAAAGTGAAAGTGTTAGTCACTCAGTTGCGTCTGACTCTTTGCGAACCCGTGGACTATAGCCTGCCAGGCTCCTCCGTCCATGGCATTCTCCAGGCAAGAATACTGGAGTGAGTTGCCATTCCCATCTCCAGGGGATCTTTCTGGCCCAGGGATTGAACCCAGGTTTCCTGCATTGCAGGCAGATTCTTTATGGTCTGAGACACCTGGGAAGTGATATATACCACATATACATAGCTATATAGCATAGGTGACTAAAATTGTTAGCATTCTTTTTTTGACAGTATTCCTCTAGAATGCTTTATGCTGCTATAAAATTAGTAAGATATGTAAAGTGACATGTTTACTAAGAGGCATGTAAATAGACCTATTTTTACCACCACCAACAAAAAAAATTGGGAAGTGCTTTCAAAATAAAGAGCTTCCCTGGTGGTTCAGTGGTAAAGAATCTGCTTGCACTTCAAGAGATGTGGGTTAAATCCCTGGGTGGGGAACATCCCCTGGAGAAGGAAAGAGCAACCTACTCCAGTGTTCTTGCCTGGGAAACCCCATGGGCAGAGGAGCCTGGCAGACTGCAGACAGGTCATAATAAAACCATAAAAAAGGCAGTCAAAATAAAAACATAAAAAAAATCCTCATCGGTTGGCACCAAATGTCATGACCCAAGTACCACAGGGGAATTTATCAGCCATCCGAAGGTTTCCATTCAGCTGTCTACACTGCTTCTGTGTGTTACCTGTTAAACCTGTTACAAAATCTGGAATGTGCAGGGTGCGTCTGGAATGTGCAGGGTGCGTGGGCAAACACAAACTCACCATATAGCTCATCTAGCACCTTCCTTCTCAAAGCTTCTCAAACACTCCTATAACAAACTATGGATTAAAAAAAAAGAAAAGGTCCAGGGACTTCCTGGTGGCACAGCGGATAGGAATCCGCCTGCCAATGCAAGGGACATGGGTTCGATCCCTGGTCCCGGAAGATCCCACATGCCGCAGGGCAAGTAAGTATGTGCGCCACAACTACTGAGCCTGTGGTGCTCCGCCGCGGTGAGATGCCCGAGCATCACAACTGGAGAGAGGCCCCTGCTCATCACACCTGTAGGAAGTCCTCAGTGCAGTTCAGTCGCTCAGTTGTGTCTTTGTGACCCCATGGACAGCAGCATGCCAGGTTTCCCTGTCCATCACCAACTCCCAGAGAAAGCCCTCAGGAAGCAATAGAGACCCAGCACAACCAAAAAATGAGTAATTTTAAAATTTTTCACAAAAAGGTCCACCAGGTTATGTTAGAGGCCTCTTTTCCCTCCCTTTACCCCAAATGTGATCAACTTCTGGCCACAAAAGCTGATGCCCACGTGCCTGAAACTGCACATCCCCATGGCCCCCATTTGACCTAACTTCTGAGGGCACATTGCCAAATGAGGGTTCTTTCCTGGGCCTCCGTATGGTACTCCTAGGCGAGTTCTCCTGCAGAAATGACTTTTTCCTCTGCCTACTAAGAGGAGTCATTTTTTCAAGACCCAGGATGACTGGGATAAACCCATGGTGGAACCTCCTCTGTGATGTGAGTGAAGGGAAGCCCAAATCACTCATCATCCCACCGACAACATAGATGGTAACATTTTGGAACCCAGAAGTTTTCATGAACTTCTGGAGAAGTTCATGAAAACTGTGGTCCAGTTCTCCTCTCTTACAGACAAAGAAAAGATAAAGAAGGAACCTTTACTCAAATGTATGAACTGATTTAATGAAGACCCATTTCTTTGACTCTTGAGTAACTTTTCAACCCTCCTTAGCAAAACCCAGATACCACGGGCAGAATCAGACTTTATCTATGGTTCTCACTCTGCCTGGACTGGAAAGACCACCACCATCTGAATCATGTGTGGAGCTTTTAAAGCAAGCTGACTCCCAGGGCCCCCTGCAGGTCTCCTAAATCAGAAACTCTGAGGTGGAGCCTGGGAATCTGCCTTGTGAAAAACTCTCCAAGTGATTCTGTGGCTGGGATTTTGGAAAACACTTTCTTAGGCTTCCCTGAGAGCTCAGTTGGTAAAGGATCCGCCTGCAATGCAGGAGACCCCGGTCTGATTCCTGGGTCGGGAAGATCCCCTGGAGAAGGGAAAGGTTACTCACTCCAGTATCTTGGCCTGGAGAACTCCATGGACTGTACAGGCTGTGGGGTCACAAAGAGTCGGACACAACCGAGAGACTTTCACTTTTCTTAAGCCATTAACTTGATAACTGTCAGTTAACCACTCACTCCAGCAAGAATTAGCTGAGGACCAGCTTTTAAGCTGAGCTGGGGGGTGTTTGTGGGTCCTCCCTTTCCTCTGTGAGTGGCCTTTATACCTCAGGGCTTGAGATTGACATGCTCTGAGATGCTTCACACTCCCTGTACTTTGCTGCCCTTGAGGACTCTGAGCATTGAAAACTCAGCTTTTCCCACTCATATGGGCCACGTGGCCTTCTGCAGCTCCTCCTGGCTATCTTCTTGAAATACTAAAAAAGCATAAGCATCCCCCCCCACCCTATGTGGTTTATCCTTTTTAGATAAATCTCCTAAAATGTTTGTGACAGGAATTTTTAGCAAAGCAAGGCATGATTCCAGAAATTCTTTATCTGAAAGACATTGAAAATCATGTTCCAGATTTAAGTTTTCTCTCCATTTCCTTATCGGTGATATGCAAACACATACCCAAATATACTGAAAGGACCCAACCATTAGTCATTTTGAAGTGAAAAATCATATGCTAATATATATATATATATATACATATATATATATATATATCCCCTTTTTTTTGTATTTTGAATTTGCTCAATGTGTTTCAGCAAATGCCTTTCTCTTCAGAGGAAAGGTTCTCATGTGGGGGATTGGAGGTGGCATGACCAACAAATGGATTTGCCTGGAATCACCTGGGAAACAGGAGCTACAGTGGGAGCCAGCATTCTAAGCGCTAGCTGAGACCGGAAGGAAGGGCAGCTGGCCCTTGATGGTGGCTACAATAGGGAGTGTGGTTTCCTGCTCTGTGTAAATGTTCAGCTACACTATGATATGGCTCAGATCCATGAATACCATTCCTCCTCCTGAGCTGAAGGTCATAGATACCAGAGAAATGAAGGTTCTTCTAGCAGAGATCATAGTCCTCTTGCAGCTTGCTGGCTACTCTGGATCTGCCAAGGAACAAATATTATGGAGCATCTCCAATTTCCATCTCCCAGCCCACCCCACACCTCTCAAACCTGGGGCTTGGGCTGCAGTCACACCTGGTGAATGGACACCACTTCTTAGAGCTGATCTGGATGCCTTCCACGTTCCATGAGTGGTCGCTTCTCTCCCAGCTGAGCCACCACTTTGGGGATCCAGCACTTCTTCAGTGTGACATTCTGAATGCAGGAAGACCCCAATCATAAACACTAAAGAGGCAGAAGCCCCCATCCCCTTCCATCCAGTCATTATCTTAACTCATGCGTGGAGGAGGCACCCCAGGGCTTCTCATCACTTTAGCTTTAGTAGTTCTTTGTAAGGTCTAAGTCAGTCCCTCCCCTTTCCACCTCTCACTGTGAGCTCAGAATAAGGAACTGGGAAACCCTGCCTCTTATTGAGGCAGAGACAGATGGGTGGCAGGGAGCAGAGCCTTCTTCTGACAGTCTGGAGCAGGGCCAAGGAGCCTGTCCTTCCCTCAGTGCCGAGCTTGTCTTCTCTGCTCATGATCTCAAGCCTCTGCTCCGAAGAGTGCTATAAGAGTCTTGGAATAATCGGTCTTGGAAAGCAATTTCAGCCTCTGTTTTCTTCCTTACGAGAAACTGCAATTTCAGCTCTGAACTTCCCAGGGTTGCCTGCAAGGGATGCCTGTGCCTGTGAGAGCAAGCAGAAGCCCCCAAGGGTCTCGTTCACCTTGTTTTCTTTTGTAGGCAAAGGACAGACCAAAGAGCCCCCAAGCAAGTATATTTTTAGGACTGAGTTCTTCCGGTCTCTTATCTGAAAGCTGGAGCTTTGATAACAAGAAAAAGAGAGCATCAGAGTTGTAGCTTTGCTGAACTCATAAAACAGAAAGTAGAATGGTGGTTGTCAGGGGCTGGGGCAGGGGATTAGGGGGAATTGTGGAGATGGTGAGGGTATAAAATTGCTAGTAGGTAAGTGCTGGATGCATGGCAGCATGCTTATAATCAACAATGCTGTGTCATAAACTTCAAAGTTGCTGAGAAGCTAGATGGTCATTTTTCTCACCACAAAAAAAGAAAGGATAATAATGTGAGGTGGTAGAGCTGTGACCGAGCCAGTACTGTGGTGGTGGTAATCACATTGCAATATAAGAAAATATCAAACCAACTGGTTGTATGCCTTAAACTTACACAGTGTTACATGTCAATTACATCTCAATAAAATTTAAAACAGCTTTTTCTTTTTTTAAAATTGCAGCTTCGATAGATACACTACTATGTATAAAATAGATAACCAATGGGAATTTGCTGTATGTCTCAGGGAACTCTCAAATCAGAGTTCTGTTACCACCCAGAGGGTGGGAGGTGGGTGGGAGGTTAAAGAGGGGGGAGACACATGTATCCCTAAGGCTCTGACGCATGTTGATGTATAGCAGAGACCAACACAATATTGTGAAGCAATTTTCCTTCAATTAAAAATAAATGTTTGGAAAAAATCTGCAGCTTCGATGCCAAGGAGTAGAGAGGGTCCAGGTGAAATATTCTATAGGGAATTCCAGGAAGGAAAGGGACCTGGAATCCAGTGGCCTGGGAGGAAGGTGAGCGCAGGAGACTTGGCTTGTTTCATAAGCAGCTCCTCATCCTCTTCCTTGGGTTCTTCAGAAAGCAGGACTGGGAGTCCTGGGAGGGGCCTGGTCCAGAAGCACCTCTGAGCTGAGGAGGGAGGGCGGGGAGGGAGGAAGTGGCCCCAAGGAGTTATCTGTGAGCTAGCACTAACCCAGCTCTGAGAGTGCATAAAACTTTCACAGTAGATCCTGGTTCATTGTTTTTCCCAGGACCAGAAACCAATGGTGGCATATAGTTGCTAAGTATTTCAAACTCTTAAACCAAAACAAACAAAAAAACCTCATAAACCTGGAGGAGGGAAAACAGAAATTTTGTTCTTTGGAAGGGCAAGAACGTGTGTAGCTTTAAACAAGGTAAATTTCGTAACTCAGAAAATAACATTTAAGGCGATTGCGGGTGAAACCCACTTTGGAGGCAACTGGAGTTTAGACTTTTCGAGGAAGGGGGGCCGGGAGATGTCACTTGCTCACCAGCAGGTGGCGCGTTTTCTTTACGATTACGGTCCCCACGTCTCTCGGTAGAACATCGCAGCCAGACTTGCCCCGAATTCCCTCGCCGGAAATCGCTATGCAGATAATAACCCTCCAGTGTCTGGAAATTAATTACCGCGAACGCGCATTCCTCCAGCGCCGACCGCCTCCTATGTAGCCCGTCAGAGTCACACAGCCGCGGGTACAGTAAGGTATTTCTGTCCGCAGGGCTTCCCCCTGACTATACGCGATTCAGCTAAGATAACTTTCTTTTTTCATCAACTACAGTTTAGTTAGACACTGCGTCGTTTCCAATACATTTATTTTCACCTTTAGATAAAAAGAAAATGCTATAATCTTAGATCCGTCGAAAATAATTCTGACAACTCATACTTGTACAAAAAGTAAGAAAAAACTCCCCACAATGTATGCTCACATTTAACGTCTGATTTTCCCAATTTAAGGCGTGATTTTCATTCTATTTTCCGGGGATAGTCTGCCCGGAGTTCATGCAATTCCACATGAATATTCGTGCTTCGTACATCTTCACATAATAAAGCAAGGATAGATGTATGCATACAGGAATTGTTTTATTTAGTAAGGTGACAAATAGTAACAAGGTACTTATGTGCTCATAAAGCGCTTAGGAAACGGGAAACTGCCTGGAAAAACAGTTCAGTTTCCCTTTCAGTTTTGATACTGTAACTTGTCTGCTGTTACAGTAAATACCGGCTCGTGGGTTCACCTGTGATCTATTCTCCTAAGACCCTGGAGTTGCTTGTACCTTATCAGAGCGTGTTATCTGCGCCAAGTGTGTGTGGAAGTCCTGTTGCCTACCTCCCCGTGGTTAAATACTTTCCCCCCCAAGCTGGATTTTGACCTGATTGATCGTAATGGTTCCAGAGGAACTATTGAGCCATTACAATCCATCATCTAAATGATTACAGAGGGATACCTAAATCTCCTGGTTATTTGAAAACTCTGTACATGCTTAAAGGGGGGTCAAATGAACAGACCCCCCGATCGTCCACAAAGTAGTTACAGGAAAGCTTGCGTTGGAAGCAAAAGCTCGCAATTATTAAATAAATTCCTTTTTTAAAAAAAGAGGTCATTTTTGTGTGGTTGGGAAGTGAGGAGAGGTGGGGTTCATTTTTTTAATCCAATTCCCGCCCCCCAAAGCAAAATAAGCTACCTTCTAGTTAATTTTCTGGAAGCTGCTCAATTTTCACTTTGAAGACAGGCTGGCGCGTTTCCTTCCTAGTGAGCAGGAGTCGGGAGAGGGTCTGGGGTTGGGGCGGGGGGTCTGGCAGAGGCTGTCGCCACCCCCTTTACGCCCAGGATTGGCGCGGCGAGGGCTCGCTTCGGAACGCGGCGCAGGGCGGTCCACGATCCGGTGCCACGTGCCGGCTTGGGTATCGCTCCCTGCTGGACCCCATCGGCACTGGCAGAGAAGCCCGGAGCAGAGCTGGAGGCCCGGTTGTTACTGTGGGGCCATTTCCCCAGGGCTTGCTCAGGCCCAGACTCGGGTGCCCGCGGTTGCGCGGGGCTGGCGGTGGGTGAGCGAACCAGAAACAAGCAGTGGCGGCGGAATTTGAACCTGCTCTGGTCCCTGCTGGAGCCCGCGGGCTCTAAGCGTGTACGGGCTGCAGCCACGGCGGGGAACCCTGCGCGGGACGCCCCGAATGGCTTGGGCGTCCAGAGACGAGTTTCTCCACATTCACTGGGCTCCGGGGGGCCAGAGGGTGGTTGAGTCCCGCCCGAATACCCAGGACGTTGACCACACTGGAACCGTGATGTCCTTGCGAGTTTTAAACGAATCTGTCTTAGTTGAAAAGCAACCTACCTGGTAGCCCTGTTCTCAATCTACCCACTCTGCAGTCCAGACAGCGCGAGGGTACCTAGAGTCAGCTTAGTTTGATCAATTTCTCTATGTTCCCATGGCACAGAGAGGTGAGGGGTTCTTAACTTGCAAGGTTTCTTCCTTCCATCCAGAGGGAACTAGAATCTAGTTGGTCTCCACTGGGGACTGAAGCCAGGGTTTGCGGGGGTCATCCCCTTGGGAGCTTGGATTGAGATGGGAGACTCTCCAGCAACTATCAAATCTTGAATTTCATTATTCCAGTCTTCTGGGGCTGTTCACAGTCCAAGACCTAGAAAGAGTGTCGTTGAAGCCAGGTGTCTGAAACAGAGGCAAGGCTGGGTAATGCCAACGTCCTGCATCTGTCTCATCTTGTCCTGTCCTACCTTGCAGATCAGCTCCGGACAAGGCAGCTTGAGAGGCAAAGCCTGAGATGCTCAGCTAAGACAGACAGCTCTAGCCCTGCAGCCCCATCTTGCTTCATACCAGCTATTAGTTGCGGGATTTGACCTGAGTGGGGATCAATTTTCCAGATAACCAGGCAAAAGCAGTATTAAACAACCGGGTTGCATGGCCCTTTCTTTAGGATCCCTAAAAACTTTCTCCAAGAGCTCTTTAGGGATTCTACTACCTGGAGATTTCTAGAAGTCTTTGAGGCATGTTTGCCAGGGACCCTGGTTCAGAAGAAAGAGGCAAGTGGAAAGATGGAGTCAGCACAGTTGCACTGGGTGGAGTTCTGAGCAAGAGATGGGGTTTGTACATGCCAGGAGGCTCCTTCCATCCTACCGAAACATCCTCTTCCTGGGAGACATTTTCTAAGTGGGCTGGACAGCCAGATGCCTCATTGTGGAGGCCTCTTTGGATTCTTTCACTGCTGGTTAATAGAAGGTGCTAAGCTGTGTCTCCTAGGACACCCTGAGACTAGGGCACACAGTTTCCCTGGCCCAAGGTGGGAGCTGGTACAACCCAGGAATGCCCTGCTGGACTTTCCCTCCAGGCCTTCCTTTGCTCCTGGAACTTGCTGCCTTGGAATCTCAGGAAAGGGAGTGATCTCAGCTCATTCTGTTCCCAAGGGGCCTCCCAAGGGCCACAATGTCACCCCAGGCTAGGATTTTTCCAGCTGCACAGGCAAACTTACATGGGTTCCTTACTCTAACACTAACCTGCAGGGGCTAAGTACAGTCTCCCTTGTGGCAAAGACTGCACCCATTTGCTCTCCTCCCTGCCCAGGTCAAAGCTACCTAGGGGCTGGAGGCCAGGCTCTTTCTAAAGGCCCGAGGGTAAGACAAGGGTCTCCTCCAACTATTTCTTTTGGGGGGCATTTCCACTACCATTTTCCTGGGTCAGGAAACCAAGACTCCTTTAAAAAGAAAGCCAAACACAGAGTTGCAGACGGAAGTTGTAAAGGTCTCCAGAGACACAGTGCCAGTATGCAAGAGACCCACAGAGGCCAGGGTCCAGTCTCCAGGGCTAAGGGGAGGGGGCTCATTAAGCAGCGGCCTTAGGGGCAAACCCCAGGAGTATGAAGGTGCGAATCTGGATCCACCCAAGCCTGGGAGACCAGCCCCTCCTCCCGAACCCGGGGCGGGCTGTTCCAGAGAGGTGGCAGGGAGGGAACTGGGCTGGGGTCAGCTGGAGGTCAGCTCTTGGAGCCAGGCAGTCAAGGGGTTACTGGTACTCTCCCTAAAGCATAAGCAGTGAAGACAATTTCTAGCAGCCAGAACCCTGACCCTCACTCTCATCTCAAACTTCACTTGAATCAGTCTCTTGGACTCAAAGGCCCTAGAGCTGAAGAACTTTGCAGCTTGCATCGCGGCTCTGTGGTACTTAACTCTCCAAACTCTCATCCATCCTTCTAAAACAAAAGAATACAGGATTTTAGAGGGCATGAATCTCAGAAGGTTTTTGGATCCTAGGAAAATAACTATCTTGACTTCTTGCTCCATCCTCCGCCTCTAATCTTTCTAGCGAACTCGGTAACCCAGGGTTTGGGGCCAGTCATAGGCACTGGAGTCTGGGTGACCGCCCTGGCGCTGAGCATTCTCGGATGTCTTGAAGCTGTTCGGTTCCAGAGGTATTCTGGGACAAGACAGGCTATTCGGCGGGGCCGAGGTGTGTTGGGGCCCAAACTAAGGCACCAGGATCCCGACGCACCGCTACCCCGCCCCCCCGCCCCCGACCTTGCGCGGGCTGTGTCGTAGGCGCGCAGGAAGGGGACCGAGAAGTTTCAGCCCAGTTTCATATGGAAGAGGCTGTTTTATTCGAGCTCGCCTGCCGGGACCTCGTGGGCCTAACACGCAGAAAAGGTCTCACAGGTCTGAAGAACTGGGGACGCAGGTCCCGGGAGGTCGGGGCCAGGCGAGCGCTGCAGTCCCAGCCGGCTGCCCGGGTCAGCAAAACTTTATGTCTCAGTGCGCAGGCGCAGGGCAGGATGGTTGCGGGGAGGGGGGCAGGAGAGGGAGGGGAGGAATCCTGAGGCTAGAGGAGGGGGGAGGAGGGAGGGAGGAAGGAGGGAGGGTGGTGGATTAAAATAAGTAGGCGGCTCGGTGCTAAGGGGTAAGTGAGTCGGAGCTCGGTCTCTCCCCAGCGCTTTCTCAGCCGCTCCGGGTTCAGACCCAACCAAGGAGCCGCGAGAGAAGTTCACCAACCTCTGGGCGGACAGGACTCCAGGGCCGCTGAGCGCTCCCGCGTGTCGGGCGCTCGGAGTCCCCGCGGCCGCCGGAGAGGGGCTGGGACTCTTTGAGTTCCGCGGGTGCCTGTGGAAACCCAGCGCCTCTGGCTTACCGGGTCCCCCCGCAGCGGGAGCCCCAGAGACGCGCTCAACTCCGGGACCGCCGCGGAATAAGGTAACTGCAGCCCTGGGCGCCCGGGCTTGGCGAGGGGAATGCGGACAGGATCCCCGGGGTCCCCTTGTCACCGCTCTGCGGGTGTCTCTTCTCTCTCCAAGTCCCGGAAAGAAGCTCCTCTTACCAAATGAAGACTGCTGGACCTCTGTGAAAGTGAGAGCAGCTGCAGTCCTGGGTGCTTGGGGGTGCTTGACTCAGGAATTTCTCGTGCGGGGGTCCTCGGCCTCTGACCCGGGGGGAATGAGGGGGCGGGTCCCCGCTACTACCCCTAGCGCCGCGGGTCTTCGCGGAATCCCGGGCGAGGTGCCCGCGGACTTCGGAAGTCAGCTTGTGGCCCCTTTCTTAAGAAACCGAAGCAACTTGTGCGGGCACAAACTTTCCCAAGACGCGCGCCTAGCTCAATCTGACCTACTTTAGCTGACGAAGGAGGAGAAGAGAGTGGCCGGATGGTCACGGCCGCCCGCGCCACGGACAGGTGCATGCCCCCGCCGGGTCGTGCTTTCCTGAGCTCGTCTTTTTGCAGAGTTGCGATCGGGTACGCGGCTGGCCCGACCCGGGAGTGCCAGCCCGCGTGCCTGACCCCGTCTCGCACTTGCGCTCCGACTTCGGGGTGTTCTTTATTCGGTGATTGCTCTTGTGGTCGGGGCCTGGAGAGTAACCCGCGACTGACCCGGTGGAGGGGAGCATGTAAGGGGCGCGAACACTACTCCCCAATCGGAGACCCCGCACGCCGCGGTAGCGGAAACAGGGCAGCCGCGGGTGTTCTCAGTTTCAGGCTTGAAAGGGCAAGATTCGTTTGCTCCGAGGACTGTCTCCCTTCACGGGAAAAGGTGGGAGCGGGAGGAGAGAGGGAAAGAGGTGACGGGCTGCCTGCTGAACTCATTTCTCCCAGGAAATTTCTCTCGTAAGAGGAATGAAAACCCACAGCCAATCCCTTTTCAGCAGCTCGGCCAGTCGCAGTGTAGGTTCTTGAGTATAGAAGAGCTGCGACGGTTTCTTTGTTGCCACAATTTGGTAAATTTCACCCGGGCTAAGAGCTGCGCGCTGGCTCTTGGGAACAGAAACCACGTGCAAGGCTAGTTAATCTCCCAGGTTCATGGCCTCCTGGAGAAGAGAGAGGCTGGCAAGGACGCGGAGTGGGGGAGGCGGGAGGAACGGATGGAGGGCGACCGGTGAGTGAATGTTCTATATGTGGTTCCTCAAAGTAATTGCGATTTTAGTAAGACTGGGGAGCAGATCACTAAGGACGCAGCTGGGCATTTAGATGCAGGGGTATGGCCGCCTAGCTGAAGGGTTCATTCGATCTCGTTCGTTGGGAGAATTAAACAGAAGTGTCCTGCGCCGGTCAGTCCTCTCTCCAGGGGTCCGGACGCTTGTCAGCACGCGTGTTGGGGATTCGGTGTCAAGGATGATTTTTCCGGGGCTGATGCTGGGCTCCTCCAGGCGCTCGCTCGTGGAGCTCGCTCCTTCCTCATTAATGCAAGCAGTTAACTCGCTCACGCTCAATTAGCCCCGAATAAACCACTTTAATAGACTCTTGCACACTTCATTAATGCCCGGCATAGGGCTGGCGGCAGAACCGGGATTGGCGCTCTACCGCACGAGAGAAGCTGTGTCTGAACCGCTCGGGGACCCGGGCTGGGAAGCGCTAATGGCGTTTGATGCGCGTAGTCGGCACCCTTACCCGCGCCTCCCAGGTCCCGGGGTCCTAGCTTCTTGCAGAGCGGATGCCTGGCCTGAGGCAGGCAAGAGGGCTTTCCTCTCTTGTTTAAGGATCTAAAGCAGTTCACACTGGGGGTACGGGGTCAGGGCCCGGAGAGCCACTGGGACTGGGCGTTTGCTCATCTTCTCCCGCAGGAGAGGCAGAGTGAGAATTATGTTTTCCTCTTAGCGAACCGCCTGAAACTGGATCGTGAATTCGGCCCATTCTTGGTACTTTACTAGTGTAGAGAGCCACGTTTCGAACGAATTTCGTCCCCGGGAAAACCGTTGACCAGAGCCTGGGGAGCCTTGCCCTGGGAATGCGGCAGAAAGCAAACTGGCTGCGCCGCTGAGAAAAAGAAATTGAGTGTTGGGGGAAACAAGATCGGGCAGATAGCCCCGAAAGGTTGGCTCCCAGGAGCAGTTTTGGTGTAGGCGCCCCCTCCCCTCACCGAGCCAAAGTCTGGGCTCCTGGGGGTGGTCAAGGAAAGGCTGGGTTAGTACACGCGGGGCCGGTGCGATTCCCTCACCCCGCCCGGAGCGGGCCCGGGCCCGGGTGCAGCCCAGCGCCCGGCCGCCATCGTCCAGGGATAGACCGAGCGCCGAGAGGAGCAAGTGAGGCCCCGGCGGCGCCCGGCGGGCCCCGGGGGGAGCCAGAGATAAGGATCTGATTTCCAGCGCCTGGAGGGGAAGGAGAGGTGACAGCAAATCAAAGAGCGCTCACCTCGCCTAAGTCTGGGCAGACCTTTGAAGTCGGCGAGTCATCTCCTCTTTCTCCCCCTCCCCCTTCCCAATACAAACAGGCTCCAGCTTTCTCTCTGGCCCGATTCGTTCTTCTTCTTCGCAGCGTCTCAGCGCCTTAGGAGGGTCTCGGGTTGTCCCAGGCGCGACAGCGTGAGCGACGCAGCGGAGAAGCCCGCTGCCCAGGTCACGGCTCCGCCGCCGCCGGGGTCCGCGCTCCCCCGCCCCCGCATCCCAGTTTGTGCCTCGCCGAGACCCTGGCGGAATTAATTGCTGCGGTCCGACAGGGGTTTCATTGGATTGACGATTTAACCTGCGCAAGCAGATATCTGCCGGTTCTGGGTGTTCGGCACCTTCTCCACCTTCTGCAGAGCCTCTTTGCCTATGGGCCACCGCACTGGATGCGTGACCTTCCTGCCAGCCTCCAAGGAGAAGGCTTTCTAGGTCCAGATTGTCCTGCCTTCTCCCGGGAACATCCTGGGCACTGCCCTCACGTTAAGTTAACAGCTTCCCTGGAGCTAAAGGCAGCCTGCGCCTTAAGGACCTGGGCTTTGGGGAAGCCAGGCTTTCGAAACCGCCTGGGTGATGTCGGTTCTGTGGTGAAGGGGGGAACAAAACAGGGGCCTGCCTGTCCCAGGGTTGGGGACTAGGTGGAGGAGAGATCTGAGGAAGAGGAGGGGGGAAATCAGGAGTAAAGAGAGCAGTGGAAGTCAGGGGATTGAGACAGGCAAAGAAGTGCCTGCGGCCTGAACACCCTGCTCCCCGGTGCCTTCTTGAGATGGAGTTCAGCACTTGAGCCTCCTAAGGCCCTCCGTGTAATTTTGGCTTTCCTTCTCCCTGTTTTTGCCTCCACTGGACAGACATGAGCTAGGAGTGTCTGGGAGGCACAGACATAAAAATTCTTTCTGCGGACTCCAGACCTGTCCATGGAGGCTAAGGACCCTGACCAAGGGTCAAGGAGGCCAGGAGACACCAGACTGCTTGTCACATCAGCAGGGCTCCCCTCTGGCTTGGCTCAAGCTCCCTGGCCTTGCATTTGGAGGGTGCGTAGCCCACAATAGCAGAGGCCCAGCCTTCATGCTCCTGCTCATGGGGAAACCCACCTGCTCAGGGAGGGGGTGTTCAACACACACACAAACATCCTGAGCGCCCGAAGACCCTGTCCCCCTTTCTAATGGGGTAGGGAGGGCGCAGGAACAAATGAATGCATGTGGCTGAGTGAGTAAATAAATGTGGGTGTCACTGTCCTTGCTGAAAGAAAGGTGATCCCCAAAGACGATGGAAAAGAGTCGTCCACAAGCAGCTGCAGAGAGGGTGGCATCAAAGGGGCTGGGTAACAGTGAGACAGAAAAGCAAATTTGAAGTCAAAGTTGTGAGTTGTAAGGAGAAAGAGGACATGGTTTCTAGAAGCCAAATTGACTGTCAGCAGCTAATAGAGGTTAATGCTCCGGAGCTGAGAGATGTGTGAATTTGTGTGCTTTTGTATGTTTGCTGTCTGCCTGTAGGACTCTCTGTGGGTGCCCTGTGTGTGTGTGTGTGTGTGTGTGTTCAGTTTCTGCATTTTGTTTAGTAGCACAATACTGATGGTTCGAGTTTATCTTTGCACCTTGTTGTCAACTCTGTTCAGAATGTGTGAACCTGGGTTTATCTGTCAGTGTGCACTTCTGTATTTGTTTATCGGAACATGAATATGTAAGTGCGCTTCCAAGTGAGTTACCTTTGCAGGAGGGTGTGATTCTATATTGACTCGGGCTTGTCTGGATGTACATTCCCTGTGTTTCTGCCTCTCTCAGGGTCAGGTACACTGTAGACTCTCATTTTAAGTTGGTCGCGTTGCCCAGCACTTAGTTTGGTTTCTGTATCAAGTTTGTGTCTCTGCCGGAGGCCATTTGGAAGGAGTCCTTGGATTACTGAAGGTTCCTGTCTTCTCCTTGAGGCCAGTGAGATCCCTGAGTGGGGTCCTAGGCACTCAGCTCAGTCTCTGGGGATAAGACTGGTGTGGCCGGGCTGGAACTCAGAAGGAGGGCCTGAACTTGTCTGTTTCCCCCTCCCCTCTTCTTCTTTTCCTGCAGCAGGAAGACTGGGAACAGACTGCCGCTTCGGCCATGGGCAGCAAAACCTTGCCAGCACCGGTGCCCATCCACCCATCTCTGCAGCTCACCAACTACTCCTTTCTTCAGGCAGTGAACGGCCTGCCAACGGTGCCCTCGGACCACCTGCCCAACCTGTATGGTTTCAGCGCACTGCACGCAGTGCACCTGCATCAGTGGACGCTGGGCTACCCCGCCATGCACTTGCCGCGGTCCTCTTTCTCCAAAGTGCCTGGAGCCGTGTCCAGCCTGGTGGACGCGCGTTTCCAGCTGCCTGCCTTCCCCTGGTTCCCTCATGTCATCCAGCCCAAGCCCGAGATCACCGCTGGAGGCAGCGGCCCCGCGGCGCTCAAGACCAAGCCGCGCTTTGATTTTGCCAACCTGGCCTTGGCTGCCACGCAAGAAGATCCATCCAAGCTTTGCCGGGGGGAGGGCCCTGGGTCCCCTGCCGGTGGGCTGGGCGCCCTCCTGGATGTGACCAAGCTGTCCCCCGAAAAGAAGCCCACGAGGGGACGCCTGCCTTCCAAAACCAAGAAGGAGTTCGTCTGCAAATTCTGTGGCCGCCACTTCACTAAATCCTACAACCTCCTTATCCACGAGCGGACGCACACGGACGAGAGGCCCTACACGTGCGACATCTGCCACAAAGCCTTCCGGAGGCAAGACCACCTACGAGACCACAGGTGCAGTACTGCGGAGGAGGAGGGGTGCAGAACAGAGCTATCAGTCTGCTTCTGATGCCATGGCTGCCCCCCACCCCCGCCCCCAGGTTCCAAGCCTCCTGAGTTTCTGAGCTTCCCCCTAAATCAGGAAGGAAACCACCCAAGCTCGGGGCTGGGTTTCTGGAGCATGGGTGGAGAGAATATGGCAGGAAGAGGTCCCAAGCTCCAGACAGGCATGCACGGCTTCCTCCGTCTATAACACTGTTCGAGAGAAGTTTCTGAGATGAAGTGTGACATGCGACACATGTGACAATTAAGCACTTGAAATGGGCAACTAGTGTAACCGAGAAACTAACTTTACTTAATTTTAATAACCACACGTGGCAGGTGGCTACCATCTTGGACAGCCAGTGCCAGCCAATTGTCCCACCTCACTCACCATCGGTGTTGACTCAGGCCTTATAAGGAGGCTGTGCTGGCCCCTGGTCAGGCAGGCAGGGATCCACCTAGCTGGACATGGGCACAGCTAAGATAGGAGGTGTCTCCCTTATCTCCCCATCCCCTCCCCACACTCAGCATGTGCCCGCTCCCCACTAGGTACCCCATGTCCTTCTTTCTTTTGAGGTTCAAGCTCCTCATTGTTGTGGGAAGGGATTTTGGATAACTATTTATAACATTGCATCATTTTTGCAAAGCTTAATTGTCGGTCTGCTTTTTGCCTTCAGATATATTCACTCCAAAGAGAAGCCTTTCAAGTGTCAAGAGTGTGGGAAAGGATTCTGCCAGTCCAGGACTCTCGCTGTGCACAAGACGCTACACTCGCAGGTGAAGGAGCTCAAAACCTCCAAGATCAAATGCTAGACAGCGCCTCCGAGTGAGTCACCAGGACCCTGGTCACGCTGCCCCCTCCTCCAGAGGGAAAAGAAGCCCAAGGCGACTCTGGCGGGCAGCGAGAGGGGCTCCGGGGACTTTCCTCCATCCCAAACGCGTCCCCCGGGTCCCGGGCGCACGCGGAACTTCACAGCCGCGCCCCGGGCCATGACCCCGGCCGCCCGGGCGGCTCCCCCAGGACGCGGCTAAACTCTTGGCCAAAAGGCGGTACTCGTGTGGCGGAAGGGAAACTGCATTAAAAAGAGAACGAAAGCTTCGCGGAGCCGCAGCGGCGCCTCTCCCAGAAGTATTACTTTTTCTATTGTTATTTTATACGTTTTCTTTATTATTTTTTTTTTTCTTTGACCATATAAGCTTGTAACTCTGACTGCGGAGAGAGAGGGGAGAGGAAAAGGAGATTTGTGCTCTCGCAGCTTCCCACCCCCTCCTCCCGCCCCCATCCCCACCCCCGGGAGCCTGCAAAAGTGTAATCCCAGTATCTGCTTCAGCCTCCGGCCCAGGGAGCGCTGGGCCGAGGAGCGCCCCTCCCGGCTCCTGCCGCGCTGCGGGAGGTGGGCTCCCGGACCCGGATGGTGGGGTGGGGGGCCTCGGGCCCTGCGGCTGAGGGGGGCCTGGCCTCCGGCTTCCCTGCTCCGCTGCCCCTACGCCGCGAGGAGCTGAAGGCTAGCAGCAGGGCGGTGTATTGCGATTGGCACTTTATGCTGACCATCGGTAACGGACATTTATCACTGGAGTTTTTAAAAATATTAAATAAACGGTTATTTTACAGGCATTGCAGGGTGGGTAATTTCCCTCCCCCAATTCCTGCGTTTTCTCCCCAAACGCAGCAAACTGGGCAGCTCCTTTTCTTGAGAGGAGCCGGGGCTTCGATCCCCGCGCCGACCTGTTCCAATTCTGCAACCTTCCCCTGATTGGGGTCAGTGGCTTGGGGTGCATGGAGACGCCCTCCTCTCTCCCGATGGTGGTCAACCTCGGATAACTTAATTTACTTTTCTTCTCCACTTTGGTCTTGGGGCCTCAGTATCGTCTCCCCACTGCGAATCTCCAAAGGGCTCCAAAGAAGCCTAGTCTGCGGCCAAAACCTCGAACGTTTCTTACAGTATCTCCAGGAGCCGGGTCGCTTCGAATCCAACTAGAGGAAAAGAAAGTCACCCCCCCCCCCCAAAACAAAATCCTCCTTCCGGGCCTCCTGCTGCTGCCCAGGGAAGGGAAGGAAGCGCCCTCCCCTCACGGTCAACCTCAAACCGGTACCCTCCCTGGGGGCCCAATAGCTGCTGCAAATAGTCTTCACCGCTGCCTCTCCTAAGTCCCCAAACCTACGTCCCTCCCTCCGTTAGGATCCCCCCGACACGATTCTCCGGCTGGGGCTTGTCCCCAGCCTGGATCCCGGCTCCGTGCCCGCAAAGATTTCCCTGCAGTTTTAAAGCCTTGTCAGGAATGGCGGGGGCGGGCGCCCTGGGAGGCCCAGAGAGTCGAGGAGGAGAAATCCGAGTCCGCCCTCCACAAGTGGAACCTTCCCTGGGGCGCCTAGTTTTCTCACAATTAGAGGCCAGGCCGCCGGGGGGCTCTCCAGCTTGGGGCGGGGTGGGGCTCCCCCAGCTCCCGCAGCCCGACCGCGCGGCGGGCGCAGGCGGTGGGGCTCCCGGCCCTTCCCCAGCCTGCTCGAGCGCAGGCTCTCGGGCTTCCGCGCCTGGCGCTCAGCGGCCGCGGGCACAGCTGGGCCGAGCTTCCCGGCAACTGGGACTCCCCCTACCCCCAATCCCATTCGGACTGAGAAAGTGGGCCCGGGTCTGCATGAGTTAAAACGTTCTCTAGCCTTTCACTGTGGCATCCCCATCTCCGCTGGAAACGCCCCCTCCCACCCTCCGCCCTCGGCCGGCAGAATCTCCGCGATTCGAGAAGCCAACTTATCGCCGAGGCCTTTGCCGGGACCGCGCGGACCAAAGCAGCCGTCGGCATTCGGAGCCACGCTGCCCCCTGCTGGACAGGCCTGGAGGGGCGGCCCAGGAATGGGGGCACTTCGCTCCGTCCTGCTCTAAGCCCTGAGGAACCCTCCTCCGCAGGCCCTGTAGGCGTCTGGTCTTGCCCTTAAAACCTTCTTGACGCACGTGCCAGGGCCCCATAGAAACGAGCGGGACAGAGCGCTGCCGGTTCTGGACCGGCCTATGAGATCTCCGCTAGTAGAGCAAGATACCAGGACTTCTTACCCTCGGGTCCAAAAAGACTCGCAACAGGAAAGGATGGAGCCCATATCCCAGAGAACTGTGACCTCTGGGCATCTGGAGCGAGGGCTAGTCAGTGGGTTTGGGACTTCGACGGCTGGCTCGGGCCAAGGCAGCGCAGGCTGTGGTATGGGTGGTGCCTGGCCTCAGCTTGTGTAAGCGCGCAGGGCAGAAGCCTTGTCCCTTCCTTATCAGACCTTTGAAGTGGTTGTTCCAAGGTGAGGACAGTGCATGGGCGTGCGCGCGCACACACACGCACTACCCAGAGTTTTGAGCACCTCTGAGGACCTGAGAGAGCCTCATTCAGTCCCTTTAGTCTCTTGGGGTGGGGGTGGGAGGGTGTCCATCTTTATCATGGAGAAGGGAATGTCAACCCACTTTAGTATTCTTGCCTGGAGAATCCCATGGACAGAGGAGCCTGGTGGGCTACAGTCCATGTGGTCGCTAAGAGTCCGACAGGACTGAGCTACTAACTTTTACTCACTCATCTTTCTCAAGGATTGATTACTGCTGCTGCCCTCCTGTCCCTCACATTGCACCACTTCCAACCTCCCCAGGATACATAGAACCTCTGCAGGAACTCAAGGACTTCACAAAGACTTGAAGGTGGGGGGTGGGGGATTGCTAGGGAAGATTTTTGTTTCTGGCCCATCCAGCTTTGGTACCGTGAATCCCTGCCCCTGCCCTCCATCCCTAGGCCCTGGCCACGGAGAAACAGTATGAAGTGTGCATTCTTGGAAAAAAAAAAAAGAATCCCTAAGCGCAGAGTTTTGGGGGATGAGGTGGGAGAGGGGCTGAGTGCTGCCCAGAGACCTCCAACCTGTTCCTAAAGCCTCTGTCATTCTGGTGGAATCAGAAGTCACTTTTCAGTGCAGCTCACTTGCAGTCTGTCCGCATGGCAGGGGTTTCATAGACTGATCAGTAACAGCAACTGCAAAGGGAAGGGCAAGCCTGGTCCTGGGGCCACCAGATCCCACACAGGCTACAATTTCCTGACCATACTCTGTAGGTCGTATGAAAGGCAACCAGAGGGTTAGAAATGCTGGGTGGGTTTTATGCCTGTCCACTCTGCAGGTGGCTAATTTTTTCCTGCCACAGATCTGGAAGATTCCACCCTGCCCCCACTCCCCCCACCCCTCCATTTTCAGACATGAAGTAAGCTTCCTTTGGCCTCACGTGCCTAGCGTGGCTTGGGCCGGTAGAGTTCTGCTGGAACCCTTCCCAAAGCTGCTAGGCCTGCAGGTCCTCTTTAGCTCAGGGGTGGGGAAACTACCCGACCTGACTTCGCTGCTGGGCGGAGAGTAGGCACAAGAGACCCTTGGTGCAGCTTGGAGCTCCCCTAGTGCTGTTCTGGGAAGAGAATCAGGAGCGCCCTGGGGAAAAGAACAGCTCTCAGGGGCCTTCTTCGTAGAGGACGGGTTCAGGTTCCACCTCTTCCTTCCGGAATGTAGCTAGGGGGTTTGGGGCGCACGAAGGGCCTTTTACCCGCTGACCTCGTTGTTCCGGATTCAGGGCTAGCATAGGGTCCTGGAGGACGGAGAAAGGCAGTGAGATGGTGCAGGGCTCCTTGATGGCACCTCATCTCCGAGAACATGGGACTGTGATATCTTCCCCACCCCGTCCCCTGGAGCCTCGGCATCCCGAGAAAGGGCTCAGAGGCGTCACCCCACCTCCCAGAGCACGATGACGCCGTGACGTCAGGGCATCCTCCCGCTGCCACAGGGATGTCACACAGGCCTCCGGCAGGAGCCGCAAGGGCACCGCGACGCCTGCAGCGGTATCTCATTTACGTCCTTCCATGGCGTCACAGAGGGGCCACGCCTAGAGCAGTGACACTGTGCTCCCACACTTCCCGGTCCCGCCCCTCAAATTCTGCCTGTAAAGCCGCCAAGAATGGGTTGGTCCCCCAGCGACAGACTCTGCAGACTCGAAGGGTGCGCAGCTGCCCTTGGTGAAGGAGGATGCCCAGCAGCCTCTGCCTTTGGGATCCGGGTGGTTTAGAACAGTCGCCCTGCGCCAGGGTTTCAGAGAGCCAGCTGTCGCCCCGCCCACCTGCCGGGTCCCTGGCCACCCGCCTCTCCGCCCCCTACGCAGGCCCGGCGCGCAGGCGCAGCTGGAACTCACCGCCCAGAGTCCTGGGGCGCGGGAGCGCCGCGTCCCCGCGCAGTGTTAGGCGATTGCTGAGTTACGTGCCCCACTCTCAGGGGTCACAAACTCGGGGTAACAGTGGCCCGGCGGACACATCAAGCCATTGGCATATGTGAGCGCTAGAGATGCCGACAAGGAAGAGGGCACCTCTGGTTTAACGCTGGCTGGAGACTTTTGGAGTTCCTTTTGCGTCTCTAGAGTCCAGCGCAGCCGAGGCCCGAAGGAAGTCCCTGGGATTCCAGCCGGCAGGGGTGGTGCGGCCGGGCCCCGCTCTAGATGAGAGAGTCCACTGCATCCCTAGCCTTTTTGGGCAGGGTCTCTGAGGCAAAGGTCTGGGACCCCCACCCCGGGGGAACTCTTAGGGGCACAGACCTGGTTACCCACCCTGTGCGTTCAGCCCCGCTTTGGGGGCCACCTCTAGGACCAAACTGGTGGTCGGGCCCAGTTTGCATAGGTTTCAGACGAAAAATTCACTAGGGACATGAGATTGCTATCTCATGGAGATCAAACCTCATGTCAGTGGCAGAGGATGAATTAGAATCTGTGCTTCATTTGTGGCCTTAAAATGCAGTTCTAGCTTTACCTGCCGCTCACAAGCTTTGCGCAACGTCCCTACACTTCTCTGAGGCTCGCGATGGGGCTAATACTCTTCCCACCTACCTCATTCGGTTAACGCAGAGGGCAAAGTCATACGTGTTTTCTCAGTCATTTATTCACTGCTTGAACCAAAACCTGAACCCTAATATTATGCAGAACAACTTGGGCATTTACGAAGCACCATGTAAAAGTATTATTGGGAATAATAATGCTTCGCAGGGTGCTAAAGTAGCCTGCCTCTCAAACTGCCATATTCCTGGGTGAATCTTTGTCTTCACTTTATTATAACCCAGGGATTTATCATAGCCCGCTTTATCATAGCCCATTCATGAAATGGTTGGAAAAAAAGTATCTGATTTGGACTATTGTTTTCAAATAAACAACGTAATTTTATTTCTTACAGTTCTGGAAGTTGGAAGCCTGTGATTAGGCTGCCAGCATGTGGACTGGTGATCTTGAAGCCTTCCGGAAAACTTTGAAAGAAGCTTGCTTTCTTTCTTTTTTTCTAACTCCATGGAGACAAATAGATTAATCATTTCACAGATTATGGTTACCTTCGGTTGAGAGAGGAAGTCAGGAGACAAAATGTAAGTGCCCTACTCACCACTCCTTTGAGGCATATGCTTAAGGAAAGAAAAAAAAAAAATCACCCTGGGGCAGACTGAGGTGTGGGTCAGGGGCTATTATGTGGCAGGTGTCACTTAATAAGAGTAGGGATATTTCACTCTGCAAACACCTCTCACTATAGTTGTCTTCGGATTTGTGCTTCCTTTGATTTGTGTTGGAGTGTCCTAGCCTTCAGAAAAGCTAGTCACACAATAGTATTATGTGGACACATTTGCAGGAATGTTTCTGTCACCCATCCACCCAAGCCCTGGCTATCTGCTGCCATTTTTTTGAATACTGTTTTATTTGAAGTATAGTTGATTTACAACGTTGTGTTAAGCTCTACTGTATAGTAAAGTGATTCAGTTATACATATATATATGATCATTATTAAAATTGTATCATTTTAATATTCTTTTATTATAGTTTATCATATGATACTGAATATAGTTCCCTGTGCTATACAGTGAGACCTTGTTGTTTATCCATTCTGTTAACCCAACCTCCCACTCCATCCCTCCTCCAACCCCTTCCCCCTTGGCAACCTCAAGTTTGCTCTTTATGTCCCTGAGTGTGTTTCCATTTCACATTTGTGTCATATTTTAGGTTCCACATATATGTGATATCACATGGTATTTATCTTTCTCACTTACTTCACTTAGCATGATAATCTCTAGTTGCATTTATTGCTGCAAGTGGTATTATTTCATTCTTTTTTTAATGGTTGGGTTGTATTCTGTTGTAGATATATATATGCTGCATCTTCTTCATCCATTCATCTGTGTTTCCATTCTCAGCCATTTTCCTGACCAGTGCTGGTTCCAGCTCCAGCAATAAGAATATAGAAGGACTTAAAAGTGGGATGGTTTGAGATGGATGAAAGATCGGATAAATCAGTTGAGAGTTTTGTTTTTCATTTCTAGACACTTCGTTGGCTGTTAGTAGCTCAGCCATCTCTGGGGAGGGATAAAGTATAATTAATTTATTTTTAATGTTTGGTTTGATTGAACTCTTCTGCTAGGGAGATAAGATAAGGAGTTTTGTCATGACAAGTGCAAGGATGGATTGCTTTTTGTCATTCGCAGGAGTGGGTACCACTTGGAACCTGTAAGTAGATGGTGGCATGAGATGAGAAACTTTACAGGAGGCGTGAAAGAAAACTAGAGGAGATGGGGCAGGAATGGCTAGATCTTTGCCACTCCAAGAACCAGAGAGGGAAAATGAGAATATGGGCCTTGTCTTAAATAATGAGATGTACTTGGGAGACTGGTTCACTTCTTACTTGGGTCAGGAACTGAGCATCTTTGTGCAGAGTTCAGAATGTCTTCAGTATCTCACAGCACATGTAGCTCCTCCTGTAGGTGCAGTAAGCCAAGAACCAGAGCATGGTGCCATGGCCGTCAGGAAGAGTCTCCATGGTCTTGTCATGGGAGAGATCGAGTGATATTGAAATACTTGACCAGATACTCTAAGGCAGGTCGGATGACTTAAAGGGTTCCTGTCAAAAGAAGGAAGAGGAGGGAGGAAGGGAGGGAGAAAAAAAGGGTGGGAGGGAAGAAAGCAGGAAGGAAGAAAGACAGGAAGAAAGCAAAAGCCTTCCTAGAATTTAAAAAAAAAGCAACAGTTCTTACCAACTGTTATAGCGATCTATGCATCATAAAATCCATCTTTTTAACGATAAGGTTCATATCTTCTGTATTCTTTTTAAAATTTTTCAATTTCCTTGTCTATTAATTCCTAACTTTGGTACTTAATGTGTTACAAACTCCTACTATGATGGTAGAATTGTTGTTTTCTTATTGTAGTTTTTTATATATATATATTTTTTTCCCTAAAAATAAATATACCACAAATATTTTCAACATATATAAATGACTCAAAATTCATTTTGCTCAGCACCACCACAACATTTCTCACTACTCTTATGCCTCAGCTGTTCACATAAGGGGCATTACTCCTTTAAATTTTGGGTTCAGTTCAATTCAGTTCAGTCGCTCAGTCGTGTCGGACTCTTTGCGACACCGTGGACTGCAGTATGCCAGGCCTCCCTGTCCATCACCAACTCCCAGAATTTACTCAAACTCATGTTTGTTGAGTCAGTGATGCCCTCTAGCCATCTCATCCTCTGTCGTCCCCTTCTCCTCCTGCCTTCAATCTTCCCCAGCATCAAGGTCTTTTCCAATGAGTCAGTTCTTCAGATCAGGTGGCCAAAGTATTGGAGTTTCAGCTTCAGCATCAGTCCTTCCAAAGAATATTCAGGACTGATTTCCTTTCGGATGGACTGGTTGGATCTCCTTGCAGTCCAAGGGACTCTCAAGAGTCTTCTCCAACACCACAGTTCAGAAACATCAATTCTTTGGCGCTCAGTTTTCTTTGTAGTCTAACTCTCACATCGATACATGACTACTGGAAAAATCATAGCTTTGTAATTTCTGGGAAAACTGGATTATCCATAAGCCCAGCCTGGCTTTGTTCGGGTTTGTCTCTCCTTGACAATCAATAATACTCTTTGGAGACTTCTCAGTGTGGGAGTGTGGATAATGGCAGTGCCTGGGACTTTACCATTATGGGAAGCGTGAGGCATTATTGGATTTCTTCAGTCAGAAACCAGGCAAGCTTTGGCCCAAGACAAATGATGTTTTAATTATTGTAAGTATGGGTTTACCTGGGTCTGGAAGGATTTAGGAGTGCTGGGAAGGGCATTGGGTTTCAATATGTTGCCTCAGCTATCCACCTCCCAATATTTTAATTTAAACAGTACCAGGCATAAAGAAAAAATGAAATAAGTTTATAATGAACACCCAATTACCCACCACCTAAATTTCACAATTAACATTTGAACATATTTGTTTTTTCACATATCTACCCATCCATCCATCCCTCCAACTTTTAAAAATTGAAAATCTACACAAACACCAAATAATTGAAAAAATGGTAAACACCCTCATAGCTTCCTCAAAGAGTCAACAATTGACTCTATGTTTTGTTGTATTTATTTCTCTCTCACTGTCTTTCTCCCTGAACCATTTAAAAGTTAACTCCAATATATTTCAAGCCTAAATACTTCAATGCACATCTTTTAGGAACAAAGACTTAACTGTACATAATCACAACATTACTATCACACCGAAGAAAACTAACAAAAATTTTATTTAATACCATCAAATACACTCTCAATATTAAAATTTCCCCAAACTTCCCTAACCTTTTGAATTTTAAAAAATTATAATCCAATCAAAGTAGATTGTCACTGCATATGTCTTTAGCATCTTTTTATCTAGAACCATTTCCCATTGAAAAAACTTTATTTTGAAATAATTATAGGTATACAAGTTGTATACAGAGAGGTTTCATGTATCCTTCACCCACTTTCTCTCAATGGTTACATCTTACATATTGTTAATACAATATCATAATCAGAAAAATCAGTATTGGTACAACATGTGTATATTCTTATGCTAGTTTTTCACAAACATAGCAGTAGTACTGGGCAGATTCCTGTAACCACCAGCACAATCATGGTATAGATTTATATCATCACCACAGAGATTTACTGGTGTCATCATTTACCAGTTTGAGTGAAGATAGAAACATTATCCCCTGTTATAGACTGAATGTGTCCTGCCAAAATCCCTGAGTTGAAATCTTAACCCCTAAAGTGATGGTCTTAGGAAATGGGGCCTTTAGGAGGTAATTAGGTCCTGAGGATGGAGCCCTCACAAATGGTATTAGTGCCCTTTCAAGAAGAGTCATGGGAGGGTGAGCTTCCTTCCTGTCTGCTCTCCACCATGTGAGGACACAGTGAGAAGACAAGATGGCTGTCTACAAACCAGGAAGATGACCGTCACTGGACACTGGATCCAGACTCCAGAACTGTGAGAAATAAATATCTGTTTAAGCCAACAAGTCTATGATATTCTGTTACAGCAGCCTGAACAAAGGTCCCTCCTTTTAAGCTCCTTGTTTATGTCACAGTAGTCTTAAAAGTTTCCTCTACACATGTGGAGATGCAAACCAGACAATGCTATTCTTTTTGCTTCAACCATCAGGCATAATTTAAACAACATGAGAAGAGAGGGAGGGTCTACTTGTGTGTAAACACATTTTTGCTTTTACCATTGTTCTTTCTTCCTGATGTTCCAAGATTCCTTTTTAAAAATCATTTCCATTCTATTTTAGGGTAGACCTGATGGTAGAAAATCCTCTTACTATTCCTGTATCTGAGAATTTCTTTTTCTCTTTTTAAAAAAAATTTTTTTCATTTATTTTTATTAGTTGGAGGCTAATTACAATATTGTAGTGGTTTTTGCCATACATTGACATGAATCAGTCATGGATTTGCATGTATTTTATCTTTGATTCATGAAAAATAATTTCACAAGTTTCAGAATTCTGGGTTAACAGCTCTTTTTTTCCAGCGCTTGAAAACTGTTGTGCTACTTCCTTCTGGCTTCCATGGTTCTTATGAAAGATCTGCTGTCATTTGAATTGTTTTGCTCTTTCCATAAGGTGTCATATCTCTTGCTGCTTTTGAGATATTTTGTCTTTAAATCTTCAATTGTCTGAAGTTTGATTATGATGGTTCCTGGTATGGATTTCTTTGGGTTTGTTCATTCAGAGTTTTGCTCAAATTTTTAAATCTATGTATGTCTTTTTCCATATTTGAAAAACTTTCAGCTTGTCTTTCTTTTCCATATTTGAAAAATGTTCAGCCATGATTTCTCCAAGTACTTTTTTCGGTGCTGATCTCTTTCTCTGTTTCTTAGATTCCAGTGACACAAATATTATATCTTTTGTTATCGTCCTACAGCTTTCTGTGGCTCTGTTCACTTTTTTCAGCCTGTTTTCTCGCTGCTGTTCAGCCTGGGTAATTCCTACTCTCTCTTCCACTTCAGTGATTCTTTCCTGTTGTCCCCTCCATTCAGCTGTCAAAGTTTTTAAAACTTTCAATGATTGTATTTTTAAAAATTCTGAAATTTCCAAATGGGTTTTCTTCATATATTCTGTTTCTTTGCTGAGACTTCCAGCTGCTTCAGGAGTTCATAGTTGAATGTAGAAGTATTTTTATGACGGCTGCTTTAAAATTCCTGCCTGATTCCAACATCTGTGTCATCTTGATGTTGATGTCTGTTGATTATCTTTTCTCTTTCAAGTGAAGGTTTTTCTGGTTCTTGGTCTGACATGTAATTTCTGATTTTACCCTTGAAATTTTTGGTATTATGTTATGAGGCTCTACATCTTATTTAAATCTGTCTTTAGCAAGTCTCCTCGGTCTTGCTGTGCTGCTGGGGGAAGGAGGAGCAGCTTTGCTGCCACCACATGGGGGCGAAGGTCCAGGCTCCCCATTTGGTGACCCCTGGCACTCTGGGAAGACAGAGGTGCCTGCTCACTACTTGGTACTTTCTCTGTGTGTGCATGCTCAGTCGTGTCCAACTCTTGGTGACACCATGGACTGTAACCCACCAGGCTCCTCTGTTCATGGAATTTTTCAGGCAAGAATACTGGAGTGTGTTGCCATTTCCTCCTCCAAGGGATCTTCCAAACACAGGGATCAAGCCCACATCTCTTGCATCTCCTGCATTGCAGATGGATTCTTTATCCCTAGTGTCACCTGGGAAACTCGTACTACTTGGTGGAGTTGGGATTTTAGGCTCCCGGCTAGGCCTCTACTGACACCTCCTCGGCCGGGGGAGAGAGGTACAAGTCCCTTTTCCTTGCTTCTGCTGGGGGCCGATGGAAGTCCTGGTTCCCTCTGGGTGATACTGTAGGTTTGGCTTCCCTCAGTCTCCTCTGATACCCCTGGGTGGGCCAGGGAAGAGCACCTTTTTAGAGCCAGACAAAGACAGAAATCCAGGCTCCCCACTCAGTCTTTGTGGCCTGCTAATTGGTGGCTTTTTGGATATCTTTTTGAACAAGTGAACCAGTACTGGCCTTACAGTATACACTATATGACATAGACACATATACACTATATGACAGATTTCTTCTCCAATTTCCACTTCCTGGGATTGCCTCTTCAGTTATTGTTCTAAGATGGTCCTGGGTTACTGCTCTATTATATTGTGGTGTTTTAAATTTCCTAATGCAAAATTATCACTGTGTTTGGACATAAAATGCTCTTTATTTTATTATAAAGTTATAAAACTGTTATCTACTCTCAAAAGTTGGTAAGTAGGGCCCTTGTAGATGAAAAAGAACAATTAGTATTTTTAGATTAGTTGTAACCTCTTGAGTTTTGACCAATAAGTGTCTTATTATATTGTTTTATGAAAAGAAAAAATATCTGATGTATATAGTGACTGGGAGCTTGGATTTCTTTTTTGCCCTACTCACTTGTCTGGTATTCAGATTATAATTTTCAACATAAATTTGTTCATAGAATTTTAAGCCTCATTAAATTTTTGGCAATGGAATTTCAGAAATCTATCCAATTTTTTCTAAAGTATTAGGTTAGTTTCCTTCACTGTCAAAGTATTTCCTAAAGGGATAGGATTATTTTTTTTCTCTTCCAAAATTGTGCCTTATAGATTTCTTATTGTTGCCTTTGTCAGGGAGAGAAATAGTTATTGAAGTGAAAACTTCTCTTTAGTTAATATTATTTATTGATTAAGGTCTATGACTTGCTCCAGAGAATAGGGTAAGTGTGGACATTATACTCAATTAGATCAATAGTCCATGCTTTTTCCAAGATATATATCATTACAGCCTAACTTTTATTTCAGTAAGTCTGGGCTGATTTAAGGAGATAACTGGGATAAAAAATAAACTAGGAAGCTGGAGACCTTTGTCTCAGCACAAGTTTATTGCTGAACTTTGCTGCATTGTGCATGCATGCCTGCTCAGTCACTTTAGTTGTGTACAACTCTTTGCAGTCCCATGGACTATAGCCTGCCAGGCTCCTCTATCCATGGGAATCTCTAGGCAAGAATGGTGGAGTGGGTTTCCACGCCCTCCTCCAGGGGATCTTCCCGACCCAGAGATCGAATTTGAGTCTCACGTCTCCTGCATTGGCAGGAGGGTTCTTTATCACCACTGCCACCTGGAAAGCACCTTAGTCAAATTTTGTAGTATCCTACAGCCTCAGTTTCCTTACCTGTCAATGAGAATAAAAATACTTATCGCTTCTAACTTCTACAGTTTTTGTCAGAGAAGATTTAAATTTGTGCCATAGATGTAGATAACATTTCTAAAAATTATCCACCTCTTTTTTTTTTTCCCTAAAAAATATCTGCAAACACACCCAGTTTTTCAGCTGCTCCTGGTCTCAAAAGTGTCTTATAGGGACTTCCCTGGTGGTGCAGTGGATAAGCCCGTGTACCACAACTACTGATCCCACAGTCAGGAGCCCATGAGCCACAAATACTGAGTCCGTGGGCTGCAACTGCTGAAGCCTGTGTGCCTAGAGCCTGTGCTGTCCAACAAGAGAAGCCACTGCAATGAGAAGCCCTCACACGTTGCTAGAGAGTAGTCCCCGCTCTCCACAACTAGAGAAAGTCAGTGCACGGCAACGAAAGACCCAGTGCAACCAAAAAAAATAAAAATCTTAAAGCAAAGGGAATTAGAAAACTGCTAGGATAGCTTAAAAGTTTTTCAGACTTCATCTACAGGGTTGACTTTATTCGTTTTTGCCAAGAGTGAGAAACAAAATTATTTCTGTCTCCTGGATACTCTGGTTCTTCGGTTGTCAGGCATCTAGTTATGTCACCCAGGTGGGGTAAGACAGAAGCCTTGCACATGGTTTATAGAACTGTGTGGCAGACATACAAGGGTTGAAAGAGCTGTAATTAGAAAATCAGTGTCACCTTTAGGAAATATGCTGAAAAATGTGGATATTCTGACTTGTCCCAGAAGTAGAATAAAAGGAAACCAAATGATCTCCAAGTAAAAGCACAAAATTAAAAAAAAAAAAAGAGAGAGAGAGCACAAAAGTTTGAATCAAAAATATTTATTTCTAGAGAAACATTTAAGGGAAACTCATTTCCAATTTCAGAGGAAAAGGGCTCAGTGGTAGTTGGGCCATACCGACAGTATTGCTGTGTTAAAATAGGAATTTCTGCATCAGGCCATCTGTAGGGGCAAGAAACCTTGTCACCACCCTCATGGTGGGCAGGATCTCGGCCTCCATCTTTGGGCTGGTTCTAGGATGTGACAAGGAACTAATGAAACATCTTGAAGATTTTATCTCCTGTATGTGTGCATGTGCTCAGTCGCTCAGTTGTGTCTGACTCTCTGAGACCCCATGCACTGTAGCCCACCAGGCTCCTCTGTCCATGGAATTTCCCAGGCAAGAATGCTGGAGTGAGTTGCCATTTCCTTCTCCAGGGGAATCTTCCCGACCCACGGATCGAACCCACATCTCTTGTGTCTACTGCCTTGGCAGGCACATCTTTACCACTGGGAAGCCCTTTCTTGTATTCAGATAAATATTGCAGAGTCTGAAATTAGGGAGCGAGCCAAAGCTAGGTATTACATGGACTTTAGTTGTGGCTGTTAGGTCATTTCACGGTTGGCTGCAAAGCACATTTTTGACTGGCAGATGCAAAGCAATGTTTAGAGTTTTCTTTATGTGTCTAATATTGGTTTTACTTCCCTGTCATGTAGATCACTATGAGGAGTACAATAGATATGGACCAGGAGGGCATGGGTAGCTCCTGAGGAAGCCAGGTGAAAACCTCCTGCCCTTCCAGCTTGTTAGTTTCACTCTTTTCCCCAGGGGGGGTGATCGTCCTCAGCCAGCTTGCCAAACAGCAGGTTCTTTGAGGTGTCCAGAAAATCCCCGTGTAAATGCACAGCCAGGAAGTTGGGTGCATAGCTGACTTTGTGTTTCACATGGTTCTTGGGGTATGTTTCCCTCGGCCCAGAAGGCATGCCTCTAGGGTGTGCAGAGAAACTGTCTTGAAAATATTCCTCTTGGCAGGGTGATTTCAGGGACACCTGTGAGAGCTTCCCTGCCTTTGAAAACAAACAGACCCTCACCTGCTTCCCTTCCCTTCTCCCCAGGGGCCTAAAGTCCTTCACTTTCTCATGAAAACCCTTCATTCCTTACTGAGAGCTGATGTTTAGAATGCAGACCTAGAGAGAGGAGCTACCATCACTTGCAGGCAGATTCTTCACCATCTGAGCCACCAGGGAAGCCCAAGAATACTGGAGTGGGTTGCCATGCCCTCCTCTAGGGAATCTTCCCAGCCCAGGGATGGAACCCAGGTCTCCCACGTTGCTGGTGGATTCTTTAATGTCTGAGCCACCAGGGAAGCGCTCATTCCTTAGTGAGAGCTGATGTTTAGAATGCAGACCTGGAGGGAGGCGCTACCATCGCTTGAGACCTTACCATACAGAAAACACTGTCCTGGGAAACGGACATCCAGAGATGTTATTCTTATTTTTTTAGGTGAGGAAATAGGCTCAGAAGTATACATTTGCATGAGGTGACAATGTATGTCATAGAACCAGCCTTCAAACCCATATTCTTCAGACTGCCATGTCCCTGCACCCTCAGGGCCCCCTCCTGGCTCCCTGGGACTGAGGTTCACGGAAGTCTCCTCCCAGATGCCCATCCCTCTTGCCTAGAAGGACAGAGTTCTGGGTTTTAACCCCTCCTGGAGTGTAGAGAGCAGCTAAGATTTGTGGGCTCAGAAAGCTTTGGGCCTCTCAAGGTGTGTTGAGCGCAGGGCCAGGAAAGAGGAAGGCGGGGGTCCTAGCCTTGACCTCCAGGAACAAGGCAGAGACCCTCTTTCAGTTTCACGGATGACCTGCCAAGGGGTCTCATTCAGGCTGGTGCCCCTTTTGGGGAAGGGGGAGCAGGTGTGTGTGTGGCTGAACCCCACTTGCACCAGGGTTCTCCTGCCTCCCTTTCATCAGAAAGAGGGTGAAGTTTGCTTCAGAGGGCAGTGTGGGTGTAAGAAGTTCCTGTGTATTTCTGTCCATTTCACTCAGTTCCTGTGCATTCCTGTCCACTTTACTAGCTAGAGTATAAGCCATGAGCATGAGTAATGGTGGAGCACCTAGGCTGGGCTTGTCAAGGGCAGATGGTAGAGTGGAGTGTGGAGGCCCCAAAGGGGTCTCTGGGGCTACCATGATGGGACATGACTACAACATTTCACAGCCCTTCAGAGGTTCACCTTGCAGTCAAGGCACCAATGATCAGTGTGGCTGAACAACAGCTGAAGACAGCAGGCAGAGGAACTTAGGTCACCTGGGCTAGACTCCATACTTTCACTGTTTGGTCTGGGGGTCTGTTCCATGTGCGACCACGGAAACCTTAGTCCTAACACTTCTAACACTGCATTATGAGTGTGTTTACTTCTGATGGCAGCTTCCTTGAGGACACAGGCCAGTTGTGCTGTTTTCAGCATCTCCCGTGTTTTCTGTGACACCAGAGCCCAAGCAGAGGTTCCTAGCTAAGCTGGAAGCAGACAACTGCTTTGGCCCAAACACAGGCTGAGGAAAACATCAGGGGAACTGGGGAAAAGAAGGTAAGTGGTTAACTGTGTTTCTGGCAAAAGTCTTCTGCTCATTTGGGCTGTGAATGAGAACCTTGAGTGTCAACTGGAGTAGAAGACACTGTCCACGGCTGCCGGACCCTGGCTCCAGCCAGAGAGATGGGGCTGGCTAGAGGGACTTTCCAGAAAAGGGAACAGCAGCCTTGCTTGGGGACAAATCCTAGAGTGCTTTTTCAGATAAGCATAATCTGCTAGCATGAAGACTGTCCCTATTATTTCCATTTTATTTAAAAAGAAACCTCTGAAAATTCAGAAGGCAAATAAAGCAATCCTGCTAATATAATGAAGATGAAGCCATAAAAGTAGCTTTTATAGAGTGTCAACCACTCACTGAGAACCTGGCAGCCAGCGGGAAGGAGGGGCAGGGGTGTGCTATGCCTACCCCACGAGGCCAGGACTTCTTCTATTTTTCTAAAGCACCTAGGGTCTCCGAAGGGGAGGGGAGCTGTGCTGTGAGGGAACCTTCCAGAAACCTCAGCTCTGTGAAGTTTCCCTTCCACTGGCCTTGTTTGTTTTCTCCAGGATGAGGCGGGAGGAGTCACACGGCCGTCAGAAAACACTCATCCCCCCAGGGTTGGTGAACATCTCCCTCTGGTACCTCTGTGCCAAGAGCTCCACACTGCAGACAAGCCTCCGTCCGGTGCCCTCTGAGGCATGCAGCCTATCTGCAAAGCCAGTCAGAATGCAGGGGAGGGAGGGCTGGTCTGTCCTCTCAGTAATCCCCTTGTCACCGCCACCTCGGAAGGCTGCTCACCCTGACGGAGTTGTGATGGGCAAGCCCGTCAAACAGATTGTGAGTGCATTAGTGGGATTAGCAGCAGAGGCGAGGATTTCAATGCATTTCCAAAGTTCATTCACAGCCTCTGAGACTGGCCTGCTCGACTGCCAAAGGGGGCAGGTGACACTTTAGCATTCACGTCACCTGAAGTCGTGCCTGAAGTGGTCGGAGGCACCAGCATCCCCTTGTGTTTGTGTGTCTGTGTTTTCATTCCACGTGTATGCGTGTGTGTGTGTGTGTGTATAAGTTGCTTCAGTCGTGTCCGACTCTGAGACCCCCTGGACTGTAGTCCACCAGCCTTCTCTGTCCATGGGGATTCTCCAAGCAAGAATACTGGAGTGGGTTGCCATGCCCTCCTCCAAGGGGTCTTCCCAACCCAGGGATCAAACTCACGGCTCCTGCATTGCAGCGGGGATCTTTGCTACTGAGCCATCAGGGAGCAGAGCTTAATTTATAAATATCAGTATAAAATGCTATCTAAGAGGTCTTTCCCTTCTTACTGATAAACCAGCTGAAACACTTTAGCAGCTCCACAAAACCAGATGCTTTGTTCTTGGCAGTGATTGAAGTATGATTGATTTTAAATTTGCCCATTAGAGTAATAAACCCTCATTGTGGAAAAACTGGATCAGAAAAGTATAAGGGGAAATTTTAAAATATTCAGTCTTTTCACCGGATATTTCCTCTGATGCCATTTTGTTGTGTTTTCATGAAATTTTTCGTCTATGTGAATATGAAACAGTTATAGTCATATATTGGATCTTGTTTTCTTTTTCCAAAAAATATTTTATCATCAACATCTGCCAATTTTCTTGCACTTTTAATGAAAGCACCTGTGAAATATTTTATGTTTATATATTTGTAGCTTTCGGACGTGTGACAAATTTCCACAAACTCAGCAACTTAAAGCAATACCCATTGATTAGCTGACAGTACTGTAGATCAGAAGTTGGCGTCTCTGTGCAGGTCGCAGAAGGTCAAAATCAAAGTGACACCTGGGCCAAGTTCTCCTCTGGATGCTCTGGGAAGAATCACTTCCAAGCTCATTCTTGTCAGCAGGATTCAGTTCCTCAAGATGGTAGGGCTGAGGTCCTCACATCCTTGCTGCTTGTTAGCTGGGGACTGCTCTTAACAGCTGGAGGCCACCTGTCTCCCTTTGGCATGGGATTCCCTTGATCTGCAAGCCAGCAATGGTCCATTGACTCCTGATTGTGTTTTGAATCTCTGGCTTCTTCTCTGATCAGCTGAAGAAAATGCTTTGCTTTAGAAGGACTCACCTGATTCGGTCACGCCAACTGGAATACTCTCCCTGTTTCTAGGACGACAGTGTCCTATTACATGATCTAACCAGGGGGGTCAACTTCATTGTATTGATAATCATCACTATGATGCAGGGGATGTATCTCTACTTACCACAATATTGTAATTTATTTAACTAGTTTCCTTCATTTAAAAAACTGAGTCCTATGGCCGCAATTCTATAGTTAAGTCTGCCAAAGCACCGCTTCCTTGAAATATGAGGTATATTTCCTCTTTGGAGCTTCGTTTGGGAATCCTGCTTTTGGTGAGAGCGGACCTATTGTGGCCTTTTGCTGGATTGTTGCATAGTAGGTATATTCCTTTTCTAGGGTTGCTGTGACAAAGTATCATGAGCTGAGCGGCTTAAAACAAGAAAAGTTTATTGTTGCACAGTTCTGGAGGCTAGAAGCCTGGAGTCTATGTGTCAGGAGAGCTGTGGTCCCTGTGAAACTTACAGGAGAATTCCTTCTTCTCTCTTCTTGGCCTCTGGTAGCTAGCTGACAATCTTGGGTTTCCTTGCTTTGCAGCCACGTAACTCCACTGTCTGCCTTTCCCATCAATGCCATTTTTCCTGTGTGTCTGTCTCCACGTAGACATCATCTTATAAAGACTCCAGTCACATCAGATTAGGGACCCAGCCTACCTTACTTTAACTTAACAAGTCACTTGTGTAGTAATCCTATTTTCATATAAGGCCACATTCTGAGACACTGGGTATTAGGATATCTTTTTTTTTTTTTTTTTTAGGGTATACAGTTTAGTATACCTGTTTTGGATGTGTGGGGGCTTCCCTTTTAGCTCAGTCAGTAAAGAATCTGCCTGCCAGGCAGGAGACCCAGGTTTGATTCCTGGATTGGGAAGACCTTGGAGAAGGAAATGGCAACCCACCCCAATATCCTTGCCTGGAGAATCCCATGGACAGAGGAGCCTGGCAGGCTACAGTCCATGGGGTCACAAGAGTTGGACACAACTTAGCAACTAAACCACCACCATATCTTTTTTTATGGTATATAGTTCAACATTTAATGATTAGTATGGCTCAGTTGGTAAAGAATCTGCCTGCAATGCAGGAGACCTGAGTTTGAGCCCTGGGTCAGGAAAATCCCCTGGAAAAGGGAATAGCTACCCACTCCAGTATTCTTGCCTGGTGAATTCCATGGACAGAAGAGCCTGGTGGACTACAGCCCATGAGGTCACAGAGTCAGACCCAACTTGGCGACTAACACTTCTACTTTTTTTTTCCACTTTCTTAGAATTCCCAGGTGGTGTAGTGGTAAAGAATCCACCTGCCAGTGTAGGAGATGTAAGAGATGCGAATTCGATCCCTGGGTCGAGAAGATCCCCTAGAGTGGGAAATGCCAACTCACTCCAGTATTCTTGCCTAGAAAATCCCATGGACAGAGGAGCCTGACAGGCTGCAGTCCATGGGGTTGCAAAGAGTAGGACACAACTGAGTGACTGAGCACGCACACTCATAGAATATTAGGTGACGATCTCAGTGGAAGCTAAATGGACACGTACAGTGGTAGGCCTTGAACCAGGAGCAGATCACACATACGTAATTATTTCAGCAAAGATTGGAAAGCTGGCTGTGCTGTGGGGCAACATGCTAACAGGTGGGGCTGGGCCAGATTTGACTCCTAATTCCTGCAGATAGGAATATAGGCATATCCGTATCCTGGGGTTAATTAAGATCATGCCTGAAATTTCCTGGTGTAAAATCCTTTGCCCAAGCTTTGGCTAGTGGCTTTGAGGTTCAGTGAGCTGGGTGTGGTAGGCAACAGGCAGATACAGCTGAATCTTCTCTGACAAGTGGTCCTGGAAGCAGTGACTGTGTATAATGTTAGAAAATGTGTTTCCTTCTTTCTCTCTTTTGCTTTTGCTGTTGACTTAAGGTAGCACAGATCTTTTTAGTTTGGAAAGTGATTTCAGAGTTTATTATCCTTTGTAATTTTCACATCCACCCTGTGAAGCTGAAATTACTATTTCCTTTTAGGTATAGGGAAGTTAGAGGTCTTCCCTGTGGTTCAGTCGGTAAAGAGTCTACATGCAATGTGGGAGACCCAGGTTCAATCCCTGGGTCAGGAAGATCCCCTGGAGAAGGAAATGGCAACCCTCTCCAGTATTCTTGCCTGGAGAATTTCGTGGACAGAGGGGCCTAGAGGTCTACAGTCCATGGGGTCACAAAGAGTTGGATATGACTGACTGACTAACACTTTCATTTTCATAGGTAAGTTAAGAATTAGTATTCAATAACTGCCAATACAATGAAAAGTAGATATTGCTGTTTTCAGTTTTACAGATGATAAGCTAAAAAGGGTTAAGTGACTTGTCTTATGGCACTTGTAAACGGTGCCATAGAGCTGGAACAGGGACTCAGGTCTGTGAACTTACAAGTCTTGTGTGCTGTCCTTATCCCCACGCTGTGCTACCAAGCTGACCACTAACTTGGACCTGCTTAGAGAATGTCAGCATGGGCACTGCACATGGATGCCAGAAGTCCCACTTTCATAAGTACATTTTAGACTGAACACTGTGTAATGTTGGAAACTCAAGTCAATTTTCCTTGGCTTCGTTCATTCACTTACTCTTTTTTTTCATATAATTTCTTTTTTTCCAGCTTTATTGACATATAACATTTTCTAAGTTTAAGGGTACACTGACACATGTATATATTGTGAAAATGATTACTACAGAAAGATTGGTTAATATCTCCAACTGACATAATTACTTTTTGCCTTTGTGTGGTGAGAAGATTTAAAATTATTCTCAGCATCTTTCACGTATACAGTAGAGTATTGTTAACTATAGTCACCATGCTATACATTAGGACTTACCATATAACGAAAGTTTGTACCTTTGACCAACATCTCTTCATTTCCCCTACCCCCGGGCCCATAGCAACCACCTTTCTGCACTCTCTTTCTATGAATTTAGCTTTTTGGGATTTCACATGTAAGTGAGATCATACAGTATTTTTCTTTGTTCAATTTCTTATTTCACTTAGCATAATGCTCTGAAGTTCCATCTATGTTGTTGCAAATGGAAAGGTTTCAAAGATTTCCTTTTTTAATGGCTAAGTGATATTCACATATTTACATTTATATCTATTTATCTAATGTATTTGGGCTTCCCAAGTGGCTCAGTGGTAAAGAGTCCACCTGCTAATGCAGGAGACACGGGAGACATGGATTCGATCCCTGGGTCAGGAAGATCCCCTGGGGTAGGAAATGGCAATCCAGTATTCTTGCCTGAAGAATCCCATGAACAGAGGAGCCTGGTGGACATGGGGTCACAGAGAGTTGGACACTACTAAGTGACTGAGCATGCATTATCTAGCATTGTTGTTGTTCAGTTGCTGAGTTGTGTCTGACTCTTTGTGACCCCCATGGACTGTAGCATGCCACGCCTCCCTGTCCTTCACTATCTCTTGGAGTTTGCGCAAATTCATGTCCATTGGATGAGTGATGTTATCTAACCATCTCATGGCCTGCCATCGTCTTTTCCTTTTGCTTTCAATCTTTCCCAGCATCAGGATCTTTTCTAATGAGTAGGCTCTTCGCATCAGGTGGCCGAAGTATTGGAGCTTCAGCTTCAGCATCAGTCCTTCCAGTGAATATTCAGGTTGATTTCCTTTTAGGATTGACTGGTTTGATCTCCAAGTGGGCAGCCATTCCTTTCTCAGGGGATCTTCCAGACCCAGGGATCAAACCTGGGTCTCCTGCATTGCAGGTAGATTCTTTACTGTCTGAGCCACCAGGGAAGCCTTATGATCTATCATATGTACATGTAAAATAACATTTTCTTTATCCATTCATCCATTGATAATCACTTTGGTTTTTTCCATGTTTGACTATTGTGAATAATGCTGCAATGAACATGGAAGTATGCAGATATCTCTTGCAGATATTAAGTTCATTCCTTCAGATACACAGCAGAAATGGGATTGATAGATCATATGGCAGCTCTATTTTTAATTTTACAAGGAAACTCCATATTGTTTTCCACAGTGGTTGTACCAGTTTACATCTCCACTAACAGAGCATAAAGGTTCCCTTTTCTCTACATCCTAATCAACACTTGTTATCTCTTGTCTTTTTGATAATAGCTGTTCCAACAGATATAAGGTGATATCTAATTGTGGTTTGATTTGCCTCTCCCTGATGAGTAGTGATGTTGAGCAGCTTTTCACAAACCTATTGGCCATTTGTGCATCTTTGGAAAAATGTCTATTCAGGCATTCTACCCATGTTTTTAATCAGAGTATTTGTTTTTCTGCTATTGAGTTGTACGAGTTACTCTCCTTTACCTTTGATATTTTTTGTCTTTGATGTCACAATTTATGTATTTTTATATTGTGTATCTATTAACCAATTATTTTAGCTATTGTCCCACTCTTTCCTAAGCTGCAAGGTTTTTGATGCGAATTCCTCTGATTAGCCCTTTATAGAGCTTCCCGTTTATGTGTGGATATTTTTTTTCTCTTGCTTATTTTAAAATTCTGTCTTTGATTTTAGACAGTTTCATTATAATGCATCTTAGAGAAGGGTTGAACTTAATTTTAATTTGCAGACATATGAACTTCATGAACTTGGATGTCTACATCTCTCCCCAGTGTTGGGATGTTTCAGCCATTATTTCTTTAAATAAACTTTTGCCCCATTCTCCCTCTCTTCTACTTCTGGGACTCCTATAATACAGGATTTTTTTTTTTTTGTATAGTTTATGTAAGCTTTCTTCAAACTTTTCATTCCATTTTCTTTGTTGTCCTCTTGCTGGATAGTGTAAAAAAATCTGCTTTCTACCTCACAGAATCTTTGTTTTACTCCATCCAGTATGATAGTAATACATATGATATTGATGTTCTCTATTACATTTTTCATCCCATTTATCATATTCCTCAGTTCCAGAATTTCTGTTTTGTTGTTGTTAATGATTTCTGTCCCCTTGACAAACTCATTTTGTTAATTTTTTTCCTGCTTTCTTGAGTTGTCTTTCTGTGTTTTCTTATAGTCACTGAGCTTCCTTGAAATGTTTGTTTCATTTTTTTTTTTTTTTGGCAGCCTATTCCTTTGAGATAGGTTACTGGAAATTTATTGTGTTTCTTTGGTGGTGTCATGTTTTTTGATTTTACATTTTCCTTGAAGTTTTATATTGCTATATTTGAAGAAGCAGTCACCTCTTCCAGTTTTTACTAACAGAATTGCAGAGAGAAATACCTTCTGTTTCTCCAAATATTATCCATGTTAGGAATCCTGGGCCTTTCTCAGCTCTTTTCTACTGATATTCCTGCTATGTAGTTTTGCTACCTCTTGAGAGCTTGTTTGAAGGTTCTAGCAGGGGAATGCATATACCCTTGATGGAGGGTCAGTCCTCCTCTATCCAGGATGGTCATCCTCTTTGACTGAGCATGCAGCTTTGGGAGGGACACATATGGAGCAGTGACGGAGGAAGGGGACACCTGCCTAGCCTGCCAGATCAGCCGAATCAACTCTGGCGATCAATGGGGTGACAGATGTCTCAATCAGATCGCCCTCACATCCTCTTGTTACCTCTTGGAGCAGGAATTCTTAAGATTACACATCTTCTCTCAAGCCTGCAGAGCCCCGCTTGGTGTTCTCAGCCTTCACTTTGCTTTCCCCAGGCCTGTACTGATTGTTCACATTTGTATCAGTTCAGGTCAGTTCAGTCGCTCAGTCATGTCCAACTCTTTGTGACCCCATGAATCGCAGCACACCAGGCCTCCCTGTCCATCACAAACTCCCAGAGTTTAGCCAAACTCATGCCCATCGAGTCGGTGATGCCATCCAGCCATCTCATCCTCTGTCACCCTCTTCTCCTCCTGCCCCCAATCCCTCCCAGCATCAGGGTCTTTTCCAATGAGTCAACTCTTCGCATGAGTTGGCCAAAGTATTGGAGTTTCAGCTTCAGCATCAGTCCTTCCAATGAACACCCAGGACTTATCTCCTTTAGGATGGACTGGTTGGATCTCCTTGCAGTCCAAGGGACTTTCAAGAGTCTTCTCCAACACCACAGTTCAAAAGCATCAATTTTTTGGTGCTCAGCTTTCTTCACAGTCCAACTCTCACATCCATACATAACCACTGGAAAAACAATAGCCTTGACCAGATGGACCTTTGTTGGCAAAGTAATGTCTCTGCTTTTTAATATGCTATCTAGGTTGGTCATAACTATCCTTCCAAGGAGTAAGCATCTTTTAATTTCATGGCTGCAATCACCATCTGCAGTGATTTTGGAGCCGTAAAAAACAAAGTCTGACACTGTTTCCACTGTGTCCCCATCTATTTCCCATGAGGTGATGGGACCAGATGCCATGATCTTAGTTTTCTGAATGTTAAGCTTTAAGCCAGCTTCTTCACTCTCCTGTTTCACCTTCATCAAGAGGCTTTTAAGTTCCTCTTCACTTTCTGCCATAAGGGTGATGTCATCTGCATATCTGAGGTTATTGATATTTCTACCGGCAATCTTGATTCCAGCTTGTGCTTCTTCCAGCCCAGTGTTTCTCATGATGTACTCTACATATAAATTAAATAAGCAGGGTGACAATATACAGCCTTGACGTACTCCTTTTCCTATTGGGAACCAGTCTTTTGTTCCATGTCCAGTTCTAACTGTTGCTTCCTGACCTGCATACAGGTTTCTCAAGAGGCAGGTCAGGTGGTCTGATATTCCCATCTCTTTCAGAATTTTCCACAGTTTATTGTGATCCACACAGTCGAAGGCTTTGGCGTAGTCAATAAAGCAGAAATAGATGGTTTTTCTGGAACTCTCTTGCTTTTTTGATGATCCAGTGGGTGTTAGCAACTTGATCTCTGGTTCCTCTGCCTTTTCTAAAACCAGCTTGAACATCTGGAAGTTCTCGGTTCACGTATTGCTGAAACCTGGCTTGGAGAATTTTGAGCATTACTTTACTAGCATGTGAGATGAGTGCAATTGTGTAGTAGTTTGAGCATTCTTTGGCATTGCATTTCTTAGGGATTGGAATGAAAACTGACCTTTTCCAGTCCTGTGGCCACTGCTGAGTTTTCCAGATTTGCTGGCGTATTGAGTGCAGCACTTTCACAGCATCATCTTTCAGGATTTGAAATAGCTCAACTGGGATTCCATCACCTCCACTAGCTTTGTTTGTAGTGATGCTTTCTAAGGCCCGCTTGACTTCACATTCCAGGATGTCTGGCTCTAGGTGAGTGATCACACCATCGTGATTATCTGGGTCATGAAGATCTTTTCTGTATAGTTCTTCTGTGTATTCTTGTCTAACTCAATGAAACTAAGCCATGCCGTGTGGGACCACCCAAGACTGGTCGGGTCATGGTGGAGAGGTCTGACAGAATGTGGTCCACTGGAGAAGGGAATGGCAAAGCACTTCAGTATTCTTGCCTTGAGAACCCCATGAACAGTATGAGAAGGCAAAATGATAGGATACTGAAAGAGGAACTCTCCAGGTCAGTAGGTGTCCAATATGCTAATGGAGATCAGTAGAGAAATAACTCCAGAAAGAATGAAGGGATGGAGCCAAAGCAAGAACAAAACAAACAAAAAAACACATTTGTATATTTTCTCACAATTCTGCAGATCTGGTCTGTCTTCCTGCATGTGCTTACTAGCTGTCTACAAGGGCTTCCTCTTGCTGCCATCAGGGGCATGCTCAGATTGCTGAACACAGGGGGAGCCAAGGTTGTGGAGCCCTGGGGATGTCTATACCAGTTAGGAGGACCTGTGGGTGAGACATCCCCAGTGGCTCTTGGGTGGGCTTCCTGATGGAGCGGACTGCTCAGTTAAGGGTCCATGTCCCTTAGAGGCTCTTCGGGACCCCTGACTTATGTTCTCCAAGCTGCTTCCTACTCCCCAATCATGCAGCACACCTCAGTATTCTGGGTGGTGTGGGGAAGAATTGGGTCTCTTTGGCAGTGTCCCACAAAGCTGGGGAACTGGGTACTCACTCCCATCCTCACATTCCCCCTCATGAAAGAAACCACAGGCTAAGGAGGTGTCTCTTGGAACTGATCTGTGCTACCTTGGGGAGGGATGATGAGGATAAAATGAAACTGATCCTCTTACACTCTTCGATGTGTCCAATCTTGGAATTTTCTTCCCTCCAGCCATGAACTGGAACTGTTTTCTTCATGTCGTGGGCTTCTACAAGGTGCTCTCATCCATGAGTGGTTACCTAAGTCAGTATTCTTTGGGAGGAAGATGGTAGAAAAATCTTATTCCATTCTGCTGATGCTATCACTGTCCTTAATGTTAATTTCTTGAGCTTTTATATGTCAGGTTTTATTTTAGGCCTTGGAGTTAGAGCAAGATGAGATAAAATGCTTGAGGAGTTTGTCTTCTAGAATTGCATCAGTTTCATTTTTTTTTATAAAGTGGGGGTTAAAATGTATATACCTAATTAAGTTGTGATGAAAGTCATTCATGTAATGAACTTATCCCAGTACCAGGCAGATCATAATTTTCAGTAAGTGTCAGCTATTTATATAGAGATCACACACATTTGGAGGTTGGTAGAAGTAGACTCTTTTGGAACTGCAATGCCTTAGCATGGGGAGAGCACACTGGATGATCTGGGGGAAGGTGGAAATTTGGAGCCTTAGAAGCATGACTTTTCTAGGTCTAGGATTGAAACATGAAGCTGGAATACAGTGTTGTCATGAGGGCAGTGGGAGGGCCTCCCGAAGAGGGAGGTTTGGAGGAGACGCACCAAGTTCAGCTACTTGTTCAATATACGCTGCCTCAGCTGCCTAGAGCTATGGCCAGAGGTGAAGCATTCCACACTGCAAAGGAAGAATCAGTGAGACCCAAAAGCCATGAGACACAAGTCACATTGTGTGGATCGCATTGCTGGCTTTTACATCTCGTTTTGCCTAAATAGCCCACTGTGTTAGATGCCTGTCTTAAGTTCCTACACCTCAATATGTGGTATTAACTCCAATAGAAAATGTGCAACCAGCCCAAAGCTAACATAGTTTAAGAAATGTAATATTTTATATGCATCACATTTTAGAAAGCTGTTTTTTGTTGAGGAATGGGGTAACCACTACCGGACATTTTACTTTGCCTTGGGGATACAATTCGGAGAGTTGGAGTTTATACTACAATTTAGCTAATCTGCCCAGATTCAGCATCTGTATTCCTTTAAGTGGCATTTAATATTACAACAGGAAATCTTTACTGGTTTTCTATCATAAAGAAACATTACTAGACTATACTGTATTATGTGCTCAAATTGGCTTGCCTTCTCTAGTGAACTGTAGGAGAAGTGGAAACAGTGAGTGGAGAGGGATGCTTGTGTGATCAACCTTGCATCCCACAAGGGTTAGAGTTCTTCAGCATGCATGCCACGCCCACAGAGCAGGTGTTGGGCCCACCAAGCAAGGCTCAGGTCTTTCTAGAGCTCCCTGAGAGGGGAAAAAATCAGGTCTGTCTCTCAGGTTGTTTGTGATGTTTACGTGAGGTGATGTGTACAATAACCTCAGACACGATGGTCATTCAACAAACACAGTTTACTCTCCCTTTCGTTTTAATCCCCTGCTATATGAGTTCAGTTTTCTTCGGTATTTTTCAAAAACAGTTATAAATTAAGCTGCCTTCCTTTCTTATTCCTAGCTAGAGGATCTGGCACAAAGAAAGGATCAGTGGGCGTCTGTGAGATGAGTTGTTTGTGGTGTTTGGTATAAAGGAGTTTCCTGTCCAAGTCCTTTGTAAGCAGTGCTGGGAGTGGGGGTGTGGGCTTGGAGATTCGATCCTATCTCCCAGCTCTTGAGCAGCACACTCAGACAGGTTAGACTTAGCTGTTAGGCTCTTTCCAGGTAAATGTATGAGCTATTTTATCCACATGTCCTGCCTTTAAATCTGCCTTTCACGTACTTGATCATATTCTACGCACCAGGAAAAATATCAGAGTTTGGAATTTCAGGGAAGAATTAGACATCCCCTACCTTTAGGAAGTCAATGATTAAGTAGCAGGAAAGCAGACAGACACACACACAGACATACACTCATGCATACGTATACATATGTGCCTGTGTGTGTATTTGTGTATATTTTTGGAAGTAGTGTTCTAAAGTAAGGGGAAACAGTGTGAGAGATCCAAAATTGTGAGCGTGGGGACCATGTTTTATATGTCACAATTAGGTTCCATGGTCTGATAAGAACATAGGTCCAATGAAAGTCAAAGGAATAATGCTTAAAGTGGAAGTAGTCCCAGAGTAAAGCTGCCTCTGTAGAGGCACTTCTTTCTTTTCTTTTTTTGAACCAATTTTATTTATTAATTTTGGTTGCACTGGGTCATCATTGCTGCATGAAGTCTTTCTCTAGTTTCAGAGAGCTGGGGCTACTCTTTGTTGCAATGCAGTCTTCTCATTGTGGTGGCTTTTCTTGTTGTGGAGTAAAGGCTCTAGGCACATGGGCTTCAGTAGTTGTGGCTCAAGAGCCCAGTAGGCCTGACACACAGGCTTAGTTGCTCTGTGGCAGGTGGAATCTTCCTGGACCAGGGATTGAACCCATATCCCCTGCATTGGCAGGCAGATTCTTATTCACTGTGCCAACCAGGGAAGTCCTAAAACGTAGTTCTTATCCTCAATAAGTCTGCAGTCTAGTTAGAGAAACAGTCATGTGCACACCCCTGGATAAAAGGGAGCATATCTCAGTGAGATGTGTCATAGAGGCAAGAGGAGGACCCAGAGGGACCCACAGCTCCTTGGAGCGATGGGAGACGAGGAAGGAGAGGGAGACAGTTTAGTGTCAGTGAGGGTTGAAGGACTCTGGCAGAAGAGAGAGTGCTGGTTCTGGGTTGAAGCTATAGAAAGGCCTGGCTCCAATCTTGTCTAAGCAGGGAGATCAAAGAGCCTTCACTGGATTGAAGACAATGAGGCGCACATCCTTGGGGAGCCAGGTGCTTCTGTGGCCAAGGACTTTGTAGCTTGTCTGGCTGGCTCGCAGCAACATGGTTGAGAACAGACATGCGGTATTGATTAGAAAACTTCTATGCTTGGGAAAAAAATGTAGACATCAGAGACCTGAAAATGAAAACATGCAAGCATTTGTAAATGGAATGTGCCTCTTATTGTGGTTTACATGCCCAAAGACCTTGTGAGCAACCTGTAGATACGGCCGGGGAAAACATGTCTCAGAGCCCCCTTCTCTCCCCCTGGCACGCTGATGGCTCTCCTTGGATAGCACCTAACTTTCTCTCATGGTTTCTTTCCTGAGGTAGGGCCTTCCTCTCACTGATTGTTATCAGGAAGTGAACTGGTAGCCCACTAAACTCAGGAAGAAATCGTGTGTGTGTGTGTGTGTGTGTGTGTGTGTGTGTGTGTTTGTGAAGTTCAGTTCAGTTCATTTCAGTTGCTCAGTCATGTCTAACTCTTTGGAATCCCATGAACTGCAGCACACCAGGCCTCCCTGTCCATCACCAACTCCTGGAGTTTACTCAAACTTATGTCCATTGAGTTGGTGATGCCATCCAACCATCTCATCCTCTGTTGTCCCCTTCTCCTCCCGCCTTCAATCTTGCCCAGCATGAGGGTCTCTTTCAAGGAGTCGGTTCTTCACATCAGGTGGCTGAAGTATTGGAGTTTCAGCTTCAGCATCAGTCCTTCCAGTGAATATTCAGGACTGATTTTCTTTAGGATTGACTGGTTGGATCTCCTTGCAGTTCAAGGGACTCTCAAGAGTCTTCTCCAACATCACAGTTCAAAAGCATCTCTTTTTCAGCACCATGTGTGTGTGAAGAGACTATAGCAAAGGGATCAAGGACCCACTCTGGAGGACACTTGAAAAGTTACTGACGCTTTCTGAACCTTAGATTCTTCATCAGTAAGTGGAAATAATAAGGCTTATAACCAAGTTCTTGAGAAGACTAAATATAGTCACTAAATAGATTAGTACGATGCTTAGCACATACTAGGTATTCAAGAAATCTCACCTGTTGTTATTGCTATTTGGGGGTGGGTACAAGTTGATATAATATGGGTACATTCTGGGTAGAGTTAGAGCAAACTTAGAATCTTTCTGTTGTGGTGGGGGTGTGAGGGGTAGGGACAGGAGCATACACATTGCTGTCCATAGTGCTGAATCATCTTTGCATAGGGCATGGCTGTGACTCTGAACACCAGGCCACTGCGGATGTTGCTCAGCCTCTCCCAGGAATTCTGAGCCAGGAACTCTGAATAAAGAGACACAGATAGTAGAAAAGCAAACTAACTGTGTCTTTTGGATAAGCCACTGAGAAATTTCTATGGAGAGAAAAAGAGACATTTTAATCCCCTTTTTACATATTTACACTACCAAACACACACATACATACACACCCTAACCTGATATAGTTGAAACACTGATAAAAATAATGCATGTGTGCTCTGTGATGGAAGGGTGGCAGGTATTAGCATGAATGATGAGTCTGAGTAGTTAGCAGAACCCAAGAAGGGTGGAGATTAAGTGAGGCATCATTATTAAATGGGTTAAAACAAAATTAAACATCTAAACATTTTGGGTCAATAAAATATTTGTAATTTTCACAATGTCACAGAACAAGTAAAACCATTATTTTATAATGTACCTTGTCTGTTTCATGTAATATTGAAAGTTTAACCACACTTCTGAGTGTATCAAGTTGTTTTTGGAGAGTAGAGAATTTTGAAAGGCAGGTGTCTCCCCTATATTTTTCTTTTTGGGGAGTATTTTGGTGATGATTTTGGGTATATTGTTTTCTCTGAGGCCTCTTCGTCCATTTCCCTCCTCTTCTCACAGCTTGGCTAACCTGCCTCCTAACACCTACCTGCTAGTCAATTTATCCTTGCAGTCATCCATCCACCTCCAATTATTCAAACATGCAATTATTGAGCATCTACTGCATATTCTGCACTAAGAAAGTAGCTCAACTAATCTGACTGTTGTCATGACAGAGTGACCTTGACCCAGCCCCTCCAGAATCTATGCTGTACTTATTCTTCCATTCAAAAAATTCACTAAACTCTTATTGTTAGTCAGGTGCTGTTTTAGGGAGTGGGGACACAACAATAAATTCTGCTATCCAGGAGTTGGGTTACTGAAATAGGCATCTGACTGGTTCCATTTTTGCCATCGACCTCTAGCAGTTCATTGTCAATATAGCCAGAGGTCCTTTTACACCTAAGTCTGGTCATCATTTCTCTGCTCAGAGTCTCCCAACAACTTCTCATCTCATTTAGCTGGAGCAGGGGTGGGCAGCACAGTGATGGAGGTGATGAGAAGAGTTTGTATTCTCTCTGTGTATTTTGAAGGCATAGCCTATAGGGCTCACTGACAGATCAGAGCTCGCACCCCTGTACTGGAAGGTGAAATCCCAACCACTGGACCACCAGGGAAGTCCCTAAAGTTGCCTTTTTAAATGGATGCTGCCCGCCCAGTAGACAAAGCATGGCATCTTCAGAGGCCTTGCATGATTGTGAAAGCGGCCTGTCTTTCTTGCTGTGGTCCATCTCCTCTCTGACTTGACCGTCTGATGCCTGGGCCTCTCTTCATCCCTTACAGAGTGAAGAATTTGCTTCACTCGGAAGGAAGCAGAGTGCAAAGTGAGGTCACTGCTGCCTGCTAACTCTTAAGACCTTAACTTTCAGAAACATTTCAGAAATGTTTCCTAAACATTTACAAGAAACAAGAGGTATTTTGATAGCCTTATAAACTTTATTTAGTTTTAACAAATACTGAAGTTACTGGTTTACTATACCAATAGGAATTAAATGTTGTGCTATAAAGTTAAAGGCCAAAATAGTTCAGATAGCTACAGCTCTAATTAAGATTTCAGGGCATGGTGGGGAAAGCAATATGGCACAATCTATGGTCTATTTTTTAAAAAACAGTGTAGCTACTCAAGTTCCATTTATTTAAAAGAGCCTTTTATGAAAAACTTAGAGAACATTAGATTCATTAACAGCAATTGTAGGCTTTTGCATCCATTCATGGGTGGCAGATGGATCCATTGAAACGGCTGGCTGAACAAATATGAATTGACCATGACCTCCAGAAGTTAGGAGTCTGTTTGAAACCTGTTAGTGTAACAGTGTTTTGTACAGTAGCTTTAATCTTTTTCCTCTTTGGTAGAATTAAGTACTCATTTTTTCCTTTGTTCCTACCCCTTCTTATTAGTTTATTTACACACACATACAATTGCACAATTCACATTGCATTCCCAAAGTATAATTTTCTCTTTACTCATACTTCAATGCATCTTTTTATCCTACAATAACAGTAATAATATTTTTATTGTAATATTGTATATTAGAACACATAAGTATATTATATATTATTGTTACTAACGAAAATGCACTTTGTAGATATTGTGTACTTTTCCCCAGCTTTACTGAGGTATAATTGACCAAAAAAAAGTGTATATATTTAAAGTGTACAATGTGGTGAGGTGATATACATATAAATTGTGAAATGATTATCACATTCCAGCTAATGAACACATCCATCACTTAGTTATCTTTTTTTTTTTTTTTTTTTTGGCTGTAAGAACATCTAAGGTCTACTCTCTTAGCATATTTCAAATATGAAATAATGATAGTCATGCTGTACAGTAGGTCTCCAGGATTTATTCATCTTATATCTGAACATTTGCACCCTTTGCACAATATCTCCCCATTTACTCACCCCCCAACTTCTGGAAACTACCCTTTTACTCTCTGCTTCTGTGAGTTTGACATTTTTCGACCCCACATGTAAGTGGGATCATACAGTGGCTTTTTCTCTGCATGTAGTTTATTTCACTTAACATGGTGGTGGTTTAATCACTAAGTTGTGTCTGACTCTTTGTGACCCCATGGACTGTAGCCCACGAGGCTCCTCTGTCCACGGTAGTTTCCAGGCAAGTATACTGGAGTAGGTTGCCACTTCCTTCTGCAGGGGATCTTCCCCACCCAGGGATCAAACCTAGGTCTCTTGCCATTGCAGTCAGATTCTTTACCAACTCAGCCATCAGGGCAGCCCATAATGTATTCCAGTTTCATCCATGTTGTTGCAGATAGTGGGCTTTCCTTCTTTTTATAGCTGAATAATATTCCACTGTATGTCTGTGTGTGTAGTGTATATTATATACACAAGAGTGTATATTGTGTGTATGTTGTCACACTTACCACATTTCACACACATCACATTCTTTATCCACTCACCTGTTTATGGACACTTAGACTGTTTCCATACTTTGGCTATTTGAATAATGAATACTATTGTGTGTTAACTCTCATCCAAACAACTGCTTTGTGATTCATATCCCTTACTCACCCAAAAGGAACAAGCCAGAAGTTAAGTAAGAAATTTAAGGAGGGTTTTCTTTATTTCCTTTCACTCTGAAGTTTTTGACGATTAAAACAATGAAAAGCATCAAGAAAATAAATAAGCTCTGTGTGATTCTGGTTCCCCATTATGTAATCCTTAGTGGATTTTCAGGGGTTGTTAGATGTTTGCTATAAAATTATGAAATACATGTTATTTTAGCACAATTATGTTCTACTCCTCCTTTTCTCCTTTTATTTTCCTTTCCTTTCTATTTCTACTCCCCTTCACCATCATTACTATTATTTAATTAATTTATTTTAGATACAGCTACCCCATTTTTAATAATTATTTAGTAGACTCCTGATTGCAGAAGTCTTGAGTGAAAGTCTCCCTAGAATTGTAAATGTCTTTGCTCTTTCAACACATTAGTGATAGATATCTTTTTTTGGCCCTTAATACTGATTAAACTCTTTTTCCAGTGCATTTCAAAATGATCTGAAGCCATTTCAAATAAGACTTGTGTATGTGTGTGTTAGTCTCTCAGGCATGTCTGACTCTTTGTGACCCCATGGATTGTGGCCCTCCAGGCTCCTCTGTCCATGTAATTCTCCAGGCAAGAATACTAGTGAAGTGAAGTGAAGTCGCTCAGTCGTGTCCAACTCTTTGCGACCCCATGCACTGTAGCCTACCAGGCTCCTCTATCCATGGGATTTTCCAGGAAATAGTACTAGAGTGGGTTGCCATTTCCTTCTCCAGGGGATCTTCCCAACCCAGGGATCGAACCCAGGTCTCCTGCATTGTAGACAGACGCTTTACCGTCTGAGCCACCTGGGAAGTCCAAGAATACTAGAGTGGGTAGTTATTCCCTTCTCCAGGGTCCTGATCCAGGGATTGAACCTGGGTCTCCTGCATTGCAAGCAGATTCTTTACCACCTGAGCCATGAGGGAAGCCTATTAGGTATTTAACTTGGTTAAATCCTTTCCTTTTTCCGAGCATCTAATTCCTTATCTATAAAATGGGGATAACAATATCTACCTCATATATTTGTGCTGATTAAATGGGGGCAAATTTGATAGGAGAAAAGTTTGTAGTAAATTGTGAAGTTCCATTTAATATTAAGATGCAAATCATAATAGTAATAATAATAATGTAATTGGAAAAATCAGGGACTGGAGTTGCACACTGGAGTTTGTTTTTTTTTTTTTCTATGACACAAGACTATCTTAAGTGATATGCTATAGTTAGATCATAATTCACACAACCATCTTCTGACTTGGGCAATTAAACTAGGTCATAGTATTTGGGCATGTAAAGAACACTACATGCTTATGCACAAATTATATATCTCGATTTCCGAACATTGGTTTGGCGTTTGGTTCCGGAAGGCCAGTCACTTTCTCTCGGGACTGCCCCTGCTCTGGGTTCCGTCTAGTCAGTGCTGCTCCTCGGCTCTTTGTAGCTCTCTTATGCTTGTGTTCTCTCTGGATCCTGGAAGGGCCTCCAGAAAGGCCTGGGCAAGAGTGGGGTGGAAAGAGGAGGGGCTTTGCTGTTGCTTGTTGGATGGCGAAGCTGGAATAAGGATGTTCCTTTGCCTTGGGGGATCTTGGTGTCAGGGGAAAAAGTAGGCTCTGCTTGGCGACAGGATGGGCACCCCAGGGAACAAGGAGAGAGGGGGCATGACAGGTCAGGCCCCGGGGGAGGTGGGGGGACGTCCCTGCCTAGAAGGCTGTTGGGTCCCTAGAGCTCTCCCAGCTGGGCTTTATAGGATTACAGTTGAATTCACAACTTAAGTCTCTGCCAGAGCGAGTAATTCTGTCTGCAGCAACCCCCACCCCCTACAAGGTTGTATCCAAAGTGAGGAGAGGAAGGATGGGGGTGCGGGGGCGGGGCAGCAATCCTCCAGGCTGTTAGCAGCTCTTTGAGTCAATGGCCTGTGAAATGTTAGAGAAGACCCGAAACCCTCCTCCCTGGGTGGATATCACCTTCTTCCTTTGGATTTTATGAAGAACCTGATCCTCTTTGCTTGGATGGAGCCAAATAAACTGGAGTCTCCGAGGAGGACGATGGCTCAGCCGTAGAGGTCCCCCTGCGACGTCTGGCTTTGATGCCTTGCTGATGGATACGATCCTGCTCAGAGAACGAGACCATTTGTGCCAGTCTGAGAGAAAGGCCATGTTTTTAATTTAACTTAATTTCCTTCACCAAAGAGAATTTTCAATAGGATATTTGACTTTTGCACCTTTAATGAGACCAGATGCTCTGGGGCCTGCAGCCTTGAAGAGAAAACAGACTTTCTAGTTTACACTTCCACTCTGAGCCTTTTCTAAACTGGGCATGTGACGTTACCTTGAGTGCCCCTCGCACTGGTGTTTCTTTCTCTTTCACTTTTTCCTCTTCCTTCCTTTCTATCTCTCTGTCTTCCTTTTTCTCTTCCCACCCATCCTTCCTTCCTCTTTTCTGCTCCTTCTCCTCTTTTGTAGACTTATCTTTGAACACTTGGCATGGGCTAAGCAGATACTTAGAGCTTCACAAACGTATATTTGGTTTCTATTTTACAGATGAAAAAGCCAAGACTCAGCAAGGTTAGGTGAGGAGACTTGTGTTGACTAGGGGGATGATAGGCTGAGTAACACAGTCCTTACAAGCCTGGGTACTGAAATTAGATCATCTGAGTTCGAGTCCAGGCTGCGATGTTTACTTGTAGTTACCCGGGAAACTTCCTTAACCTTTTAACTACCAGTTTATGCCTTAGAGTTTAATTTTATTTTTAATGATGACAGTTAAATGTACAAAAGGGCATATGTATAGTTTATAGACTATTAAAACCAATGCCTGGATACCTTTCAACTAGATTAAGAAATAGAGCATTGTCCATACTTTTCAAGTCTTATATGTGTTCCTCGTCTGTGCAACTTTCATCCTCATTTAACCCCTAGGGCTAACCACTTTTGTGGATTTTGGTTTTATGTTACTTATGTTTTTCTATACAAGTATATATATGTGTATGTGCTTAGTTGCTCAGTCATGTCCGACTCTTTGTGACCCCATGGATGGTAGCCCATCAGGCTCCTCTGTCCATGGGGACTCCAGGTTAGAATACTCGAGTGGGTAGTCAGGCCCTCCTCCAGGGGATCTTCCCAACCCAGGGATCGAACCCAGGTCTCCCGCATTGCAGGCGAATTCTTTACCATCTGAGCCATATATATGTATTATACAATACATATATATACACACACACCCTATCAATAAATAATATATTGATTAGTGTTGCTTGTTTTTATACTTTATTAAGCTGAAAATTCTATAATGTATTTTTTTGATATGCTTTTTGTACTTTTAGCTATATTTATGAGATTTAGCCATGTACTTATGGTCTCTTTATTTTCAGTCCTAAGTGGAATGCTGTTTTATGACTTCATCTCTATTTAGTCATTCTCTTCTTAATGGATATTTGGGTTGTTGCAGCTTTTCAGTATGACAAACAATTCTGTTATGCACATTGCTAGACTTCTTTCCTGAGGCACATCTGCTGAAGTTTCTTTAGGGTGTAAACCTAGGAACGAGATGATCACAGTCACGTATGTTCAGTGTTATGCTCAACTGCTTTCTATATTTGTTGCAAAACCAGTTACTGACTCATGGAGTAAAGAGTTCCCATTTCTCCAGTTCTTCACCAACACTTGATATTGTCACATTTTAAATCTCTGGCAATATAGTAAGTGCAAAATAAATCTTATTGTTGTTTTAACTAATAGCTTTCATTTCCAATGAAACTGGGTGGTGCTAATGGTAAAGAACCCACCTGCCTATGCAGGTGATTTTAAGAGACGTGGGTTTGATCCCTAGATCAGGAAGATCGCCTGGAGGAGAGCATGGCAACCCACTCCTGTATTCTGGTCTGGAGAAGTCCACGGGCAGAGGAGCCTGGCAGGCTATAGTCCCTGGGGTCACAAAGAATCAGACCCGACTGAAGCGACTTAGCACACATACATTTATAGTTATTTGCATTTTTCTCCTAGGTAAAATGCCATTTTATGTTTGCTTGTTTATTTTCTGTGTTTTTTTTTTTTTTTTGCCCATTTCTCCCTTAGCCTGATCTTCCTCACTTATTTAATGGGAGGACTATTCTGGAAGCTCTCTATTAGCCTTTAGAGCTCTCTGCTCTGATTGAAAGACTGATATTTTGTTGCTGCTAACCCTGTTTTCACATATTGCATTTCTTCTCTTTGAAACATTCTTGTATGTCTTAGGGATTGATGTCAGCTTGTGGCCCTGTCTCCTAGGTCATGGACAGCATAGAAAAAGTCTTCTGTATAATTGCCCAAGAGAGTTTTCTTTAACTGATTATTTTTAAATTTCCATTGACAATTAAAAATGAGATCTGTTTTCTCTTTGTTTATATTCCCTCAAATATTACAAGTTGGGTACATATTTATGACTGGCCAGAATCTAAATTTTTCTATCAAAGACGTAATGAGGATGGCTTTCTCTTCCTGCTTTCTTCTGTTCTTCTATGGTGGTGGAATTAAGAAAAAAAAAAAAAGTCTAGGAGATAATTCTTCCTGTCTCTGCAAAGTTAAATACATAATCATAGCTTGTTTTTAAGATAATTTATTATGAGCCTCTTCATTTACTGTGCCTCAGTTTCTAATTCATGTTTTCCTTCAGATCAACTGTTTCTAAAGCAACAAAAATTAAAACAGAAAGAAATTCTCCCAAACTGTTGAAGCAACTAACCAAGAGAAACTTAAACCCAAACTCCCACCAAAGAGCCCCAACAAGCATTATCAAATCTAAAAGTATCCTTTGATTCAGATCAGGAATTACACAGGAGCAACTAAAATTTCTTGCACAATTGCCAGTGTCTGCTCCTACCTTCCCTTGTCTTTTACCAAATTAGGCCTTCAACAGATTGGAGGAGACTCAGTCGCACGGGGGAGGGCAATCTGCAATCAATTCAAATGCTAATCTCCTTCAGAAACATCCAGAAATACCCTCATAGGTATATCTAGAATAATGTTTAATCAAATATCTGGAAGCCCTGTAAAGTAATCAAGTAAACATATAGAATTAAACATCACAAAAAGGTTCCAACATTTAAAAACAGGAAAACATGAAACTCCATAGTTCATAGAATAGTAAGGTGGTAGTGATGGTTGTGTATATGTTGTGTAAATTGTGATCAAAGTCTTGTTGACCTATTTCCACAACAACTACGCAGTGATAGTTTATCCTTTAATAGTTGAGTGGTCTTTGTATGATGTTATCTACTAACAATATCTAAGAATTTTTAGAAAATATCCTCATGCATAATCTCTGTGATTTTCCCCAGACTTTATATCAATTCTTCCCTTTGCTGGTTCTTACTGCTCCTCGAAAATCCTACCCTGCTTCTAATGTTGAATGCCATGACCCTTTGCTGCAGTGCACTGGCAAGTCTGTGCCTGTCTCCTCTGGTTCCCTGAGCAAATCAGGTTCGGTTGTTTTGGGTAATTTATTTGCCTAGGATTGGTTTTTGTTTTTGTCCATATGCTGGACTGTTGCTTCTTAAGGTTTAGTGAGTATCACTTGGAAAACTTTCAATACACAGATTCCTGGGCCCTATTCCCAGATTACTGGGAATACTAGTGGGGGGCGGGTGTTGCAGCGGTGGTGGAGCGGGTGGTGTCAGAGAATTTACATTTCTAACAAGAAACCCAGGGATGCTACTGCTGCTAGTTTAAGGACCATAATTAGGGTTGTGCTATTCTAGATGATACTTACAAAACCAATAGGATTGTTTACCTTTAGTATATATATATATAATGCATGGCTGCCATTTCATTGGTGTCTCTTGGTTTCCAAATAAATAATGTTTTATTATTTGAATCATTTTTGATCATTGGTTACTTCTCACTAAGTTGTTGGCTCTTTGAAGACCAACCCTTACTCAGATTTGATCCATCATAAAGTTAGTTCACACCATGCTCAGCAAGTATATGTTGATTGAATTAAAAGGGAAGGAAGGATTGATCAGTTGATGGAAGTTCGCAGCACGCAAGGCTCCAGGCTCACCTCTCACACCCTTATGCCACATTTCATCCAGACCCTGGAAACTGTGATCTCTCTCACTTCCTGCAGCAACTCACTGGCAGCCTTGAGACCACCCTGCCTCAGGCTGAGAAGTGAGAAATTCTGAAAGCAATCGAACACTGTAAATTTTCACAGCAGTTCGGCTGGAAACTGTTGGGCACAGATGTTTCTGTAATTGTGATATGCTGGGAACATTCTCCGGACTCCAAGCACACAGGGCCTCAGCTTCAGTCTTCCACCTGGGTGCCTCAGTGGGCGAGTCTCAGTACGCTGATGCTGTAATGGGAACCAGGTGGCAGCATGTGCCTGTCTTAAAAGAGCTGAGCAAAATTCATGGCCCAGTACCAGTCACTCCTTCCCTCTGGTCCCAGCTCCTTCCTCAGGGAGCTGGCTCTGGTGATGGCAGACCTCTCTGCCTACTCCAAGTGGAGTGGTTCTCAGCCCCTTGTCCAAGATAGGAATGGAGTCTCATCTTTGCTGTTGGTTGGAGCCCTAGAGGCCTCCAGCTGCCCTTTGATTGGCTGTAAGAAAAGAATCAGGAAAAGGGTTTGGTAGTGTGAAAGAATATGACTCTTCCAAACAATCTGTGTGTAATCAGGGTCACTACCATCATTTGAAAATCCATAGAAGGATTTTGAAACTTGTGACATATTCCTTCTAAACTGGATTTGCTTTTAGCATTTAGTATTGGTAAAGTATCTGCGTGCAATGTGGGAGATGCAGGTTCAGTCCCTGGGTTGGGACGATCCTGTGGAGAAGGAAATGGCAACTCACTCCAGTATTCTTGCCTGGGAAATCCCATGGATGGAGGAGCCTGGTGGGCTATGGTTCATGGAGTCACTTGGACATGACTTAGTGATTAAACCACCACCGCCACCATTCCTGTTTTTAGTTAGAAATAGCTCTCATTTGGGTTTTCCAGATGGCACTAGTGGTAAAGAACCTGCCTGCCAATGCAGGAGATGTAAGAAATGTGGCTTCAATTCCCAGGTCAGGAAGATCCCCTGGAGAAAAGCATGGCAACCCACTCCAGTATTCTTGCCTGGAGAATCCCTTGGACATAGGAGGCTGGTGGGCTACAGTCCACAGGGTCTCAAAGAGTTGGGTACAACTGAAGTGACTTTGCATGCATACACACAGCTCTCATTTGCTTCAGGGTTCTTCCTGCTTGTGGAAACACGAGTAAGGCTATGAATAGCACAGGGGAAATATCTGCTACTGCTTGAAATGTACCCAGCAAAGCTGACAAAAGTTCAATGAACTGGGAGCATCTACATGAATGTTTCTGGTTGGGATAACTTTACCTCTGCAATACACCAAAGATGTAAACAAGACAACGGGTGAAGGATGTAGAACTGGAGACCTAGGAAGAGGAAGCAGACACTTCTTGGGAGGACCACATGCAGTAGTTAGCCTCCTGCCCTAGTGACTCAGGTTAAGTAACTATCGTTGTGCTTACAACTGTCAGTGTTGCTGTGTAACAAATGTCCTTCCATATCTTTTCACAAGACAGCTTCTTAACACAGCTGTTGAAAGACTTGTCTTTATAAACTCTCATATAACCTTTATGTCTTAATTTATCACTAATGTGTAACATTAGCTGTACTACTGTTAAACAAAAAAGTTTACCCCAGGCAGTACTCACAAATCTTCTAAGAACCAAGAGGAGTATTTTCTTCCAGTTTTAGCTTTTATGTAGACATGTTTCATATTAAAATAGAATTGGATTTTTCTTCTTAGCTCCCATTATTCACTATGCTGTTATTTCTTTAAAAAAGTAACTTGTGCAGCTTTTAAAATCTATAACCTCCATATAGCTAAAACAAAGAAACAAAAAGATTCCAAGAAGGAATATTTGCTGTAATGATAGTTGAGTGAGGTAACTGGTAAGATGAAATTTAAAGAAGCTTCTATAAAAAATAACAAAATAGACACACCATTAGAAGTAGTAAGAAAGTTAAGTAAGGTTGCTGTCAGATCGACTTATGCATAATTAAAGTTATTTTTCATCAGCAATAATCAACTATCAACTAAAAACACAGTAAGAAAAGAAGGTAGCTTTCATAATACCAGTAGAAAGTATAAACCATCTAGGAGTGAACTTAGTCAAGAGTACACAGATTTCTATGGGAAAATGTTAAACATTATTGGAGTACACATAAGATGATTTATTAAAATGGAGAAACATTCCTTGTTCCTGTGTGGAGTGAGTCAATGTTATCAAGTTACTTCCTACTCAAATCAATATACATATACAATACAATTTTATTAAAATTCCAGTAAGTTATTTTGAAGGACTTGATAAAAATAATCTAAAAATATCTGGTAGGATTAAGATCCATGAATACCTAAGTGAGTTAAGAAAAAAAAAAAAAAGGGAATGTTTTTCTTGCCAGGTATTAAGACATGTTACAAAGAGTGATATTTGTGTAAAAGTCGCATGCTCTTCAGGGTTAGTGTAAACTGATACAGACATTTTGGAGAACAATCTGCCAGTATTTGGCTAAATTAAGTGTACTCATACTCTATGATTCAGCACAAAATTCACACAAGTCCATAGGTGACCTGAATGGGGATTAGGCACTGTAATGCTGCTATGAAAGAAGGTGTTGGAGGTAACTCAGGGTCCACTCCTTGGGGAGTGGATTGTTAAATGTGGGGTTGCATTTTATGGGGTACTAGTCTGTAAGTTGGGCTTTCCCAGTGGCTCAGGGGTAAAGAATCTGCTTGCAATGCAGGAGATGCAGGTTTGATTCCTGGGTTGGGACGATCTCCTGGAGGAAGCATGGCAACCCACTCCAGTATTCTTGTCCATGGGAGATCCCATGGACAGAGGAGCCTGGTGGGCTACAGTCCATAGGATTGCAAAAAGCTGGACACGACTGAAGTGACTGAGCAGAACATGGGATGCTGTAAGTTAAAAGCAATTGACTGCATATGATGGACCTTAAAATAATACATCATTAAAAATCAGTAAATAGAATGAGGTTACACACAAAAAAGCTTATTTTTATAGGAACAGGTATAAACAAGCTATGACAAACCTAGACAGCGTATTAAAAAGCAAAAATATCACTTTGCCAACACAGGGCCGTATAGTCAAAGCTATGGTTTTACCAGTCGTCATGTATAAATATGAGAGTTGGACCAAAAAGAAGGCTGAGGGCCGAAGAATTGATGCCTTTGAATTGTGGTGCTGGAGAAGACTCCTGAGAGTCCCTTGGACTGCAAGGAGGTCAAATCAGTCAATCCTGAAGGAAATCAACCGTGAATTTTCATTGGAAGGACTGATGCTAAAGCTGAAGTTTCAATACTTTGGCCACCTGATACAAAGAGCCAACGCACTGGAAAAGACCCTGATGCTGGGAAAGATTGACGGCAAAAGGAAAATAGGGTGGCAGAGGATGAGATGGTTAGATAACATCACCGACTCAATGGACATGAATCTGAACAAACTCCTGGAGATAGTGAAGTACAGGGAAGCTTGGCATGCTGCAGTCCATGGGGTTGCGAAGAGTCAGATACGACTTAGCGACTGAACAACAAAAACACATGAGAAGGGTTAGGATTAGAGTTGGTGTTAGAAAGACAAGTCAGAAACAGGCATTAAAAGGAAAATATGATAAAAGGAAAAGTGTACAGAATAATGATGATAATGTACCTTAACTGAGAGGCATGATTAATTTAAAAGTTTCAATTAAAAAAATGAACAAGGAAAAATTAAAAAATAAAAAAACTCGTTTAAAGTTGCAGACTTCTCTGTTTTTCTGTCTTTCTAGGGAATATCAAGAAGATATTTGGAGCTGGACTTATTCTTTTCAGAAAAGGCAGCACAATAAATTATAACATTTGAGTGAAGACTTCATGTAAGGCTGACCTCTGTGTCTTCACCAAGTCTGTCTCTTCCAGAACTAGTTGATAAATCTTGGAGCCCCTCCCCTTATCCAGCTCCTTCTGTCCAGGGGGCAATAGCTGAGCATGTGAGGGGCCAGCAAAGACCTTGGGAGGTCAAGATGGGGACATCTATGGCCCAATCCAACTCCTGAGTACTTGATGTGGGCTTTTATTTCTCTAAAGAAAACTACTGTTAGCATAAGGATCTGGACTAGAAAGGGTGTTATCACTGCTGTGTGCTCAAACATATCTATTTCTGACAGAAATCAATGTGGTAAGGACCCACTGGGGCTTTAGTCATGGACTAATCTGATTCTGTACTTCTCACTTTACTTGGAGTTTGAAAATTGGAACAGCCCCTTTGTTTTGAATAAACATTGGGCTCATAGGCAATTCTAGGCCACGGAAATCCCAAGAAAGAGAAACTGGATATCCTGTTAATTTAGACAGAAATTTAAATGGTTAAATTGAATGTTAGGAAGAAAATGGACAGTGTTTTGGTGAAGTGGGTCATGCTGGCTACACAACCCAGTTCTAGAACTTCAGTAAACAATTTAGAGTACCCATTAGGTGCAAGGCATTATCCTAGAAAATGAGATGGTTTCATGATGACTCAGACATGACTTTCTTTGAGACCACAATGAAACAAATTTTTTTTTTCTATATAACAAGGAATCAAGTTCCTTGGGGTTCATTTTGATCTTATTTGCAAAGGAAGGATCAAAAGTGTATTGACTTGGAGTTTATTGACCCTCAAGAAAGGCTAGCCTGACCATACATTGCACAGTTGTTGTTCAGTTGCTCAGTTGTGTCCATGGACACCAGGCACGCCAGGCCTCCCTGTCCCTCACCATCTCCCAGAGCCTGCTCAATTCCATGCCCATTGAATCGGTGATGCCATCCAACCACTCATCCTCTGCCACCCTCTTCTCCTCCTGCCTTCAATCTTGCCCAGCATCAGAGTCTTTTCCAATCAGTCAGTTCTTCGCATCAGGTGGCCAAAGTATTGGAGCTTCAACTTCAGCATCAATTCTTCCAATGAATATTCAGGATTGATTTCCTTTAGGATTGACTGGTTGGATCTCCTTGCCATTCAAGGGACTCTCAAGAGTGTATAGTGGATATCCTATAGTCAAGTCAAGTACACTTCAGAAATGGTACAACCATTATACCCCAGTCTCTCATTTAATTGTGTCTACTGTGGAGCTCTCCGCTTGACGTTCTGAGATGCCTAGGAAGGGCATGTTGCTTGGCACTGCTTAGGTCCTGCTGTAGCAGTGGGTCAAGGCAATTGCTGGAAGAGCATCCAGACAGAATGAGCTCAACCTTCTGGGAAAGAAAGGCTTCACCTTGCAGAGACCTCTGTGGTTCTTTCTCTCCCTGGCCTGTTTGTTCTCTCCTTGCCTGTCATAACTATGTTTACGCACCACCCAACCCTTCCCATTAAAAATGAGTGGGATGATGGGGCCCTAATGAATCACTCTCTAAGCATCTAAGTCACAATAATCAATTACAGCTCCCTGTCACCCAGACAATGATCTCTGTGAATCGGTGATCTTTACGTAAGCTTGTTAAGAGATCCATTAGAAGAGGGTGAGGACTCTCTTTCCCCTTTGAAATATTATTCCAACAAGAAGCCACATGCCTGTGAGGCCCTTGGCTCATAGGACTTGAGGCTTTGAGTCATGGATCAGCAGTGAGGGTATTAAGACCTTTGGGATTCAACAAATTCTGCCAAAAAGAAAGCATCAGCCTACATTGAAGGGTGTTGCCTCCCTGCGCGTTGTGAGGAAGGCTGCAGTGTTAGGGCTTCACTTTCTTTCTGTCTCTAAAGAATCTACCCTCTTATCTCATCTTGGTCCATCTCAAATTAGGGATTAGATAGACCTGACAGAGCTGTAGTTGGCTGAGTCAGCTAGCTACAGTAGTGGTAGATTATCTAGGGCAAAGGAAGCATGAGGATCCTGTTTAGAGATCCCAGTGGGGTTGAATACAGGAAGGAAGTTCTCTAAGACATGAGTCCCCAACCTCTGGGATGAAATGCCTGAGGTGGAGCTGATGTAATAATAATAGAAATAAAGTGCACAATAAATGTCATGGGCTTGCATCATCCCGAAACTGTCCTCCCTCCTCTGGTCTGTGGAAAAATTGTCTTCCATGAAACCAGTCCCTGGTGCTATAAAAGTTGGGGACCACTGGTCTAGGAATCACATATGTGCATGGGGTCAGGCAGCTATTTGGGAAGGGATAAAAGAACATGGGACTTTGATCTTGAACAGGAAGAGGTACCCAGAGCTTCCATTAATGAAACGGTCACCTCCTGATGTATGTGTGTTCAGGGCATAGGGCTGGGTTTGGCACCTCTAAGCAGCATTGCCCTCGTGTGTCCCCTTTCTGCTTGATCTGTTAAAAGCCTGGCATGGGTACTGCCATCTTTCTTCTACAGACTTCTGGGAGGAAAGTGAGCAGGGGATATCTATTTGCAGAAATCTGCATGCAGAGGAATCCCAGAAGAGTGATCCCTGGGGCACAAGTGTCCTTGCATCTACCATTTTGATTGCTAGCATCTCCTGGTCTTTGTGGCCCGCAACCTCTGCCTTCTCCAGCTAATCATCTGGGCTCTATTCTGTCCCCTGTAACAATCCTTATGGAGGCAGGAAGAACCAAGTGAGCCCCAGTTTCCTCCCTTCCCTCTTGACCTGATCAGGGCCTGCTCCTGAGACCCTCTCAGGTCTGGATCCAGTTGCCAAGACAACCCCAGGCTTCCGTGTCTGCCTATATCAGATCCTTCTGGCTCTATCCTCGTCCCTAATTACTGAGCTACTAAACAGCTAGTCCTGTACATACAGCATCTCATTTAGTATTTGTAACAGTCCAGTGAAAGAAAATTACTATTCCAGTTTTAGAGATAAGAATATTTAGGCTCAGAAATTTTAAATAATTTCCCAATCTCACAGTTAATACATGATACATCCAGGGTTTTGTCTTGAGTCTTTCAAACTACTTTTTTTTTTTTTTTTCCTTCTAAGCTATTTGATGGTATGGACTAGGTAGTTTGTTTCTTCTTGAATTCTTGGGTTGTTCATAAGTTGCCCACCAGGGGCCTCTTTGGCGTCTATGTCCACTCCACACAGAAAGAAACTTTTAAGACAGGCCAACTGGGCCGTACTGCCAGCTCACTGCAATCCATGAAATAAAGCGACAAATGTTAGTAGATGTTCCAGACTGGGGATTTTTAAACCAACAGGATCTCTTTTAGTGATTATGCAAATTTGATTTGTTTGTCAACATGTTTCCTCATTTTTTTTTTATTTGCAAATTTCAGAGTAAAGCTTTTCCATTTGCTGCCTAGTTGAAGATTATCTTATTGCAAAACAATTGGTTAAAAAGAACTATTTATCATTTGCAACAACTTGTCTCTGTGACCAGGATTTATATATTCCTTGGAAACTCTAGAACCCAAATAAAATGCTGAAATAAATTAGATGCTGCAGGTGAAATAAAACTCCAACCATATACTCCATTTCAAATTTTCATTCTGATAAAATCAATTCCATTGTTCTTATAATTAGTAGATGTATTAATATCCTAAAAACTGGTTTTTAAAATATTGTTTATGCGTTAGGGTTGCATAGCTTTCATTTTTAAAAGAGAGTTCATCTATTAAAAATGTTTGAGGGAACTTCCCTGGTGGTCCAGAGGTTAAGAATTCTCCTTGCAATGTAGGGGATGTGGGTTTGATCCCTGGTCAGGGAACTGAGATCTCACATGCCATGAAGCAATTAAGCCCGTGTGCCGCAACTACTGATTTCTTGCACTCTGGAGTCCAGATGCTGCAACAAGGATCCTGGGTACTGCAGTTAAGACCCAGCACAGCCAAATAAATAAATAAGCAAATAAATACTTAACAATTTTTTTGATATATGTATAATTATGGCTGATTTGTGTTGTTGTATGGCAGAAACCAACACAACATTGTAAAGCAATTCTCCCCCAATTAAAAATAAAATAAAAAAATGTTTGAAAACCACTGCATAGACAGTCACTCATTTCCGCTTCACCTTCACTAAGCCCGCATTTGTAGACCTCCCTCCTGCTGCCTTGTGCTCCAGTCTTCATAGTTTATCTTTGACCCCCGGATGTGGGGATTTCCTTGATGCCTTCCTTGCTATTTTGAAACTTGCATGAAGTTTTCAGCTTTGCAAGCCTCAGCTTTTGCCGTTTTCTCAGGTCAGGACTCCCCTTTTCCATCCAGCCCTGCAGAAGCTGCTTCTTCTGAGGCTCTTTCCTGTGGATGGATCCTGAGCTGGGACCTCCATTTGTAGGTATGGACTAGTCTAGCTCTCTGCTCATTACTATCAGAGGGACCATCTGGGGGCCCCAGAGGTGAGGGCCTGATGTTTACACTGTTCTTGCCAGCACAGCAAGTCTGTCTATGGGCTGAGAAGAAGGCTTCTTGGCCATGGGAACTACCACCCGCTGCCCAACCATTTTGAGGACCATTTAAAACACCAAAGTTTGCACTCTTCGGATTAAGCAGTACTGGAGGAAACAGAATTCCTGAGTCCATGCCACGAACTATGCTAGGTGTCTCCTAGTGCTTTTTCTCTTGTTTGTTTCTGGCTTGAACTAAGTGGAATAAACAAAACAAAGAACCCATTAGAGAGAAGTTTGCATTTATAGGGGAAGAAGTAAAGGGAGGTATTTGCCACCAGGGCAGGGATTTATTTATTCTGCTGGTGCTTCTCAGATTACACCTAAGGGCTTGGATGCCTTTGGAGAGCCCTGAAGGATCCTGTGTCCTTGGGTGGGAGCACTGGCACTCTGAACAGAGCCACAGGGATGATTTTTGAGAAAAGTTTAGGACACTCTCATTTGCCAAAGGACAAACAGCATGAGAAGGCACGATCTTCGTCTACAAGGACCTTACGAGCTGGCTGGAAAGAAGAGGCACAATATGTACAAAATCTTTAAAGATATTAGTCATGCATGACCCAACCTTCGGGGCCCAGGAGAATGAGTGATTCGGACAACCCCACGGGTCTAGGCAGCCGCTGGGAGCTAGGGCTAGTCTGTGCCATGTTTGATGGGGTGCTTCTCCTTTTTGCACATTTTTCCTGCCTGGTGTGCAGTCTTTGCTTCCACAGCATTTTCTGCTTCTGTACTTACAAGGAGAGGAGATCTACCTGTGTTATGTCAAGTAACTGGTGGTGGGCATAGGGGATAGTGTGAGGGTTTCTTATAAGGAATTGAGAAGCCAGTCGGGCAATGGGGGCTTATAGCATTTAACCATTCTGTGACTCAATTTCTTCTAATAGGTCTAACAATAGTGGTCACTCTTTAGGCTTTTATAAAAATAAGTAAATTGGATAATCCATATATTGCTTAACTCAGTGGGTGGCATGTAGTAGATCTTTGATATATGTAATTTCTAAGACCACTATTAATTTCTGGTTTCTCAGAACATTTACGTGTTGTGGGCTCCCATGCTCCAGTTCTGTATTCCCCTCAATCACTCTGTCTTGATTTCAGGACTTCCAAAGTCCTTTCAATTTCAACTCTTGTTGCCCTTGCATGATCTTCTTCTTGTGCCCAACAATGTTCTCAGCAGTGACTCTGACCATCTTGGCTCCTGGTTTTGGTTGGGCCATGTCATGTATGCCTGGCCATTTTATTAGCAGGTTTTCACTGGGTCTGATCATCAGGGACTATTGGCAGGTAGAAAAAACACTTAGAAGGGAGCGTGGACATAGTGTCTCGGGTGGATGGGTCATTGTGTTGTGCGGTTTACCCAGCAGAGCCCAACTCTGTATAGATATGTGCCCCATTCAAACAGCTACACAATCATGTGTGCTCAGTTCTGAGAGGACACACAGGGGAGGACTCTACAGTCCTTGTGAGATCTCTCCACTGGGGAGTGTTTTGGGGGGAAGAAAACGAATGTGCCCAGAAGACTGTAACATATGTCAGCTTCTGAGAGCAGAATGAGGGGACAGACTGTGGAGGTCAGTGGTGAGAAAGCAGATCCTAGGAGAGGACTTTGGGAGTCATGCTGGCAAGTGGCAGGGAACATGCTAGATCTTCTGCTAAACGTTTTAGGTATGCTTGACAATGTTCCTGCAAGTACTGTCACTATTTAAATTACACATATGACAGAACAGAAAGGCTAAGTGATCTGCCATAGGTCACACAGTGCCAGCAAAGGAGTGATCCAAACCCAGGCATGGAAGTTCCCACAGCAAGAACAAGGGCATAGAGGGAAGAAATAGTTGAAGCTCATTCTATCAGGAAAGGCCCTTCCATCTGTTTGGCTGGAGCCCAGCGTGCCTGCTGGAGAGTGTTGTGGGAAGAGACTGGGGCAGGTCCTGAGTATTGAGCTGATGGGGGTTGGAAGCAGAGTCTCCTTTGAAGCCCTTGGCCTGGGCCTTGCATATTGTGGAAGTTCAGCAGATGCTCTTTGAAGTGGAGAGTGATGAGGCTGCCAGGTGGAATGGTTGTTGGGACAGTTTCTTGGCCACCATCTTGGATACCCATGCCTTATTCCCTGGCCCTGCTCTTCTTCTGTCTTCAGCTCCTGCTTCACGCAGAAACCAGAGTGATCTTCCTAAAATCTAGGACTTTTCATGTCACTTTTTGCTCCAAGTCACCCAACAGCTCCATAGAGCTCTCAGAAAAGAGTTCAACTCCTTAGTGCGTCATTAAATAGATTCCCAGTCTGGACTCAACCCAGGTCTTGGTCTTCTCCTCGATGTTCCAGAAGATGCCACACTGAACTGCTCACCCTTCCCTAAACAGGCCATCTATTTTGAAGGCTCCGTGTGACTGACAAGCTCTCACCCCCTGTTCTGCCTGGAATGCCATCTCTCACTAGGGAGCGTTGTCTGCTCAGCCCCTTCACAGGAGTTCATTTGTTAACCTCCGCAGCAACCATGTCGAGTGGACTCTCTTACTTCCTTTTTATAGACGAGTACACTGAGATTCAGAGAGGTTCAAATGTTTGTCCAGCAACAAAAACTAGGAGGATCAGAGGCAGGAATTTAATCCAGACCTCTGGTACTCTTCCCCACTATCCTATGTGGTCTCTCTCCTCTATTTTTTCACTGGTTGGATTCTTTCTTATTCTACATGGAGCAGAATCCGATGCCTTGTCTGTGGATTTTCCTTGATTACTCCCTCACTCCCAACCCCCTCTGTCAGACAAGGCACTCCACAGGGCTTCGTTCAATTTTATAACAGCATGTGTCACTTCTTATTGGGCTTCTCCCAGTGGCTCAGTGGTAAAGAATCTGCCTGCAATGCAGGAGACACAGGAGACGCAGTTTCAATCCCTGGGTCAGGAAGATCCCCTGGAGGAGGGCGTGGCAACCCACTCTAGTATTCTCATTGGAAAAATCTCCTGGGTAGAGGAACCTGGTGGGCTATGGTCCATGGGGTTGCAAAGAGTTGGACACGACTGAAGTGAATAAGCACACATATACATCACCTCTTACTAGAGTTAATTTTTTTAGAACTTTTTTATAGACTGAATATCTGTGTCCTTCTCCAAATTCATGGGTTGAAGCCCTAACCCTCAGTGTAACTGTATTTGGAGAGAAGACCTCTATGAAGGTAATTAAGTGATATCATAAGGTTGGGCCTTGATCCAATAGAATAGGTGTCCTTATAAAAAGAGATACCAAAGAGCTCTCTTTTTCTCTGCCATATGAGGACAGAACAAGAAGGCAGCTGTCAATAAGCCAGGATGAGAGCTGTTATGACGTTGCTAAACTGACGTTTGTTGAGTAGAGCACAGGGTCCTGAATGGTGAGCCACAGTTCAAAAATCATCCACAAGGAAAACTGAAATGGAGATATTTATTCCTAGGAATAAATGGCAGAAAGCGAAGAGGAACTCAAGAGCCTCTAGATGAAAGCGAAAAAGGAAAGGGAAAAAGCTGGTTTAAAACTCAACATTCAAAAAGTAAAGATCATGGCATTTGGTCCCATCACTTCATGGCAAATAGATGGGGAAACAATGGAAACAGTGTCAGACTTTATTTTCTTGAGCTCCAAAATCACTGCAGATGGTGACTGCAGCCATGAAATTAAGACACTTGCTCCTTGGAAGAAAAGCTATGAAAAACCTAGACAGCATATTAAAAAGCAGAGACATTACATTGCCAACAAAGGTCCATTTAGTCAAAGCTATGGTTTTTCCAGTAGTCATGTATGGATGTGAGAGTTGGACCATAAAGAAGGCTGAGCATCAAAGAACTGATGCTTTTGAACTGTGATGTTGGAGAAGACTCTTGAGAGTCCCTTGGACATCAAGGAGAACCAACCAGTCCATCCTAAAGGAAATCAGTCCTGAATATTCATTAGAAAGACTGATGTTGAAGCTGAAACTCCAATACTTAGGCCACCTGGTGAGAAGAACCGATTCATTTGAAAAGACCCTGATGCTGGGAAAGATTGAAAGTGTGAGGAGAAGGGGACAGCAGAGGAGATGAGATGGTTGGATGGCATCACCGACTCAATGGACATGAGTTTGAGCAGGTTCCAGGAGTTGGTGATGGAGAGGGAAGCCTGGCGTACTGCAGTCCATGAGGTCACAAAGAGTTGGACATGACTGAGCAACTGAACTGAACTGATTCCTTTTTGTCCTGGATGATATACCCAAACATGCCTTAAGGGGTCACATGGGGAGGTCAAGGCAGAGTGTAGAGAGAGGGAGAGGGGCAGGATTGATTTGGGCATGTGCCTTTATTAGAGTCTGTGGGGTATAGTGCTTTGGGTTTCCTGGGCTAGGGCTGGATTTTCAATTCAAACCCCCAAAGCAGGGTTTTTGTGAGTCTTGTAGCTCAGACGGTAAAGAATCTGCCTGCAGTACAGAAGACCTGGGTTTGATCTCTGGGTTGAGAAGATTCCCTGGAGAAGGGAATGGCTTCTCACTTCAGTATTCTTGCCTGAAGAATCCCATGGACAGAGGGGCCTGGAGGGTTACAGTCCATGGGGCTGCAAAGAACCAGACATAACTGAAGGACTAACACTTTCCTGGGGGTGCATAATGCGAACAGGAATTAGGAGGCAGGGTTGACTGTAACTCACACAGTTGCTGGGAAAGTCCTATCAGAAACTTGTATTTGCTTGTGACTCTGTGGCTGCTATTCAGAGCGTGTGCCTACATGAGGGTGGTAGCATCAATTTAAGGTCCCCTAGATCTGCTGGGCCAAGCAAAATGGATTTCGAGGCAGGAATTCCATGGAACGGCTTAGCTCAACTCTCCACAAGAGCCCTTATCAAAAGGTTTCCTGGGTGGGATCTTGACCTGAGACATCCAGCCTCCAGAACTGTGGGGAAATTAATTTCTGTTCTTCAAACCATCTAGGGTATGGCCTTTTGTTAGGGCAGCTCATGTCAACTAATAATAGAAGCTCTTTCTTCTCTGATTGGGTACGTCTCCCTTCTGGAAAGTCAGCTGTTTGGCAGGGACCCTCTCCGTCAGTGGCCCTATGTTCCCAGCATTTGGCTTGGTGTTTTTTGATCCAAAGTGTGGCACGCAGGAGGCTCCGAGAAGTTAGTGGAATCCTGCTTCATTGCACCTGGCTACCTTGGTCCTCAGGATCCCACAACTACAAAAGGCTCAGAGCCCTTCCTCCTCCAGGTGGTTCCCTTGTGTTTGGGAGATGCTCCGGGCGGGGCGTCTCGTGTGTGAAGCCGCCCTCTTCTCGCAGCCTCCCCGCTGTTGCTGATTTACCAGCTTCTCAAAGAGGGCTTGGCGGCCTGCTGTCTCCTCTGGCCCTCATAAAGCAGCCCCTTCCTCTTCACCCCATGCCAGCAGCCGCCCTGTCGACAGCCTGGGCAGAATTTATGACAAGGATTCATCAGATTAGGAGGGAGGGAACCGAGGACTCCACTGCATGCAGAATGCGGTTGGACAGCATCGTGGGCCCCTCTGCTTGCCGAGCAAACCCATGTGATCGTTTGGAAACAGTTTGATTTGACAGGAAATAACTTTAAAAACATTCTGGGGCTGAAGAGCAATGTAACTCTTTCTGGGCCCGCGCTCGGGCTACCTCCTGCCAGGCTCTGGGACCTCCCAGTGGTCTGCCCACCGCAGTTTGCTCTTTACCCAGACCCTAAGGTAGCCCCCAGCTTGAGCCCAGCCTCCACTTACTCTTCCAAGAATGGAACATTCTCCCAAAGCCCTAAAAGCAAAGCCAGCTCACCTGCCCATTGCTTGTAGAGCATCTGAAAGCTGGTGGTGGGGGGCGGGGGGGCGGCTCACGACTGCCTCCTGTCACCCCTTTTCATGGTCTACTTTGCTCCATAGAAAGTTCTTCAAAACTTAAAAAAATATTTTACCTAACCTCTTATTTTTGCACCCACTAGTCTTACTCCTGACATTTGGGGCAGCAACTAAAATAACAAAAGGTCTGCTCTGTCTTCTACACAGTAAAAAAAAAAAAAACAAAAAACCTCTATCGCCAGGTCTCGTACACCAAACATTTACCAGGAGGCTGCTCTTCTGGGCAGGAGAGGAGAGATGAACACGGGGCACCTGTGGGTGATTTTGCAGCTGTGGCCCTAGCAGCTCCAGGAAGCTCTATGTGCACAGACCACCCAGCATCACCTGCACAGCCACAGGGGTTCTGTCCTACGTGGACGCCTGAGACCCTCACTAGGATCTTCCAGGTCCTCTTTGCCCAGCTGCCCTGCTTGACTCTTCTTCAACCATTCCCTCTTAAGCATAACGTTAAGTATATCTGCCATCTGGTTCTTCATCCCCTGAATATATTCTTATATTCTCATCTGCCAGGGTCTCTCTACCATTGTGGGGCCTCCAGGTTCAGCCCAACCACAGCAGAGAGATCTAGGACTATCCTCTCTGATTTAGACTCTGAACTCCGGTTCATACATCCCTCAGAGTCATTTGCTACTGTGGTTTTAGCAAGTGATTTCTAGAAGTCAGAAGATCATCTGACATGGATTAAAGAAAGAGATGTCTATTCTTCAGCCATACCTAGTGTCATAGGTGCCATTTAGGACTATAATAGTCTATTATGTATTTATCTCTCTTACTAGCTTCTTTACAGGAGGGGCTAAATTTCATTTTTATGCATCTTCAGAGACAGCGGAGTGTGGGGCCCAGGCTGCTGTTTGGTTGAATGGAACATATAGATGACAGCTGCTATGTTCAGGTCTCGGGCTAGCTGTCCTGATGGAGAAAATCTGGCTTCTGCTCTTGCAGAGCTTTGATATAGTAAATGACTGACAAAGTGGTGACTTTTGAGGCATTGCTTCTGGGGCAGGCAGTGCTCTGGGTGATGCTTAGCATCTCACGGCTTTGCTGTGCACCAGCGGAAGGCTTTGGCCTTCTCAGCAGCACAAGTGCCCTTTCTGATTTCAGCAATGCACGTGACCAGGGATGGCGAACTTGGAGCTGTTTCTGGCAAGTCTAGGTCTTTGGGGATTATTTGAGGCATTAAGAGGGAGAGGCTTTTCAGGACTCAAGCTTTTGATGGAGCACCAGTATCCTAGGGAATACCATTATGAGGTTTGAGAGGTGGTAGATGTCTGGGAGCAGGGCATGGAAACCCACCCCAGTATTCTTGCCCAGGAAGTCCATGGACAGAGGAGCCTGTCAGGGTCGCACCGAGTCAGACACTGAAGCGACTTAGCACCCAGAGGTCAGGGTGGGGGACCAGATGAAAGTGTGATTGGTCTTTCCTGGAGGCCAGAAAGCCTGGTGTAGGTCACCTGACCAAAGTTTTTTTTGTAGGAGCCTATGTGAAGAAATTGTACAGGTGGAAAACATCAGAATTAAATAGAGAGACAGGAAAAGCAAAGGAGGGAGGGAGAATCGGCCCTGGAGTGAAGGAGGTGTCAGCGCTGCCTATCAGCCCTCTTTGGGGACAGTTGACCAGGTCACTGGATCCTGCTAGTGCTGTCGTGATTTCTCAGTGTCAGCTACAAGGCCGCGACAGCTCTCCCTTCTCCACGCCCACTAATTCCTTCCTGGCACTCCAGAGACTAGCAGAACCAGGCCTTGATTTCAGCGCCCCTGACCCCATGCCCTGGAGTTCCCCAGTGCAATTCATGCAGCTGCATTTTTCACTCATTCCGTGGTGTCTGTGCCGTCATTTTACACAGGTATTCCTAATATTTGGGCCAAAGAAAGGCCACTAGACTGAACCTTCAGACAATAAACCAAAGCAGCTGCAATTTTTGGTCTACCTCCACACCTCTCATCCCATCTCTCTGTTTCATTCCGGAATGCCCATAACTCATCACCATGGCAATTCATAAATGTAGCTTGAGGTTGAATTGACACCAATATTTGGAAACTACCTTAATTTTATAACAAAATTTCAGTGGCTCATTCAACCTCCTCTTTCTCTCCCCACAAATAACCTAGCTGTGAAACAAATCTCTGCTATGAAGTGGTATTTATTTAATTGTGAGTTGCTGTAGAGCTGTTTAAGAGTGGGTCATTAGGTTAAAATCATTCTGCTGGTCCTCTGAGCACAGGATGTCCTTGTGCTGCCTGACGTTCGGGTGTGCTTTCCCTGAAGCTGAGCTAACACAGCCGTGTTTACATTACACACATTCTCTAGTTGCTGACATTTTTTTTTTCCTCCAGAAGGAAAAAGATGCAACATAAACAGATAACCTTACTTGATGCCGTATGTCAGGTCAAGCTGGACCAACGGTTGATACTCTCCGCTTGTATTTAACTATATTTTCTTCCCATTCTTTCTAATCTGCCTCATCTCCAGATCAGTACTGAAGGAGAAATCAGTCATTCCGGATGGTCTGAATTGGTTGTAGTTTGTACTGTGATTCTCTGAAGCTGAACAGAGTCTCAGAGGTTAATGACCCGGTGGGCTTCTTATGCTCAGAACTAAGAACAGCCCTTGAGTTCCAGGATTTCTCCAAATGAATAGGAGTTTGGAAACCCACAGAGAAACTTTTCGTTCTTTCTTTTTTTAATGTGGAAATAAGGCCAGTTTATATACAATGAAAAAAGAATGTTCTGGAGGGTCAAGGCACACCACAACTGCCCCTTCCTCTGCCCCCCACCACCCCTAGCCTTCCTCCAATAGTTTTTCCAAAGTCCTTCATCTTCTTCCCATTCAGAGCCCTCCAGGCTTTGCGTTTTCTAGGCAGACTTGAGAAATGTCGCCACATTTTCTAAGAGGAGCAGGACAAGATAGATGGGTTCTACCCCAGTGGGACACCTGGATGGCAGCCTTATCTGGAGCCAAGATGGGACTGCCTGTGCCTGCTGTTTATTTATTCTCCTCCTGTTTGGAGACTTTCCCTGATTAATTACTTTCTAGTAATCGAGGCTGCTAACTAATGTCTCATCTGATTAACCTGTACTTCGGCCCTGGGTCCCAGAGGGTGGGCTGGCCATCCCGCCGGGGGGATGAAGGAGGTCATTGGCCAGGGGCTCCTGGGATGCCAGCTTGGGGCTCCGTTTATTTGCTCTAAGTCTTGTTTGCTATTCCTGCTGCAGTGACTGGCGACAGATTCCCCCCACACTCCCGCAGTCCCATCCAATCTAATTGGATGGCTGAAACAGCAGTGAACACAAGATTTAAGAAATGTTTTCTTTGAAAACTTCTGGTCGGACAGACACTTTGAGATCATATTTCACCCTGTTTCAATTGCACACCCTTCCCTGGGACTCGCAGGAGAATTATTGTGAGTGAGTCTTTTATAGGAGAACTGCTGCCTTGTGGTGTGTGTGTGTGTGTGTGTGTGTGTGTGCGCGCGCGCACAGTGGTGGTGGTGGTGATGAGTTGGAGGCAGGAGTCGGGTCTGTGCTGAGGCCGCCGGCATCTTCAGAATCTCAAGACCCTGCCAACGTTAACACATCCGAGGAGGTATTCAGTATCAAAGTCTCTAATATTTGGCTCCATAAACACGATACCGGTTGCAAAAACAAAGCTAAGGATCTCCTGCTGATTACTTCAATAAAAGCTGTTTAATTATGAACGTTTGGGAAATGAAGTTACCAACAGGACCAGGAGAGCCTTGGCGTCCGGTGTCCCTGCTCCCAGCATCCCACTGTTACACCAGATTGTCCACTCAGCTGAAAAGCCTGATGCTGGGCAGGGCGCACCCTCCGCCTGGTGGGATACTGCTTACTTGCCAGCAGCACTCCATCTTTCCGCAGTGGCAAATTTAGGGGACTGATTAGTGAAAGAATGATCAGATGTTATCAGTACCATTTGTAGGCCATCCAAGGGCTACTTGGGGTGGTGATCAAAGCTCCCAGAAGACCCGCATTTGTTTCTAGGCAATCAACCAACTCCCTTTCGGCTCACCCAGAAGTCAGGCTTCCAGGACTCTGCAAAGTAGAAGAGAATTCTGAATGGGAGCCAAGTGGGTCTCATTGTGACAACACATTTTGGAGCCCCCAAATGAGTTTTTCTTAATAACATTTTTGGAAACATGATCTTCTTAATGCTTCTGGGTAATTCTCCTCTCCCTTTATGTGATTCTAGCCAGTTATTTTATGTCAAATGGAATAGATAGAAGTATCCATGTAAAAGTTTAAAATAAAAATTAGAGATGAGTCTGTGTATGGGAGGAGAGAAATACGGGGATTATAGGGAAATATCATCAAGGAGTGAACTCTTCCTCAAAAGTGCCTTTCCCCCATATATTGATAATTATTTCTCAAAGAAAAAGCTTTTTATATTTTAAACGCTTTTGGTGGAAATCTTTCAGATGTGTGTGTTCTTATTCATCAGCAGATATTGAGTACACATTGACCATGCCTGGTTAGTCCTGATGATTCCATGCTGTACTACATAAGAGCAGATTCATTGGAAAAGATCCTGATGCTGGGAAAGGTTGGGGGCAGGAAGAGAAGCGGGTGAGAGAGGATGAGATGGTTGTATGGCATCACTGACTCAATGGACATAAGTTGAGCCAACTCAGGGAGATAGTGAAGGACAGGGAAGCCTGGCATGCTGTAGTCCACAGGGTTGCAGAGTCAGACACGACTTAGCGACTCAACAACAATATATGGAAACAATTGGAAACTACTGAAAGACTCCTGGCTCTTGCGTCCATGCCTTAAAACATAATGACAATCATTCATTTCTTAAAGGCAAGACAGGAGCAGTTATAATGCTTCATCATATCAGGATTATCAACAGATATGAGGTACTTGAAAATAAATTAGAGAATATAATGCACAACACTAGCTATACTTTTTTCTCTGTCTCGTGTATTTTAGCTGCATTTATGAAGATGTTTCAGGGCCCTCCAGGTTGCGCTAGTCATAAAAAATTCATCTGCCAATGAAGGAGTTGTGGGTTCGATCCCTGAGTCAGGAAGATTCCCTGAAGGAGGAAATGACAACCCACTCCAGTGTTCTTGCCAGGAGAATCCCATGAAAAGAGGAGCCTGGTGGACTATAGTCCATAGAGTTGAAGAGTTGGACACGACTGAGCATCTGAGCACACATGAAGATGTTTCAGCTGCAGCCCGTAGCTGCTTCCTTCTTTTATGCTATACAATTTAGGAAAGACTTGAGGACACCAGTCAGAGTGAATGATAGAGATTTTAGACTGCTACCTGATGAGATGGTTGGATGGCATCACCAACTCAATGGACATGAGTCTGAGTAAACTCTGGGAGTTGGTGATGGACAGGGAGGCCTGGCATGCTGCAGTCCATGGGGTCACAAAGAGTCGGACCACGACTGAGTGAATGAACTGACTGACCTGTCACTGGAAACGTTGCACAAAACAGAGTAGAGCATGGTCTTTGCATCCAGAGAATCCTGAGTTCAAATCCTGGATCCATCTTTTATAAGTTGTGTGTCTCCAGGCAACATTACTTAACATTCCTGAGCTTGTGTTTTTGATGCTGTAAAAAAAGAATAATGGTGCATATGATGAAAGTTTTGTGAGTTTGTGTTTGTATTTGATGTTTTAAGTCCTTTCTCAGGAGAATTTCCATCTTTTAGATTAATAGCTGCACCCTGGATGGTTTGGGATTGCTGACGTCTGTTAAGTATCCAGTAATTTATGTTTATGGCCAATACGTGTGTGTGTGTGTGTCTGTGTGTGTGTTGGGTCTTTGTATCACTGGATGCTCTATGCTCTTGTAATGACTGAGTATGCTCTTGATTTTTTATCTCTCTTTAAACAATATAAGAATCATTTTCTTTCGGTGAACAAGACAAAGACAGTAAGTCAGGAGGAAATCTGAGTTCTTACTTTAAATTCAGACTTACTGAAGAAAGTCAGGGACCTCACAGGTGGCTGGTGAGAGACAATGAGGAGGAGGGGAGTCTTTGGAGGAGGGGGAGAGGGAGCCGGGCAGGAAGGGGTTACACCGGGATTTTGTTGGGGGTCCTGGAGTTAAACTTCAGGCCCTGGGGCATTCACCTGGAGACCATGTGCCAAAACTTTTCTTTTTCCCAACTTATATTCAAAAATTCAAGTGAAAGAGTAACTTTTTATGCATGGTATACAAAGTTAAAATAACACCTTAAATTCCTCTGTGTATAGGTTTGTTTTCTCTCCAAATGGTCAGAGTTACTGAAAAAAAATTAGAAAGAAGGTTATTTGAGGTTCACAAGACCCTCTGGGAAGAGCCCACTTAATCAGACCAGCCTCTGGGACTTTGAGAAAGACCAGTGTAATGTTGTTACCTGACGTTAGTGAGAAGGGACACTCACTAGTTTCCAGGAGCTGCCTGTGCTGTTTTTAACTGCAAACACCAGAGTTTGTGGAGCAAAGAGGAGACTGGACTGGGGATCAAGATGCCTAGCTCCTGGCCCAAGCTCTCCTACTATTTATGTGACTCAGATAATTCTCTCAGGGCTTCCCAAGTGGTTAAGTGATCAAGAATCCACCTGCCAATGCAGGAGACCAGGGTTCGATCCCTGGGTTGAGAAGATCCCATGGAGTTGGAAATGGCAACTCACCCCATTATGCTTGCCTGGGAAATCCCATAGACTGTGGAGCCTGGTGGGTTACAGTCCATGGGTTGCAAAGAGTCAAGCATGACCTTGTGACGAAACATTAACAACAAATAATTCTCTTAGTCCAGGTCTTGGCTTGTTTATTAAGGCAAATAATACCAATTCCTTAGAATCAAAGGTGAATAAGATATAAGTCATCTAGGTGATGAATTGTTCAATAATTTTGCAAAGATTGCAAAGTGTTATACAAATTCAAGTGCCAATTCATTCTACATAGTTTTGTTGTTGTTGTTCAGTCTCTTAGTCGTGTCCGACTCCTTGCGACCCCATGGACCACAGCACGCCAGGTTTCCCTGCCCTTCACCATCTCCTGGAATTGCTCAAACTCATGTCCATTGAGTCGGTGATGCCATCCAACCATCTCATCCTCTGTCGTCCCCTTCTACTCACACCTTCAATCTTTGCCAGCATCAGGGTCTATTCTAATGAGCTGGTTTTGCATCAGGTGGCCAAAGTATTGGAGTTTCAACTTCAACATCAGTCCTTCCAATGAATATTTAGGACTGATTTCTTTTAGGATGGACTGGATGGATCTCCTTGCAGTCCAAGGGTCTCTCAAGAGTCTTCTCCAACACCACAGTTCAAAAGCATCAATTCTTTGATGCTCAGCTTTCTTTATGGTCCAACTCTCACATCCATACATGGCTACTGGAAAAACCATAGCTTTGACTAGATGGACCTTTGTTGGTAATGTAATGTCTCTGCTTTTTAATATGTTTTCTAGGTTGGTCATAGCTTTTCTTCCAAGGAATGAACATCTTTTAATTTCATGGCTGCAGTCACCATCTGCAGTGATTTTGGAGCCCCAGAAAATAAAATCTGCCACTGTTTCCATTTTTTCCCCTTCTACTTGCCATAAGTAGTGGGACTGGATACAATGATCTTAGTTTTTTGAATGTTGAGTTTTAAGCCAGCTTTTCCACTCTTCTCTTTCACCCTTATCAAAAGTGCATATATTATGTCTTTTTCCGGAACAGCAAGGCATCTGAAGAGCAAAGCTGGGACAACATTCTTTTTGTTGCCCTTCCTTTCATCTCAGATTTGGTTCTCCATAGTGGACTGTGGAGTAGCCCAGCCCCAGTCCCAAAATGCCAGTCTGAGGCATCCATGAAATGTAATCAGCAGTTAATTAGCCAGTGAAGCTTTTATGGAGTAGCCAATAGATATTCTAAACACTTTAAATTTCATTTTACACTGAAGCATCTCTCCTTCCTCAACCTACTAGTTTCTGAGGCAGGGAAGCCTGAAGTTGGAGCTGAGAAGTTATGGTGGTCATCTCTGTTTTCCATCTTGTGCTCTCATACCTATCCTCTCCTCATAGCTTTCCCTGGTCCACTCTGGGCCTTCCAGGGCTGCAACAGGTTTGTGCAAGAGAGTTAGGAAGCAAGATAGGTGAGACTTAGCGGGTCCCATCATGATCAAGCATTGTTGCCCTCTGGGTTAAGTGGTAGCTCAATACTCTTACACTGGGACTCAACTGCTAGGCCTTTGACACAGTTGATGCCCCTTCATGATTGGCCACTTATGACTCCAGACATCAATTCTAGCCTTGTTTAGGGTCATCGTGCCACCCTGCTCCCAGGAGAATTTTTTGGGCAGAATTTTTCATAACATGATATATTCTGGTATCTTTTAGTAGAGCCCTTGTGGAACCCAAGAGAAACTCCAATTCCATGCTATGTCCAGTGTAGCCTGTCTCCTCTATTTGCTTTTTGGGTGGCCCATCACTGCCTCCTCTTCTGAAAGTGAAACTGTCAGTCGCTCAGTCATGTCTGACTCTTTGTGACCCCATAAACTGTAACCCACCAGGTTCCTCTATCCATGGGATATTCCAGGCAAGAATATTGGAGTGGGTAGCTGTTCCCCTGCTCCAGAGGATCTTCCCAGCCCAGGGTTCAAACCTGAGTCTCCTACATTGCAGGCAGATTCTTTACCATCTGAGCCACCAGGCTGTCAGTGAAAGGGTATGCCTCTTCTTCTGGGTTTCTCTAAGCTCAGAGCTGGTACCAGTCTCTACCTTTAGACCCCAGATGGAGCTCCCCAAAGTGTTATCCTGAAGCCTCCTACAGGTAAAAAGCATGCTTCCCCTTTCTTTTCCTCATGGAGTGTGTGCACGGCTGGTATAATGAATTCTTAGCATTCTTGCCGAAGAAATTCTTTCTTGTAGATGTTTTCAACCTCAGAGCTTTTCAGAGTGGATTTTGGACTAAGGATTGTAAATGTGATTTCTGATGCATTCTCCTTTGCAAGTCCTGCATTGGTGGGTTGTAATGTGTTATTAGGAAGAGTCCTGTTTAGATTCCTATTACCCTTCTACCTGAGGTGCAGGCCAATCACATCACAACCTGTCTTGTCTGCTTTGCAGGTGGGCTTAAGGGATTTCAAAAGTGGTCATGGAAGAAAGAAGCTTTGCAAACTCTAAAATCCTACAGAAATGTCGGGCATTGTTCTTAACGTTATTTTTTTAAAGTAAATCAGAAAATCCAAATGAGTAGCTAAATCATGATGTTTTTATCCTTTAAAATAAAGCTGCGGAATCTTTAGTGGTATTGCCTGGCATTTTTGGTCACAGAGGTGATTCATTAGCACACAGGGCTAGCCCAGATCAGCCAGGTTCAAACTACATGTGTTTCTCTCTTTAAAGGACAAATTTTATTTTTATTAGTGCCCAATTGTCTTCATGGCAGTGGAGTGGTGACCTATGGTTACTCATAAATGCAGATCAAGAATATCTTACCAAAGCTTTTGGTATGAACGCTTGGTACCCCACAAACAGGAAATTTTTGCTCTTTGCAAAGGGATTCAAGAGCTTTATGATCACTAAGAACTCATAAAACCAATGAGCCATCTAAATGGAAATGATACCTGGGTCTAGTCTTCGACAAGTCAATGTCCACTAAGCAGTTGGAGAAACAAATGTGAACAACGAGGGCTTTGGGTTTGAGAACGTTCTGTGTCAGGTGTAGGTGGGATTTCTTCTGAAGGCATGTTGTCTTTCTCTATGCTTTCTCTATGTAGAAATGTGTTTAAACAGGTTTATTTTATGTTTTTATATGGTAAGCAACAACTATAGCAAGTAAACAATCACACAAAAAAAACAGGTAGTACAAAAGCAGAGAATTGAATATATGCTTCCAGTCTTCAATTTTTAAAGTTTATTTAAAATTTTAAGTTGTAACCAAAGGACACATCATAGCACTATGTACTTTTCTTTTTTTTTTTAAGGTTATTTGGGATGTGGTCCTTTAAAAACTGTATTGAACTTGTTACAGCATTGCTTCTGTTTTATGTTTCATTTTTTTGGCTATGAGACATGGGGGAATTTTAGCTACCCAACCAGGGATCAAACCTGCACCCTCTGCGTTGGAAGTCTTAACCACTGGACTGCCAGGGAAGTCCTGAACTATACATGTTCACTTTTACCTATCCCAAAGGTATAATCTCTCAGGATGAGTGTAAACCATGATGAAAAATTTGGATCTTTCTTCACTTTTCTAAATTATAGTTTCCAGATATAATATTATATCTTTCATTTATTTATTTTGCATGTATTAGCCTGGATAAGCAGATCATGTGTGTGTCTATGTGTATGTGTGTGTGTCTGTGTGTGTGTTTGGATATTGAGAGAGACAGTGTGTGTGTGGGGTGTGGGGTTTAATTCTGTTCAAAAGTTGGCACATAGGGTTTACTATGTAACCCCCATTGTGGCTAAGAGTGACATTAATCTTTCAGCAAATATGTATTATCTCCCACGTTCCAGGAACTCTGATAGCTTCTGGGGCTACACAGTTAATTAAACCCTGGTCTCTCAAGGTGCTTACATTGGAGTTGGATCTCTTTCACTATTGTATGTGGAGCACAGAGCTTGAAAATTATTCACTATGATCCACATGTATTCTTTATGTGGTACCCAAACAACGAGACAATCCTTGTTGAAACACATTTTAGAACTTCAATTTAAAACTGCTTTTCCATAAAACATTTTCATGTGAAGAAATTGTAGTTTTATGAGGAGAGGGGATTTTTCTTATGCAGATTTTCTTTATAAATTGGAGTCACTGATGAAATGATAAGGGTGGGAGATTTAGTGGGTGGCAGAGAGATACACATAACATCTTTGGAAGTTGCCAGAATCAACATGAACAAGATGTTCACTATCATAGCTTTCAGAATTTGGACCCATAAAAGTATTGTGGTTGTGTCTAGGACCAAGAGGCATTGATTTTTTTTTTTTTTTAATTTTTTTATTAGTTGGAGGCTAATTACTTCACAACATTTCAGTGGGTTTTGTCATACATTGATATGAATCAGCCATAGATTTACACTTATTCCCCATCCCGATCCCCCCTCCCATCTCCCTCTCCACCCGACTCCTCTGGGTCTTCCCAGTGCACCAGGCCGGAGCACCTGTCTCATGCATCCCACCTGGGCTGGTGATCTGTTTCACCATAGATAGTATACATGCTGTTCTTTTGAAATATCCCACCCTCACATTCTCCCACAAAGTTCAAAAGTCTGTTCTGTATTTCTGTGTCTCTTTTTCTGTTTTGCATATAGGGTTATCGTTATCACCTTTCTAAATTCCATATATATGTGTTAGTATGCTGTAATGTTCTTTATCTTTCTGGCTTACTTCACTCTGTATAAGGGGCTCCAGTTTCATCCATCTCATTAGGACTGGTTCAAATGAATTCTTTTTGACGGCTGAGTAATATTCCATGGTGTATATGTACCATAGCTTCCTTATCCATTCATCTGCTGATGGGCATCTAGGTTGCTTCCATGTCCTGGCTATTATAAACAGTGCTGCGATGAACATTGGGGTGCATGTGTCTCTTTCAGATCTGGTTTCCTCAGTGTGTATGCCCAGAAGTGGTATTGCTGGGTCATATGGCAGTTCTATTTCCAGTTTTTTAAGGAATCTCCACACTGTTTTCCATAGTTTTACTATAATGTTGCAGATTCCATTGCTGGCAGCAGAACTTATCATAGCATAAGTTTGGCAAGATACAACAAAGTCTGGTTCCACTTCACACTGTAGAGGGCTTGCCTGTGGATTTGGAGAAATTATCTCAGTTGATACGAGTCTAGGGCCAACGAGACCAAATTGCTGTTTTGATCCTCATTCAGACGTTAAACACCTTCACACGGAAGAAAGGGTTTTTTTTTTAACTTGGGGATGCCACTTAATGTCAGCTGCCAAAGCTGATCATATGATTATTAGAAGACACGGGGAAGGTGTGAAGGCTTGGTTTCTCCAATAACCTCTCACAAAGGAATAATTCAGCTCACTTTATACAATGACTTTATCGTTCTGGTTGCTAAGGTTCTGGCAGGCACTGCAGATTAAGTTCAGTTCAGTCGTTCAGTCATGTCCAACTCTTGCGACTCCATGGACTGCAGCATGCCAGACCTCCCTGTCCATCACCAACTCCTGGAGTTTACTCAAACTCATGTCCATTGAGTCGGTGATGCCACCCAACCATCTCATCCTCTGTCGTCCCCTTCTCCTCTTGTCCTCAATCTTTCCCAGCATCAGGGTCTTTTGAAATGAGTCAGTTCTTCTCATCAGGTGGCCAAAGTATTGGAGTTTCAGCCTCAACATCAGTCCTTCCAATGAACACCCAAGACTGATCTCCTTTAAGATGGACTGGTTGGATCTACTTGCACTTGAAGGGACTCTTAAGAGTCTTCTCCAGCACCACAGTTCAAAAGAATCAATTCTTAGGTGCTCAGCTTTCTTTATAGTCCAACTCTTACATCCATACATGACTACTGGAGAAACCATAGCCTTGACTAGACAGACCTTTGTTGACAAAGTAATGTCTCTGCTTTTTAATATGCTGTCTAGGTTGGTCATAACTTTTCTTCCAAGGAGTAAGCGTCTTTTAATTTCTTGGCTGCAGTCACCATCTGCAGTGATTTTTGAGCCCCAAAAAATAAAGTCTGCCGCTGTTTCCACATCTATTTGCCATGAAGTGATGGGACCGGATGCCATTATCTTAGTTTTCTGAATGTTAAGCTTTAAGCCAACTTTTTCACTCTCCTCTTTCACATTAATTAAGAGGCTCTTTAGTTTTTCTTCACTTTCTGCCATAAGGGTGATGTCATCTGCGTATCTGAGGTTACTGATATTTCTCCCAGCAATCTTGATTTCAGCTTATGCTTCCTCCAGCCCAGTATTTCTCATGATGTATTCTGCATATAAGTTAAATGAGCAGGGTGACAATATATAGCCTTGACGTACTCCTTTTCCTATTTGGAACCAGTCTGTTGTTTCATGTCCAGTTCTAACTGTTGCTTCCTGACCTACATACAGATTTCTCAGGGGGCAGGTCTGGTATTCCCAGGGTGGTCTGGTATTCCCATCTCTTTCAGAATTTTCCACAGTTTATTGTGATCCACACAGTCAAAGGCTTTAGCACAGTCAATACAGCAGAAATAGATGTTTTATTGGAACTCCCTTGCTTTTTCAATGATCCAGCAGATGTTGTCAATTTGATCTCTGGTTTTTCTGCCTTTTCTAAAACCAGCTTGAACATCTGGAAGTTCATGGTTCACATGTTGCTGAAGCCTGGCTTGGAGAATTTTGAGCATTACTTTACTAGCGTGTGAGATGAGTGCAATTGTGCGGTAGTTTGAGCATTCTTTGGCATTGCTGTTCTTAGGGATTGGAATGAAAACTGACCTTTTCCAGTCCTGTGGCCACTGCCGAGTTTTCCAAATTTGCTGGCATATTGAGTGTAGCACTTTCACAGCATCATCTTGTAGGATTTGAAATAGCTCAACTGGTATTCCATCACCTCCACTAGCTTTGTTCATAGTGATGCTTCCTAAGACCCACTTGACTTCACATTCTAGGATGTCTGGCTCTAGGTAAGTGATCATACCATCATGATTATCTGGGTCATGAAGATCTTTTTTGTACAGTCCTTCTGTGTATTCTTGCCACCTCTTCTTAATATCTTCTGCTTCTGTTAGGTCCATACCATTTCTGTCCTTATATTGAGTCCATTTTTGCATGACATGTTCCCTTGGTATCTCTAATTTTCTTGAAAAGATCTCTAGTCTTCCCCATTCTATTATTTTCCTCCATTTCTTTGCACTGATCACTGAGGTAGGGTTTCTTATCTCTCCTTGCTATTCTTCAGAACTCTGCATTCAAATGGGTATATCTTTCCTTTTCTCCTTTGCTTTGCTCTTCTCTTCTTTTCACAGCTATTTGTAAGGCCTCCTCAGACAGCCATTTTGCTTTTTTGCATTTCTTTTTCTTGGGAAGGATCTTGATCCCTGTCTCCTGTACAATGTCACGAACCTCCATCCATAGTTCATCAGGCACTCTATCAGACCTAATCCCTTGAATCTATTTGTCACTTCCACTGTATAATCATAAGGGATTTGATTTAGGTCATACCTGAATGGTCTAGTGGTTTTCCCCACTTTCTTCACTTTAAGTCTGAATTTGGCAATAAGGAGTTCATGATCTGAGTCATGGTCAGCTCCCGGTCTTGTTTTTGCTGACTGTATAGAGTTTCTCCATCTTTGGCTGCAAAGAATATAATCAATCTGATTTCGGTGTTGGCCATCTGGTGATGTCCACATGTAGTATCTTCTCTTGTGTCGTTGGAAGAGGGTGTTTGCTATGACCAGTGCATTCTCTTGGCAAAACTCTATTAGCCTTTGCCCTGCTTCATTCTGTACTCCAAGGCCAAATTTGCCTGTTACTCCAGGTGTTTCTTGACTTTCTACTTTTGCATTCCAGTCCTCTATAATGAAAAGGACATCTTTTATGGATGTTAGTTCTAAAAGGTCTTGTAGGTCTTCATAGGACCGTTCAACTTCAGCTTCTTCAGCTTTACTGGTGGGGCATATTAATACCTACCAAAATGGAGCATTGGCAGCTTCTATCAGCAAAGCAAGTAAGTCTTGTCCTAACTTTGCCTTGATTTTTTCTAAGATAAGGGGTCTTAGGGCTCATGCTCCCAGAACTAGGTCATTCTTCAGCAGGATGTGGTGCTAGTGTTTGATTCTTCTAGGTATCTTGTGTGAATTAGACCCCTTCATGTGGAGGACAGAATGGAAGCCTGCCTAAGAAGCAGGCTTCTGGCGTCTGCTTTAAGAGAAGTCTCTACACATGGACATCACCAGATGGTCAATACCAAAATCAGACTGATTATATTCTTTGCAGCCAAAGATGAAGAAGCTCTATATAGTCAGCAAAAACAAGACTGGGAGCTGACCATGACTCAGATCAGATCATGAACTCCTTATTGCCAAATTCAGACTTAAAGTGAAGAAAGTGGGGAAAACCACTAGACCATTCAGGTATGACCTAAATCAAATCCCTTATGATTATACAGTGGAAGTGACAAATAGATTCAAGGGATTAGGTCTGATAGACAGAGTGCCTGATGAACTATGGATGGAGGTTCGTGACATTGTACAGGAGACAGGGATCAAGATCCTTCCCAAGAAAAAGAAATGCAAAAAAGCAAAATGGCTGTCTGAGGAGGCCTTACAAATAGCTGTGAAAAGAAGAGAAGAGCAAAGTAAAAGAGAAAAGGAAAGATATACCCATTTGAATATAGAGTTCTGAAGAATAGCAAGGAGAGATAAGAAACCCTACCTCAGTGATCAGTGCAAAGAAATGGAGGAAAATAATAGAATGGGGAAGACTAGAGATCTTTTCAAGAAAATTAGAGATACCAAGGGAACATGTCATGCAAAAATGGACACAATAAAGAACAGAAATGGTATGGACTAAACAGAAATACAAGATATTAAGAAGAGGTGGCAAGAATACACAGAAGGACTGTACAAAAAAGATCTTCATGACCCAGATAATCACGATGGTATGATCACTCACCTAGAGCCAGACATCCTGGAATGTGAAGTCAAGTGGGTCTTAGGAAGCATCACTATGAACAAAGCTAGTGGAGGTGATGGAATACCAGTTGAGCTATTTCAAATCCTCAAATCCTAAATCATCCTAGATGATGCTGTGAAAGTGCTACACTCAATATGCCAGCAAATTTGGAAAACTCAGCAGTGGCCACAGGGCTGGAAAAGGTCAGTTTTCATTCCAATCCCAAAGAACGGCAATGCCAAAAATGCTCAAACTACTGTACAATTCTACTCATCTCACACGCTAGTAAAGTATTGTTCAAAATTCTCCAAGCCAGGCTTCAACAGTACATGAACTGTGAACTTCCAGATGTTCAAGCTGGTTTTAGAAAAGGCAGAAAAACCAGAGATCAAATTGCTGACATCCGCTAGATCATCGAAAAAGCAAGAGAGTTCCAGAAAAAATCTACTGCTTTATTGACTGTGCTAAAGCCTTTGACTGTGTGGATCACAATAAACTGTGGAAAATTCTGAAAGAGATGGAAATACCAGACCACCTGACCTGCCTCTTGAGAAATCTGTATATAGGTCAGGAAGCAACAGTTAGAACTGGATGTGGAACAACAGACTGGTTTCAAATAGGAAAAGGAGTAGGTCAAGGCTGTATATTGTCACCATGCATATTTAACTTACAGGCGGAATACATCATGAGAAACACTGGACTGTATGAAGCACAAGCTGGAATCAAGGTTGCTGGGAGAAATATCAATAACCTCAGATATGCAGGTGACACCATCCTTATGACAGAAAGCAAAGATGAACTAAAGAACCTTTTGATGAAAGTGAGAGGAGAGTGAAAAAGTTGGCTTGAAACCCAACATTCAAAATACTAATATCATGGCATCTGGTCCCATCTCTTCATGGAAAATATATGGAGAAATAATAGAAATAATAGTGACAGAGTTGATCTTTTTGGGCTCCACAATCACTGCAGATGGTGACTGCCGCCATGAAATTAAAAGACAGTTGCTCTTTGGAAGAAAAGCTATGACCAACCTAGACAGCATATGAAAAAGCAGAGGCATTACTTTGCCAACAAAGGTCTGTCTTGTCAAAGCTATTATTTTTCTCATAGTGTTGTATGAATGTGAGAGTTGGACTATAAGGAAAGCTGAGTGCTGAAGAATTGATTCTTTTGAACTTTGGTGTTGGAAAAGACTCTTGAGAGTCCCTTGGACTGCCAGGAGATCCAACCAGTAAAGGAGATCAGTACTGGGTGTTCATAGGAAGGACTGATGTTGAAGCTGAAACTCCAATACTTTGGCCACCTGATATGAAGTACTGACCTATTTGAAAAGACCCTGATACTAGGAAAGATTGAAGATAGGAGGAGAAGGGGATGACAGAGGACGAGATAGTTGGATGGCATCACCGACTCAATGGACATGAGTTTGAGTAGGCTCCAGGAGTTGGTGATGGACAGAGAGGCCTGGTGTGCTGTGGTTCATGGGGTCGCAAAGAGTAGTACATGACTGAGAGACTGAACTGAACTGAACTCAACACTGTGGACAAACACTCAGGCATCATCCATCTTTGCAGCTTTCTTGGCTTGAGAAAATAACATCACTTAGTTGCAACCAGCCTCTTGCCAAGATCTTCCATAAAATCCACAACAAAGCAGCATTTTAAAGATGAAGTATTTCTTGTTGATTGAGCAGTCACTGAATGTGTGTTTTTTTTTCCCAGGAAGTTAGGAAACTAGAGGGTGGTACTCTAATGGCTGCACTGAATTGAGGTTCATGGAGAGAACTAATAGGTAATAGAGATTTGCAAAAGGTAGTAGGTGGCTGTTGGCACTGAAGATGCAATAGAGGACAAATAAGAAGTCGTGTGTCCTGTGTCCCTAGTCAAGGCAGTTCTACAGTCCAAGGCTGTGTGTCCTGAAGAAAAGGTTCATGATCATGGAATATGTGTAGCCTTAGAGTGGGTCAGGCTCTCCAGGGGTACAGTGGATGATGGAATAGTTTTAGCCATGCCTCACTACTATGGTTTGAGATATATATATATATATATATATATATATATATATATATATATATATATATCTGTATATATATTTTATATTTCATTTTTCCATATTAAATCATATGTGTACACTAAAGAGTAAATGTCTTTAGTTTAGACCTTTTTAGTATGAGTTACTTTGCAGCCTGTCTTCTGTAGCTTATTATAAATTTTTATCATCTTTGAAAAAATACCAATCATGCCCTCTTCCTTTTGTGACCAAGCAGTATCCATAGGTATCCTCCATACTGTTCTCCAGCCTGGGCTTTATCCAAGAGCTCAGGCCACATTGACAGTGGTTTAACTTAGGAATTCCACCTGTCACATGGAAGCCCCCTCATTAATAAGTGTCCCCCTTACCTAGAATCTCAGCACAGAGGACAGAAAAAAACTACGAGTTGTTGCTTAGGTATGGTTTCCCAGAAGAAGTCAAAGCTCTGTGGCCTGTTGATTCCTTTGGGGGACCCCCTGAAGTCTTTGGGCCCATTCTTTCTGGTCTGATTTCATCAATCCTGCTATGAATCCATCACCTTCTCTTCCTCCATTTATCTCACTGACAGACCCATAAATCACATGCATTCAGAATGAAGGCTGTCAGGATTTGCTTGTACTAGATATATGTTTGCGCTCACTCTTGGTCTCTGTGCCTGCGTTTGTGTGTGTGTTTGAGTAGCTTACCATCTGGCTTAGCTGAGGCCACAGGAAAAGGAAAGAATGCTACAAGGAAGCGGAGGTAAAGGTGTTGTCTAGAAGACTGGGGGCCTCACAGGCAAACCCGGTTTGTCTCCTGGGCATCTGTGCACGTACTCATGCATGGAGGTCATCAGTTAGTTCTCTTGAAGCATCCATCACTAGGCAGCCCAACAAGAAAGTCTGGAATTTTCTTGTCACCCGGAGGGCACATTTTGCCTTTAACTGTTAAATGACAATCTGCCTCATTAGTTCAGTTGTGTTCACATGGGGTCCAGTGGGCCACGTGGCTTCTCAGCTGAGACACGGCAGGCAGTGTTGGCTGGTCAGGAAGTCCCTGAAAAAGCACGGGGTGCCAGGGTGATGCACCCCTACCCTGCAGACAGAGCTCTCAGGGCTCACTGTAAAGGCAATGGGAGGGGCAGGGTTGTTTTAGTATCAAGAGACCTGAGTTTCTTGATTCTCACGTCCACAGTCCTTGGTAATCCACCCAGGAAAATGAGAAGGGACCAGTAGACACGAGACCACTTTGGATGACACAGGTGTGTGAACTCTTTCCCCCTTCTTTCCTGACCGACTTATGAGCTTCTTGGGCATATCATACAGGAAGACTCAGGAGGGTAAGGGATTCCCTTGTGGCTCAGATGGAAAAGAAACTGCCTGCAATGCAGGAGAGCCAGGTTTGATCCATGGGTCAGGAAAGATTCCCTGGAGAAGGAAATGACAGTATTCTTGCCTGGAGAATTCCATGTACAGAGAAGCCTAGCAGGCTACAGTCCACGTGATTGTAAAGAGTCAGACTGACTGAGCTAATAACACAAACATGAGGGTAAGGTGGAAAGTCCAGTCTTAAAATGTAATTACAGCCATCGAATCTTTTCATGGGCTTCCCAGATGGCTCAGGGGTAAAGAGTCCCCCTGCCAATTCAGGAGACGCAAGAGATGTGGGTTTGATCCCTGGATCAGGAAGATTCCTTAGAGAAGAAAATGGCAACTCACTCCAATATTCTTGCCTGGGAAATCGCATGGGGTTGCAGAAGAATCGACATGACTTAGCAACTAAACAACAAGAAAGACTTTTCATTCTACCTTTGCTATCACTGTTGGCATAATTAAGACCCACTAGAGACTGCCAGAGGCCCAGTGAGTAGTCTATAGCTTGTTTTCTGGGAAGACTTTTTTAGCACTGGCCACGGGCAAGCTCTACTAGTGTGGTTGCCGCATTCACTGTCCAATTGTTTTTTTCCTTTTGAAAAGACACTGCCTGCAATACAGGAAATTGACTTCCAAATTATAGGGTAATTTCTTATTAGAACAAACTCTTGCTTAAGTAAAGCACTCATCTACTTCCTCATCTACTATCCAGGTACCTGCGGGGGAGAAACGGGGGCCCTGGCCTACCTATTCCACACTGTAGGGCGGAGTCTATGGTGTGCCCTGGCTGGAAGAGGGGCAGAAGTGAGGGCTATGACTTGTGTCTGTGTGATTACGCATACACACACTCACACGTGCAGGGGATGCTTTGGGGGCTTGTGTCCCAGATAACTGGGCCCCTCCTCACTCTCTACCCAGGCACTGTGGGAAAGTGTGTCTTCTCTTCACTTGGATTCTGACATTGGGAAGCAGGAAGCCGTGCATCTGCTCAGCTGGTCTTGGGGTCGGAGCTGTGTGTGTGGCGTGGGAAGCACTCTTAGCTCTGAATGTGCAGGCATGGAGGGTGACCACACTGACCTCACTTGTTAATCACCTGCTGTGCACAGAGCAGTGTGTGGAACGTGGTGGGGAGCCCACGAGTTCGAGGCCCCGGCCTGCCCTCCAAGGGGTCAATCTGGAGAAGACGCAAGTGAAACAGAGCACGTAGTGAATGACAGATGGATCAGAGGAGATGCCAGTTGTCAGGGAAGGTTTCGGGCAGAAACTGGGTCTGAGAGTGATCAAGATGTGAAACAAGAGCCGTGCTTCCTGCTTTCCAATGTGGACAGGCAATGAGGGGACATGGGGGGTGGCCTGGGGTTCTCTCTTGAGATCCCTAGAGGCACCCAGGTTTTCCAGGGAGAGTGTTCACCTCAAGGTTACCTGCCTGCAGTGGCAAAAGGATATGTTTTAGTTTTTATTTTTTAAAGTTATTTATTTATTTTATTTTTGGCTGCTCTGGGCCTTCATTGCTGTGTGTGGGCTTTCTCCAGTTGCACCGAGCAGGGACTACTCTCTAGTTGCGACCTGGGAGCTTCTCATTGTGGTGGCTTCTCTTGTTTGTGGAACACGAGCTCTAGGGTGTGTGGGCTTCTGCAGTTGCAGTGCACTGGCTTAGCTGCCCAGTGGCACGTTAGATCTTCCCAGACTAGGGATTGAACCTGTGTCCCCTGTGTCGGCAGGTGGATTCTTAACCACTGTACCATGAGGGAAATTCCTCATGGATAGAGTTTAAAATAAAGGATAGAATTTAAAATAAACGTCTGCTGCTCAGGTGGTGCTCTGCCTCTGGGCCTAAAGGATTCTCGAAGATCCAAGACACAGGGGCCACTCCGGGCGACTAGCCCTGAACAGCCGCTTTTTGATCTCTTTAGGGTTTTCTTTGAGCATTTATGTGACAACAGGGAATTTCTTGGAGGGGGAGTAGGAAGAATATTTTTAGAAGGAAGGACATTTTAAAAAATGACAACTAGTGAAAAGACAGCCGTCAGATTGGGAGAAAATAATAGCAAATGAAGAAACAGACAAAGGATTAATCTCAAAAATATACAAGCAACTCCTGCAGCTCAATTCCAGAAAAATAAATGAGCCAATCAAAAAATGGGCCAAAGAACTAAACAGACATTTCTCCAAAGAAGACATACAGATGGCTAACAAACACATGAAAAGATGCTCAACATCACTCATTATTTAGAGAAATGCAAATCAAAACCACAATGAGGTACCATTACACACCAGTCAGGATGGCTGCTATCCAAAAGTCTACAAGCAATAAATGCTGGAGAGGGTGTGGAGAAAAGGGAACCCTCTTACACTGTTGGTGGGAATGCAAACTAGTACAGCCGCTATGGAGAACAGTGTGGAGATTTCTTAAAAAACTGGAAATAGAACTGCCATATGACCCAGCAATCCCACTTCTGGGCATACACACTGAGGAAACCAGATCTGAAAGAGACACGTGCACCCCAATGTTCATCGCAGCACTGTTTATAATAGCCAGGACATGGAAGCAACCTAGATGCCCATCAGCAGATCAATGGATAAGGAAGCTGTGGTACATATACACCATGGAATATTACTCAGCCGTTAAAAAGAATTCATTTGAACCAGTCCTAATGAGATAGATGAAACTGGAGCCCCTTATACATAGTGAAGTAAGCCAGAAAGATAAAGAACATTACAGCATACTAACACATATATATGGAATTTAGAAAGATGGTAATGATAACCCTATATGCAAAACAGAAAAAGAGACACAGAAATACAGAACAGACTTTTGAACTCTGTGGGAGAATGTGAGGGTGGGATATTTCAAAAGAACAGCATGTATACTATCTATGGTGAAACAGATCACCAGCCCAGTGGGATGCATGAGACAAGTGCTCGGGCCTGGTGCACTGGAGACCCAGAGAATCGGGTGAAGAGGGACGGTGGGAGGGGGATCGCGGATGGGGAACAAGGTTGTAAATCATATGGCTGATTCATCTTCATGTATGCAAAACCACTGACATGTTGTGACGATAATTAAGCCTCCAACTAATAAAAAAATTTAAAAAAAAAAAAAAAGGAAAAAAAAAAAAAAAAAAATACATCTTGGTAAAAAAGTCTTATAGTTTATGGTAGCTTTGTAGAGCTGTTTGGAAACAAGTATCAAAAGCATTACAAATGCAGATTTTTTGACCTAGTCATTCTACTTCTAGAATGATGTCTTGAGGAATAATCAGAGATACATATAAAGATTTATTACATAATATTTAGAGAAAGATAATGTTTGAGAAAGATAATGTTTAGTAAAAAGATAAGCAAAATCTGTAAATAAGCATGTAGGTTAAATATAGTATATCCACTTTATTAAATTCTATTATCCTCAATATCATTCTGTAGGAAAAAATTTAAGCAACCATTAAAAAACCCAAGATATATTTTTAAGTGGAAAAATTAAATTTGTAATATATTACCCATATTTTGTAAGCACACCTTGTAATTGTATTTAAAACATCATTAGTGTTTTACCAAAATGTTAACAATTATTAAAAATTACATTATTTTCAAAAAAAAAAAAAAAAAAAAATGACAACTACTGCAAGATTTTGAAATTTGACAGACGTGCACAACATTTTCCATCCCCATCATGAAACTTTGCCCAATTTCTTGGACCTTTAAATACCACAGATAAGCTTCATTTTCTGGCCAGGGGGAAAGGGCTCATGCGGAGATCTGCGGAGGCTCAAAATGACACCTGTGTTGGGGCTGCCAGTGACTCTGCTATTTCAGTCCCAGAGTTACTTCTTTCCCCCTAATTGGCTGGATGCTAACCCTCTACATATAGGACTTGATTTCAGAGTACCTAGTTTTAAATTCCGGCTTTAGCCGTTTACTGGCTGTGTGACCTGAGGTAAATGACTTCACCTCTCTGAGCCTCTGTTTCTTTCTTTGTAAAATCAGAAAAACTTCATTCTAAGCTCCCATAGGTTCTGGGGAGACTTATTTGCTTTGTGGTCAGGTATTGCAGGCCAAAGGCCATGAGAGATGTTGGGTACGTGATGTGGGGCTTGCAACTCAGTCAGAAGACAGATGATTAAAGTCAAAATTTGAATCTGTTGGGAAAATGTGATAATGTGTTGAAAGTGATGTGATAGGTGAATGTGAGTGCAGAGTTCAGTGATGGCTGAGAGAAAACGTCAGTGGGGGTATAGGTAATACATCAGGAAGAGCTTGTATGAAGAGACATTTGACCTGAGACTGGTGGGTGAGGAGCCAGGGGAAGCATGGATGGGCGTGGGGAGTGTGGTCTAGAGAGAGGATTTGATCTGAGCGAGGGTCAGCCCTTGGTCTCATGGAGCTCAAGACTAGGTGGGACGGACACATGTGGTGCATGTGTGAGGTGGGCTAGCTGAGCAAGGCGAGTGTGCTGACGAGATCCACCCTGTGGAGTCCAGTCTAGCTCTTTGGATGAGATGAGTTTCCTTTCAGTGGCATCTCTTATGACTGGCTTTTCTGAAATAGCTCTCTGATCCTGCCCTCCACCTGTCTCTAGCCCACTCCTCTGCTTTCTTTGCTTCAAAGCAGTTCTCACTATCTGAAATTACTTGTCCCTTTAAAATTAATTTTCTCCCCCAATATTTACTTATTTATTCACTTTTGCCTGTGCTGTGTCTTCATTGGCTTCCCAGGTGGCGCTAGTGGTAAAGAACTTGCCTGCCAATGCAGGATATGTAAGAGATGTGGGTTCGATCTCTGGGTCGGGAAGATCACCTGGAGAAGGAAATGGCAACCCACTCCAGTATTCTTGCCTGGAAAATCCCATGGAGAGAGGAGATAATCCATAGGGTCGCCAAGAGTAGGACATACTGAAGCGACTTAGCATGGGTCTTCAATGCTGAGCATAGCCTTTCTCTAATTGTGGCGAATAGGGACTGCTCTCTAGATGTGGTGCCCAGGCTTCTCATTGTGGTGGCTTCTTGTGTTGCAGAGCACAGGCTCTAGGGCTCAATGGGCTTCAGCAGTTGTAGCTCTTGGTCTCCAGAGTACAGCCTCATTAGTGGTGGCGCTTGGGCTTAGCTGCCTTGCGGCATGTGGAATCTTCCCTGTCCAGGGATCAAAGTGGTGGCCCCTGCATTGAAGGGCGGACTCTTAACCACTGTACCACCAGGGAAGCCCCTTAACTTATAATTTAAATTAAATTCCTAACTACTCTATCCTCAGCGTTGATGCACGTAGTTAGCATAAAATAGACAATAAATATTTTTTCAAAGGATGAGTAAGCAGCAAATGAATTTCTGCATCTAAAGACAGAATTAGCACTGGTGTGCAAGAGATGTCCTAAGAGACTTGGTCAATTTTGTGGATGAGAAAGTAGGAGGTCATCTTCTTTGCTGCAAAATGCTCTGAGGCTGGGAAACTGAACATGGTTCCTACGTATTTGGGATTGAGCGTCTGTGCCTCTTCTGGTTTCTGCAGAGAAGAGAAGCAGAAAGAGGCAGTGGCTGACTTGGAGAAGCTCAAGAATAGCAAGAAGGGATATGTCACCTCCACATTTCTGCCCTGGACCCAGAAGTCTTTGTGATCTTGGTGGTAGGATGGATGTCTGCTTTGGGCCCCTGGTGTGTTCTGAGGTTTGAGGTCCCCATGGACACTCTGCCGCACTGGAAAATACATGCTGTGTTGGGTTAATGTGGGCTTCCCTGGTGGCTCAGCTGGTAAAGAATCCGCCTGCAATGCGGGAGACCTGGATTCAATCCCTGGATTGGGAAGATGCCCTGGAGAAGGGAAAAGCTACCCACTCCAGTATTCTGGCCTGGAGAATTCCATGGACTGTGTAGGCTGTGGGGTCGCAAAGAGTCGGACATGACTGAGCGACTTTGACTTTCACTTCACTTTGGGTGAATGTGGCTTCATGAAGTGCATCCCAGTTAAGCTTATTTCCACAATCGTTCACAGTAGCTGCTACTGTCACTTTTATGTTTCCCTGGAGAAAAGATTTTCGGAAGAACTCATGAAGCCATTTATGATCTCTGACTTCTCCTAAGTTGCCAAGTAGTGATGAGATAAAAAGAGGAAGTGTTTGACATCTTTACTGCTCTGAGAAAGTTGGTTGCACACACTCATGTTGGGCGCACCAGATTTAGACAATACATGCCTTTTAAATTTTTTTTAAGTTAAAAAAAATGTATTGAACTTGTTACAATATTGCTTCTATTTTAGGCTTTTGCTTTTCTGGCTTCAAGGCATGTGGGATCTTACTTCCTGACCAGGAATTGAATCCGCACACCCTGCATTGGAAGGTGAACTCTTAACCACTGGACTACCAGGGAAGTTCTTAATACATGCTTTTTACAAACAACCATTTCCCTGAAACACCTGTTAACTGAATCTTTGTTTATCCACCGACTTACTCAAAAATTCCAGAGATGCATTTTTCTCTGGCTCTGAAGACTCAAAGTCAGTTTGTAGAGCCCCATGTCAACTCCACTCCAGTCTGGCCAAATAGCTGATGGCTAGTGCATCAGTCCAAGCAGAAGAGTTTAGAGGAAAGACGACATTCAGAGCAGGAGCAGGGAGTAAAGACCAACAAGGACTGTGCACCCAGGGACTAGTAACTGTGGGAAGCCCTTAGGCCCGAGGGGCGGGGCAGGGCAGGGCAAGGGGCCAGGAGTGTTACTGGACCCTGATGAGACCCGGAGCTCTAGGGTCAGGCTGTAGCTTAGCAGCTGCTAAACTAGAAAGCAATTAAAACCAGAACTAAGGTGGGATGCAGCCAGGTATCTGATGGGAAGTAATTGTACACCCCAACCTCTCTCTCTTCCTGCCCTTTGCTTTCCTGCTGATGCTTCTCATTGGCCAAGATAAAATGGAACCGCCTGGGCAGAGAGCAGAGGGGAAGGCAGAAGGCTATTGAAAGATTGTGGCAAACAGGCTCATCAGCCTAGAACATAAACATGAATGTAGCCAGAAGTTTCTTCAACAGAATCTGGCAGTGAGTTCCTTTGTAAAATGAACAATCCCAAACATCTCAATAAATAAATGTCTTCATTCAAGAAGCACGCATCAAGTGCCTCCTGGGGTTGAGCTCTATATTTGGTGCTGGTGGATTTTACTTTGGGTTTTCTTTAAGGGAGGTGCTTTCCTACAGAGCCATCCTGGATCATAGACAAAAATAATAGTCTGTGAGTCTTCTGGGATTTCTTTTTAAAAAGTCTGACCCTAGTTTTGAGGACTTTGAAACATCTTTGTACACCTCAGCTCTGGCCAGATCTCAGTGTTGCTTTGGAGAGTGACTGAAGCCTTGCTACGAGTCCTGGTTGTATTTGCACTCAGTTGGGCCAGTTTTTGGTTATGTGTAGAGACCTTGAAAATTCTCTAACTGGGGACCATGAGTAATTCCTAGGACACAATATGGGTGAGTGGAGAGCTGAGGAAAGGTCTGGCTGGAATATTTCCAAGCCCACCCATGGCCTGGGTGCACCTGCTTGACCAGCTCCAATGAACCAACAGAAGTTTGAAGAGTCCACACCCCATATTGTGAGTCTGCTTTGAGTTAGCACCTGCCATTTTAGGTTAAATAATTTGGATGTGACTACTGGGTATTTTGCACAAACCTAACATTTCTCTGCTGCTGTGCATACGTTTCTTTAGTAATTGGTGAAGATTTCTTCACAATGAAGACAGATTAGTAAGTAGGATGATTGAAAAACAAAAGGTAAACTGGAAAAGCTGAAGGAAGAATTTAATCCACTCTCTCATTTTTAAAAGATCTCTAAAATTTATTTTTTAAATGAAATATAATTGCTTTACAATGGTGTGTTGGTTTCTCCTGTACAAGTAAGTGAATTAGCCATAAGTATACATATATTTCCTCCTTCTTGAACCTCCCTCCCACTCCCTATCCCCTTCCCATCCTTCTAGGTCATCACAGAGCACCAAGCAGAGCTCCCTGTGCTATATAGCAGCTTCCGGCTAGCTATCTACTTTATACATGGTAGTGTATATGTTGTTATATGTCAATGCTGCTCTCTATATTTGCCCCACCCTCTCTTTATATGGGTGGAGAAACCAAGGAACCCAGAGGGTTGGGAAATACTCAGGGTCATACCAAGAAGATGGGGGTGGAGCCAGGGAGACAAAGGGGCAGGTCAGACATGGCTGAGAAGCAGGCTGGCCACGGCCAGAGGCTCCTAGCATCCTCTTGGTGTTCCTGCTATTATTCCTGGGAGGCTTTCCTAAGGTGAACAACCAAGGCAGTTGCCTGTGCTGTTCTCATAGGTTCTCAAGGCTCTCCTTTGCCTGTATCCTTCTCTGTGAATACTCTGAAAGAACAGAAAATTTCTCTCTCATGTAGTTTAGAAATGAGTGTTGGAAAATGGAACAGTTTTTTAAATGTGAAGAGCTTGGGACATGAGGGCCTGAGATTTGTGCCTAGTTAGTCATGCTGTTGGGAGATTTATAAACTCTGCCTTGAAACTAGCATTCTTTTCTTGCAATGCTGAAATAAGAGCTAGCATTCAGTGGGTACTTGTCATGCACAAGTCAGTGTTTTAAGCCATTTACATTATTAACTAATTTAGTTTTTATGAACACCTTTGAGATATATGCTCTTTTTATTTCTATTTTTAGATGCAGAGCCTGAGCTGAGAGGTCCCATGACTCACTTATGGTCAGAGTCAATCAGTGGCCGCAATAGAATTTATCTCTCAGTGTTTTGACCATTCAGCCCATGTTCTTGACCAGGGAGCTACAGAACCTCTCTTTTTCAGCATCATCCCTGCTACAGCTGTGAGATGTGGTTTGTTTTCTGAGGCCCCTTCAACACAGAGCTGCAAGTATTGGGTTGGCAAAAAAGTTAATTTGGGTTTTTCTGTAATGGCATATGGAAAACCCTGAACGAACTTTTTGGTCACCCCATTCTTTCTGTCTGCATCAAAAAACAGCAGGGGTAAGTTTTTGCTTTACTTGTGACTGATGTCACAATGCTGCAGCAGTCTCCACCTAAAAGACTTTCAAGTCAGTTTACGGTGAGCCTATACAGGCTTTCTCTGGCCCTGAACTGGACACCCTTGTGCAGTAAACAAACTGCGTGTCTGAACAGCCCAGTTCGAAGTACCCTGGTTCAGTGGCACAGCTAAAGCTTACTCGGTGTTCTTAGGTTTACAAGAATCTTTCCATGAGTTTTTAGGAAGAACATTGTTTTGTTATTATTAAACTTTTGAAAAGCCTCAGATAATAATTATAGCAACATTTTTCTTATGTAGCATTAATGTACAATGGTGCAAGACCACTGTGTTATTATTTGCTTACTACAGGGAGAGCGACATAGCCCCAGGCTCATGTTCTATGATGATATGAACAGCGACACGCATGAGCACCCAGGTCCATTCCTTTCTCTACCTCCAACTGCATGTGTGTCTTCGGGCATGTCCCTTTCTCTCTCTGGGGCTCCCTTTTACCTTGTACTATATATGAGGCTAACTCTGATTTCTGAGTTCTTTTGCAGCTCTGAAATTCTATGACTTAACTAAGATCAAAGCAAGTTGCTTGTTAATGGACGTGTGTTATAGATGACATGGTTCAAAAAAGGATTTGAGGTGGCTTATAGGATTAAAATGCACTTAAACCAGGATGGTTAAAAATAACAAAAGAATTGAAAATAATGAAAAGCAACGCAAAAGAGATGCTTCAGGCACCAAGACTGAGTGAGTCACTGAGGGTCAATGTCATGTCTGGAGTTCCATAATCCCAGGATGTTGCTGCTGAAATTAACCCAAGAGACCGTGGCTTATCCACAATCCCAGCTTCTTAGGTTTCTTGTTCAGAGCTTTCTGCTAGCAAGTGTATGTTATTTTCAAATGAAGCAGACTTGGAAATCTAGCTTTCTAACCCACAGAACCTCTTGGTTATTACATTTGCTAGCTCAGCCAGGAATGGAACCCAGGTCTCCTGACTTTCTTTCACTGCTTTGCCATGGCAGCTACCACCTTCTCTAGTGACAAGGACTCTTCACCATAGAGTACAGGCAGGAATTTGTCATACATATAGTTTTGTTTTCATAAACAGTGTCTCTCTGATTCTCTTAATCTTGTGAAGGGTAGGCAGGAAATGTAGTGTAATTCCCATAGTATATCTGAGTGAATGGGCTCAGAGACATCGAGTATTTTTCCCAAGTTAATGGAGAATTGTGCCCAGGGTGTTGACTCTTTGGGTGTCTATTTTGGGCTTTGTACTATCAGTTTGTCTGGACTTCTGAGGACCCCAAGTGTTCTATTGATGTGCCAATAGTACATGTCTCAGGAGGTAAAGTCAAGACAGTTTATCCAAGGCATCCCAACCCACACACAGCCGAGCAGCCATCAGGGAGAACTGGAAAGCAGAGGGGTGGGGGTCCTCAGAATTGAACCCTGGCCTGAGATGCAAGGGTTTGAGTTTGAACTTTGTCATCTCAGATGTTACTTTTCTGCTATGTAAGAACATGAAACATCATGCTATGTATTGCACAAGTCTTGGGACTGAGACTGATCATACTGTGGGAAAGCCAGAGTTTGAAGCAGGTTAAATCTCTCTGAGCACTGCAGGGGCTTTTCATCAAATTCAGCTGCAGGAAACCCTAGAATTGGACCACACTGCTACTGAACATGTCATCAATCAGTCAACAAGTATTTCTTGAGCAATTTGAGAACTCAGTGAGATCACCTAAGTGACAAGTTAGGAGGGTGGCAAGGTGCCGAGCAAAGACATGGGCTTTAGAAACTTTCAGAAGTAGGTCTGAAGACTGGCCCCATATTTTATGAGCTGTATGTAAAAGCATGTAAAATCACCAAATCACCTGACCTCATTGTCTCAGTTTATCCATCTATAAAACGGGGGAAATACCTACTTCATCAGGCTTTTGGAAAAACACTTATTTGCTATTAATTTCCTCTTGTTTGTCCAACATTTAAAAATGCAAAGTAACAATTCATTGCTAGTTGCCAATTAATTATTCCTGTGTACTTGACATTGTACAAGGCAAAAGAGGGCGACATGGTCTCCTTTCTCCTTACAGAGACAAGACCGTCCAACAGATAAGGCAGGAGAGGAGAGGTGAGGTGATTGAGGATTTCTGGGCTTAGCAAGAACTTTATGGATGAGACAGAGATGGGTCTTGCTGGATGGAGGAGAGCATGCAATAATGTGCGAGATAGGGATTCCAGGTGAGAAGGACCGCAGAAGCAAAGGCTGGGATATTTGCAGGAGCATGAAGGCCACTCTGACTAGAGTAGACAGGAAATCAGGAAAATAATGATGAACAGTGCTCAGTGGGTGAGGCAGCAAGTGGAGTTGACCAATTTAGACATATTACACAAGACTGGTACAGAATGCTGTAGGCTTTTTCAATAGAAGAGTGATAGGACTGGGAGTTGGAACTATGTCTTCCTTTTTTGTATCAAACTTCCACAAAATTTTTAGCATAGGGCTTGATGTTTAAGGATGCTTGGTAGTTATCTACTAAATATTAAACAAGTGATTATAGAAAATCAGTCTGACAATGGTATGTTCAAATGTAGACCCCTCCCACCTGAAACCAAATGACTAAACTCAGCCAATGGAAGGAACCAAAATGGCCAGGCTGGATTTGCATTTCCACCTTGGTTCAGGTTCGTTGCAAATGACTCCACTGATTTCATTTAGGTTTTTATCTTGCGCTTTCTAGAATACAAGAAGTGTACGCACTGGTTGAAAAAATGCTAGCACTACACCAAGAGTTCCACTCATTCTTTCCTTTCCTAGGCTTCTGCCCTTTTCAAAGGCTTCCTGTGTTCCTTATGGACCACTTTGTTGGCTTGAAAATATATACATAACATCTATTATGATACACACATATAGTCTTTTTAACAAGTTTTATTACAGTATAACTTTCATAAAGTAAACTGTATCAATTTTAAGTTTAGTGTTTCATGAGTTTTGACAAATATACATACCTCTGTTCTGTATAGTTTTAAAATATACGAATGAGATCATACTGTACCTACTATCCGGCAACTTGTTTAGGCATTTGACTATGTCATGAACATTTTTCTTTCATCACACTGATCTCTTTTAAAATTACTGCAGAATCCCCTGGTATGAATACCTTTAATTTATTGGACTATTTCCTTATAGATGGATATTTATATTCCCTTCATATATCACAATTCTAATGGAGTAATGAGATGCTTTTCTACTTGTCTTCAACAGAGTAACAGGCATTTCTATAGACTGAATTAATAAAAGTGAAATTTTTTGATCAAAATCTTTGAAACTAAAAAAGAGAAAAAGATAGAGATCACAGGCATCCTTGGAGTTATTGTGGGTTTGGTTCTAGACCACTGCACTAAAGCAAATATTGCAATAAAATGAGTCACACAAAATTTTTCTTTTCCTAGTGCATATAAAAGTTATGTTTACACTGTAGTCTATGATGCGGACTATATCATTATAACTAAAAATGGTGCATCTCTTAATTAAAAGTACTTTATTACTAAAAGTCATCTGAGCTTTCAGTGAATTGTAATCTTTTTGCAGTAATACCATCAAAGATCACTGATCACAGAGATCATATGACAAATATATAATAATGGAAAAAGTATGAAACATTGTGGGAATTACCAAAATGCGACATAGAGACATGAAATGAACAAATGCTGCTGGAAAAATGACTCTTATAGACTTTCTTGACAAAGGGTTGCCATGAACCTTCAATTGTCAAAAACACAGTATTTTCCTAGGGCAATAAAGTGAACTGCAGTAAGATGAGGTGTGCCTGATAGCATCTTAAGTTCCCATAGTATAAGAAAATGTTCCTTTTCCAAAGTGTTTTCAATTTGAAGATTGATCAGATGTTACAAATTTCACCAATCTGATAGATGAAAAAATAGTAACATGCTGTTTTAATTTGCATTTCCCAAATTGCTGGAAAAGGTGAGCATTTTATGTTTGCTGTCCATTTGCGTATCATCTGTGAATTCACTATTCTTATATTTTGTCTTTTTGCTACCTGTTTTTCTTTTTTGTATTGATTTATAGGAACTCTTTTGATATTAGGTCTTTTTTCCCCTACTCAGTACTCAAATTAACATGCTAAAGTTTATCCTAGAGAAAGGTTGCTCAAAGTTTGGTATGCTGGAGCATCACTTGGAGATCTTACTTAAACAGAGACTCTGATTCAAATGGTCAGTGAATCAACCTGAGAATGTGCATTCCTAACAAACCATATTCATTGCAAATATTCATTGGAAGAACTGATGCTGAAGCTGAAACTCCAATACTATGGCCACCTGATGTGAAGAACTGACTCATTGGAAAAGACCCTGATGCTGGGAATGATTGAAGGTAGGAGGAGAGGGGATGACAGAGGATGAAATGGTTGGATTGTATGACCAACTCAATGGACATGAGTTTGAGCAAGCTCTGGGAGTTGGTGATGGACAGGGAAGCCTGGCGTGCTGCCGTCCATGGGGTTGCAAAGGGTCAGACATGACTGAGCAATTGAACTGAACTGAACAAACCCCAGGGGCTTCCAGTAATGCTGGTCTACACACCATACTTTGAGTGACAAAGTTGTAGGGTTTATGAGATTTTTTGGAAGAGGTTAAGAGTTCATCATGTTCAAGGAACAATGTGTGGTAGATTTTTCTTTCGTTAAATGAAACCACTAGGAATGACTTAATGAAAGTGATCAGTGTAGAAATAATAAGCCAAATATAATTGTGGAAATGACTGGTATCATAGCCTTTCTAGGGAGCTAATGGGTGCTGATATGGTAGGAGGTTGGGCTTTAAGTTTTGAGGTTTAAGTCCCACCTTGCATGCATGCTAAGTCACTTCAGTCATGTCCGACTCTTTGCCACACTATAGACTGTAGCTCGCCAGGCTCCTCTGTCCATGCGATTGTCAAGGCAAGAATACTGGAGTGGGTTGATGCCCTCCTCCAGGGGATCTTCCCGACCCATATGCCTCCTACATTGACAGGTGGGTTCCTTACCACTAGTGCCACCTGGAAAGCCCAAGTCCCACCTTACTTACCTTTAGGTCACTTGGCTTTCAGTTTTTCCCTTGAGAGTGAAAGAAAAGACAGTAATCCCTGTTCTCATTATTATACAGTGGTTTTTGGAAGATCAAAGGAGAAGTATTGATATGTTTTGTGACCTGTAACAAGCTAGAACGCAGTAGGCATTGTACCTGTCCAGGCAAAGCGTCTGGGGCTATATGAGCATCCTATCTGGCTGGCGTCTACAATGAAGGAAGAGTGCTTGGCAAAGTTTTGTATTGCTCCCCAAATTCTTACTTAGTCAAATTCTCCATCATAGCATTTGGATCATCATAAGTATTTCTGAGTCACTTTAACAGTAAGGGGCCATTTTAGGATTCCATGAATATTAATTGTGTCAAGAATCAGGTGTTGAATTCGGCTAGGTTATCGTAGTCCAGTTAAATGGGACACAGACACACACACACACACTGGGCCAAAATATAATTCCCAAATTACATGGTAATTATAATACAATATATGTATAATACAAATGCGATCTAATAAAATAAGAATTATTACAGTATGAATTGTTCCAGTTGGCTATCTAGCTTTTTATTAAAAATGTTTCCTGTTCTGAAGACACATCTAGACAATATTCTGACTGCTTTCTTTGCAGTTGGGTTATTAGTGTATTCTGAGTGGGAATCACCTGTGTCATTCTGGGTTGAGGTTTTTAAGTAGGGAATTTAGCTATTACGACTATTTTCCATAGTCTTAATTCCCTGTCTGCTGCTCTGAACACATGGTCCGAGCAGAGAGTTGAGTGTATGACAGAAAGATTGTGGGTCCCAGAATCTCATGTGGAAGGTCTGCCAACATAAGTACCATCTGTTTTGGACTTTTTATGAGCAAGGTGTTTATTTATTGAATTTGATACATCGTATATTTGGGAGCTTGTTCATAGTAGTAGTTAGAATTACCTGTACAAATGCACTCTAATTCACATACATCATTGAGATCCTTTTCAATCAATACCTAGAATATGCATTACATTTCCCTGGCAATCTACTAATTGATGATGTAGGATAGTTAAAGTGAAAGTTGCTCAGTTGTGCCTGACTCTTTGCAACTCCAGAAATTCTCCATGCCAGAATACTGGAGTGGGTAGCCCTTCCCTTCTCCAGGGGATCTTCCCAACCCAGGGATCGAACCCAGGTCTCCCACATTACAGGCAGATTCTTTACCAGCTGAGCCACAAGGGAAGCCCAGGAATACTGGAGTGGGTAGTCTATCCTTTCTCCAGCAGATCTTCCTGACCCAGGATTTGAATCGGAGTCTCCTAAATTGCAGGCAGATTCTTTACCAACTGAGCTATCCGGGAAGCCCAATAGGGTAGATAAGTAACAGGGAAAAGGTGATGTCCTAACCTGATGTGTATGGTTGGAGAGTTTTTCCAAGGTGGATCATTTGATATGTGGGAAAACTTCTGATTGTCCTTCATTTCAAGGTGGTACTGATGAACCTGTTTGCAGGGCAGCAGTGGAGACACAGATATAGAGAACAGACGTGTGGACCCGGGATGGGGAGGATGGAGAGAGTGGGACAAACTGAGAGAGCAGTATTGAAACATATACATTACCATGTGTAAAATTAGATAAATAGCCAGTGGAAATTTGCTGTATGATGCAGGGAGCTTAAATCAGGGGCTCTGTGACAACCTAGAGGGGTGAGACAGGGTGGGAGGTGCGAGGGAGGTTTAAGAGGGAGAGGACATATGTACATATGTACATATGTCTGATTCATGTTGATGTATGACAGAAAACAACACAATATTGTAAAGCAATTATCCTCCAATTAAAGATTAAAAAAAAAACGTGGATAACCAACAAGGACACAGGGAACTCTGCTCAATGTTATGTGGTAGCCTCGCTGGGAGGGGAGCTTGGGGGAGAATGGATACATGTATATACATGACTGAATCTGAAACTATCACAACATTGTTAATTGGCTATACCCCAAAACAAAATAAAAAGTTTATAAGTTGTCAATAAAATAAAACATATGTTGCATTTAAAAGAAAGGTCAGTAACTTTTAATAAATAATTGTCAGGAAGCTTAGAAATGCGGCTGAGAGAAACAGTTAAATGCTCCATGTGACAATCTCCCTGTAAGTTCTTTCTTGCTGCCCCGGGCTGGAGCAAGATGGCCATTCTCTGGAGAGTGAAAACGGAGTGAAAGCCCTGTAGTGTTTCTGTTTGATGTTTTTGGCAGTGATGTTGAAAATTCTAGACTGAAATGATATTGTATGAAGTCTGGACCAATTGCCTTGTTAAAGTCAAATGGATTTCCTCTCTTTGCGCTGTCTGGATCAATTCTTGGAGGAGTTAGTCAGAGAATTTGGTCTCTCGGTTGAAGCAACATATTGTACTGATAACAGGCGAGAGCAGAGTCTGATTGGACTTGCCAGGCCTTTCCAACTCGCTGCTCGTGTGAGCATTAGGAGGGCTTTTGCAAAATAAATAGAGCTCGCTGAGGTCTGCTGAGAAGGGTTCCAGATTATGTTGACCAAAAGTGGAATGTTTAATACTCCACAGTAAAATTTTAAAAAGGAAGAAAAAAAAAAGAACCGTGGAATTCTGAGTTCCACCTGTTAAATTATTTGTCCTTCTGAGAGAAGCAGGAATGAAAGGCGTATGTTCAACATCATTTTGGACCCATTTTATGTGGCGGGAAACCAAGGTAAACACATTTTTCCTGATGTAATTGTTGATATTAGTTCAGCTCACATGATGCAGGCATAGCTGTGTGAACCATTTTATTTGGACCCGTCCTTGGCTGGAGTTGGGCATGCTGGTGGGGAGCCTGGAGCCTGGAGAACCTACAGTCTGGGAGCCCCAGCTCATGTAGGGAGCCCCCAGGCCTGGATGTTGCCATGAAGGTGCCCTTGGGGTTCCTGGCCTCAGGTCTCATTTCTTTGCGGGTGTGTTTGAGAACATTCATCTCATCTCCTCACTTGGACTAAACCTGATTTCTTATTTGGATTGTTTCAGAGAATAATCATTCCCTCTTCTAGTTTTACTTAGATACATATATGTGGTTCTATTATAAATACTAGAGTTTTTTCTTATAATTCTTTTTTGTCTTTGGCTCTTTTTTCTCTCTGCCCCTCACCCTTTGCCCCCCAGCAATCTACCTTCTTAACCTAGTATGTTTTCTTTCCTATTTTCCTGCATACTTGTGTATTTATGTACAAACACATATTTTCACTTTTTTGTGTCATTTTTAATCTTCTTTTCTTTCTGCTTCTGGTTTAACAGTAGTTTCCAGGCTAGCCTCCTCAAACACATGAAACCCATGATATGGCTTATTTCTTCACTTGTTTTCCCACAGTCACTTGTTTGTTTGTTTTTTTTCCTTTTTTCTCCCTGTTGGTAATGCTGTGCCAAGTCCTGTGCTAGGCATCGCAGATACAAACATGGACTGGATACAGACCTGACCTCAGAGAGTTAGTGCTGTGAGGGGAGAACCGACAGGGGTGTCTAGAGCCGCTGTGAAGACCACCGCTCTCCTGTGTCTTTGGAAGAATATGTTCTGCATTCCACTTAGCATGCATGGGTGTGTGCTAAGTCACTTCAGTTGTGTCCGACTCTTTGTGACCCCATGGACTGTATCCCACAAGACTCCCCTGTCCATGGGCTTCTCCAGGCAAGGTGACCAGAGAATGAGGCAGCTCTCACAGCCCAGATGCGGTGCAGAGCCCTTTAAACTTGTAGGGCTAAGTCCATGATCTCAGGGGAGCTGGCCTTCCGGGGGACTGGATGGGACAGACAGACATGACACCAAACAGCAGCCTAGGGTCACGGTGCTAGAAATCCCACCATTAGCAAAGCCCTTGGTTGGGTTAAACCTTGCTGGCCTCAGTTGTCTGTTTATACCAGAGCTGCCTATAGGAGAGAAAGACATGAAGTTGAAGCCATCATTTCATATCATTGAAGTGTCATCTGGCTTATCAATTCCTTGGGAAAGGACTCAACCCTAAGGTGATGTTAATGTGTTTCGCTTGCTTGCTTTTGTTAGGAAGACTTTGGAGCCTACTATGTGATTCAGGAGAGCAGACGCATGGACCCCGTGGTGCAGGGAGGGGAGGAGGTGCTGAGTAGGACACAGAGGAGCTTCTGCGTCTAGACCCTTGTGTTCCTTCCATCTGGCCATGGACAGCTGTTCATCAGGGAAGCCCTTAGATAGCACCTCCACATTTCTGAGGCTGTCCTGGGAGGAAGCAAGGCAGGATGAAGGCTTCCTTCCTGTTAACCCTCCGGGGCAGGGGGAGGGTGGTGTCAGGCAGGCAGAAGAGGTCATCCAGCCTGGGCATGTTCTGCAGAGGAGCAAACTTGGCTGCAGGGTGCATGGTCACTTGGGGAGAAGCAGTCATGGGGCTCTTGGTTTTGAAAACAGAGCAGCCCCCTGTGCCGAAGTGATAGACCCCTGGCACAGCAAAGTCAGCCCAGAGCCAGTATGTTAGGTATGTCTGCTATGTTGAGGGGGGCGGGCCAGTGATCCCCAGACTGCTATGAACCCTATATAAGACACTCACAGGCTGCTTTTCCATTATTGAATGAAAGACAGTCATCAGTGCTGAAGTTCAAAGCCATGGTTCCTGTGTCCTTAACATGATACAGGTGGGCCTTCATTGGAAACACCTCCTGCTTCTCCAGCTTGGTTCTCATGAAAACAAACAACGCTGCCCTTTGCCCACGTCGGAAGAGGTGACCGTGAAACCCCTGTGAGCTCCTGGTGCACGGCACGGCTTCAATCAGATCCTTCTGCCGGGGTGAGGACCCGCGCACACGTCCCAGGAGCTCCCCGGGCATCAGTGCGGAGTCCCTGGAGCAGCGCACTGGCAGTGACCCTGGCATGGCTGGGACTCTGACCCTCAGCAAAGGTCAAAGTGCAGCTATGGCTGGGAGGTGTCCTTGTTGTTGCTCAGGAAACACTCTTCAAGTCCAGACTTTGAGTGATTCCCTCCTTCCCTTTCAGATCACAACTGCTGTTCAGATGTGAGGGTTAAAGCAGAGAGCCTTAGAGACAATGGAAGAAACTGAAGTCTGGAACCTGACCGCCTTCTTGTGAAAACTCCAGCCCTGCCGCTCTGTGCCAGCCAATGGGCTGCTCTGCATCTCCCCGATTTATCGGTCAAGTGTACGTCATACTAGTGACAACCTCATAGGGCTGTTTTGAGGGTTAATAAGGGCATTGACACATATAAAGGACTTACAGTAATGTCTGGTACTGATTAAATGCTCAGTGGTAGCTATTACTATTAGTAGTAAAGATTTTCAAGGTTTTTTTTTTTTTTTTAAAAACTAGGTTTTGTTTTTTCCAAGAGAAGTTTTAAGATCACAGACAAATTGAGGAGGAGGTACAGACGGTTCCCAAATAACCTTGACTCCACCCATGCACAGCCTCCTCCATCATCAGTGTCCCACACCATGGTGGGGCTTTCATTACAATTGATGAACCGGCACTGACACCTCATTGTCACCCAAAGTCTATGTTTTATCTTAGGGTTCACTCTTTATCTTAAAATAATTTTGTTTATTTATAGCCGTCCTGGGTCTTCATTGCTGTGCGGGCTTTCTCTAATTGTGATGAGCAGGGGCTACTTTTTATTGCGGTGCTTGGGCTTCTTGTAGTGGGGGCTTCTCTTGTTGAGACGCATGGGCACTAGCGTGTGAGGCTTCAGCAGCTGCAGCACGTGGGCTCGGAGGTTACAGCTCGAAGACTCAGAGCACAGGCTCAGTAGTTGCGGTTTATGGGCTTAGTTGCTCTGCGGCATGTGAGATCTTCCTGGATCAGGGATTGAACTCATGTCTCCTGCACTGGCAGGCAGATTCTTTACCACTGAGCCACCAGAGAAGCCCAGGGTTCACTGGTGGCACTGTGCATGGATTTGGACAAGTGTATTATGACAGCCATCTACTCTTATCGTGTTATACAGAGTAGCTGCACTGTCCTAAAATCCTCTGTGCTTGACATACTCACCCCTCATTTCCCTAGCAATTATCAATACTTTTCTGTATCCATGTTTTTTGCCTTTTCCAGAATGTCCTATAGTTAGAATCAGACAGTGTATAGCCTTTTCATATTGGCTTTTTACATTTAGTAAATGCATTTAAGTTTCCTCCATGTCTTTTCATGACTTAACAGCTCATTTTTTTTTTTTACTGCTAAATAATATTCCACTGTCTCATGTGCCACAGTTTATTTACCCGTTCACTTAGCAAATGGCATCTTGGTTTCTTCCAAGTTTAGGCAATCACAAATAAAGCTGCTATAAACATCTCTGTGTTTATAAGAAAACTTACTTTTTAAATTACATTAAACATATAATATGTAGAATTTACCTCTGCCATCTCGGGATTTATATAGATCAGGATTTATACTCAATTTCAACTCCTGACTCTTTCACAAATGTCAGGTGTAGGTTTCTGTGCCCAGGCTGGCAGCAATGCCATCTCTAGTGTACCCAGCTGTTGGCCTGCCCTTCAGTCAAGGGACCCCTTGCCTGTCACTCTCATTTTTCTTCATTTGTTTGTGCCTTAATGACAAAAATCTGAAAGCTTGGGCATAGATTGTCCCTAAATCTTCACTGAGGTTTTTCATGGTTTTCCCCATAGCCACAAGTTTAAAAAAAAAAATTATTTCATTTTTTTGTTTAGTTGCTAAGTCATGTCTGACTCTTCTGCAACCTCATGGACTATAGCCTGCCAGGCTCCTCTGTCCATGGGATTCTCCAGGCAAGAATACTGGAGTGGGTTGCCATTTCCTTCAGGGGATCTTTCTGACTAGGAGTCAAACCTGTGTCTTTGGCATTGGCAGGCAGATTCTTTATTTTGTGCCCCCTGTTAAATGATTACAATATAATGTTGCAGAGGAGTTTCACAGAATTTCTAAAGCATTAAAAAATGTGAACTTAAATATTTGGTAAAATAGCTAGAGATATAGGCTAGGCAATACTTATAGGAATTGAATTCAGGAAAAATGCAAAATTACTGAGGGAGTAAATAGAATCGCCAGACATTTATGGCAAAATTGACACTATACTCTTCAAACAGGTTTAAAGAACATGAAGTGATTTGTTTTAGATGATTCATTTGGAAAGGGAGGCTAATTTTTTTTTTAATATGCACACCATGCTAAGCAAGAAGTGTAGGAATAAATGTCTAAAATATTTTTAAAAATAAAAGGAAAAAAGTGGGAGAACCTTATCGCTTCAAACCAAGAATTCCATAAAATATATAATACTGAGTTAGAAAGTTAAAATTTGAGGAAATTGCCCATGTGATATACAAAAATTTCTACAAAGTAAAGAACCAGTGATAAGGATTTTGATTTTCTACCCATTTTATTTTTGAACTACTTATTTTTAATGATATTGTTAGTAATTTTCAGTGGAGCTATTGAGTGAGCACTTGACGGAATAACCATGCTGTTAGAACTCCTATGTATCCGTCTTTGGGAAAATAGCTGTGGTCCCTTCTGCTCACGTCAGACGTGAGGTCAGCCTTACTCAGTGAGCGGCTACCAGCTTCCTCCTTCACCTGCTTTGACTTTGGGCTTTCTGAACTTTAATGCCTCTATCTAACAATTAGGGATGAAGGATTTAGACTGTGCACTCCGTGAAGACTCACCTAATTCTTATCATCTCTGAGTCCAAACACAACTATCCACCATTGATCTCCAAAATACTCACCCAAGATATAACCTTGTTGGCCATGTTCCCTTCCTTCATTTGAATCAGCCAAGGATCAATTAAATCATGGAACCACTAACACCCTAGCCACCAAAAGTGACAGAATTCTAGACAGGGACACAGAGAGGCTTCTGATTGTGAGCTAAAGAGGTGGCCCTGTAATTAAAGCACTAAAAATAACAAAAACTCTATCCCTACAATAATCCTATAGCCTCTGATAACTTCCATGTTTGTGTGCATGCTAAGTTGCTTCAGCTCAGTTCAGTTCAGTCACTCAGTCGTGTCTAATTCTTTGTGACCCCATGAATTGCAGCACGCCAGGCCTCCCTGCCCATCACCAACTCCCGGAGTCTACCCAAACCCATGTCCATTGAGTTGGTGATGCCATCCAACCATCTCATCCTCTGTCGTCCCCTTCTCCTCCTGCCCCCAATCCCTCCCAGCATCAGGGTCTTTTCCAATGAGTCAACTCTTCCCATGAGGTGGCCAAAGTATTGGAGTTTCAGCTTCAGCATCAGTCCTTCCAATGAACACCCAGGACTGATCTACTTTAGGATGGATTGGTTGGATCTCCTTGCAGTCCAAGGGACTGTCAAGAGTCTTCACCAACACCACAGTTCAAAAGCATCAATTGTTCATCACTCAGCTTTCTTTATAGTCCAACTCTCACATCCATACATGACCTCTTCTCAACCCTGTGAACTATAGCCTGCCAGATTCCTCTGACCATGGGATTTTCCAGGCAAGAATACTGGTGTGGATTGCCATGCCCTCCTCCAGGGGATCTTCCTGACCCAGGGATTGAACCTGTGTCTCTTAAGTCTCCTGCATTGACAGGAGAGTTCTTCACCAGATTATTACCATGCAAAACCATAAAGGCTGAGTTGTGCCATATTCCTTCATGCCCAGCCTTCAGGCTGCCATTTTCTGATTGTTTTACCTTTCAAGAGTCATTACTGCAACCAGTTTTTTGTAGTAGTAATTTACCATTGTGGGTGTTTGTGTCCTCCAATCTCTATATCTCTTTTTCTAGATAGTGCTGAATTGTGTTTGTATAAGTATAAAGAGACATTACTTTGTCAACAAAGGTCCATCTAGTCAAGGCTATGGTTTTTCCAGTGGTCATGTATGGATGTGAGAGTTGGACTGTGAAGAAAACTGAGTGCTGAAAAATTGATGATTTTGGACTGTGGTGTTGGAGAAGACTCTTGAGAGTCCCTGGACTGCAAGGAGATCCAACCAGTCCATCCTAAAGGAGATCAGTCCGGGGTGTTCACTGGAAGGACTGATGCTGAAGCTGAAACTCCAATACTTTGGCCACCTCATGGGAAGAGTTGACTCATTGGAAAAGACCCTGATGCTGGGAGGGATTGGGGGCAGGAGGAGAAGGGGACGACAGAGGATGAGATGGTTGGATGACATCACCAACTCAATGGACATGAGTTTGAGTAAACTCCGGGAGTTTGTGATGGACAGGGAGGCCTGGCGTGCTGCAATTCATGGGTTCGCAAAGAGTTGGACATGACTGAGTGACTGAACTGAACTGAAGTATAATATCATTTCCTTCTCAATGATTTTATTTAGAAAGCACAACATGCTTGCCATCCATGGGTTGACCAACTTTATCCCTCTCTTAAAACATGCTAAATATGTTGGGTACACGGCTAACAAACACTTTTAATTTTTCTGTTTCTTCTTTTTATATGCAGTATCTAGTGACTTTTTTTTTTTTTTTAATGTTGTATGCTTGTGTCTGAGGCAGGGAGAAAGGTGGATTTAGGACTGATAGGTGATATGATCTCATTTTTGCAAGGAAGGCATTGCATTTGCTTCCCTTGTTATCACATATTAAATTGCTGTTTGCCAATGATGCCCATTTACTTTACAACAACCTTGTATACTGAGTAGAGATTGTTATCCATGTTAGAGGAGAAAAGACAGGCCTCGACGGTTAAATGAACACATCAAGGTCTTGCCTAAATATCAGTTGTAGGCATGAACACTCACTGAATAATTTGTTCTGAAGCACCCCCTTCCCAAAAAGTCCTTCCTAATGTGATATATCCTGAAGGGCAACCCTGAGGCTGAAGAAACTTGATCGTAGATGGCAGTCTTCCAAGCAGTCACTGGTTTCCCTAGGTCTGAAGTTCACTGCTTGTGAGAATATTAAGGCAAATTGAGTGCGTATTGCAACACTGAGTTATCACTCACTTGGTAATTTGCATGGGAAAATGTCTTCCCTGCACAGATTAATTAAGAACCAATCCTTTGGAGTCCTGTGCCTTGGGGGTGAATTATGAATGGTTGCTGTAAATTTAAAGGGACAGAGACTGTTATTCATGGTTCCTAACTGGAAATGTAGAGGAGTATAAGGGGGCGTGGAACAGCTGCATTTGTGAAAATGCAGGTTGTTTTTAATTAATGCACATCAAGCATCTGACCACAGCATTCTCCCCTAGTTCAATGATGATGTCTGTAAGCATTGCAGCCTAGAATTCTCCAAATTACTCCCATGTTGTGCTAGGTTGAGGACTATTTGCTGGGGGCAATTTTCTAATGGTAACCGCATCAGTTAGCTGAGGGGGCCACAGATTGAGGGAAAAATGTAAAATCTGATCCCAGACTTGTTCCAGAACCTGTAGCAACCAGGGAGTAAGAAGCAACACAGTTAACCTGTCCTTACTGCTTGGACAGAGGGAAATGCTTCTGGGTTCTCCTGGCTGGGCAGTGCGGGATCCTAGACACAAGAGCACTAACCACCACTTCCCTTCTGCAGACCAGGGACCCACAGGGATGGGGCCACGATACCGGCTGTCTAAGGCACTGGGGCCAAGATCCTGCAGCTGCTGCTCTTGCCTCTAGGAGGATATCTCAGTTTTGCAGTGATAGTTTGACATGAAATCTTTTAAAACATATTTATTTATTTATTTGGCTGTGCCAGGTTTTGGTGACAGCATGCAGAATCTTTAGCTGTGGCATATGGGATCTAGTTCCCTGACAAGGAATCAAACCCAGTCACCTTGCATTGAAAGTGCAGAGTCTTAGCCACTGGACCACCAGGGAAGTCCCCCGCCATGAATTTAAAGTAGAAAAGGGTAGTCAGTGTTGATGTCAAGCAGAGGAGACTCATTCTGCATTTATCACTGAAAAGCAGAAGGTCAAAGAAAGAGGACTCATTAGATAACCATTATACAGTAAAGCCTCGTGGATTTGAATCCATGGAGTGATCAGTCTGATTATAAAATAGTTAACGAGAAGTGCGTCTTAATACACTTAAGATGCATTCACAGTCGGATATGCATAAGTACATATAAAAAAGTAAATTAATTGCTGTAGAAAGTCCTCAGTGCTTGAAAATGTTTAAGTAGCCAAAAGGACTTCCTAGGTGGTGCAGTGGTAAAGAATCTGCCTGCCAATGCAGGAGACACAGAAGACACAAGTTCGATCCCTGTGGCGAGAAGATCCCCTGCAGTAGGAAATGGCAACCCACTCCAATATTCTTGCCTGGAGAATTTCATGGACAAAGGAGCCTGGCAGGGTACAGCCATGGGGGTCACAAAGAGTCTGACACAACTGAGCACATGCACGCAGGTATATAGAACATGTCATGTTAGCTTATTTACACTATTAATTTACTTTTCAAGTAGCTGATCTAAAGATAAAATCTAGCCTCACTTCTGTTCAAATTGCCAGATATTCCAATTAGGGGAATCTGGATCAAGAACAATATGCTCTATGAAGAAAAGAGGGTTTTATCTGAGTTGGTCCAGACCTAGGTCTCTGAAATCAAGATAGGCAAATGAAGGACTTCTATGGTGGCTCAGTGGTGAGGTGTTTGCCTGCTAATTCAGGATAAATATAGGTTCCATCCATGGTCTGGGAGGATCCCACATGCCATGGAGCAGCTGAGCCCCTGTGCCACAACTATTGAGCTTGTGCTCTAGAGCCTGGGATCCACAATGACTGAAGCCCATGCACCCTAGAGCCCATGCTCTGCAAAAAGAGAAGCCACCGCAATGAGAAGCCCACACACCGCAACTAGAGAGTAGCCCCCACTTGCTGCAACTGGAGAAAAACCCACGCAGCAACAAAGACCCAACATAGCTCCCCCCTCAACAAAATAATTAGAAAATTTTCTTTTAAAGATAAGCATAGAGATTTAAATTATAAGTATTTAATAACAGCTCAGTATCAGACTATGAGGGGAATAGAAATGAAGCAACCAGAGACCATGCTTTCATAGAGAATATATGTAATTGTAATTACACAAGACATCTGTGGTTAGCATAGTAGCAATGGGAGTTTAGGATGATTTGGCCAGCCTTGGATGCTAAACTGAAGGGGTAATGAGGAGCCATGGAAAATTTTTGAGCAGGGAAATAACAGGAACAGACCTATGTTTTAAAAGTAGCCAGCCAGGCAGTAAGTTAGGTAAGTTAGGTAACTGCTGCATAGTTTGAGTGAGTAGCATGGTCCAAGAATTATAAACTAGGACAGTTAATGGAACGTGAAGAAGAAAACAAGTCTCAAAAAGGGCTCTGAGACTCCCAGCCAGGAAGACATAATAAAGCCAGTCTGGTATAGAGGAATATTTTGAAGTAGTTTTGGACAATGCTTTTGGACATTTGATTGGGAGTCATTGTGGATATGCAGTTGGAAATGCTGAGTTGGCATATGGTCTTGAGCTTGATGACACTGGTTTAAAATTGCAAGCTGAGTCAACTATATGGAGTTAAGATCTGAACGTGGGGACTGGGTAAAGGTAGAGAGTGGATAATGGCAAATATTTAGGCTGAATCTTGGGTAATGAATCCTGTGGTTTAGAAAGTTGCCCAGGGGGGTCTGTTTTTTCTCTGTCCTGCCAACTCCAGGGAGTATAGCTTTTGCTGAAGTGGCTGAGGACAACGATGAGACAGCTGAGTTTTCTTGTAAAGAATTACATTATTATACCATGCAGCCAATGACTAGGTTTTTGTTACATTGACAGATTATCTTTAGATTATGATAAAAGTGATCCTATTGGTCATTCCCAGTCTATGCTTTTCTTTTCTTTGGCTCTGTCATAAATGCACTTTTGGCTTTTGATTTACGGTTAGAAATTTCCTGTGTAGTTTGGGGCTGAGAGTCAGGGGGTCAGGTTTTGGGATTTGAAGCCCAAACAAACCTTCCACTGCTTCCTACAGTAAACCTAAATTAATTTAGGGGTCAGAGCATATCCGGTGAAAATATCAAGAGCAATCTAGCCTTTTTATTTCCATGTGGATCCAAAAGAAAAGCACATTTGAACAGCAAGAAGTTCCTTTCAGGGTAGCCACATTCTACTATTGACTAAGAACACAAATGTACCAACCTCAGAATCAATTCCTGACGAATATCTGGAAAGATAAGCACATTTAAGTTTGCAAAAGTAGTCACAGAAATGAGATGCAGTGCAACAAAACGAAGAACCCATATCAACTATGGAAACATCAACAAAATGGGAAAGTCTTACTGACAATCCGATTCAACTGATGTTTATCAAGTGCCTATTATGGGAAGGAATAAAGTGTGAGCAGGATGTGGGTGGGCATTCTAAACAGTCAGTGAAGTGAAAGTGAAGTTGCTCAGTTGTGTCTGACCCTTTGAGACCCCATGGATTGTAGCCTACCAGGCTCCTCCGGAGTGGGTTGCCATTTCCTTCTCCAGGGGATCTTCCCGACCCAGGGATCAAACCCAGGTCTCCCACTTTGTAGGCAGATGCTTTTACCATCTGAGCCACCAGGGAAGTCCTAAACAGTCAGACTTGAGCCCAGTTCTCAGGGAAAGTGGACACAAGTTGGGGAGCTTATTTATAACAACAACAATAGTAATGACAACAATAAAATGACTAAAATCCAAAATAAAGTCACTGATGAGATGGGACAAAGAAGCACTGGATCTGGGGTGGGTGATACAGTTAATTCTGACTTAGAGGAGCAGGGAAGTCTTCTCAGAAGCATGAGAACTGCATTTTTGAGGATAATAATTGTGAGCATGATGGTGGGTGGTGATGGTGGTGATGAGGCTGCAGAGAGCAACTGCTAATCACTCAGGGCAATCATTTCCACGGCTCTATATTATTTGCTGAAAGGATTCTGTGTTAATGTTTCGAAAGATAAAGTGAAATAAGGGAGTTTCAGAAGACCAAAGAGAATGAGAAGAAACATGTGATGTGTTGGTGTGTGTGAAATAGACATTTGGTGTGTTCAGGGTCCAACATGGAGGGTTGTAAGAAGAGATCAGATTGGAAGAGGAGTAGTGACAAGATCAGCAGAAAGCTCTGAATTTCTTGTGAATTGCATGAGTCATACCTTGCACTCTCAGTATACTTGTGTGGGAAACTGACCCCATTAGGCTAAGTAGGATGGTTTTGTGGGATGCACATCTGTCCTTCAAAACCCTGGAACATGTTCTCTGGAACCACATGGTCTGCAGCAGAACTTTCATCTGAGGAATATGGAGAAAAGACCCTGAACCCAGGCTTCTGATGGCTTCAGGAAAGATGACTTTGGTGAGGGCTCAGTGAAGATCCCTAACAGCGGATGGACGTGAACAAAGGAAGAGCCGGCTAATGCAGTCTCTGAAGATGTGGCATTCTTTTCCACTTTCCATGCTTCTTAAAGCATCTGGGTTTCCTCTCTTTTTAAACCGGCATTTTACATGTGCCTGAAATAACCTACAAGCATTTCAACGTTTTGCTAACAAAGAAAACAATTTTTAAAAATTTTTAAAGAAAACTTAGTTTTTAAATAGACTGATTCTATAGCCTATATATAACACAGTGGGGGAAAAAAAAAAGGCCATTCATGCTGAAGGTGTCTTTATGGGAAAAAATTCAGAGAATTCTGATAGCTCTGAAAGAGGCAGAAAAACAGAGAAATAATGGCCCCTGGAAAGATATTATATTTTTTTAAATAAGTTGAAATATCTTAGAGCTATCAGTTGTGGTCTTTTTTTTCCTGTAAAATATGTGGTCATTTGGGGAATGAGGAGGGAATGGATGTGTGTGGCAGGAGGGTTTAATCAGCTTGATAAAGTTTACGACTTCATTCCAGTTGGGTTGAGTCCAGTTGAGATTAAGAAGGAACAGAAAGGTTTGTCTGTAGAACAATTAGTGGGTTATGAGGAATACTCAGTTCTGCTTTTCAGTTTTGGTAAATCTCAAGCAAAATAATGAAATAATGATGACAAAATAAACACAGCCAAACCTTAAAAGACCCATATCTGTGTTTCCACTAGATTTTTAGAGGCAGCAATCTCAGATGGTTGGGACTCATTTCTCTGGATCATGAGGCAAAGAACACTTGCTCTGAAATGTTGACTTCGGATTTCTTCCCAATGTCTCTGGACATCCTGAGAGCAGAGTACATTTTCAGTTTCAGGAACCAGACCGTTTTCTTGAGTAAGGCATCCATGAAGTTTGGTTTTTAATGAAAAAGTTTATCTTAAAAATTCCAGAGATTTCTAAGCAAGCTGTTAACATGACAAGCCAATGTTATTCCCTCTCAAATTCACCTTGAAATAATCAACAGAATGTGCCAAAAAGGGAAAAGAGGTCTTTATCAACGTAAGTGAACAGTGACTGGTGCCATCCACATGTTAGACACATGGGGGAATTTGATTAGAGGTGATGCCTGTGAAACCAAATGAAGCCAGCATATGGCGAAGTGACCAAAACAGTTGTGACATGCTGAAATACTTTCATATTGATTGGTAGACAGCCACTTCCAGGAGCCTCTTGAGTACTCTTATGCTGTCCTTGTTGCTAGATGGTTCCCTCCGCTGGAAACCCTTCATTCTCCCTGCAATCCAGCAAATACCAGGATAACATGTGTTAGTTGCTCAGTCATATCTGACTCTTCGTGACCTCGTGGACTGTAACCCGCCAGGCTCCTCTATCCATGGAATTCTCCAGGCAAGAGGACTGGAGTGGGCTGCCATTCCCTTCTCCAGGGGATCTTCCTGACCCAGGGATCGAACCTGGGTCTCCTGAATTGCAGGCAGATTCTTTACCATCTGAGCCACCAGGGAATACTGGGCACAATATAGGGAGGTTTCCAGAATCTGGCACTGATGGCCTTTGGGACTGGCCAGACTGCATTACTTCTTAAATATTTTGAATGTCAGTGCTATTTGTTGTTTTTCCAGATGAACTGGTGGATGAGGGAGGTATTGTTGTTTATTGTTTATCTTTTCAAAATGGCATCTCCTTCTTTGTGGGAAAAGCATCTTCCTTACACCAAACATATAATTCTGATGAAGGCTCACAAATACGGCTCCTCATTGTCTTGATTATAGTGATTGGCTTAAGGTCAACCAGCTCATTTTTTGTTATTATTTCTATTTATTGAAGTGTAGTTGACTTGCAATATTAGTTTCAGGTATGCAACATAGTGATTCAATATTTTTATAGATTATATACCATATAAAATTATTATGACATATGGACTATGTTCTCTGTGCTGTATACTGCATTCTTGTGACTTATTTATTTTATCATTGGTAGTTTGTACCTATTTCCCCTGATTATTTTTACTATTTTAAAATAAATACAACAGGCCTGATGAGGCAGTCACCAGGGTTCAGATCAGAAGGGGTGAGATGGTGTGGGAGGTGGGAGGAAGGTTAGAGAGGGAGGGGACATATGTATACCTATGGCTGATTCATGTTGATGTATGACAGACCTAATACAATATTGTGAAACAATTATCCTCTAATTAAAAATTTTAAAAAGAAGGGACAAAAGAGATGGGGAGCACGTTGTCACTGCAGGCTGGCCCCAGCAATCTGTCTTAGCATCCTGGGAGCATGGTGGCAAGCCCTAGAGGGAGCATCCAGAGGGTGGGAGGACGGGTATCCCAGCTTAGCAACAGCACCAGTCAGCCTGGTTGGGAGCACTTGAGGCGCCCGTATTTGGAGTCCTGGTCTCCAAAGCATGGGGGCCAGACATAAGGGAGGAGGTGGGAAAGGCTGGCACAGAAGGCCCCTCTGTTTATTAGTTTTAATGGGAGCTGCTGCTCTTAGGTTACAGCACAACCTAAGAGGTTGTTATGACAACAATGTGTCTGCCTCATGCAGGAGCTTGTCTAAGAGAAGAAAGGTACGCTCAAGAGGAGCAGAGAGGGATGCTATGGAAGACCTCAGGATATTGAGTCCTGGGGTCTAATTATTTATGAAGCTCCCAGTCTATTTCCATCCTTTCTGCTCTTTATTATCCCATTCATAGAGCGTGATTTGGATTACTGATACTTTCAACTGTGATTTATATTACTGATGCTTTCAACCAAAGAGGCTTGATTAAGAGATAGCTAATCCAGGCAGAGCCCTGGGATCTGCCAGGTAGAGGGGACAGGGCAGTGTTAGTCTCCATTAGCGACTGAAGGAGGCACAGAGCTTAGTTCCTTGTGGAAGTGGCCACACCCACCCTGGACACAGCTAGGGGTCCCATGTCGCCACCTGTGCTGAGATGAAGCTCCCAACTGTCACTCAGGTGTGACTGTCTCTGCTTCTTGCCTCCATCTGCTCAGGATGGTAGTTCTCCCTATTGGCACTCCATTGCTGGGTTGAGCTTTTTTCCTGTTTTGGTTTCTTTAATCTGCATGAAGCTCTTTTTGTGAAAGTTTCCACCAGGAGGCTGCATATGGGGTTCTCCCAAATCACAGCTCCCATCCTAGCTGAATGTGAGCCAATGTGAGGGGACTTTATCATGCTTATTCTATGCTAAACACTGTAACAGGCTTATTACAATTGCCTCATTCAACCCAGGCAACAATTTTATGATGTAGTTACTGGCATCGCACCTAACCTATAGATAGAGAAACCAAGGTAAGAAAAAGTCCCAGGGCTACCAGGTGGTGGAGAAATAGGTACCTAGGCAGTCTGACCTAGGCAGTCTGACTCCTAACTATGTACCGCTGAATGAATAAAGGACTAGACCGTGGTCCCGAGAGAGTCCTGGTTCTAAAGCTCAGTGATAACAGAAACTTCTGTTCTAACCTTGTCGTTCTCCTGCATCCCCCATGACCCTCCTTAATCGGGTTTAAGCTGGATTTTTGGCCACTTTCTACTTTTGACCAAGAAGTTTTGATTAAGGAGTAAGTAGGAGGAGACCCTGGAAGACCTCTGTGAGTGCTTACGTAAGAGATGGAGCGCTCATTGCTGGAAGAGGGGAGGTTCTATGAGGTGACCAGACAGGGCTGCAAGAGCTTCAGGCCTACAAGAGCTTCCTCCATGTCAGAAAGTGACTTGGTTGCCAAAGACCTGAACAATTCAGAACTGCTTGCTCTAGAATCACTTTCCTGTCAGAAAACAAGAACATTTGAGAAAGTATTGGTGTGTATTCATAGGAGCAGGGCCTGTGGACTACATCATTGAAAAGGAGAAAATCAAGGTGAGCTCACACCTTATTGGAATGAAGTATCCCAGGAGGTTCACTGGTAAAGAACCCACCTGCCAAGCAGGAGATGTGGGTTTGATCCCCATGTAGGGAAGATCCCCTGGTGAAGGAAATGGCAATCCACTCCAGTATTCTTGTCTAGGAAATTCCATGGACAGAGTAGCCTGACCAAGTACAGCCCATGGGGTTGCAAAAGAATCAAACATAACTTGGCAATTAAACGACAATAACAACAACTTTATTAAAAAAAATTTGAAGTCATGTTTGGAACAGTGAATGGCTGGCTTGATACTGTAGGAAACAATGAGAAGATAAGAATTGGAGAAAATCTTCCTGAACACTAAGGAAAATTTAAAAGGAAAATGACAAGAGATGGATGAAGGGGTGTGGGACATAGATCTTGGAGACCAAACTACACACAGTAAAAATTCCTGAAAGAGGCAGCAGTAAAGATGCTACAAAGATAAAAATTAACAACTAATAGAAGAAACTCCCAGTTAAAAGAAATGGCAAGAAAACAGGGAAAAAAATTACAAAATACATTATATGAAAGAAACAAGAACAAACATAACAGATTTACATTGCAAGGGAAGAAACCCTTCAGGTTGGCTGAAATTAAATTGAATGTTAATAAGAGACCCGTCAAGGTATAATAACCTCAAAGGATTAAAAATAAAATGATAAGCAACCTTGTATGGCAGGGGGGAGAACAGAAGTCAGGTAATTGACACTCATATCAGATGAAGTAGAGATTAAGGCAGTAATCATTGGAAAAGACCCTGATGCTGGGAGGGATTGGGGGCAGGAGGAGAAGGGGACGACAGAGGATGAGATGGCTGGATGGCATCACCGACTCGATGGGCATGAGTTTGAGTAAACTCCGGGAGTTTGTGATGGACAGGGAGGCCTGGAGTGCTGCGATTCATGGGGTCACAAAGAGTTGGACATGACTGAGCGACTGAACTGACTGACTGACTGAAGGCAGTAATCAAAGGACCTCTTTTTATTGATCAAAGGATGGATTAATAATAAAAATAAGGAGTCATAAATGTGTAAGTTATGAATAACAACTTAGAAGTCTGAGGAAAAGTCATCAATTGTACAATTTTGCTTAATTTTAATATACTTGAAATATAATACTGCATAATGAATAATTGTTTAAGCAGGTAGTAATAAAATATGAAACAGGAAGGCATGAATGAGGACCACGGGATTTGGGGTGAACAAACTTGAATTCCTATATTATTGATCTAGTTTATGTCCTTACAGATAAGCTTCCTTCTTTTCAAGTGTCCTTGGGGAACTTAAAACATTGAATTATTTCTATTTTGTGCCACAAAGAACATCTCAATAAAAAACACCTCCTAGGCCCTAAACAGAATAAAGTGTTTGGCCAACAAGCTTTAATACAAAATAACTACCAACACATTCAGTCATTAGACGAGGCCCTATGTGAATTCCTGGCCTCTCGGTTTAGACCCATCAAGGCTCTGCCTTTGAGGTCAGGTATTTTGTACTCTGTGCTGTTAAAATGTTCACAACAAGGGGAATAATATGAAATAATATACCCCAGCAAGGGAGCATAGAAATTTACTGCAAGCAACTTCATGTTAGTTTTTAAAAAGAAAGAAATATATCAAGTGATTTTAAAGAGGCAGAATTGTAGTGTTAGAAAGATTCCTTGGGCCCTCATTCTGCCCAGCCCTCTCATCTTACAGAGAAGGGGCTGAAGGCCCACGGAGGAGAAAGGATTCATCCCAGGTCATGTAGCAGACAAAATCTGGCTGGTGCCATGTCCCCTGGTAGGGTCCAAACTCTGTGCCTTCCACGGCTCTAGGACTTTATCCTGAATCAAGAGCCGGTGCCTATGTTGCATGTTTGGATCACGGGCTGGGTTCCAGACTTAAGAGACTGTGGTGGGCTCGTTTCCCTGGCAGAGCAGACACTTGCTGATCCCTGGGGGGGCTCCTCGGCAGCGGGGATCCAGTGCTCTTACAAGGGGAGCCTGAGCAATGTGGTTGTTATTACCCAAATCACAGTCTTTCCACCTCTGCCAGGTAACCTGTGAAACAATCTCTGACATCATTAAACACTGAAATCACTAAACTGTAAATGTGTGCTGGGGGTGTTTTCTGGAACGCCCTTCTGACCTCTTTTTGTCGAGGCTCATTTTGTTTTTATTTTTCCGCCAGGAGGTGACTGGTCCCCGTCGCCCCCCATCGCCGGCGCCGGGGTTTGCGGCGCACCCTCTGTCTCCTCTCTTTGGATGGCGTCTCTAAGTCACACCATGTGGACACTGCTCGCCTACATCACTGGGCCAAGCTGTGTGTTTTCAGTCGTCATCCGCCTGGGCTGTAGTCACACACCAGGTCTTACTCACAAGGAGGGGAAAACAGAGATGTGAAAATCGAGCTGGCTTTTTGAGACCGCTGAACTCACTGCTTCGGGGGACCTTGTTTCCAGCCGTGAACTTCTGAACCGAGAATCTTATGAAATCCAATCCTCATTGTTATTATAGCGTAATCCACTTTTAGTTATCCACCCATTTTTTTTCTGTAACAAAACAGTTACAGAGCAGTTTTACTTCTTCATTCCTTTCCTTGTCAGGGGTTCTGGGCATCGAGGCTTGGGATACCTGCCTCCTGACCCTCTCTTCCTGGGAGGATCCTAGGGGCTGAAGCTCACTGTAAGCTGGCTCAGGCTCTGAGATCTCCATCATGCCTGGTGGGATAAGGGCAGATTCCGTCTGGGTTGAGGTAGGAGGGTATCTCTGGAAATAACATCCTCCAAAGTTATCACATCTTAGTTTTGCACTTTTTGTTGAGAAACAATGAAAAGCAAAGAATTTTAGGATAAGAATTGGTCTCAGCAATCACCTCTTCATGGCCTAATTCAGGTTTCTATTGTCATATGACAAATCTCACCAAAATGTATTGGCTAAACAACCACCACCCTTTCTTTGCCCCTGACTCTGAAATGCTGTTATGGTGCAGGAGTTGGTATAGACATCTCTTTCTGATTCTCTTCCGTGTGGCCATTATCTCTCCATACGACCACTCACCATTCAGTTGTCAACCTGAGTGTCTTCACTTGAGGACTGGCTTCTGCGAGACAGAAAGTAGAAGCTACCTGGCCTCCTAGGGCTTGGCCCAGAACTGGTTTCCACCACATTCCATTGGTCAAAGCAAGTCACAGGGGCAGTCCAGCATTTAGAGGAGAAGCAGCTAGAGGAGTGGTGGGAGCTCGCAGGCCTGGGAGAGATGTTTGGCCGTCTTGGCAGACTCTCCAGCACACTCAGGGTTTTCTGGACAGCTGCACTGGGCCCCACAACACTGAGTGACCCGGTGTGTTGATGGTGTGTTTGGGGGCCTCCAGAGACCCAAGATATAAGAACTCACTCTTCCTACTTTTGAGGAAAAAATTGAATTTCCCTCTTAGTCTCAACTTAAAATATTAGGGAATGAGAGAAAAGCAGTCATGGTGGGAAACTGGAGTGAGATAAGAAAGTCATGTGTATTTTGAGCTCTGCCAGTCACAACTCAGATCTATCGAATAAGTCAATTCATATTTCTGTTTTGACTTTGCATAACACCCCCCGCCCCAGGACTGTTTCTTATGTTTGTTGAGTGACTACTGACTATATTATCCCACTAAGTCTATTTTTGATCTGGAAAATCTGTGTTGAGTGAGCACGGGAGAAGTGAATCATGGAGGCTTTGTTGTCCCATACAGAAAGGCAAGAAAGTGGACATGAGACTTTAACTGGAAAGAGTGGTAGAAAGATAAATGAGGAAACCTCATGGCCGAACACCCCTGCAGCAGCATGACAGAATTATGTGAAACCTGAGATCAATCAGAATGGCCTTGAGAGCTTCCTTGAGGAGGTACTAAAGATCTCTGGCCATTTCTATTTCTTGTTTCATTGCAAAGAGGTTCAGCAGAAAGTTGATAGAGTTGGCTTGAGAATGATATCTTGTAGTGTATATTGTATTTTATATACTTTTTCAAGCTGCTTGCTTTTGGTCCTAGAAAGAAAAGGCATTTGTGGGCTTCGTTTGGAATAAGAAGGTAAGTTTGAGGTCCTGCCCCTTGATTGGTGGCTCAAGGCATGTGTTCTTCCTGTTGACTTGGTTTGGAGATGAGGTTTGTGTCAGCTGCCTGCTTGGCAGTCTTCTGGGACAGTAGTGATGCACAGTTCTGCATTATCATACAATTCCTGGGGCCAGAAGTTGTGTTCCTGCATTCCATTGGAGGCCCTTGAGAAGAACTCATTTCTTTGGCTTTTCCAGTTGGTAGAGGCTGCCTGCATCCCTAGGTTTGTGGCCCCACATCGATCACTCCCACATTTGCCACTGTCATCACGTCTCTCTCTAGGACTCCGGCACCATATCTTCCTTTTATAAGGACCCTCATGGCTAGGCAGAACTCATCTAGATAATCCAAGATAATCTTCCAATCTTAATATCCTTAGCTCAATCACTTCTTTGAAGTTAAGTCCCTTTCACTCTTTACTGTTCTCTCTGCCACATGATTGATATTTGAAACATTCACATAGTATCAGTGGCAAATGTCTATATAGTCTGTTCCATTACAACCCATTTCTTTGAATAGGAAAAATGGAATCAGTATAATGGTGATTTCTCACAAAACATTTAAATGTTTTTAAAAAGGAAGACGCTTTTGTTCTCACATAAAGAGAAAGCCTTTGTGATATATGGTGGTGGTGGTGGTTTAGTCGCTAAGTCATATCCAACTCTTGTGACCCCATGGGCTGTAGCCTGCCAGGCTCCTCTGTTCCTCCTTTGTGATATATAGACCTTAAGAAAAAAAGCTGAAAATCCTGAATAGTGCTTTACCTTAGAGGAAGAAGTGACTAATAGGATGGCTTTAAATACCAGTACATATTCTTCTGATTTAAACTATTTGGGGGAGCAATTAAGGAGCTGCAAATCTCCTAGTGTTAACAAATTTAACTGATGAAGATGGTTTGGTTCATATGTTTCATCTTGATAAAAGATCTCTATTAGATGAAATGCCCTCCAGGACCTATGTCTCAGAGGCAGAAGTTAAAGGAATTAAATTAAGAGTTAAAGAAATTAAGGACGCAAAGAATGGAGTGGCTTTGATGCCAGGAGCAAAGACCAGCAGTGATTTAACGGCTCTATTATTTGTATTACTAATTGTTACTATTTTTGTTAGGTCTGGTTAAATTTTTGAGTGGTCTTTTCTTAACTTTATTTTCCCCAAAGCTCTGCTGCTTTTAATATGTGGTTTTACAAAATGTGAGGTTTATCAGGAACACAGAAGTTTGAATTTCAGGAATAGGAACACTTCATTTAAATTTTAAAGTCACAGTTTTTTTTCCGCTTACAGTAAGTAATAGGCAGAAAACATCTGAACAACAATTGCTAATTTTGCCTTTCCCAAAAACCTTCACCAAAGAGGATAGTTACCCAAGCAGAATGGGAGAGTATCTGAGAAATTTGGGAAGATTTAGAAAAGTTTAGATGCCGATAACATTTAAGCTAATTGTAAAGAATGAATAGGCATTACTTGGATAAGGTGAGAAGATTCAGAAAGAGGGTCAAACCCTCAACAAATATCTGCTGCATTAGTTCATACATTTCTTAGGAAGCAGTAAGTTTGATTGTTTGCATATAACCAAACGGCTTTGATGCTGGCCTTGCTTGTTGTATTCTGTTTAGCATCTTGTTGAAAGGGGCCATTGGAGATCTCCAGGGTGACAGTGAGTCTGTTTCCTTGGGGAGACTATGTACCAGGATTCTGACTGGGTCTGTGACTCCCCAGCCCCATCTGGCTGTCTGGCACTCACCTGCTCCGTGATCAGAACTGATTTAAAAAAAGGTCACCTTTCAACGCAAATGAGGTAGATCACTGGGGCTGTCTGCATGAGACAAGCCCTGGCAAGGAGTTTAGGCTCTTTCCATTTGTACAAGAGCAGTTCCTTTTAAGTTCAGAATTGTTTATTCATAAACTGACACACACACACAGAGTAAGAGAGGTTGGGGAGGGGTAGAGAGAAAGGGACTCTGCCCTCCATTTGGGAGATTTATTTGGGGTGAGGTCAACAGGAAGACCATTTTTTCGCGATGGGGGCTCAGCAGACAGGGCAGGGGAAGTGAAGTTTGGCACCCAGACACCCACACCTCAAGGTGGGAGCGGGCATCAATACGGCTCCCTCCTGTCCCCCTTCGTTTTGAACAGCAGAGGTAAGAGGGCAAGAGGAGGTGAACCCTTGCTACGCGGAGAGACAAGTCAGACAATGTGAGTTTTAATTGAAATCATATCCCGAGCATTTTACTTTTCAAAAGTTGTTAGCGTGATCGAGGTTGCATTTTCTGGTGACTACTATTATTACTGTCATACCGAGTGCTCTGGGCAGGGGCTGAAGGTTACATGTGGGCTGGGAATGCTGGGCTGCAAGGGAGGGGCTGGCAGATCGAGGCCCCTGTCTCGGAATGCTCCTTAGGAGCCAGCTGCTGGCTGCCTCGCCTCTGGCTGTCCACTCCTGCTCTCTGGACACCGAACCGTCCTTTCAAGCACATGGTGGTGATGCTGGTGTTTGTTCCTCTTCTCTTCTGGCTCAGATCTCTTGGATCCTTGGTGTCTTTATCCTGGGAGCTGCCTCAAGCCCTGCAGCTCCTGGAGCACTCAGAGGACTCCCTCAGAGATAATGAATCCTCAGGGCTCAGCAGGATCCGGTTCTGAGAGAAGGTGATAGCTTAATGAGGCTGCCCAGTCTTTCACATGCATTTGAACCTCCTGGGAATCTTGCTGAAATGCAGGGGCTAATTCATTGTGTTTAGTGTGGGGCTTGTTGTTGTTCAGTCGCTAAGTCATGTCTGACTCCTTGCAACCCCAGGGACTGTAGCACACAAGGCTTCCTTGTTCATCACTATCTCCTGCAGTTTGCTCAAATTCATATCAATTGTGTCAGTGATGCTATCTAACCATCTCATCCTCTGCTGCCCCCTTCTCCTCCTGCCCTCAATCTTTCCCAGCATCAGGGTCTGTTCCAATGAGTCGGCTCTTTGCATCATGTCGCCAAAGTAATGGAGCTTCAGTTTCAGCATCAGTCCCTCCAATGAATATTCAGGGTTGATTTCCTTGAGGATTGACTGGTTTGATCTTGCAGTCCAAGGGACTCTCAAGAGTTTTGTTCAGCACCACCACAATCTGAAAGCCTCAATTCTTTGGTGCTCAGCCTTCTTTACGGGCCAACTCTCACAACTGTACATGGCTAACTGGAAAAACCATAGCTTTGAATAGATGGACCTTTCCTGCCAACGTGATATCTTTGCTTTTTAATAGCTGTCTAGGTTTTTCATAGCTTTCTAAGATTCTGTATTTTGGGGACTTCTCTGGCGGTCCAGGGTTGAAGACTCCTCACTTCCTTTGCAGGAGTGCATGGTCAGGGAGCTAAGATCCCACATGCCACATGGTGTGGCACAAGCCAAAACCAGATTGTTTTTCTGGTTTTGTGTTTCTTTTGAAACACAATTCTGTCAGTTCCATGTTAAAACAAAACACTTTCACTTGTTCTTAAAAAAAAAAAAAAAGATTCTGTATTTTTAACAAGCTCCCAGGTGGTTAAAATGGTCCATGGACCACACTTTGACTAGCAAAGACTTAGTCTATAGCTAGAAATCAAGTTTACTGAAGCTCTAAGCGGTGTATATTTTTATTTAAAATTGTTTATTTTTAAATTGGAGGGTAATTGCTTTACAATGTTGTGTTGGTTTCTGCCATACATCAATATGAATCAGCCCTCGGGATACATATGTCCCTCCCTCTAGAACCTCCCTCCCATCTCCCACCCCACGCCACTCCTCCAGGTTGTCATAGAGCACCGGATTTGATCTCCCTATGCCATACAGCAAATTCCCACTGGCTCTCTATTTTACACTTGGTAATGTAAATGTTTCAATGTTACTCTCTCAATTCATCCCACCCTCTCCTTCCCCAAATCCAAGAAGGGTAAACTGTGAGGAGCTCCTCTCTGTCTGCTGAGAGAAGTGATAAAACATGCCCCTTCCTGCCCATGGGGGGCTCATGCCCGCTTTGGGAAGACAAGACACTCACAAGGGCAGTGATCAATCACATGTCATACTTTGTTCCTGCACAAGTGCCAGGCAAGGGGTGCGGACTCTGAAAGTACTGAGGTGGGAAGTGGTAGGCTGTCTGAGGGAGTTTGTTTCAGAGTGAGGCCTGATCATAGGCGAGGCGGGTAATTCAAAGGAAGCAGTGTCAAGGATATGCCCTTTTCTGCCTCTTTTCCCTGAATACGTGCGTGCATGCTCAGTCACTCAATTGTGTCTGACTCTTTGCAACCCATTGACTACAGCCTGCAAGGTTTCTCTGTCCATGGGGTTTTCCAGGTAAGAATACTGGAGTGTATTGCCATTTCCTCCTCCATCCACTGGGTATTTACTACTCTCTTATGCCCTAGGTTCTGATGTTTCCAGTGGTTTCTTTATATAGACTAAGTGACCAGGGGGTGGGAAAGTACATCTTCATGTCCACTTGGATGCCCGCTCAGCCCAGTGGGTACATATCATGGGGAAGGACCCTTGACCTACGGACCCATTCAGCAGAGAGTTCCTGCTATAATCCCTGCATCCTCTCTGCAGATCCTGAGTTCGAGGACATGAGCAGGTACTGTTACCAGCCTTAAGGACTCAAGTTGGCAAAGCTGAAATAACACGACAGCTCCGGTCGTAGAGAAACTTGTTTCTTGTGAAAAGCATGGAAGTGAGGGATTTCTGAGAATGATTTATTTCACTTTTACCATAGGCAGCCATAGAACTGTTCCAATACCAGTTCAGAAGAAAACAAAAAACAACAGTTCTCTATCAAGACTTGTTTTGGGTTGTCTGAGAGACTCTCTGAGTTCTTTCATTTCTTTTAGAGGTGGGTATATTTGGAGAAAGGTGTCAGTCATTACAGTTGGTCCTTCACGCATCACTGGTCTTAGGCATGAGTTCAGGATCTTAGGAAAATCAAGTGTGTTCAGTTTCTGAATATCTAAATGATTTAGACACTTTGAAGTGAAGGGAGTGAGGCAGTGGGGTGGGGTTATTTCCTCCCTTCAGGCATCCTTGTGGCCATGAACATCCTGGAGATGATGCCATGAGAAGCCCCCTCTGACATCATCTGAAGCACAGGGGATTAGCACGAGGCATCAGATTCAATGGGTCGGTGTTGGTGGGGAAGGATTTTGCCATATCTGTCCCCGAAAGAAAAATTCTGTTTTGTCATACTTTTCTTGTAAGTATTTTTAGTACTGAAGTGACTTTGAGTTACCATCACTGAATAGTTCAGAATGTTTCATGGGCTCCGTGGCAGTCGAGCTAACAGGCCTGTCACTCTGTCTCCATAACATGCTCTGAGCATTCCGGCCTAGAGTGGGAACTGGGAATGTTATTTTTCTGGCTGAGGTCTTGGCAGGTGTGTAACGTGAGTCCTGATAGCAGGACGGCAGATTACACTCAGCTCTAAAACCATTTCTAAGGCTCTTGGCACCCACACTGTTATTGCATGTCTGCAGGTGTTTAGTAATTGGATTAATGCAGAGCCGAAGGAATGTCTGCTCCCCGGCTTGGAGGAACGTTGAGGAAAGACAAATTCATTTTTGAGAGTGACCTGGAATGCGTGGTGACAGGCCTGCCCTCACACATGAAGCCGGAGCTAAGTCTGCACGTTTCAAATGACCCACTGTGAGCAGTCACCTTCCACAGGCAAGTTTATCCAAAGCTAAACACAGTAACAATGGCCTTGTGAGTCAGGCGGGAAGGGAAGGAGCTTCAGCTCGGGTTTTGATCCTCTTCCAAGACTCAGACAACTTGAGCTTAAGCCTTCCTATCATGCAGCTCATGAACCCTACAATCCAAGGTGTTTAACAATAATAATAATTTTTAAAAAGACCTTGGTAAACAGAAGAGGATGATAAGCCTCCCAGTGGAAGTGCAGAGACCACAATAGTATCCTGGATCACCACGCTCTTGCCAATTAATTCCCACCTTGATTGTAAAGACAGTCCTCCTCACATTACAGACCTCCTAAAACGCGCTCATAAAATGACGAGCAACATTCACACCCCACTGCGGCTATGACCAGTGCATAGGAGAAGTGGTTGTCCCTGGGGTAATTTTGTCATTCTGGCTCATTGAAACTCGGGATACTCTTCAAGAGCAAGAAGCCAAATGTCTCAGAGGCTCCCTTCTGAATAGATAAAACCTAATGGTTTGGCCTTACAAACCTAACCTCTTTCTCAGCTTTACAACTCAGAAGGGAGGTGGACCATTTGGAGAGAGTCCAAATCGAAAGGAAGATAATGGTGAAAAGGCAAGTCTTGTGAAGGAAGGCAAAAGAATTGGTCCTGCTTAGTTTAAACCCTAGAGGGGTAACTTGCAGTTCACAAACATTAGTACAGTAGGTAGTGAGGATGGAGTGGGCAGGGGGAGACATGAGGCCATTTACGGGTCGCAGAGCATGAGTTTGTAGGGCTGGCACGCAGAGGGAGTGAGAAACCTGTGTGTGGACAATGGAGTGTGGTGCACATGGCTACTCATTCATTCGTTCACGCAACAGAATTTGTTGATCACAGCTGTGTCACCGTCCTCTACATGAAGGGACTGCAAAGGGACTGGGATCTATTTTTGATTTTTTGAGAGTTGTAGTCTAGGAAGCACGGGCATGTGACGGTCATGCTGTGGACTTGGTAAGATGGAGGGTGTGGCCTGGTGTAGGAACAGGGCAGGTGTATCTGGGCAGACACACCAGGCCTTCTTGGCTCAGTTAGCCAGGTTTCCAGCTGACACGTCAGCTAACGATCTAGCTCTCGGTCAGAAGGAGATTTGATTAAGGAGGAAGGATGCAGTTATAATTGCATGTTTGGTTGTTTGGCTGTAGGTGAGTGGAAGCCTGGACAGCAGTTATGGTTCATTGTCTCCACTCGAGGGTCTCCCAGATCTAGAGGATAAGGGGTGGGGGTGCTGCGGGGCATGTTGGGAGAGCAAGGGGTGGGGAGGTAGTGTGTGGAGAGGAAGGTAACAGAAGCCCACCAACAGAAAATAAGCAAACTAAAACAAACAGCAAAGACAATAAAACCTTTCAAGAAAGGTCACAGTCTTGAGGGGATGGGACAGCATGGTCTGTTCGGGAGGAAGAAGTTCAGAGCCTTCATCCTGCAGCTGTCAGTGTGGTGGCAGCGGGTAGGGGCTGCTCTAGAGAAGGTTAGATGAGACCAAAGGGCAGAAGGCTCATCTGGGAGCAACAGTCCTTCCAGGCCAGGAAGAAGGGAGTTCTGTATGAATTGTGGCAGAAAGGAGCAGTTTGGGGGCAGGATGGTGGTGGCGGCTGTGGGGCAGAATTCCTAGTGGACCACAGGATAGGGTTAAGGACAGTATTCTACATTTTTCCAGGGGCAGAAAGGAGCTCAGATAAACAAGAAGCCATGGAGACTAATGAGTCCAAAAAAGCTCAATTTTAAATCTTCATCATGCAAGATTGAAAGTCAAAGTATCAAACTCTTGCCTGAAGCATGAGTGAATTGATCATTTGAAAAGTCTAGTATCACATGGACCCACCAGGTTAAACAAGAAAGGTTCCTATAGACTGTAAGTTCAGTACCTTCAGCCAATAGGAAGGGGAGGGATCCCTAGTCACTTGACTGAACCTGTAATCCTTACACTACCCCGGGGTCTCTGATGGCTATAGGATGGGGAGATAAGCATGAAGGTTCATCAGTACCATCCTTCTAGATTCCATATATATGTGTTAATATACAATATTTGTTTTTCTCTTTCTGACTTACTTCACTCTGTGTAATAGGCTCTAGGTTCATCTACCTCATTAGAACTGACTCAAATGCATTCCTTTTCATGGCTGAGTAGTATTCCACTGTGTATATGTACCACAACTTCATTATCCATTCATCTCTGGATGGACATCTAAGTTGCTTTCATCTTCTAGCTATTGTAAATCATGCTTCAGTGAATATGAGGGTACGTTTGTTTTTTTCAGTTATGGTTTCCTCAGGGTATATGCCCAGTGGTGAGATTGTTGAATCATATGGTACTTTTATTCCTAGTTTTTTAAGGAATCTCCACACTGTTCTCCACAGTGGCTGTATCAATTTACGTTGTCATCAACAATGAAAGAGGGTTCACTTTTCTTCACACCCTCTCCAAAATTTATTGATGGAGTGCTTCTAATTCTTTTGGGAGTGACAAGAAATCTTTGGTAGAGGAAATAATGGGTTGCTTGGGAATTCAGCTGATGGAGAGATGACTATGACTTGGTCCAGGAAGGTTTTGAAGAAAGTCTCAGACAATGCAAATCTGTGTGTGTGTGTGTGTGTGTAAGGACCAGAGAGAAGATGAGAGGAGAGTCCCCCAGGCACTCAGAGGCAGTTTTTTTGCTGCATCATGGTACAAGTCCTGTTTAATGTGTGAGGACGCATGGCAGATTATGATGTTCTATGCTGATGTTTCCTCTGCAAACATGAAGGGCCAGCCAGGCCATGGAAAGTGGAGTGGAGCTACACAGACCTTTCAACCAAAGTGGCAGAAAATCTGAGTTCTCACCTTCCCAGAATCACCAACTTCCTGCCGGTCTCATCAGTGAATTGGGTGTCCTATTAGGCAAATATGTATATTGACACCAAAGGTGCCCAGGTAACACCTGGAGAGCCTTTCAGCTCTGAGGCCAGGCTTGTTGTATAAGGCAGTCAGGGTGCCCACAGATGGCTGGCAGGATTCCCAGGGGGCAGGAAGGAAGAGTGCTCATCAGGCTCCTTCTGCTCTTTGTCAGCATCTTCCTTCAGCACCTCCTCACCCTGGAAGCCCCTGAAAGCAGAGTCACTCTGCACTTAAAGCCTCTCCTTGTTTACAAGGTATTTGAGCATGACAGAATTACTCCCTCACAGGTCAATTGCTTTGCCTCTTTTAATAATTTTATCATGTGAAAGAGCATGCTGAAAGATCTCAATGCTACTGAGGATCGCAGCTCCAGAGTGGGGATTCATCCGTGTCTGGAACTGAGTCCAAAGACTTTTCTGTATACATTCCATTTCTTTGCACAGTTTTATCACTTTTCTCGGACCAGCATTGGTCCTGACAAACACTTCTCTATCGGGCCCTTCCCCTGAGGCATTTTCACAGGTAAAACCCCGGTGAAACCTTACAGACACAGACAATCTCTGGCAAGAGGGAAGCTAAAATCTGAATTATCAACAGTAACAAAACCCAAGAACAGCATTTATGTAACCAAACTAGACTAATAAATGTATCCTGATTAGTGGAAGGTCTTACGGGATATGTTTTAATAAGTAGATTGAACTGGATCAAAATTACCATTATTTCTATATACTCAATAAAAATTGTTATTTCATTAAAGCAGACGGAAATTCTACTTTCTCATCCTGTTTGCTTTGCTGATATTATTTAGTCAAAACCCTTTTTATTTAAAGTTATGGCACAGGTAAATTTTCATCCAGATACTCAATTATCTAAATTACTGACATTTTCCTGTTCTGAGAAAAATGTTCTAGGAACACAGGCCACTTGTTTTCTCCTACGTTGGCTAGCAGAATATGGCAGGGTAAAACCCAGAAAATTGGCAAAACTCCATTTTCAATCCATGTTAAAAACTGAATGTCTTGCTTCTCTTTCTTGCTGAAATAGAAAGAAAAGAATCCCTTCATCATATAAGATTGCATCTTAACATTCTCTAAAGTGGTGGCAGCTTCTGGATGGTACATGAACAGGGCCCAGTTTTCCCAGAGAATAATCTAGTTACAGGGGAGTCGAGGTGAAAGGCCTCCTCCCATAATGGGAGGGATTCTCCATCACCTCCAGGCACACAGAGGAAGGCGTCTGGGCATCAGGGATCTGAGTAGACAGAAACAGGAGACACAACAGATTTGTACTGCACGCCCCTTCTTTTATATCCATCCTACCTGGCCCAAGGCTCCCTGTTTCCCTTCCATCTTCTTCAAATCCTAAGAACAAATCGAAAAAGTCAAAAGAGGAAGCAGTAGGTTAAGAAGATACTGAAGATCTTCAAATTCATAAATATCTGTTGATAGTTTCACTCATTCTTTCATCATTCAGAAAATATTAAGTATCCATGGTGCATCGAGCCCAAGGCCAAGGCTGGAGGTGCAGAGATAAATGACTCACAGTTGGCTCCCAGAAGCTCCCCGCCAAAGGGCTGGAGAAGAAGCTGCCTCACGCCAAGAGTCTTGGAATTCTTAGTGCATTTGTATTTGGGCTGCCTTACTCATTGTGGACTTAACTGCGTCAGTCTTTTCCAGTAGATGGGGAACATCAGTATCTCATAAGTTGATAGAAACTGATCACTGGCATAAATAAGAGCACTGAGTTTAGGTTGAGTCTTGGCATCAGGTTGGGGCCTAGGGTGAGGCAAGGAGTCCGCTAGAGGCACAAGATTTAAGGAGACATCCCTCACAGGGTCATTCTAATGGGATTTGCTTAATGTTGACAGGTTAGCACACTTTGTTCCAATCATTTGAACTCTCTGGACTTTAGTTCCCTATCTGTAAAGTAGAGACAAGCCCACCTCAGAGAGTTGTTGAAAAATTAATCCAAATTAATACAATTGCAAAGGTGCCTTATAAACTACAAATGACATATAAACACATGCTGGTTTTATCAATAATAGTAATAATAGTACTTGTCTATAAACTTTCTCATTAACCACAATGACATTACTAATAACCATAACTAAAACAGATTTTGGGGTAAGTGTAACACATTATATTGGAAATGGAATATAAAAATCAAAGGCGCTGGTCCTACACTCCATAAGAGGCAGCAATTAAATATAATAAAGTAGTTGAGTATAGCAAGATTCTATGAATGCAGACACAGTTAGATTTTAATCTCAGCTGTCACCCACAAATGTTTGTGCTCACCTCTTTAGAGCATAGAGGATAAAGAAAGTCTCAGTTTCTTTATTTGTGAAAAAAGAATAATAATAACAGACTCATAAGGTTGTTATTAAAGATTAAGTGAGATAAGGTGTACAACACACTCATATCGCAGGCACTTAGAGATTGTGATGTAGGGATGAGATGCTCACGTTAGGAGGTGTGTATGTGATCAGTTGCTCAGTCTTGTGTGACTCTTAGCGACCCCATAGACTATAGATCACCAGGCTTCTCGGTCCATGGGACTTCCCAGGCAAGAATACTGGAGTGGGTTGCCATTTCCTACTCTAGGGGATCTTTCTCACCCAGGGATCGAACTCGCATCTCCTACATCAGCAGGCAGATTCTTTACCACTGCACCATCTGGGAAGCCCTGGGGACAGCAGTAAAATGGTTCATGCTCCAGACCAGAATGTCTTCTGAGATACTTCACCTTTTCCAGTTTATTTCGCCTAGATCCTACTACACAACTCTAAATCACATGGAGGTCTTTTCCTATAGGCTTGCTTATAGAAATGATTTCAGTAAACATTGTTCCTTTCTTTCCCGAGTTTCTCCAGAATGATAGCTGTGGTTTGTGTTCAAAACTAAAGATTTGAACTTTTTCTCAAAAATAGGACCCAGAACATGAATGGAATCAGGTTTTTATCTTCTTCTTTTAGTGATTTCACTAAAATGGGCTACAGTCCATGGGGTCTCAAAGAGTTGGACACGACGGAAGCAACTAAGCACGAGAGTGTGGCATCACCATGACCTGACTCCTGATTGTCACAGGCCAGTTCTCTGATTTGTTCAGGGAAACCAAAGATGACTTTTGTTAACTCTCCTGTGAAGCTAAAAGCAGAAAAGAAAGATAAACTTTGTTGCCTCTCTCTTGCTTCTAGAGCCAGCAGCTTGGGGTGTGAATGGGGCTTGTCTGGGAGTCTTCAGTAAGGGAATGGATGGTACAACGGGGATAGGAAAGCTACACGGGGTCCTTAGAATCAGGCTTGGAAAAGAAGTGTTGTCTTAGCCCCACTAGGAGGAACAGGTTAGGGACTAAGGGAAGGACCACTTTCCAGGTCCCAGAAAGGGTCAGACAGAACATACATAGGCTTAAGGGAAACCTAATGAGGCAGACTTCCATAGACTTAGGAAAAGTCCTAATGGCTCAAGAGAGGATGTGAGTCCATCTCTCTGCAAGAATTAACTGAACACCCAGTGGAACCATCTAAACCGCAGGTCACACAAATGCAACATGGAGCACCTGACCCTAAGGAGCTTCTAGCTAATGTAAAGACAGTATTGCACGCTGGCTAGAGGAACTCACCTTTATAACTCAGCATTGCTGTGAGGCATATGGAGATTCACAGGTGAAAATGATTACATTTCATGAAATTGCCTCTTTCTGGCTATAGCTCATTCTCTCATCTGTTATCTATCAGTTCCTATTGGCCGATAACTAATCCAACTTCCAGTATAAAACAGGCCTTTAGAAAACTTATTTGTGAATGAATGAATGGCTGAGTATAATGGGCCCTGAGGTATGTCCTAGCCAGCAGTGTCCTAGGAAAGGGACTCTTAATGATGACAAGCCACAGGATTCGTTTTCCCTGGGAGAAGGGGTTGTGGGATCCTTATCCTTGAAAAGTAGTAAATTAGATCACTGGAAGGATAATCTCTGTTTCTTAGATCCTTGAAGGGGATCAAAGTTGAAGACTTTGGTTTGTGTGCTATCAAAATCCACATGATCTTTATTTTTTCCTTTAAGTTTAGAAATACACAAATATTTCTAAATGATAGATGGATTTAAATACTTTGGTTTTGCAGTTAATACTCATTATTAAATCAATGTGCCTCCCCTTTGTTCTTAGCAATCAGAGCGCTTAAAACTTAAATAGTGCCTGACTTTTGTTCTAAACCCACCTCACTGCCTGGTAACTCCATTCTTATTCCACCTTTCTATCCCATCTTTACCTTGGGATCATAGGATGGCTTTTCATAAGACTTCTACATATTTTCAACAATTTCTTTGTATTTCCATTTCCAGGGAGAGAGGGTATAGATTTTTCCTCCAAGGGAAATGTGATTGTTCAAAAAGTTTATAGAACCCAGATTTAACTAAGGTAGGGTTTGGGGTGGTTGTAGTGAGTTAGTGGCCGTAACAACTGCAACAAGTCTAAAAGAAAACTGAGAGATGAAGAAACTTGCTCAAGGTCACAAAATAACAAGAGGAGAAGCAGAGATAGAAACCCAGGCTTACCTGACACCCAGATCCAATCTTTGAAACACTTTGCCAATACTATTAAGTGGAAAAGATCTTCATGAAGGCGACTGGGCTCCCAGAACTGCCTGAAGTACTGTCATCAGAACATGGGACACAGAATCACCACCAGTCTCCTTGAAGCTAAGAACAGGCCCTGAGAAGTTCTGAATTAATTTTCTAGTCACTTCAAGATTACATTACATAACAAAAATCTTAATAATAGGAAATGCAAACCTTTCATTTTCATGGTCACATTTTGAAAATGTGCCCTAAGGATATAATCAGGTATGTTGTACATGCAAGGTGTTAATTTTAGTGTTATATATACTGAAGCATTGATACTTTCAAACTGTAGTGCTGGAGAAGACCCTTGAGAGTCCCTTGGACTGCAAGGAGATCCAACCAGTCCATCCTAAAGGAAACCAGTCCTGAATATTGGGAGGACTAATGCTCACACTGAGGCTCCAATACTTTGGCCATCTGATGGGAAGAGCCCACTCATTGGAAAGGAGCTGATGCCTGGAAAGATTGAAGGCAAAAGGAGAAGGGGAAGGCAGAGGATGAGATGGTTAGATAGCATCAACAACTCAGTGGACTGGAGTCTGAGTGAACTCCGAGAGGTAGTGAAGGACAAGGAAGCCTGGTGTGTGGCAGTTCTTCAGGTCGCAGAGTTGGACACAACTTAGTGACTGAACAACAAATTATATTAAAGTGATGGAATTAAAGCAATGGTCAACAAAAAGTTTGAGTAGATTATGGGACCTTAGCCACTAAATCTGTGTGGTGGAAGAACATATACTGAGGGGGGAAAGTTTCTTGCGGTATTACTAAGAGAAAAGGCAGCTTACAAAGCAGTATTTATTTTTATTTTTAAAAAGTACATTCACTGTATAAGAAACCTGAGTAAAGAAAATGTTCACAATGACCAGAGTGGGGGAATTACAGGTGACATTTGTTTTCTTCTTCATGTGTCTCCATTTTTTTCCAGTCATTCTGTAATGAGCCTATATTACCTTTATAATCAAAAAAGTCTAATAAATGTTATTTATTAAAAATAAAAAAGACCAATTTTGCCATCCAGTACTCAGCCTAGGACACCCATGAATTATGCTGCTTTCATGCCCTCAGTTTCATCCAGAAAGTCTAGGCATATACCTGTTTAAGGGACTAACTCTCAGCCCCTCTCTTGAGAATGCTAGTATGGCCAGAAGGAGCTGGGCTGGAACATAGCATCACCTCATCAGGGTCTGTGTAGTTCCTCTTCCCTGCAAGGCCAAGCGCCTGACCTGATCTCACACACCAGACCCCTTCCTTCGTCCTGCAGAATATTCTCCGCCCACGCAGCGTACTATCTCCTGGCGAGGCGTCCTCTCTCCACGGGCTGAAGGACTTGCAGACTGTGCAGTGTGGTGAATGTCAGCCCTGGCCTTTCTGGGGGCTTCCTCATTTTGGGGGACTGCACGCAAGAAGCTCCAGGCAGGCTGTGACATGCCTGGGTTGGCACTGGGTAACACCGCCTCTGCTCTGCGCCATTTTCATGAAGAGATAGTAGGTGATCCTTTTGGATTCAAATCACATATTAAAGGGGCTTCCCCGGAAGTCCAGTGGTTGACTTCACTTTCCAGTGCCGGGGGTGTACGTTCAATCCCTGGTCGGGGAGCTAAGATCCCACATGCCTTGCGGCCAAAAAACCAAAAAGGAAAACAGAAACAATATTGAAACAAATTCAATAAAGACTTTTAAAATGTTCCATATCAAACTAAAAAACAATCTTAAAAGAAAAAATAAATCACACATTAATGACCGTATACCGAGACTGAAATGTATCATCTCATGCCTTTCTGCCTTCCTTTGCTCAGGCTGTTAAGTGAATCCTTTACATGGGTTCAGTGTTGCCAAGAAGGGTGCATGTCTGCTAAGTCACTTCAGTTGTGTTCGACTCTTTGCAACCTTATGGACTATAGCCCGTCAGGCTCTTCTGTCCGTGGGATGTTCCAGGCAAGAATACTGGAGTGGATTGCCATGCCATCCTCCAGGGGATCTTCCCAACCCAGGGATCAAACCCAAGTGTCTTAGGTCTCCTGCATTGGCAAGTGGGTTCTTTACCCCTAACGCCATCTGGGAAGCCCTCCAGGAAGGCTAGGGGCTGGCTGATTTTGAAGGGCAGCTGGGTTTCAGCCTTTAGAAGTGCTGTCATTCCACGGTGCCAAGGCAAGTGCTACTCTCCGAGTTGAGCCCTTTTTAGTCTGCAGTCATCACCAGGCGGATGCCTGGCCCCAGCAGCAATGGCTGAAGCTCAGCCCCAGTTTGAGACTGGTGTGGGAGCAGAGGACAGTTGGCACTGGAGAAAAGCAGCTTTCACAGAGCCGTGACTGGGAAGGATGGAGTCTGGGGTGGACCAGAGCCCAACTGCTTTTGCTCCTCTGAACGAGTGACCCCGAACTTAGAAAAGCACCTCTGTGGGCATTCAGGGGGCAGCATTCAAAGCTTCCCCATGCATGTGTTCACTTGGTTTCCTGGCTTTCTTTCTCCCTCTTTGAAATGAAAAATAAAGCCACCTGTCAAAGCTGGTGATATGTTCAGACCTGTAACCCACACAGATTCAGGAAGACTTCAAAGTGGAAACTCCTCGGATCTGATTACATTTCGTCGCAGATGGTGAATTTATGCCCTGATCTCCCACCTTTGCTCTGACTTCTGTTCTCTAAGCTGGTGAAGAGAATATACAGTGGTGTCGTTTTCAGACTAATGAGTTAAACGCCACTTATTCTCTCAAACTTTACCCACTAGCAGGATTTCAACAGAGATGAGTGGAGACTTTGTTTTCCATAAACCCAGGGTGCTGAAAAACATTTGCCCGTTAGAAGATTAAACACCAATTGAGACTGCAACTTCCTGTCAACCTTCCACTTGTACTTCTTGTAACAATGAAGATTAAGAAAATATATAACTCATAGGGTGGTTGTGAGCAATTACTGAATTGCTATATGCAAAGCACTAAGAATATTTCCTGAGACAAAGTATTACGTATGTGTGGGCTATTGTTTCCCTAAAGCAACTGACATTTAGGAGGCTGGAAAAGGGAGAGTGAGTCTACATGCTGATTATTCATTTGATAACCATCTATACCCATCGTCTGGTGGAAACTCCTCCGGCAGCCATTCAAGGCCCACCCTGCTCTGGCCTCAGCTTAGCAAAAGGAGAAATATTGAGGGGTTCTCATTCTTGGCCACTTTACTCCAGTAAAGACTGGTATATCACTTCCTAGAGAAGATCTATCCAATCGTTTCTCTTTCTGCAATGCTCCAATGCATGTATTCTGCCTTGTGGAAATCGATCCTCACCGGTGATAAAGAGGATGTGTTTTTGACTCATTCTCTGAGGCTCTCTTTACTGCTACCCACATGGCTTCTCTGTTGTGCACATCTGTCAGCCTCTGTCTTGTATTCATGATCTCAACCAAGAAACATTTATAAAGGTATGAGTTGCCATGACTTGGAAGAGATGTGGAGTTTGTTCCAGGGCATGTCCCCCAGACTTTGAGGAGCACCTTCCCGGTGAACAGAACACTGGCCAGGTGAGTAGAACAGTGGACCTGGGAACTCTTCCCCAAATAGGCAAAGAAGGCTGTGTTATCTCACGTGGACAGAGCTCTCATTTGCTTCCCACATCCACGAGATCAGAGCTGGTGGGTAACATATTTCCCCATGGTCCGAGGATGATGCTTTGTCTCCTGCTTTGGGACTGTGAGGTTCAGGCAGAGATCCTCCGCTCACTCTTAGGGCACGGGACTCCCGGGTGGGGTGTCCAAGGCCTTTTGCCTCTTGCTCATCATCTGGTCCTGTCTGGTCCCTCCTCCAGAGGAGAAAGGATCCAGATGGATCCTGGTATGATATTGAGCATGTTGCTGGTTGGCTACTGGTTAAAAGTATCCCTAAGACAGAACAAATGATCAGCAAGAAGTCTGGGTAGATTACAGGACCCTGGCCACTAAATCTGTGTGGTGGAAGAACTTACACTGATGGGGGAAAAGGTTTCTTGATGTATTACTAAAGGAATAGGGCTTCCCAAGTCCAGTGATAAAGAATCCACATGCCAATGCAGGCTTGATCCCTGGGTTGGGACAATTCCCTGGAGCGGAAATGGCAACCCACTCCAGTATTCTTGCCTGAGAAATCCCATAACCAGAGGAACCTGTCAGGCTATGGTCCTTGGGATCGCAAAAGAGTTGGCATGACTGAGCAACTAAAAAGAATAGAGAGAACAAAACCCCACAGATTTTATTGTATAAAAAGTATATATTTTTTTCTCCATCAGACTTAAATGGAAAAGGAGAAAAGTCAACTCTACACCAAAAGTTTTGTTTTGTGATATAGGAAAATAACCAAGCACAGTACTATATCCTATCTTTTTAACCATTTTTTTTTTCTATCTGTTCCAGCTTCTATATTCATTTCTCCAGTCTTGTGCCCACGTTGGTGTGGGAGTGGAGGGTAGGGGCAGGGGATAGCTTTGCCAAAAGGCACACTGATGCCTGTGTGTTTGCTAACTCATCTGTCCATGAAACTATTTTATAATATTAAAGAAAATATTCTGGGTGGGGGAAAACAGATTGTACTCTTAATTTTTTGCCTTTTGGCTGCATATCACAGCATGTGAACTTGCCCACCAGATACTGAAGCTGTACCTCCTGCAATAGAAGTGTGGAGTTTTAACCACTGGACCACTCTAAAAGGCCAATGCAGTTTTTTTTTTTGTTTGTTTGTGTCTGGCTTCTTGGAATATGAGATCTAAATTCTCTGACCAAGGCTTGAAACTGTGCCCCGAGCGGTGGAAGCACAGAGTCTTAGCCACTGGACTGCCAGGTTGCATTCTTAGACTAACGAAGGAGGTATGAGAAGAGTTCTAATTCAACGTTCCAAGTGGACTTTTAGGACCTCCTCTTCTGTCTTCTTTCCTTCTTTCCCTCTTTTCATGTTATACTTTCAACACGTGAGACTCCTGTAAATACCTCATTTGGACAACTGTCATTACCACTGGCCTTTCAGCCAAGAAGAGACCATTCAACAGACATTCCTGGACTGCTGACTCTGTTCATGGCCTTAGGGAAGCACAGAGAAAATAATTCTTGTCCTCGAGGAGCTCGTAGCCTTGGGGCACTGGGCCTGTGGATGAGGAGAGAGTTGCCAGGAGTACAAAGACTGTGGCCGTGAAGGGATGTATGAGGTGTGGGGCTGGAGCGCTGTGTTCTTGACAGCTTCTTTGTGCAGTCTTCCTTTCTCATGGAAAACAGCCATGGTCAGGGCTACATCAGACACTAATCTTCATCACAGGTAGAACATTTTCTCCTTCAGGGACTAATTCTGGTATTAATCACGGCATTCTCTCAGACTTTCAGAGCGCTCAGGAGAGGCCCTGTGTCTCTGCACAGAAACCGACCCTGGTTCTCAGTTTCTCAAGTCTTTTCTTCTGGCATCATGGCCTCATTCCTCAAGCTGCTCAGCAATGTCAATTACCTGGTTAGCTTAAATATCAAATGCTCCTGAGCTTCCTTCTCCTGAGCACCCCCCACCCTCCTACTTTCTTATAGTCGCTCGAGCCCAACTGGCATGAACTCTTCATAACCTACCCAACCAGTCTCAACCTTTTCTAGACTTTCAGGAGTCACAGCCCCTGCCTTTCATGTGGCAACTGCCACTTGCTCTCTGGGTCTAGCTCTGGGACTGTGCTTTCATATGGCCAGTGATTTAAAATGCTGCTGGAATCGTCAACGTGTGCTTTGGAGCTCTCTCGTGGATTATAAAGGCCTTGGATCATAGATTCCCTCTCATACATTCTGTTGTTTCTTACAAAACCTAGAATAGTGGATTACACATGGTTGTTATTCAGTATGTTTCTATTTTTCCTACTTTTATTTTCAAATCTGTCAACAAATACTACTCAACTGTATTGCTCTTTCAAAATTAAAAAAATAATGTCTCATGCAGTTGTGTGCATGATAACTATAATAGCATCTATTTATTGAAAATGGGCTATATGCCAGGCTGTAGATGATTTGCATGCATCATTTTATTTTAACCCTTGTGATAACTTTGCAAAATAAGCGTTATGACATTTGTTTTAGAGATGAGGGCACTCTGATGGCTGTTGTAAGAGTCTGGGGGGAGAAGGCTGGTGGAGCCTCTATGCTGACCTTTAATTCAATAGCAATCTAGACCCACTGTCCAGGGTTAGCTTCTCTGCCAGGGAAGCTGTGGGCTGCAGAAGAGCGGAGGGTATGTAAGAAGACAGTAATCTCAGGACTGATACGTCCTCCTGAATTGCAGAGTTATCTTTTTTTGTACTTTGTCCCTGTGATGCTTTAGGCGAAACTTACTTCAAATCAAGTGATGACAAAAAGAAGATCATTTGGGGTTTTTGACTCATCATGTGACTTGGTTCCACAATATGGATTTAGCACAGCTGTGTTTTTAATAATCTAAGGCAGATTAAAGGGATCCATGTTTGAAATATGTGTTTTATTTAACAATGTGTTACTTGTAGCACTCAGCACACATGGGCTTCTAATTTTCTATTGGGGAAGCCACGTGAATGTTCAGGGAGCTATAGTTTTCACAAGATTTGTCTCCTTCAAATCTTGCAAAAATAAGCTTTAGTAGCTTCTGTGTCTCTCAAATAAATGAAAGCTAATCAACTCACACAGTTTAGTTCATTTAGTTCTTAAAAGAGCTCCACACTATTTTACTTTAAAAATCTTAAGAGATTTCCTAAATAGATCATTACCACCAAGTTGGTACTGACTTGTGGAGGCAATAAAACAAATAAAGTCATTAAAAATAATTTGAACAAAAGGAGTAACTTGATATTATGCCTTCTACATTTGGTTAAAATGACATTTTAAAGTTCTCTTTCATCTTACTAAACAGATCTCTAAAAGAAAAAAATGTGATTAATAAATTATCCTCCATAAATCTTATGATAACTATTATAGTCTTTCGAGAATTATGAACCCACATCTGGAAAAAGTATTTTATATGCTACTGCCTGTAAAACAGCATGCCACGCATTTTACAAGTGCACGTTAGTAAGTAAAAATACGGTATGTTTTTTGTGTTCATCATTTTCCCTTCCAAAAGAAGTGTAAGCCGAGTTTATTTCATAATAAAGAGTGCTAATAAACTTTATATGACGCTTGTTTTCCCCCCTTACTTTGGTGCTGATGCAGTTTCACTGGGTTATTGGGTATGAGCTTTCTATCAGAATTCAAGGAAGCCTTCATTATAAGCTGAGATGCTCGGTCCCCTTAGAATCACAGAATGGGCAGAAGTCAGCTGGTCCAAGGGGTGGCAGAAACATCATAGGAGTAAGCTGAAACCATGGGAGCCACACACTTCACTTTTTTTTTTTTTGCTCTTGAATTTGATTCCTTTTATACTCTTTTAAATGTACAAGTCTCACAAGCTAGTGATTCAAAATGCAAGATTGGCTCATTTCTGGAATTAGAAATTTGATTAAACTTAAACATTTGTTAAATAAAATGAGCAAAGTACTTTGAGAGCCAACAAGGTCCCTTGGAAATAGAAAATGTTTTTTCGTTTCCAAGCAGCTGTTTGCAATAAGAAGTGGCTGGTGAGTGAAAGGGAAGGACGCCATTAAGCGAAGGTAACCCCACCAGAGTTTTATGGAGCTCTGCAGTCACGTGAGCGCCATCAGTGATAAATATCACAAGAGAGACTGCAACGTGCCTGGTTTTATTTTCATGTAGATCCTTGAATACACTTTAACTCAAGTCATAGAATACGTTTAATGACCATGGAAAAAACACAATTTTAATGTGCACAAAAGCAACGGTAGGGAAAGAAAAGACAGAAAAGTCTTATTTCTTTAAGTATAACCGAACATCACCCATAACAATAACACCTGTAAACCAAATTTTATTCTGTTTGGATTTTGGAAAAGCAGCAACCTAGACTCGACTCCAGGAGATGCCAGGTTTTCAGTCCCCAGAGAGTTTTAATGCACTTATTTTTGAGGCCTTGTTTCTAAGCATATGAGTGACCACATTAAGGACTTGAGATGCTGTTGGAATGGTGAGGACCATAAAATTCACTGAGTCTAGCCCCCTTACCTCACAGATGAGGAATCTGAAGAGAAGAATGGGAAAGGGGCTTGTCCAAGGGCCAGTAACCAGCACAGATAGGACTAGGATCCGTGTCTACTGGATTTGGTCTCCTGAGTCCTACCTATTCCAGTAGATTGATGAGCATTAAAAGTATTTTTCACTTAAAATGAGAATCCCTGGTGGCTCAGATGGCAAAGAATATGCCTGTAACGCAGGAGATCCAGGTTTGATTCCTGGGTTGGGAAGATCCCCTGAAGAAGGAATGACTACCCACTCTAGTATTCTTGCCTGGAGAATTCCGTGGACAGAGCAGCCTGGTAGGCTACAGTCCATGGAGTTACAAAGAGTCAGACACGATTGAGCTTAAAAACTTAAAATGGTGGCAGCTTGGCACATGAGAAGTAGGATTTCTGTTCTTTTAATCAGATCATCAAAACACATCTCCTAGATCTTATTTATTCCATAGCGATAGTGGATAGTGCCACTCATAGTGTCATAAAACATTGCTTATCACTGTAAAATAGGTAAACAAAGATGATTTGGTAGAGTCAGGACACACTGAGAAATAATCCCACCATCTTAGGTTACCAGACTTATTTCTTCTAGTAATTAGATGTGTGAGCTTGTGTATTCTTACAATAGCTATGCACTTACTCTCTTCAACTTTAAAATAAAATCAGAAAATATAGTATCAAAATTTTCTTTTAGATAAGAGAATATATTAAGGAATTATTCCAAGATCAGTTTCAGAACATTAAGTGACAAGATTTGCCAATATCTGTTCCAGGTTCTATCCAATGTCTGTTGATGTGACTGTATCAGTTAGGCCTTGCTGTGTAACAAGCCACTCCAAATTTAGAGGATTAAGACAACATCCACTGATCTAACCAGAGACTCTGTGGGTTGACAATTTGGGCTGGGCTCAGTCATAAGTATACTGGATGACTGCTTTTGAGGGGTTAACTGACTATTGGTTATTGGGATGCTGGGGCGTCTGGGCACACGGTTTCTCTTTTCCTACAGACTAGCCTGGAATTGTTCCAAGATACAGAGTAGAAGTGATCAAATCCCTTGAGTCTTAAGTTTGGAACTGGCACACTATTATTTCCATGGCATTGTGTTGCCAAGTCATAAGACCAAGCAGATTCATGGGAGAGCGGCAATAATCTCTGTCCCTCTGTGGGAGGAGTTGCAAAAATTACTATGCAAAGTCAAAGTGACATGGATACAGACAAGAATGGAGAATTGTAACCACTTTTGCAATGCTTTTTTACAGTGCTTAACTCTTGTTAGTTAGAACACTATGTGTTCCATGAATCAGTGATGCTAAGACTTTCAGATTTCATGAACCAGTTAAAAAATAACATTAAGTTTAATCACACAAACAGAACCAGTTAGAACATATTAAATAATTTGGGGAGTATACATAAGTGCTCAAAAATTGACATTTTTTTTTTTTTTGTAATAAGAACATTTAAAACCAAATGCTGGGACTTCCCTAGCAGTCCATTGGTGAAGACTTCACCTTCCAATGCAGAGGGTGCAGGTTTGATCCCTGCTTGGGAAGCTAAGATTCCACATGACTTGTGGCCAAAAACCAAAACATAAAACAAAAGCACTATTGTAACACAATCAATAAAGACCTTAAAAAATGTGTTAGTTGCTCAGTTGTGTCTGACTCTTTGTGATTCTATGGACTGTGACCCAGCAGGCTCCTGTGTCCAGAGAATTCTCCAGACAAGAATACTGGAGTAGGTTGCTATTTCTTCCTCCTGGGCATCTTCCTGACCCAGAGTTGGAACCCTGGTCCCCTGCGTTGCACGCAGATTCTTTACTGTCTAAGCTGACAGGGAACGACCTTAAAAAATGGTCCACATCAAAAAAAAAAAAAAAAAAATCTTAAAAAACCCCCCAAAATACCAATCATTTTCCATCCTTGTTATTCCATATATAAATGCGTAGGAAGAATAAAAGCCTCAGATTAAAGGAATGGCCGTCTTATGTTGATGTTCTGCATGCCTAATTTACTGTCCCGGTTCTTCTTACATTGCTGCTGACTGACGAAAACTTCATCAAGAGGGGCGATGCTCCCTGTGGTGGGATTCAGGAATCACTGCCCTGGAGAGGATTTATGCTTGTGGCAGTGTGAGAAACAGTGTTTCGTCTATGGCTTTATGCAGCCTTCAGTGTGAATCTGCTTGCCAGACACATCTCTCCTGCAGGTGAGTTGAAGTGAAACAGTGAAATATTACCTGAAAGATCTGGCCCCACTGGGTCCCCTATTTAATTTGTTAAAATATCAAAGACTGCATGAATCTCTAGTTTAGTGACTTAATAACACGGAGGCTCAGAAGTCTGGCTCTGGTCTTGCCTGGACTGCAGACAAGAGGAACTGGTCCTCAGAGAACCTGGTTCTTACCTTGGTAATGAAGACAGCAGCTGCGAATATGCCACTAAACTGCTTCCTTGGCCAAACTAGAGTTTCCCATGTGTAAAATGACATGGTAGGAACACTTTTCATTGTATTTTTGTGTGTATGAAATGAACTAACTTTATGTAAAATACTTGATGCAACACCAGGCTCATAGTAAGTACTCAATATTGTTGCCTGGAACATTCCATGGACAGAGGAACCTGGAGGGCAGTAGTTCATGGGGTCATGAGGAGTTGGACACTACTGAGCACTACAACAATAGCAGCGATTCTGGTTTTTGTTGTTCAGTTGCTCAGTTGTGTCTGACTCTTTGTGACCCTGTGGATTGCAGCACACCAGGCTTCCCTGTCCTTCACTATCTCCCAGAGCTTGCTCAAATTCATGTCCATTGAGTTGGTGATGCTATCTATAAGACAGCTGATTACTGGATAGTTGGTTTAGTATTTTTTTTTTTTAACGTTTATTTTTGCACAGACCGCTTTCCACCACTGGGTTGAGTAGGAAACATCACAGACCTCTTTTGTTTTAACTCTGAATTTTATTAGGAAAAGCATAGCAATAAAATCAGTTGGAAATCACAGCCACTTTTCATGAAAATGAGAACATGTAGTAGAACTTTCTCACAGATATTCTCACAGAATCATAGAACTTTTCTCACTGTATTCATCTATATCAGTGTTTCCATAACTTATTCTTGGTTCTCTGGGTAGCACTTACCTCTCATGGATAACCTGTCTGGGGATAAGTAGTTTCCTAAGGTTGTCTGATAGGCTAGGGACTTTGGCAGGAATTAATGTACTAGTCTTTCTTTTGCTACAGGTTTTTGTGACCAGTACCCTCTACTCCTTCTTGCTCCTATAAAGACCCTCACCAAAAAAAAAAAAAAAAAAAAGTAGACTCCATCTCTCCTTGGAAAAAAAAGATCTTATTCTTAAATTTCTCAGGAAAAAGAGAGAAAGAAATATAATAGGATAATGTGATGACTTGATTTGTGTGAAGCAGCCAACTACTGAGGGGCTGGTAGGAAGTAGCTCCGTTCAACCCGTTCTACCAACTGTTCTTGAAGCTATACCTCTTTAATTCATAATTTTCGTTAACTAGTCCCTTCGTAGCTATTGTTAGACAAGATTACATGCAGAAGTCCTTTTTGGTTGCACATGGGGTTTTGAAAATTTCACTATACTTTAATAAAGCTTTAAAAATAAGACAAAATGACTTTTCAACATCTATTTACATTATAACTTGTCACCTACTCCCCCTCACCCCCACCCTACCGCTGCTCTTTGTATCCAGTTGGCTTCCCTAGTCTAAATCTGAGTGGTCTCCATTTGAGAGAGAGAGAATAAACAACAAATGTCACTATTGTCATTGCTGCAGATGGTCCTCATGGGGCCTTATTTACCCTGGTGACTTAACATGGTGCCTTTCTCCACACTGATTGGGGGGCTGGTTTCCACACCTCTGAGGTCTCCCTCCCCTCTGAGGTCTCCCTCCACTCCTAATCCTGTGATGTGCCCTCTCAACCCACCACTCAGAGGAGACTTCCAAAGCACTGGAAGAGTTAATTCATTCTGCAGCTATCTTATTGCTTTCTTTGCATCCCTAAAGACGTAATTCTTGCCAAAAAAAATTAATCTCAGATTTTGCTGAAGCCAATGAAACCACCTCAACAGCTTTCTTAATTCTGTCAGCATTCATGAATCCTTCTCACTCCTCCATATATACCTTTATACCTTCATGTTGAAAAATTGCGTGAGTTGTATACCCACACATGTGCCGTTTCATTTGCATTTTCATTTGGAGTCTGGTGTTCAGATTTTTTATTCACAATGATTGCTAATGCTATTTTTGGTAACCACTCTTTGTCTGGAAAAATGAAGTCTGAATAAACCAATAGATACATCTGAGAAAAACAAAGGGAAAGAGGATGCTATGAATAATAATAATACAATTAACCTTCCCATGTTAAATTGTTAAAACCCTGGACTAATTTTAAAAGCCCTATGATTTGAGAGTGTGAAAATTTACCTCTCTATATATCTTCCTCTCTTTCTCTCTCTCTATTGGAGTTGGAAAAGCTTGTTGATTATAGCAATCATGTATCTGACCCTTCATTTGGATTCTTAAGCTTTGTTTGGCAAGCACACATAGATATCATTTTATTTTTTACTATACTCAGAAAGATAAATACCTTTTTGATGAGGCGGCATGCAAATCTTTTACCATACAGAAAACCAGCTTTAAATACTATTCTTTTTGAAGTGGAACTGACCTCCGTGGAGTAGAAGAAAGGCAATAATAAGAAAACAAAAATGCCTCCCTGAAACAGAACCCAGAATCTAAAATGAGTCATTCTCTTGAGGGTTGAAAATGTTTCCCTTCAAATTAAATTAACTTGTGTTTCTACCATTATGGTTTTAGAAATGGAAACTTGATAAGGATGGCCATTTCTCTGTTCCCAGATGGTCCAGAAGAACTGGGTGTTTCCCAAGCAAATTGCCCATGTTCTGAGTAGTAATCCTCTAATAAGGTTCATTTCTTCTAGTGACACAATGGTGGCTTGTTCAGATTGAACCTACACATCTCCTGAGATTAAGTAGCACAACTCTAGATGTATACTCTTTTTTTCTCCCCAAGTCAAAGTGTTCACATGTATCATTTAAATAGCATTACTCTAGATATATACTCTTTTTCTTCTCCCCAAGTCAAAGGGTTCACATGTATGAGATAATTGACAGCTTTTGAAATATACATCCAGAGTTGTGGGTAGAATTGGATGGGAAGCAGAAACAAGGAAGACTCCTGTAGGTAGGACAACAGTCTGGCAGAGGTACTCATTATGTCAGGTGCCGATTAAGAGATCTCAAGTCTGAAATGAGTGTTCATGTGGAAAAACAGAGAAAGCAGCTTGGATGAGTGGAGTAGGCAGCCTCTAGTATAGCTCCCAGTGGTCCCCAGTTTCTGATATTAGTGCCTTTGTGCAACCTCCACCCCTTGAGGGTATCCTGGACCTGGTGACTTGCTTTTAGCTGATGGAATATGGCAAAAGCAATGGAATGTAATGTTCATGATTAAGTTGTAAAGGAATATAACTTCCTTTTTGTTATTAATAGCTCTCTTTCTCTGGCTTTTTTTGCTCTGATGAAGCCAGCTGCCATGGCATGACCTGTCCTATGGAAAGGACTATGTGGCTAGGAAATGAAGGTTTTCTCTAACCAATAGTCAGTGAATAATTTGAGTCTCTCATTGTAGTAGGTCATGAGTCGTCCTCACCTCACCCCATGATTTCTACAGGCAAACACGCAAATGAGCTTGGAAGCAGATCCTTCTACATGTAGGCCTTCAGAAGAGAATACAGCCTCAGCAGACACCTTTGTTCAAACCCATGAGAAACTCTGAAACAGAAGATCCAGATACACTGTACCCAGATTTCTGACTCTTAGGGACCATGAGAGTTTAAATGTGTGTCATTTGTTAAATCTCTGAATTTTGGTATAATCTATTATGCAGCAATGGATATGGTATTGGAGTTCTCCAGGGAAACATAATCTATTTCTATCTATCTGTCTACCAACTATCTGAGTATTCAATGATTATAGAGGCTGCTAAGCCCAAACTCTTCAGAGGGCCAGTAGGTTGGAGCCTTAGGCAAATCTGTGATTCAATTATAGTCTGAAGACTGGCAGATAGAGACCCAAGAGATCTAATGGTGTAGATGAGGTCCAAAGGCTCTCTGCCAGAGAATTTCCTCTTTTTGGGAGACTAGTCTGGTTGCTCTATTCGGGATCTTCAACTGCTTGGATGAAGCCCACCCACATAATGAAGGGCAGTCTGCTTATTCAAAGTTCACGGATTTAAATGATAATCTCATCCTCAAACACTTCAAGTTGACACATAAAATAAACCATGACAGAATTGAATCCACAAGAAAAGTTGGAATCAATATCCTGAACAAGAGAGCACATTTCAGCTCTTCATCAGAATGAAATATGAAAGAAGTAGTATTTGCGGAAAGTCTGATGTGGTTGGGTGAAACCTCTGACCCCAGCATCAGAGGAGCTATGGTCCTATTGCTACTCAAAGAAGAGTCTCCCTAGGCCTGTCGGACACTCTGAGGAATGAAAAGACTTGGGTTACTCAGTTCTTCTCTCAGTTATAAATTTAGTTAGATCTCAGTTCCCAGGCCATGTAGGTAATTTTGAGCATTTGGGAACAGTTAATTACATGTATATTGTAGCCAATTGTTAGAGAACAAATATCCATGCCGTGCCCATCTAGATTATGAAAGAGCACAGTACAGTCTGTGTGTCCCCAAAGGATCATAACTCTCTGCCTTCAATGTGTCATTGTTGTTTCATTGCTCAGTTATATCTGACTCTTTGTGACCTTATGGACTGTAGCCCACCAGGCTGCTCTGTCCATAGGCTTCCCCAGGCCAGTATACTGGGACAGGTAGCCATTTCCTTCCTCAGGGGCTTCTATTCTCCACCCAGAGATCAAAATTGTGTCTCCTGCACTGCAGGTGGATTCTTTACCACTGAGCCACCTGAGAAGACCCTCTGCCTTCCATAGTTTTTATAATATATTCCACAATCAAACAAATTTGCAAAATGTTAACTAAACTTATGAATATCAGTGGGACACAGAATATGTACTGAGTGCTCAAAGTATATTAAGAGTTTGCTCTTCAACTAGACAATTCTTTTAAGAGCAAGGGTCTCGTCTTATGCTTCTCTTGGGGACTCACAGCTTTAAGCCTAGGAATGATCACCTCATAGTTGCCATAAGGGTACCCACTTCTGGCTACTTGACAAGTGGGCAATGGGTGCTGTCTCAAAGCTTCAATGTAACTTGCCATGAGGTAAGATGTTTGGATGAGAAAGTACATGACTAGTTGAGCTGGAACATTCCTCATAGCCTTCAGGGAAAAGTTGTCTATCAGTAAAGAAAGGGCTGAGAGTAGCCAGCTTAAACTCTATCTTATATAGACAGAGTTGAAACAACTGGGATCCTGAGTCTTTCATAACTGCTTAAAAATAACAGCTGTTTTTCCATGCTAAAGAGTTCAGCTAGGTTGGAAGCTTCATTATGAAAGTTGATAGGGAGCTATATTAGAATTTACTTTAATAAGTTGTGTGTATATATGTGAGCGCATGCGTGTGGAGAGAGAAACAAACAGACAGCCCGCCAGGCTCCTCTGTCCATGAGACTGCAATATCAGAGACAGTTCTGAAAGTCACATAAGTGCAGTAGAAGTCTGCTGTCCTGCTTGCAGTATTTCACCAGTGACGAAACTTCTAGGCTCCATAGAAAATACACTCTGCATTTTTTTCCTATAAATTCTAAGTGTTTGTTTCATCGTGGTCGGCTGGCACTAGGATTTGGTCTGTCAAGGGTGTAATAAAAATGGACATGATGCTTTGAAATGCCAAGAAAAATAGAAGCTAAACAGAAGCCTGAGCAGGCTGAAATATGCAAACAAGTCTAGGGATCTTATCCCGGCAGCAGGATGGGTGTTTGGGATGTGCAGGAAAGGGGGAGCCCCTTGGAGCAGAGTAAGTAGTGGGTTTGCAGTACACAGGGTGAGAACACTTGCACACCACGCAGAGGGGCTCCTAATGTGTGTGTCTAGCTGCAGTTTTCATTGAAATTAATGTGCTTTGATGACCAGTCTTATCCTAAAGTTTCCAAGAGGAATCAGATTCTGATGCCAAGTTGCCTCAAAACAGATGGGCAAGACTTTTCCATGGAGAAAGAGCACCAAGGTGAAATGCCACATGTCAGGAGAAGGTATTTCAAACTTAATTCACAACAGGCAGAAACAATGTAGAAGATAAACTGGCCTCCAGAAATTTCTGGTGTGAACATTAAGAAGGAACCCAAAGACCTGTTCTTAGAAACGCTACCTTTTCTGGCTTTTCTCTCTGATTTTCAAAGTTCACCTGTTGTGCAATGATAGCATTTATTGTAGGAAAGGTACATCAAATAATAATATGTTTCCACCCTCTGCAAAAAAAAAAAAAGTCTGTTTTCATGAATTCAGCGTGAGACCAAATATGTCATCACTTCGCCTCAGTGTTACAAAATGGGGAATTCTTTCAGCTGTCTTTATTGGAATGGAGCATGTTTTCACACTACTTTATGTCAATGTCTCCCATTTTAAGCTTTTGTTTTTATTGGACACTTTGGATTTTTCAGCCCCAACTGCACAAATCCCAGACCCGCTAGATTGTAGGCAGATGACTGGCCTAGCCACTTCTTCCCAGATTTATGTCAAAACTGATGGGAGTGGTGATACAGACATCCCACCTGCATCATCACCAGTCTTAACTCCCCGGAAACTCTGCTCTTTCCCAAGATGGTGTCAGTGGCTTATGACTCAAGGTTTCATTTTGATTACATCACAAATTTGTGTCATTTAGAAGTTAAAAATGCGATATCCCACTGAATCCCGAGTATCTATCTGCAGATTACCACCACTGACCCTGGGATCCAGTCCTATGGGCTTCAGCTGGGAGGAGGAAATGATAGTGAAAAAAAGTGAAAGTTGCTCAGCTCTGTCTGACTCTTTGCGACCCCATGGACTATATAGTCCATGGGATTCTCCAGGCTAGAATACTGGAGTGGGTAGCTGTTCCCTTCTCCAGGGGATCCTCCCAACCCAGGGATGGAACCCAGGTCTCCCGCTTTGCAGATGGATTCTTTACCAGCTGAGCCAACAGGGAAGCCCAAGAATACTGGATTAGGTAGCCTATCCCTTCTCCAGAGGATCTTCCTGACCCAGGAATCACACCGGGGTCTCCTGCACTGCAGGCAGATTCTTTACCAACTGAGCTATATGGTAGGACAGGGCTCATACTTGCCATGGGAGTAGGAATCGCAACACAGAGGGAAAGCATGAAAAGCACCTGACTCTAGATACCTAAGAAGAAACAACATCAGGAATGCAGCTAGGACAAATGAGAAACTGATCAGAATGGAAACAGTAGCAAAGTTCTATTTGTACTTTGGGCTGTGAGGCCCTGGAGAGGTGAGCGGCGGATATACAGATATGCAGAGGACACCAACCTTATGGCAGGAAGTGAAGAAGAACTAAACAGCCTCTTGATGACAGTGAAAGAGGAGAGTGAAAAAGTTGGCTTAAAGTTCAACATTCAGAAAACTAAGATCATGGCATCCGGCCCCATCACTTCATGGCAAATACATGGGGAAACAGTGGCTGACTTTATTTTTTGGGGCTCCAAATCACTGCAGATGGTGACTGCAGCCATGAAATTAAAAGATGCTTACTCTTTGGAAGAAAAGTTATGAGCAACCTAGACAGAATATTAAAAAGCAGAGACATTACTTTGCCAACAAAGGTCTGTCTAGTCAAGGCTATGGTTTTTCCAGTGGTCATGTATGGATTTTCTGTTGGACTATAAAGAAAGCTGAGCACCAAAGAATGGATGCTTTTGAACTGTGATGTTGGAGAAGACTCTTGAGAGTCCCTCAGACTGCAAGGAGATCCAATGAGTCCATCCTAATGGAGATCAGTCCTGAGTGTTCATTGGAAGGACTGATGTTGACGTTGAAATCCAATACTTTGGTCACCTAAAGCAAAGAAATGACTCATTGGAAAAGACCTTGATGCTGGGAAAGATTGAAGGTGGCAGTAGAAGGAGACGACAGAGGATGAGATAGTTGGATGGCATCACTGACTCAATGGACATGAGTTTGGGTAAACTCCAGGAGTTGGTGATGGACAGGGAGGCCTGGTGTGCTGCAGTCCCCGGGGTCCCAAAAAGTCAGACAGGACTGAGTGACTGAACTGAATATGTACTTTAAACACTAAAGCATTACAAATATATTGATAAATTAAATGTAATTCATAAAACCATAGAGGTCTTCCCTACCATGGGGTTTATAGTTCATAAGTATTATTCACAATTTTAAATTCTTAAGCATTATTATACACTTGTTAAGGGTAAGTATGGCCCAGTGAAAAGAACACTGGTCTTAGCTTCAGAAAACATGAATTTGAATCTAACTTTATTATTTGTTGTGTGACCTTGTTCAAATAACTTAGCTTCTCTGTGTTTACATTTCCTCAGAGTAAAATGTAGATAACAATAGTTTTCAGATAGCCATTGATAGAATGGTTAAATGATTTATAAAAATGTGAAAGCATTTAGCATTACGCCAAATACATGTGCATATGTGTGTGCTCAGTCACACAGTCATGTCTGAGCCGAGGCTTTGCAACCCCATGGACTGTAGCTTGCAAGACTGCTTTGCCCATGGAATTTTCCAGGCAAGAATATTGGAGTGGGTTGCCATTTCCTACTCTGGAAATGGATCTTCTGAACCTAGAGATCTTCCCAACTTAAGGATTGAACTCACGTCTCTTGTGTCTCCTACATTGGCAGGCAGATTCATAGAAGACACTTAATATATAAATAATTGTTATAAGAAGGAACAAACGAACTTAACATTTACATGAGGTATACATGTGCTCTGTATCCATAAATGGTACAACAAAGGATTTGAAGAGGCATGTTAGGGTTGGGAATGTAGGCACAAGGATGGCTGAAGACAAACAAGGCACTTGGCTCCTTGGAAGGGAATTTTTGAGGGTGCAGATTAACCATTGTCCTAGGTCCTCTTGTCCTTAAAGACTGTTCCTTCATCCTAGTGGCCACTGGGATAAGCAGATGGACCACCCACCTCGTGGCCTAGGAGTCTTTGAAAGCCAGCACTTACCTAACTTCAAGCAAAAAGACTTTTCAACAGGGTTGGAGTCAGTTATTTTGAAAGCATTCTCTTGGGAATATCTGGACATAGGAAAGGAAAGTTGGAAAGCTGGTGTGGATGATGGGCAGTCACAGTCTCCTTTCTTTGCCTCTTGTTAGCAAAGTTCCTAACCTGCTGAGGACAGCACAGTGCCAGGAGCACCTTTGTCTTGCAGGATCGAGACCCAGGGAGTGGGAGGAGAGCAGCAGTATCCACCCTGCATTGCCCTGTGAGCTGAGACCAATATTTAAGAGCAGGGGCTCTGACTCATGTCAACCTTTTCCCTTATCACTAAGTGCTTCTTCTCTTGGTTCTGCCCTACCCACTTTTCCACTTGGGGGTTCAACATTTATTCCTTTTGAAAATCTTGGTCTCTAGATTTTATTCAACAGATATTCACTGAGCACCTTCTGTGTGCAAGACACATGGTTATAAGTGAGGGAAATCTGTTCATGGGTCATTTCTGGCACCAGTTCTCACTCAAGCTGCTCCTTCCATTGTCTTGTCACTTTCTTTAAAGGTTAAATGTCTATGTGCCTTTATTATGTGGCCAGCATTGCTATCTGCAGGGTTGAGGGGCAAGAGGAGACTCAGAACTGGCCTCAGCTTCGTCTTCGTGACCCTTTGGTCTCTCTGTCTGGGCCCTTTCTGAGCCAACTTCGTGGAAACACATTGTTCCATGAGGCGGAGCAGAGTAGAGGGACTACTGAGAAGGACACTGGAAAAGAACAGAGAGAAGAGGCAAAGATACGGCCAGAAAAAGAATGCTGGCCACTAATTCAAACGTGTGAGCAAGACCAAGAGAGGAGGAACTGGCAATGAGCTCCCGGCGAAGTGAGAAGGAAGGATGAAATGAGCTAGAAATCCTTTTTCTGTCATGTTTGATATATGTTTCAGGGGGACACTAGGTGGCTGAATAGACGACGTCATATATTTTACTTTCAAATGTTAAATAACTTTACTTCAAGACAGCAATAGATAAATCAACCAGAAGCTGTATTTTTGTACTCATAATTACTCTGTGATTTACACAGATCAGAATTCTTATAGAAATTTCAGAAAGGCGGTAGATGCCTCATGGTTCCAGAGTTGAGGGAAGGCTTTCAGGGAAAGGTTCAGTTTGAACTTGGTCTTGACAGAGGAATGAGACTCAGAGAATTAGAGAGGAAGCTGGCTGCCGCATTCTACCCTCGGGCAACCCCTCCCCTGACTTTTTCCTAAAAGCTGCAGCTCTGAGTTTCCCTTGACAACCTCCTGGCTGGGGACCATGCCCATCTCCCCACCCTCTGCCCTCCCCAGCCAGCTGGTATCCACCCACAATCCCCTTGGCCCTTCTTTGCTCATCTGTCCTGAAGCTCCCATTCTTCAGCACCCAGAGACAAGCGCTGAGCGCCTTCCGGAGCCCAGGGATCCGCTGTTTTCATCACTCCTGTTCCTCCAGTGCTTTTGCAGTGGGTAGCAACTAAATCTCTTCCTAGATCCCAGCTCTTTCTCTGGCAGCCCAAACACACACCTTCTGCTTTCTGTGGACTTCATCCTCCTGGACAGTCTGCCAAATTGTAAAACCCATCTAATAAGCCTCTTCCCTTCTCAGCCCACAATTCCTATTCTTCCTCTCAGAAAGCCCAGATATAATTTAGTCCATAGGCTTTTATTGAGCACTGAGTGTTGGCCTAGGCCTGCACTGGGGCTGCCCCTTAGATCTACAGGTGCAGAGATGTGAAAGTCATGTGTTGGCATTTGACCTCTATGACAGCATGTGGATGCTAAGAGGCAGAGCATGTGCTATGACGTACAAAAGGGAGGAGGGAGTTGCAGGAAGGTTTACTTTTGTGAATGATTAGCACTCACCATGGCAAAGCCGGGACAAAGCACAGAATCAGTCTTCTGATCCATGGCTCAGTACTCCTTCTCTTTCATGTGACCCTACTACTACTGCACTGCTATCGACAAACCTGACTTTTTGGGATAGAACCTGCTACCATGCTCATATTTCAGATGAACTGAGGCTGGAAAACTTACATAACTTACCCCAAATTGGCTGGGTGGTGGAGGTAGAACTTGAACTCAAGGCAGAATGTGGGTAAAAGTTATGTTGATAACTAACATGTTACCCAGCCACAGGTAAAGGAAGGGAATTGTTCCTTATGACTTTGAGGCAGAACTGATACTTTTCTATGGAAGACAGAGGGCCTTGTGCTCTGTGACCAAAAAGAGCTTGGTCACAGAGGCGGGTTGAATAAGGGAATGGGTAACCTTTTCAAACAGTTGTTGTTTAGTTGCTAAGTCATATCCAACTCTTTGCCACACCAGCCTCTTCTGTCCATGGGATTTCCCAGGCAAGAATACTGGAATGGGTTGCCATCCAGAATACTGGATGGGTTCCCCATCTCCAGGGGATCTTCCTAACCCAGGGATTGAACCTGCGTTTCCTGCATTGGCAGGTGGATTCTCTATCATTGAGCCGCCAGTGGGCGCCCCATTAATCAGGTGCCTGGTTGTTGGAGATGCTGCAGGATAGCATCCTGAATGATGTAGGAAGTCAGAATGGTAGCTTCTGAGGTTCTTCTAGTCTTGGTCTTTTAATGTTCCATGAAATCAGTGCTTTACATGGAACTTGCCTTAAGTAAAAAAAAAAGTCATGTTTAGAAGCTCCATGCAAGTATCCTGTTGCTAGGAGATAGAAAAGTAATCTTCACTTTCAGGACATTTCCTTGAAGGTTTGAGGTGTTGTGACAAGTCATGTAGCTCACGAATGTCATTGGTCCCAGGAGTGATACCCAGTATGTCCCCAACTTCTGCTTTCTGTCCTCCTCATTCCTCTCTTTTGGGGCCCCATCTGAGATTTGTCCAAAGTGAACCCTATTTTCCTGTTCCCCACATGAGTTTTTGTGAAAACTTCTTCACGAAAGAATAGAAAATAAGTAAATCTGATTCCTTTTCCTTAAGACTAGGGTACCTGAGCCATTGCTCATTTTCATGCTTGGTTTAGGATCTGATCCAAAGTGATTTTTAAACTCTGTATTGTAGGAATTTAGTTCCTAATATGTCAACTCCATCCCGCAGAGTGTTCCATCAACACCCTTAACCCAGTTATCTGTAGGGACTTTGACCCCAGATGGGGAGCCCCAGATGGAAGTCACGACATTGCTTCAGGACAGACTATGAAAAATGCATGTAAGAAAGAAAAATGTGAATTATGTGTGAAACAAACAAAAGCACCAGGCAACATGGAATTCATGTCAACAAAAGCTTGCTGCAAGCTGTTGCTCTCTTCTAAGGGAGAAATTGACTCTGGCGCTCAAGGACCAGTAGCAGGGGAGTACTTTTTTTGCACAAGAGCTGCAGAAACAGAAGAGATGACCTGTTTTGACTAATTGCTTTCAAAATCTTTAGCTCTCCTTTCCCTTGGCATCAGCCTCCCCAGCCTTTGTTGTGCAGCTGGGGAAGTAACTGATTATTGAGCCCATCTGAGCCACAAGAATGGGAAGAACTGACATTTCTAATATTTTGACATAGTCAAGAGAAGAGAAAAAACAATCCAAAGGGTGGGGCCTCCAGCTGACCTTCTTGTTGACCATCAACCAACTCCATGACTGGATGGCTTGCATGAACAAGGGGACAGCGAGGTTCTCAGGAGGATTCATGTGCTGGAATGTCTAGCTCAGATTCCAATTAAAATATTAAATCTGGTGACATTAAATGACATAGACTTCTGATGCCCCCAACTGAAAATGGTATAAATGCTACTTCCAAGCAAGCTGCAGAAACAGAATTATTCCCTCCCTAGAGATATTTCTAGGGAAGAGACAACCAATATGCATATTTTTAAGCAAATTATTTTCAGTTATTTAAAATGATTACCCAGTTCCTCTATGGATCACTGCTGGAGACCCAGGCATCCAAGCCCCACAGGCTTCCGAGTCAAAACTAATAAAGAACATTGTAATTATGTTCGAAGGGGGGATACCCACAGCTCTAAGTTGGCTAATGGCCACCCTTGAACTACCACCAGAACTGCCTTCTTAAGGAATTCCGGGAGAAAGGGTCCTGTGCAGCCCAACTGTCAGGTCTTTGGCATAAATACATCTCCCTTTACAAGGCTAATGAGATTTTGTGGTCCACAAGCCACACAGCCTCAACTCAAAGCCATGACCACCACACACTTTCGTGAATGAGGGAGGTACCACTTCTTGCTCTCACTTTTCCAAATGGCTCCCTGGGCTCATTGCAGCCTTTCAAAGAGAGATTGAGGCAGGCAGTCTGCCAGGTCTGCTGAAATGAGGCACTGAAAGATAAAATTTGCCTCTGTGCATAGAGGACATTCAATCGAATTCCATGTAATTCAATACATTGGGTGTCAATTATATACTAGGTTCTGTGGACCTGCGAGGAGCCTGGGCTCATTTCAACTTTTTCTCGTTCCTAAGTCTTGGTGTTTTCATTGATTAAATTGTTCTAGATGATAATACCACTCCCTGTGGATTCCTGTGAGCTTAAATAAAAATGTGTGTGTGGCACACCTAGCCTGTCACCTGGCATATGATGCACACACAGCGAATGCAATGTCTCTTGTCCTATTCCCTTTTCTCTACTTGATCAGAAGCATCAGTCCAGGAATCACTCCAGGCAGGCGCAGGGTATCTGTAGACAGCCTCTCTGATGAAGATTTCCTTCTCTGGATCATATTGCTGCATTGAAGCAGCTGGGTTATACTGTCAACTTCACAGAGTCACAGGGGAATTAAATGAGATAAATGTCTGAATGCTTACCACATCTTTATCGACTCATATACATCATGCATATGTGACTGTTACTGAAACTGAAGCTCCAATAATTTGGCCACCTGATGCGAAGAGCTAACTCATTGGAAAAGACCCTGATGCTGGGAAAGATTGAGGACATGAAGAGAAGGGGGCGACAGAGGATGAGATGGTTAGATAGCGTTACCTACTCAATGGACATGAATATGAGCAAACTCTGGGAGATAGTGGAAGACAGAGAGGCCTGGTATGCTGTAGTCCATGGGGGTCACAAAGAGTCATTCATGACTTAGTGGCTAAACAACAATCATTAACAATATGTCATGCAATGTTATTTTTATTGTTTATCTATTTACCTCTCTATCTTGTCATTACTGTTTATTTTCTTTGCTTGAAACCTCTTGGATTCTGAAAATCCAGTTGCCCCTCTCCACTTCTGTTGTGACCTCCTTGTTCCTTAAAGTTTGACTACTCTTTCATTTATTCTCCAAACACTTAAGGACCACCTGCTAATAGCCAGGTTCTTTGCTAAGTCCATGGGTCACCGGGACAGGTTGGATCACCAAAACTGGTGATACAGGCAGAATCCCTGGTCTCTAACAACTTACATTTTGTTGAGGAAGCCAGAGAAGTAAGCACATCATCTCAATATTGCGTAGCACACAGAGAGGCAGAGGTCAATCTGAAGTAATCTGTTAGCACTCGTGGGTCACATGCCCTGCTGTGGGGCTGGTGGGAGGGTGGGCAGGGACCGTGGCAGGGACAGCTCACAACTGCATAATGAAAGATGAGTGTTCTCAGTTCTCACGACCTAAGAATTACTACTCACATCTGTGTCCCTGAAGCATCACAGTCCATAACCGGTGACCAAAGAGCCAAATTCTGCCACCAGACTCTGCTTGAAAGGCAGCACAGTGAGCTGGGACTTCCAAGGGATTTGAATCCCCAGGGGCAGAATCAGAACCTTCTTTCTCCCCTTGACTCCAGAGCAGCTCTTCTTGAGCACTTCTGCCTGTGCCCACGTTCTCCGAAGGCCTTTCTGTAATAGGTCTCCCCTGTCAGCCACACCATACAGTGGTGTCCCCAGTGGGTCTTCAGGAAGGCCTACCCAGGCCAGGGCCCAGAAACACACCCATAAATACAGTGACAAGGCTCACAGGGAGACTAACAAGGAAAAGAGACCAAGACCAACCACCTGCCTAACGTCCGTCTACTGTTCTTGCCTCCATCCATAGAGAGACAAAATGGCAAGGCTCATGCCAAGGTGATAAGAGCAAGAAAGTTCAAGGAGCACTGGGCAGGAAGTGAAAATCAAAGATACAGAAAGTCCATGGTCCTCCATTTTTGGTATCTAATGTGGAAAAACAAATGCTCTGAAACAGGGGTGGCCAACCTCCAGACCATAGACTTGTATTGGTCTATGGCCTGTTAGGAACCTGGCCACACAGCAGGAGATGAACAGCTGGAGAGAGAAGCTTCATCTGTATTTATAGCCACTCTAGTTGAAGGAGGGCTTCCCAGGTGGCTCAGAGGTAAAGAATCCGCCTGCCAATGCAAGAGATGCAGGTTCTATCCCTGGGTCAGGAAGAAACCCTAGAGAAGGAAATAGTCAGCCATTCCAGTATTCCTACCCAGGACATCCCCTGGACAGAGGAGCCTGGTGGGCCACAGTCCTTGGGGTCGCAAAGGTTCGGATACAATTGACCACGCATGCCCTAGTTGCACAAAAACAAGCTCAGGGTTCCCACTGCTTCTGCATTATGGTGTACTGTATAATAATTTCCTTATATATCACAATGCAATAATAATAGAAATAAAGTGCATAGTAGATATGTTTGAATCGTAAATGTGCTGAAACCAGGCCTCCCACCCCACACCAGTTATGGAGAAATTATCGTCCATAAAACTGGTACCCCTGGTGCCTAAAAGGTTGGGGACCACTGCTCTAAAAACCATCTTAGTTAAAACCTTGACCACTGGGCAAGAAATCTTCATTATCATCCTGGCAACATTTTCCAGAACCCTGACTTATGACTTAAGTGTTATGCCTCCATCCAGGCCTGTGGCTGAGCTGGGATCTGGGCATGCCCTGTGCTGTATTTTTCATGTCCAACCCCTCCTACTGGGTCTTCCTCTGGTCCTCAACTTCCTTGTTAATTTCCTGTCCCACTTTGCTCTCCCTCAGGAAGCCCTGAAATTGGCCCTAAATCTTATGAAAAGCCAAACAATTAGGTCACCTTTCAGGATACCGAAAGAAGCAAATATTAGCTTCTTTTATGAGGCACATACTCCTTTTTTTCTTTATTTAAATTTTTTTTAAAAGAAGTTTTAGGTTCACAGCAAAATTGAAATGTATGGAATTTTTCCATATATCCCCCATCCCCACACAAGCACAGCCTCCCCCCTCATCAGCATCACACCCAGAGTGGTCCATCTGTTACAACGGATAAACCTACATTGACATAATCACCTGGGAAGCCCACAGCATAATCACCTAGAGTTCACAGACTACATTACAGTTCTATCTGTGGATCTGGACACATGTATAATGACATGTATCCATCATTTTGATATCATGCATGATGTTTTCACTACTCTAAAAGTCCTCTGGGCTCTGCCTGTTCATCCCTCCCCCTTAACCCCTGGCAACCACTGATCCTTTTATTGTCTCCATAGTTTTACCTTGTCCAAAATGTCTTTATGTTGGGATCATAAGAGTATGCAGCCTTTTCAGATTGGCTTCTTTCATTTAGTAATATGCATTTTAGTTTTCTCTATGTCTTTTCATGGTACATTCAGCTTTTAAATTTTGTGCATACCATGTGAGATCCCAGGAAGATGGTCTCTGCTCACTTGGCGAGATCTGCAACTCTTGAGGTTATGAGAGCACACAGCTCAGACCAGTAGGTCAAAACATTTGGGGTGCATGGCTGGGGAGAGCTTGGCTCAGACACCTCATTTTTCCAACTGAAAGATCTCCTACTCCTACTCTACTCTGTGCTGAAACAGACCTCAAGAGAAGGATAAGTGCAATTAATTCCTTTTAGAGAAGATTACTGAGTAATTGAAATAAACTTCTGGAGAAGGGTCCTCCTTCCAGTATCCATTATTAATAGTAATTAACCTAGGAGTAACGGTAATACAAGTAATACAAGCACAGCGATTATAACGTCAGTTAACATGTATAATGTGTTATACAATTAATATAACTCTTTAACATCTAATTTCTTGCTTGAGCTCCTAACAATGATGGTGTAGATGGCAGGAATGAGACCAATGAGTCCATTTTTCAGATGAGGAGGCTATGTTTCTCTAGGTCTATGGGATACAGTCCCCTTCCTGGAGAGCCAGGATCAAATTCAGGTTTTTGACACCAAGTCCATTACTATTTCTAGTGTGTAATTGATCTGGCTGTCATTTAATGAGCAACTACTGTGCCGTAGGCCTTGGGCTGGGTCACAGGAGAGGGGATTCCTGAGGGGGACGCAGAGACAGACACAGATGCCTCAGGCGCAAAGTACACATGTGCAAGCCCAGCCTGGGGCTCAGAGGCAGCGGTCATATCCACCTTGCAGTGGGTATCAGGGTAGGCTTCAAAGGAGAGGTGTCCTTGGACCTAGGCCCTGAGGATGGTCATAGTGGTCATTATCTAGCAGGGTGTTTAGGCAAGCTTGTATCTGCAGGAAAATGTTTCGTGTGATAGCGTAAGATGGCAGATGGTTTAGATGTTTGGTTGGATGAGAAGGAGGCCCAGAGAGAGCTGTGGTCACAAGGTTCTCACCTGTGCCCCTTCTCAGCCTCCTTCTCAGCCTTGGCTTACTCTGTCTCTGGCTCGAAGTGGTTTGTGCTACAGATAAGTCATGTTTTCAGAATCAGGGGAGGTGGCTGTGAGCTCCATAGCGTTCTCAGAACAAGCCTCCAAGCTGGGTACCTTGGGAGGAAGCCATCCACCCATCCCCAGGCCTCGACGCGGTTCTCAGGATAAGAGGCCGACTCCTTAGCTGCTGGCACTGGCTCCTTTCATCTGTTCTGTGGAGGAAACAGAACAGAAATTGATGGAAGGCCTGGCGAGCGGGTTGGGGCTGGGAGTGGGTGAGAGGGAGGAGGTGGGGGGGCAGAGGGGCGGAGGAATCAGAATTCAAAGCCAAGGCCCTCGACACGCTGCTCTGCGGCAGTTCATCAGTTTTCCCTCTTCCCACCCGCGTGGGAGCCCGTGTGTTCCTGCTCTTGCCTGGCCGCGGCCCCGCGGCATCTGTTAGCAATGAATAAAGAGGGGGTGGCAGAGGCGGGGCGGGGGGTGGGGGCAGGAGGAAGGTCTACTTAAACAAAATGTGTTTGCTCACACACATAAAACCACAGGCCTCCTGGAAGCAAGCCCCCCATCCGGGCCCCCTCATTCTTGAATTTGTAATCAGGAGCATGTGATTGAAGGATTGAAGCCTATGCATTACCCAGAGGGCCTCCGTGTCCTTATTTCTTACATACCAGGGTCTGGGCCACGGGGGGTTCTTAGGGCCTTCCCAGCGTGGACATCCTGTGTCCAGCAGAGAGAGGGGCGGTGTGAGACCCTCCTGTTCTCACATGGGCATGGAGAATGTAGCACACACACAGGGTCTCTGTCCAAGGAGGAAGGAGGCTGGGTCTTCTCTAGCTCTCAAAGGGTGCAGAAGGTACTTTGGAAAAGGGCTTCATACCGCCCTCAGGGTAACATCTGACCCGCGTCTTAGCATTCAAGTCCTCCAGGATTTGATGTCTGCTTTCACATTATCCCCCATCCAACTGCATCATGTTTCCTTCAAAGCCAGAACCTCCAAGGAAATAAGAGTTAAGAAAAGTGCCAAGGAGGCACACACCAGAACTCAAGAGTTTCTAAAATACTTCTGGAAGGCTGGACAGGTGAAGGCGGTCCTGTATATAGAAAGAGGAAAGTTTCCAAATCTTCTCTTTAGCAAGTGTCCTCTCAGGAAATTACTGAGAATGGGCCAGGCACTGGACGCCCCCCACCCCGTTTCATGTTCTTCAGGTCCCATAAAAACATGAAATGGGAAAACAAAGCAGGACCCTCCTCCCTTCCTCCTTCTGTGGACCTGAGGAGGTGGCATCCTTGTATGGGCCCTGTTGTCTTCTGAACCTGCCCTGCTAATTGCAGGGCTTCCGGCTGGTCTGAGCCCCCCTCCTCCCCTGCCCCCAGTGGCTCCCACCAATGAGAGTCAAGAAACCTTCCCACCTTGGATTCCCCATACTCTGATGCTCCGAAGACCGTGTTCTGAGGGATTCTAGTCAATGCTTCTAATTTTAAGATCCTTCATGCTCACAGATGGGGCTTCCCAAGTGGCACTAGTGGTAAAGAACTCGCCTGCTAATGCAGGAGACAGGGATGTGGGTTCGATTCCTGGGTTGGGAAGATCCCTTGTAGAAGGGGCATGGCAACCCACTCCAGTACTCTTGCCTGGAGAATCCCATTCACAGAGGAGCCTGGTGGGCTATAGTCCATGGGATCGCAAAGAGTTGGACATGACTGAAATGACTTAGCATGCATATGTGCATTCCCATAGATGGTGGGAAGGTGGGAGAGAGGAGAGAAGAGAAGAGTAATCAGAGAGGATCAGATAAGAGGAGGGATTTAGCACCTGGAAGTCTTCCACACTTGCTTTAGACTAAGGGGAAATCCACTGGAAGGTGGGGTCAACACAGGATACAGGATAGGTGTCCTTAGTGAAGAGGAGGCCACCAGAGTGTTGTGAAGGGACGTGTTTACATGTCTACATCCCATTGTTTCTGGGACCACCCTTGACTGTGTCCCCCAGGTAACAGCTAAAGGGTCATCTTTGTGAGCCAGCTAAATGACCTGTATCTTTGTTACAAACTCTAAGATTGTCCAGCGGTGACCCACCCTGTGACCCTAGGAAGTAGCCTATAGGTTTCCAAGTTTCCTGCATTCCTGTGAACTGGGAATTCCATTGCCCAGACTCCTCAGCAGCCTTGGGGATTAATGCAAGCCTTGTTCACAAATCTCACAGAATCCATAAGGGTTTAGATCGATAATTAACAAGAAAGAGAAGGCATAAACATTTCAAAAATATATCAACTTCCAAATCTATAACAGCCAATAAGTCTAAAAATTGAGTGGCCACAATTGCCCTCAGTGACAGGAAGCCCATGCACTTTGAAAAGTAATTCTTCAAAAAGCATAAATTACCACTTGGGGAAACCTTCCATGTATGCCATGGCTATGGATTTATTAAGTGAAAATGAAACTTTTAAATAAATATCTGGAACAGAAAATGTATTTCCCAATCTCATCGGACCACAGAGGCAAGAGTTTTTAAAGCACTATGTAGACTGGACTCTGAGAGGATAAAGCTGAGATCATGTCCGTAGAAGTCATTTTGCTGAGTCAGTCACTCCCGCTTACAACCTTTCTCCCCAACTCTTCAAGCACCTGGAGTCTCCTGATCTTAACCAAGAGCAACGAGGACACAGAAGTCCCCAGGTTCTTTCCCAGCCCCTCAGGGAATCAGATAGATTCTGAGGCATATCATTTCCCTACAAAGATCTGGATATGGAGTTTTCTCTCAGGTGCTGAAGCCTCACACTTCATTTATTCACCCTCCTAAGCAAATGTTGGGGCTCCCCAGGTGGCTCGATGGTAAAGAATCCACCTGCCAATGCAGGAGGTGCAAGAGACGTGGATTAGCTCCTTGGGTCAGGAAGATCCCCTGTGATAAGATATGGCAACCCACTCCAGGATTCTTGCCTGCGAAATCCCATGGAAAGAGGAGCCTGGCAGGCTACAGTCCATGGGGTCGCAAAAGAATCGGCCATGACAGCACACACGCTCACAAAAGCAAATGTTCCTGCCAGTTGTTGTTCCTGGAAGGGCAGAATAGGTCAGTGTCACTTTCTGCTTTTGGTTAGTTTTGCTGCGACTGAATTATCCTTGCAAGAGACCAGTGGAAAACAAAATATTGCGCTGGCCAGAAAGTTCATTTGGGTTTTTCCATAAGATATTATGGAAAAATCTGAATGAACTCTTTGGCCAACCCAATACAACACCCTGAAAGGATACAATGAAAAACTAACCAGCCTCACAAATGCTTGATAGCATTTCCTGTAGTATAGGCAACAATCCTCAGTGAGCACTTTTGTCTCTCCAGCAAACATTCCAGCCTTTCCTTTGTGGAGCTTCCCTGCTCCAGGTTTGAGCTTTTGGTGACATTAAATCAATCGTGGGCATTCCTTCTCTTGTTGCTAAAGAATGATGTGGGAACTCAGGTCTAAGCTACTCACAATGTGTCATTCCCTGCTGAAAAAAAAAAAAAAAAAAGATTGTAAATGGGCAGGAAGTTTACTTTCAAACATTGAGATATAAGATGATATTTTTTAGGATTTTGCAGTAAAATTCTCTTTGATCATAAGAAAAACCTCAAGATACGGTCTCTCGCTCCTGCTTGCAAGAATGAAGAAAGAGTCCTATTGGCAAGGATCCTATGATAGCAAAAGGAACAGTGTTAGGACAAAGCTCAATCTACGGAAGGGAGAAGAGTGATGAAAAAGGAATTGGTCCTTGGTGACCTCCTAGAGGGACTGGGCTAATTTATTTTCCCATGGGAAGTTCAAGTTCTAATGGAGTCTTTTAAGAACCATGAGAACGGAGGTATCTCATAGATTGTTGACACTTCCTGCCTGTTCCTGGACAGATGTGTTAGGGTTGGGAGTAATGTCTGTTGTACTACAAATCAACTTTTAACCTGAGAATGGAAATGAGAGTCCCAGAATCATTTAAAAAAAAGTTGTCTCCCTCAGGTAAAATTCTATTTAAATTCCTGCCCAAAATCCTCCATGAATAGTCTCCTAGGAAATGCAAAATTATTTTGCATAAGCGGGAAACCAATCAAAAAACTTTCATAGACATGAAACCTTAATGTATTTTCAAAATTGTAAATCTTATTTGAGTTGAAATAGATCATGGTATAGCCTATTTTTCTGGCATCCTGCTCTTATTAGAATGGTGATAGCTGTTTATTTCCTTTCTTTGTTTGAAATAGTTATCATAATACCAAAGACTGGACTACTTCATTGTGTCCATTTTCTTTACAATTGTCAAAGAAAACACATTCTTGACACTTCTGATTTTCAGAGTAATAGGTTATTCTAGACTTGTCCCAGCCAGTTCAAATCTTTTGAGAAGTGAAAATGCTCACAATGGGCCAGGTTCTCAAGAAAGGAGACAAATATACAGTATTGGAAGAAAACCTCTGTGGTTGTCCCATGAAACACCATTAGTACATCTGAGGGTAGTGTTGCTCCTTTGCTAGCAACAGGCAACATTAGCCCTAAGTTCTCCTTTGTCATCTTTGCTTGGTCTTCCCTTGAGTTGCAGACCTTATTTTCCCTCCCTCCCTCTAACATTGCTCTCTATTAACAATCAGTTTTTCCTCTGACCATATCTTCAATACCTTTGGTTAAACCATGAATGGAAAACTCTGAAGCAAACTGTGACTTTTATTTCAGTTTGTTGGATAGTTTGAAGCCCTTTGTATATGTAAGAGCCAGTGCTAGATACTCAAGCTCCAAAGTGAATTAGATGTTGTCTTTGTCCTCACAGTGTAGTAGGGCAGATACGTAAATTATGTGTCTTGTATACTAAGACATAGGAATTTACACTGAGTCATGGGAGCACAGAAAAGTAGTTAAACCGGTTAGGGTAGGCTTTTGGTATAATCTCACAAAGGATAAAGTGTTAAAGGAAAACTTGACTTTGGTCAGGAAGAAAAATAGAACTTCCTGGGTGCTCCGGTGGTTAAGACTCCGTCTTCCAATGCAGGGAGTGTGAGTTCAACTGCTGGTTGGGAAACTAAGATCCTATATGTTGCAGAGTGTGGCCCCAAACAAACAAAAACCAAGTAAGTTTATCATCCAGAATTCTGGGCATGCAGGACCTGTCTTAGACATTATTATTGAGTAAAAATCCATCCTTAAATGTTATGACTTAATTGTTATAAAAGCAACAATAATCATTTATTTTGACAATGAATCTGCAAATTGGACAGGACTCAGCAGGCACGGTTCATCTTCGCTCCATATGCCATCAGCTGGGGCAACTCATGTAGGAGCTGGAGGAATCCGCTCACATGGATGACAGCTTGCTGGTAATGTTGGCTAAGAGCTCAACCAGGGCTTATCAGCTGGAATCCTCAGTTCCTTAGGGTGGACTTCTCCACAGACTGCTTGGGCTTCCTTACAGCATGGTGGCTGAGTTCCAAGCATGAGCATCCCCAGAGAACAAGGAGAAAGGACAGGACATTTTTATGACCTAGCCATACAAGTTATGTAAGTTCTTCCCCTGTACTTCACTGATCAAGGATGTCAGGAGGACTCACCTAGTTTCAAGGGAAGGGGATATAAATCCCACTACTACAAGATGGAAGGACTGTCTGTTAGTCAAATAATAAAAATATGTGGATGGGCGATATTATGTAGCTTCTTAAAACATATACGTACAGTCTGTTATAAAGTCCCTGTCCTCAGTCCCATTTTCTAGACAGCTCTGCTCTGGTGCCATGTTTCACTGATAGTCTTCACTGCTTTGTTTCGTGAAATGAACATTTTTCATCGTTTTTTGTTCTCCATCTATGTGCGTATAATTTAATGATAACTTATCTTTTGTACTCCATACTTGAGTTTGTTTTTTCTCTTTTTTAATCCTTTCAGAAGTACTTCAAAAATTCTCATAGTGAGGGCCTCTGGATGTTAAGCTCTTCTATTTTTTGGTTATTTGTATATGTGTCTTCATTTTGTTCCTAAAAATTGTGAACTATAAATAAAATTTTTGATTTTGGCCATTTTCCTGCAGCACTTTGAATATATTAACTCACCATTTTCTGCCTTCTACTGAGAAGTCTGTTTTAAGTCCTATTGTTAAAATTTTGTGGTAGCCTATCTTCTTTCTCCAGTTATTTTTGTAATTTTTCTCCTTATTCTTTATTTACATGACATTTGCACATGACTGTATTTTTTATTATTCAGTAGTTGAAGTATATTTCCACCTACAAACTCATGGTTTCCTTGATTTCTGTAGGAATTTTGGTCATTTCCATTTTCTTACTTTTCTATCTTCTTTAAATATACACACTTGGTAAATTTTTTTCTAACCCTAGCTTTTATATATGTTAACTGATATCACAATTAAATTACTCTGCACTATTTTCCAATCCACTAATTCCTCTTTTACTGTGTCCTGTCTAGAAATTCTTAATTTTTTTTCTCCTATTAGTGACTCTATTTTCCAATTCCTGTTCTGTCCAAATTCTGCCAATTTTTGGTTGTATTTTTTGTTCATTTTCGTAGACATTCTTTATCTCTTTGATATTCCTACACAAATTTATTTTGTAGTTTTTCTCAGACAACCCTGTAAAATTAATTTCCTTTGAGAGAAAGCAGTTTTTCAATCTGGTAATGATTTTTGGCTGCCTTCCTTATCATAAGACTTGAGAGCATTTTCAAATTTAGTCTCGTCAACTTTAAAGTTTCTTTTCCTCATTTTTGTCTCTGTGTGTATCCTTCTTATTTTGTGTAGATTGTAGATGTCACTTTGTAGCACTTCTGAACTTTCAGGCTGGCCCACATCCTCTCCAGTGGCAGATTTTTGGAAATGTCAGATCCTGTTACTAAGCCAGCAGGTAGCTCCGTTCTACTTCTGATCTTTCCACTCTCCTGCACCCCTATGACCACAATCTCCCAGAAGCAAAAGCTCTAGTTAGAACGAACAGTAGCTTCTTTTGGCCTTGCATCATGGTTGGGAATTTCCCCTATAGCACTTTAATTCAGATACTGAATCTAGCTTTAATCTCCCAGTTTGCAGGGAGGGCTTCAGTCCATCCTGCCCCACGAGAGCTGGGTTATTGGCTACCACTGCTTTGGTTTGGAGCATGACCCAGAAGCCTTGTGGCTTCAGCTCTATTCACTGCTTTGCATTTAAGTTCTATTTCAGTCCATGGTGATATTTGTTATGATTTTCAGCCCAACTCTGTCTTTTGGATTTCTTTTTATATTTAATTTATCATCTGTATATGTTGAAAGCTGACAAAGTGTACTAGACACAAACTTTATCTGTTGTCTTTACCAGAACTTTTCATTTTATTTTATAAATGGAGAAGTAAGGCCCAGAAAGTGGAAGTGTCTTGTCTAAGGCCTTAGTGGGAGCTTATACCAGAGCCTAAGCAGATTCTTCGGTCTCCAGACTCTAAGCCCTGGCTGTTTTCACTGTCCCCGGGTGCTTACAAACTGTACAGAAGGGCAGGTCTCAGCATTGAGGTGCTTCCTGCCTTCTTGCAGGTATGAATCAGGAGGCAGAGACAGCTGCTGAGGAGAATCACCTGATGTTTCCTGATAAAGTAAAGAAGATGTTTAACAGATTTCATCACTACCAAAGTCATGTCTGATTCAAAATCCTTTCTTTCAGCAAGCTGTCACAGTCTGAGTGAAACACCTCACCCCACAGTGTATGGGGCTACATGCAGCCAGTGACCCTTGCATTCAACACAACAATCGAAGCTCTAGAAGCATTACCCTTTGGAGGTAGGCACATTCTTTATAAAGAAGAGAAAATGGAAGAAAATTGATTTTCAATTTGAAATAGGCAAACATTCCATTGTATGTTGTACAAATAAGTATAACACGATTGTCAGTTGACAAATGTCACTCAGAAGGAAAAAAAAAATGTTTCATGTAGTATGTGTGTGTGTGAGAAAACTATTTTTTTAAAACAATTTTTCATTGCTGAGAATTCTCCCTTGATCAGACACCCATTACTTATAATATTGCATAGTGTACAATTAAGGGCTATCAAGCCAAACTATTTCATTGCTTAAAAGTCTGTAGAGTTAAAATTATAAAGTGAATTGTTGATTGAAATAAATCAAGATTTGAAAAACTAAAATGTGAAGGTAGTTATTTTTCTTCCTTTTAACTTCTTAAAATAAGTAGCTAAAAATACTTTTTCTCTGTAGCCATGGCAAACACACTGCAGGCTGAAAATGATGTTAGATTTTCTTCGTGTTCCAGCTGGACTCCCTTTAAGCACTGAGACCTTTTTTATTTCTGCAGCTATGTGGCTTGTTCTACGTCCACATGACCACTTTTGTCCTAATCTCTATAATTCAAAGTTGCAAATAAAAAAAAAAAAATCCACTCAGCAAGCTACTTTCACTTGCCCAAAATGTGCATTGGAAGACGTTTTGTTAAGTTCTGCTCATACGACCCTTCAGCATCTCTCACCACCCAACAGCGGTATAACTGGGTATTCAGTAGGCTGAATGCCGGAAGGAAGGTGGTTGCAGATAAAGGGCAGCCACAGCCTCAGAGATTGTCATTACTGATCATACCTACAGGAAAAGGGTATTTCCCTTGCTATATTCTAAGATTAACATGTGTAGCAAATTGGCCAATGTAAATAGGCAAACCAGAGGGTGTTTAAAGGATCAAGTCAGTGTTTGTCTAATGCTTTGAAGATAAAGGTGAAGATAATAAGCAAATTCCTACTATTGGAAATAATCTAATAATTAACTTTAATAATTATCCTCATTCAACCATAAGTCAACAGTAGGTCTATTTGGCTACACTGAATTTCATAGACTGTTGTGTGTGCTTCAGCTGCAGTAGGGCTCGTTGTGAGTGGTAATGTGAATCAAATAACCACTTACAGCAAAGTCACTCTATTCATTCATCAGGTCTCATATTGACTACCTCTCTCACACCTTGCAATCAAGTGTTAATAGCATAGAATAGTGAATTCACTCCAAGTGACTGGAGGGAGGCCAGGAAGGGGAGAGGGCAGTCAAGCTCCCAGTATTTCTGTCTCCATGGTGTCAAGCAGTAAGTATCTCCAATGAACCAGCTCATATCTTTGTGTTGAATTGACAAGTTGTTTTGACATGGTTAGACACAACCAAACAAAGAATGAAAACAAATTGGTAGCTGTGTTTTACAGTTCCTGATTATAGGCACAGAGAGATCAAACACACCTGCAAGAAATCCTGAGCTGCAGGCTTGGATCCTGGCTTTGTTCAAGGTTTCCACTAACTCTCCCCTCTTTCATGTTTTTCCAGCTGAAGTAACCATGGGACGTATCCTAGTGCTGCCAGATCACAGAAGGAGGCTTATCTCTTACGCTTCCTCTCAGAAATGTTCAGCTATAGCTGGGATGCTCCACCGCAATCAAGCTGGTACAACAGAATGATAGGGGGGTTTCATGTCTAGCATTGTTCTTTGTTTAGTCGACTCTGTGACCCCATGGACTGCAGCACACTAGGCTTCCTTGTCCTTCACTATCTCTCGGAGTTTGCTCAAACTTCTGTTCATTGAGTTGGTGATGCTATCTAACCATCTCATCATCTGCCACCCTCTTCTCCTTTTGCCTTCAATTTTTCCCAGCATTAGGATCTTTTCCAATGAGTCGGCTCTTCGCATCAGGTGGTCAAAACACTGGAGCTTCAGCTTCAGCATCAGTCCTTCCAATGAATATTCAGGACTGATTTCCTTTAGGATGGACTGGTTGGATCTCCTTGCAGTCCAAGGGACTCTCAAGAGTCTTCTCCAACACCACAGTTCAAAAGCATCAATTCTTTGGCCCTCAGCTTTCTTTATAGTCCAACTCTCACATCCATACATGACTACTGGAAAAATGATAGCTTTGATTAGACAGACCTTAGTCGGCAAAGTAATGTCTCTGCTTTTTAATATGCTGTCTAGGTTGGTCATAGCTTTTCTTCCAAAGAGCAACTGTCTTTTAATTTCATGGCTGCAGTCACCATTCACAGTGATTTTGGAGCCCAAGAAAATAAAGTTATTTCATGGCAAATATGTGGGGAAACAATGGAAACAGTGACAGACTTTTATGTTCTAGCATGGAACATACTAGAGCTTAGAAACTGGGTCCACAAGTAGGAAGAGATGATCAGATAGTCAGGAGGATTGATGCTCTGCATTCAATCTAGTTTCCACATCTCAGAGCTTGAAAACCTTGAAGTTTAAAGATCAAATAGAATCGGGTGGCAGACAAAGAAGTACAACCTCACATAACAGGGAATACATTCTGAGAACTTGGTGCTATAGAGATGAGTCCAAAAGAGTTTTGAATCAATTCAGAGACAATACATTTATTGTATGTTGAGATGAAAGCTGTTATGTTCAGGGATCCAGCCTTAATTCAGTTTTCCTCCAGATGGACTTCTTGGGGTCCCAATCAGAGAAAGGATCCAGGGTGAAAGGATTCTTGTCCCGGTGGTAAGCCTCTCTTCTCTGACGTGGCAGGGAAATTCAGCTTTGTCTTGTGCCACCCCTGTCTGAGAAACAAGATCCTCTCTGCTTTCAACTATCCTGGAACACTCTTAACCATGCCAGAGTTTCATTCATTTCTTTATTTCCTCATTCCTTGTTTCTATCTTTCCTTCTATCTGCTATTTCAATTAACTATATTTTAGGTTTCTCAATAATCTACATGATTTTCTTTGATTTGTTTTATAATTTTTTCTCTTATTTCTATTATTGACTTTGCAACAGTATCTTTTAATTTGTTAATACTATTTTTAAGCTTAAAGTCAGTTTATTAATTTTCAATCTTAGCTTTTTCTGAAGTATAAATGTAAAACCTTAAATTTTCTTCTGAGAATCTCTTAGATGTCAGATATTCAATAGAAGCAATCATATAACCCTACATACAACCATAACTACAATATTTGGTATATGTAGAAACATATTGCTTTCATTGTCATTCAGCCTTAAAAATTTAAATTTCTAATTTTATATTTTCAGCAATATTGTGTTTTCAATTTGCCATGTTTTTTTTCTTTTCTTGATTTCCTCCTTTTCTAATTTTATTTCATAGGTTATTTTATTTTTTCTACTTATTCCTCTAGCATGTTAAAAAGTATACATTTATTGTTTTAGCAACTACTCTAATTTTTCTTTTACCATTCATGCTTTAGTTAACATAGTCCAAATCTACTCAATATCCTTCTCTTCTGAATATCTTTCTTGTTATCAGTATTTAGTAATTTAATCTATTTTTATTTTGAATTATTCTCCAAATAGGTTATTATTATTTGGGGTATTTTTAGCAGTTAATGCTGATTTAAATTTATCAAAATTGCTTGCCTTTCTCTTCCACTGATTTTATGTCAGCTGTTTTAAATATAGTGAAAGTGGAAGTGTTAGTCACACAGTCGTGTCAAACTCTTTGCAACCCCGTGAACAGTCGCCCTCCAGGCTCCTCTGTCCATGTGATTCTCCAGGCAAGAATACTGGAGTGGGTTGCTGTCCCCTTCTGCAGGGGATCTTCCTGACCCAGGGATCAAACCCCCGTCTCCTGCATTGAAGGCAGATTACCATCTGAGCCACCATATTGACTCAAATAAGGTTACAAGGTTGATTTCTGGAGGCATGTGCAGAATTTTACAGTTGTATGTGCTATTCCTTTTAAAACCACTTTTATCTCGCAGAATGCAGTGTGGCAAGTTAGCTTACAAAACAATATGTGTTTGTCTTATATCTGCTCAATCAGTGTCAAACCTCAAAAATCCCAAATAACTTGGAAAAAATCCATCAGAATTATATTCCAGTTAGGAAAGAAATACAGTTCTGTTACCTTTTAATTCCCCATGCTCCCTTCTTTTGCTCCTGGTGTGACAACAAATGTCTGCCAGAAGACGCCTTAGGATTTAACAGAATTAAGAAGAATGATATGCAAATACTATATACTGAGTGAACATGCTGCTTCTAAGTTGTTTGAAGCTTTTTGTTACTGACTCTTGCCGAAGACATTGGGGTTTTTCACTTTTCAGGATCAGATTTGATGTGTGGTAAATTTATGATGATCTGAGCATATATGGTCATGTGACAATATTTCTCTTGGATATCAGGCAAGATATCTGATTTAAACTTTTAATGTTTCATTCACATTGCCATTTTTTGTATAATTGCTAAAGTTATATGATGAATACTCTGGATGCTCTTTAAAAAATGACTTATTGATAATTCACGCAATACAGATGACGTGTTAAACATTACACTCTTCGACTCATCCCTGTCCCTGCTTTTTTGATTCCTTTATATCCGATTTTAGAGTAACACACCTCCTCCTTCAGATCATGAGGTCCTTGGAAACAAGGATTGATTTTATTCATTTCTGTATTTCTTAGAGAATCTTACATGGGGCTTTCTAGCAACAGAAATGCCATAATGCTTGTTAAGTGAATCAATGACTGGACACTGTGGTCCTTTGTAACCCTAGTGCTTTGTCTCAGGATCTAGGGGTGATGGAATGTGTGCTTATGGGACAATTACTGCAGGTGGTTTCCAGCATCCCAGGTGACCCAGGGCAGATTTCTGAAGAAGACTGTCTTCCCATTCTCTCCATCCTTGCTAGGATTAGTAAGGAAAAGAAAGGCTAATGGCACATTTGCCTATTGAATGAACTTAGAATGTACATAAAAACTCTCTTTATTACTGTGTCTGGGCATCATATCCCATCCCCTCCTCCTCCTTTGTATTGGTTAAATCTGCAAATGAAAAAACTGGATGAATTTTCACAATTTCTCAGATTCTGCATATTTATTCACCACTGTATTTTCTATCAGCCACACTATTTATCTTGGCCATGGACCTATGTTTCTGTGTGCTGGCTGTCTGAATACACTTCTTAATATTTAAACAAAGGTCTAGATAGCTGTACAGGCAGACACAGTATTAATGGGAGAAAAGTAGGAGCCATTTACAAGGGGCACACATCCAGGAGACAGACACAGTCATACCAGTGACAAGAAGAAATGCAGTGTTCTCTGCTTTAAGCCCTGGATGTGTCATGAAAAGGGATTCGAGAAAGGGGACATTGCCAAGGCAGAGAATCAGATACTCTCAACCTCGCCTCTGCCACACACCTCATAAACTGATAACTCAAGGTAGAATTTCCCAACCAGTACCTGGAAAAGAAGTGAATTTTACATCAAATGGAGGCAGGCTGACAGATCCCAATAAACAGAACATAGATCTATTCTGTAAACCGGATCGGAAGTCGCTGTCTTTCTCCCTATCTCTCGTCTTTAGTACGGTTCCTCCTCTGGTGTGTCAGACGATGATCCTGACTGCACAGAAAATAATAATGATGACATGAACCAATAGGTCACATTTACTGAACGTTTACCAGGTGCCAGCCATGGTGCTAAGTGCCTTATAGATATGGTCTTATTTCATCTTCTGAAACAGTCCATTAAAATTATTTTGATTTCACAGATAATAAAGCTAAAGCTCAGACAGATAAAGTAATTACCCTAACATCTCACAGCTAGTAAAGGGCAGAGACAGGGCTGCGACTCAAGCTTAGTTGTATCTGATGACAATGTCTGCTCGTCTGTCCTTCTTTCCACCTTCCGTGCTCAGCTCTAACGCAGGCCACTCTCCCAGGATCCCAAGACACCTTGCACACACAATTAGCGTAGCTCATCCAACATAACATATTTCCTTGCTTTGTTGTCTGTCACCCCACTGGGCTGTGAGCACCAAGAAGGCAGGAGGCTGTTCATTTCTGCATTCCCAGTGCCTGACACAGTGCCTGGGACAGGAAATGTTTGATGAACAAATGAGTAAGAAAATGAAACAAATATTTGGTAAGGAGTTGCTTTGTTGAAGACCCTTTATTGTTTCTTTCCTGGTAATTTCTCTCCCTGTATGGAGAAACATGTCATATAATAGGATCTGAATTTATTTTTAGGTGTAAATATCAAAGCCATATTCTTGGTAAAATAGTCAAGAAATGAAAGCTTCAGCAGAAGAAAATAAAGAGTTCTCTTCAGGGGTGGGTGATGTAGCAGAAGGCAACAAGTTCAAGGTTAGGATCTCGAGAACATGTAGTCCATCCACTAAGGTCCAACTTGAAAAGACTTGCTTCTCTCGTTTTTCAGAGCCTAGAGAATGAGCTCTTTCAGTGCAAACTAACAGCCACCTCTGACGGTAGCTGACGAATGCCCACCAGCTGCATTAGGGATGTTTCCTAGTCTAGGTCTCGTTTTTTCTGGTAGATCTGGTCTTGGCGTGCTCTTTTAGAAGTACAGCCGTCACTTTGTCGAGCACTCTAGAAGAAAGCATACCCCTATAGAATCAGCAGATGTGGTCTGAGTTTTCAAACACTGAGCTTGGAGGAAGGAGCAAACAAATGCAGGCTGACTTTGTGAAACTCCAACACAGAACACACACGAGAGGATTGCACACACCTGGACTTCAAGCCACAGTGGTTAAGAGTTCTCACCAGCTCCTTAGAGAGAGGCTACCAGGGACTGAGACCTGTATGCATAGTGTGACTTTCACCCTGTCATCCATAAGGACCCAGGGTAAACTATCAAGTTCTCATGCAAGAATGTGGGCTCAATTATTCTCAACTGATCTTTGAAGGAAAGAGCTAAAAGCTTTCCCAGATATGGACTGGATCAAGTCCATCAGTTTATTTGGAGGGCCAAGCCATGGAAGCAGCTCTTTTGCAGGGTGCTGCCTGAATGGCTTACATACTGAACAAAGATTTAAGAACACAAGGAACTTGTTTTTTTGTTTGTTGGTTGGTTTTTCTAACCAACAATGTGTAGAAACAATGAGGGGAGCAGGGCTGCTGAGAAGGGCGTACAAATGTTACTCCCCAGCCAAGTTATTTCATTTCTGTTGGGAAGGTTATTATATACCTGCTCTATTTGCTGACTGATGTCTAAAACCTCCTAGCAAAGATTGGTGTTCTCGACTCGTAAAGAAAATTTCCTAGATGGACATGTAATACTACAGAAAAAGTCTCCTTTTCTGCTACGGAATGCTATAAAAGTGCAAATTTCTAGGATGGCATTAGTCACTGACAGGCACAGATTGGTTTTTGGGGAGGTGAGACATTTTTAGATGAGATCACTAAGAAAGTGTATGATTTGAGTTCAGCCAGGGATGGAAATAAGGATACCTCTCGTTCTCTTTTCCCAGTGAGTTCGGATTTAGCAGTCATTCATCTCTGTCCATCCTCCCTTCTCCTGCCCTGCTCTGCACACACATGTGAACAGACACGGCTGCGCACACTCGGGCGCAAGCCTGGTGCAGACATTATTTCCCCAGGTCCAGCCTGGAGGTCCCCGCAGCTGGAGTGGGGAGCACCTGCGTGTTTCTGCTTTGTGTCTGCCGCACTCAGTCACCCGCAGGCAGGCCTGGTTACCATCTGCGCAGGTAAGGCCGCAGCCGCACATGAACCGCCAAGCCAGCGCCTGCAGGCACGAGTAAACCCGGACATAAAGCAGGCATCCTGCCGTACCTGAGGGCGCCTGCTGCTTGTCCCTGCTTCTCTCACACAAAGACATTTATTTATGCTTCCCTCTCTTTTTCAGCATTCCCATCTTCTCTTTGTTTTCAGTAGTTGCGTCTTTCGGGAAACTGAGCTGAGGAGGACTCAAAACTTCGTGGCTCTGTCACTGATTTCATTCATTCATTCATTCAAGAAAATACTGTAGGGACTTCCTTGGCAGTCCAGTGGTTAAGACTTTGTCTTCCAACACAGGGTTTGCAAGCTCGATCCCCGCTTGGGGAGCGAAGATCCCACATGACTCCTGGCCAAAAAAACCCCAAAATACAAAACAGAAATAATATTGTAACAAATTCAGTGAATACTTAAAATAAAAAAAAAAAGAAAGAAACTATTGTGTATCAGATTCTGTGGAGACAAACATGCAGAGAACTTTACCACTGCACTTGAAGGAGCTTAGAGTCTGGTGGGGGAGACAAATTTGTTAACTTATAACTGCAACCCAACATGACAAAAACTCCTCAAAGAGTTCATGGAAAGAACTTTTTAGGCACAAAAGAAAAAGGTATAGACTTCATCTGGCAGAGTTTGGAACGGTTTTACAGGGGACATCATATCTGAGTTAGGCATTGAAGAAGGCGTAGGCCATAAAAGTGGAAAGAGGTATACAGTCACAAGTAAGAAATCATAATTTTTTAAAACAAGTGGCAGATTAGGTAATAAAAAGCAAGAGTAAATGATTCCACAGTGGAATTAAATCATGAATCAGTAATAAAAAGATCTCAGGAAAATCCCAAAATATTTGGAAATTAACTAACAGATTAACAGATAATTTGTGAATCAAAGAAATAATTCAAAAGGAAAGGAAAGTATTTTGAACTGAATCAAAATGTAAATACAACATATTAAAATTTGTGAGAGGCTGTGTAAGCAGTTATTAGGGAGAGATTTATAGCAGTAAGTGCCTATGTTAAAGAGAAGAAAGGTCTCAAATGAATGACCTCAATTTCTAAGAAACTAGGGAAAAAAGGAAGAAATTAAATCTAAGTATGTAGAACAAAGGAAAGAATAAAGAGCAGAAGTCAATGAAGATAATATCAGAAAAACGATAGACAAAATAGAGGAAAAAGCAATTCTGTTATTATTCTCAGAAAACATGATCATCTATGTAGAAAATTTGATGTAATCTACAAAAAAGCTAGTAGAATTAATTAAATTCACTAATTTGCAAGAGAAAGGGTCAATATACAAAAATCAATTGTATTTCTATATACTGGCATCAATCATAAGTTTAATTAAAAATCTATAACAGCATAAGAAATGAAATTCAGTTCAGTTGCTCAGTCATGTCCGACTCTTTGCAACCCCATGGACTGCAGCACTCCAGGCTTCCCTGTCCATCACCAACTCCAGGAGCCTACTCATACCCATGTCCATCATGTTGGTGATGTCATCTAACCATCTCATCTTCTTTCATCCCCTTCTCCTCCTGCCTTCAGTCTTTCCCAGCATCAGGGTCTTTTTCAATGAATCATTTCTTTGCATCAGGTGGCCAAAGTATTGGAGTTTCAGCTTCAGCATCAGTCCTTCCAATGAATATTTAGGACTGATTTCCTTTATGAAATGTATAGGGTAAATCTGACAAAAATGTACAAGACCTATATACTGGAAACTATAAAACACTGCTGAGAAAATTTAAAGAAGACCTCAGTGAATAGAGATAAATATATATTTATTGGTTAGAAGAGTCAATATCACTAAGATATAAATTATCTGTGAATTAATCTACTCATTTAATGCACTCGCAACAAAATACCAGTAGTTTTGTAGAAACTGACAAAGTGAAAGTGAAAAGTGACAGTCGCTCAGTCATGTCCAACTCTCTGTGACCCCGTGGACTATATAGTCCATGGAATTCTTTAGGACAGAATACTGGAGTGGGTAGCTGTTCCCTTCTCCAGGGGATATTCCCAACCCAGGGATCGAACCTAGGTCTCCCACATTGCAGGTAGATTCTTTACCAGCTGACCAGAGAAGTCCAGAAATTGACAAGTGGATTCTAAAATGTATGTGATAATGCAAAGGACTTCAAATAACCAAAGCGGGTTTTGAAAAAGAAGAACAAAATTTGAGGGAGAGAGCATTTTTTATGGAAAAAACTGCAGAGATATTTGTAGAGACAATGAAGTGTCTTGAATTATGTTTTGCTCATTTAAAAATAGAAAATCAACACAAAAGCTTGCACACAAATGTTTATAGCAGCTTTACTCATAATTATTAAACTTTGGAAGCAACTAAGATGTCCTTCAGGAGATGAATGGAGAAACAAGTTGAAGTACATTTAGACAATAAAATACTATTTAATGATAAAAATAAATTAGCTTTCAAGTCATTAATATGTGGAAGAACCTTAAATTCATTTTTTTAAGTGAATGAAACCAAAGTGAAAAAAACTACATACTATTTGAATCCAACTATATGACATTTTGGAAAAGTCAGAACTATAGAGACAGTAAAACAATCAGGGCTTGCCAAGGGTTTTGGGGGAAAGAGAAATTGGAATGAACAGGTAGTGAACAAGTTGATTTAGGGTAGTGAAACTGTATGATACTGTAATGGTGGACACATAGCATTATTGCATTTGCCAAAACCCATGGAACTGAACAACACAGAGTGAGCTCTAACATAAACTATATAATGCTATCTCAATAGTTGCTCATAATTATATCAAATATACCACATCAATGCAAGATGTTAATGGGAGTAGCCCAGAGGTGGGTGGAGAGGGTATATGGGAACTCTTTGTACTTTCTACTTAGTTTCTTTCTGTAACCTAAAACTGCTCTAAAAATAAAATCTGTTTAAAAAGATACAGACTCATTGTTTTCAGCAATGGAGTTTGTTTTCAGGAGAGCTGTGCTAAGTTTAGGTTTTGCCAGAGGCTGGGAGACCAAAATCCGGCACATCAATTAGAAGGTAATTGCCCTCACAACCTGAGAAGAGTCGAGGCAGCCAGAACAGAGGGAAAGAACGTGAGAGTGTTCTCAAGAAAGAAGCAAGAGACCCACTAATGTTTTAACTGTGATGTTGAAGAGCAGGTCTGCGTCCATTGTTTCGAAAAGGATACTTGATTAGATTTGAGAGACTCTGATGTAGTCTCAGCTCTGACTCCAGCAAGCTCTGTGAGCTCTGGCAAGTGACTTGGTATTTCTGGAACCTGATTATTACAGGAATGCCCAGGAGGCATGATTGTGATGCACAGGCTTAAGATCAGTCTAGAAGTGTACCGTGCATTACATTAGTCATTCAACAATCCTGCCTGTTACCCATTAGAACTGCGGTTATGCTAAACTGAGATGTGCTGTTTGTGTAAAGTTGACTACAAAAGACTTAGGAAATAAAGGACGTAAAATAGTATTAATATTTTTCATATTGATTATGTAGTTGAATTTCACCTGTTTCATTTTACATTTTGTAATGTGGCAACTAGAAAATTTCAGACTTCATATGTGGCTCATGGTGTAGCTCACATTACATGCCTTTTGGGCAGTGCTGGCCTTGAGCTTCACCAGATGCTTTGTGTTCACCAGAATCATTTAAACTTGACTTAGCGAATGGTCCCTGCCCACACAGAGCCATGCCAAACTCTAGGATGCCAGTGGGGTGGAATGAGGCAGACGAATTGGGCAAGATTCCCAGGGTGACCTCAACACAATCTGGGACTTTCTAGGAGTCATTTTACCAACTTCTTGGGGGAGCGTTTCCTGGGGAGATTCATCCAAGCAAAGACCCAACTTGAAATTCATTAGAATATCTAAATGAAAAGACCAGCTATTAGGGATCACTCCTACCCCAAGAGCAGAGTGATCCCTAATAGCTTCTCTCTTCCTCTACCTTCAAGCAGTGATTTTCTATTTAAAGCTGGACCACACATAGTTGACAGCATCTCCTTACCTCGGTCTGCCCTATGACTTGGCAGGAAGAAAATCTTGACAGGTGATCACCATGTCCTCTTGATGCAAGACTGATACCAGAGTGGAGAGGAAACCCTCCTCTGCAAGGGAGATTCAACCTGAGCCCCAACTTGTTCCTACTGCTCCTTGGACTCTGACACTCTTTTCCAAGCACCTCCGCTGTGCATTCTCCAAGGCACATACATCTGGTAACCGACTTACCACAGGGACAGCACCCTGTGCATAAACCTTGCCCACACACGTTCCAAGGTGGCCTGTGTTTTATTGTCACATTCACCCTTGGCTTCTTATGTGGATTCCATCCATATCCTTCCATCCAAACCAGTGAGACTCAGAAATACAGCCACCTGCCAGGTCCCACACATCCCTACTCAGCTCATAGATATTCAGTCCATCCTTGCCTCCAGCGTCATGGGTGAAACCCAGAATCCTCAATCAGGCATTCAATCTTTCATGTAATGACTCAAACCAACTTTCCTGATGCATATCTCTTTTTCTCCATAGAGCAGGGTTTCCTTCTTCCCGTAAACACATTCTTCAACATACAGTGATGAGAATGTGATGTGGCAGTTGTGGAGAAGGTGTGGCTGTTGAGGGCTAAGTGATCCTATGTAAACAAGGAATGTTTCTGAAATTTTCTGTTATAAAACATTCATACACATTTTACTGTATTCTAAACACACATACACATATCTTAAATTGACATCTAGTAAAACTGCTACCCCAGGAAGATGCTTCATCATTTTACCATGGATTCTTAAACTCCCAGCATCCCACCCAGTACTCCCAGTGGTACATAGTCCTCAGTTTAAGAAAAAAATACGTAACAGAAACTTTCTACTTCAGTTAGGAAATATTTCTCAACTTTTTTTGGCCCCTAGGAGTGACTTAGACTTTCAGAAGTTCCCATGTATCTGAGTTCTTGTACTTACTGCAGCTGTATTCAAATTTCAGTGCTTCCTGGCACCATCTCTGCCCCAGAAAGCAGGACACAGAGTTTCATCTCACCGAGTTGTGACTGCGGCGTCTGTATGTGTCTCCTGTGTTGTCCTGAGCGGCTGTATTACGTAGTCACTCTCTTCTATCTCCCCTGCTACATCACCAGGTTCGAGAAGGCAGGACTCACATCCATTTCAGTTATGGTTTATTCCTAGAATTTAGCCTAGTGCCTGGCATATAATTAGTGCTCACTGCGGACTCAGTACATCAATGAATATTTAAATGAAAGAAGATTGATGCATCTTAAGAGACTACCAATATTTTATTAACAGTCTTCTTTCCACCCCCCTGTGTTTCTTTTGTGCCCATGATTTATGCTCATTTGGTGTCCATGGAAGGTTGGATGGATGTGTGGGGACGATGGATGAAGAGTTTGGATATTTGATAGACTTAACAACCAGCTCAGTTCATTTTCTTTACAAACACACTATTAGAGTGAGCTGTTCTATACTTGACATTTTATGTGAGGATGTGTTTTAAAGTAGCTCTGTGCTGCGGTGTGACAAGTTCTTGTTCTTGGATTTAGGGTCAGACTGTTGAGGACCATTCAGAGCTGGGAAGCAGAGGTGTCTTTGCAGGTGCCTCTGAGAAGGGATCATGGGTGGCAAAAGGATGTCCAGATGGTAACTGTCTTCAAGAAGAGAAAGGTGCTCCTATCTTTAGATCATCAATGAGTATTCTATATCTGTCTGCCTCCATGGTTTTGATGCTTTGATGGAGAGTATGACAAATGGCATGATCACCCCCAGGTCTTGTAATAAAGTGATTAGAGAAATAATGTAACCATGGAGTAGAAATAGAGTTTCCCATCTCTTTGAATTTAGTGTACACAGTGGAGCACTGAGAGACGTTAGAAAGTAGGACAGAGAAGTATGAGCAACACATGCCCTCTTGAGAGAAAGAATGTCATGATAGGTGTGAATGAGGGCGACTTTTACAAGCTAGGTCTAATCAGGAGCCTGATGCTCGTGCTTACTGTCATTTAAAGCTCTTTGCAGACTTTTCATTCCAGAGTTCTTGTCCCACACTCAGACATTTCCAGAAGTTGCGTGAAAGTGATTGGGGAGGTGGAGGAAGGGCATAGATTGTCTGTCTGTTTGAGCTGCTGTAACAGAACACCATAAAGCAGGTGACTGACAAACAATAGAAATTTACTTCTCACAGTTCCAGAGGCAGGGAAGTCCAGGACCGTGGTGCCAAAAGATTTGGTGTCTGGTGAGGGCCCATTTCATAGACGTAGTCTTTGTGCTGTGTCCTCACATGGTGGAAAGGGCAAAGAAGCTTCCCCAGGTCTCTTTTATAAGGGTACCCATTCCATGTGTGAGCGCTTCGCCTTCATGGTCTAATGATTACCCCAAAGGCAGCACCTCGTAATATTATCACCTTGGGGGTTAGGATTTCAGCATACGCATTTTGGGGGAACATAAACATTCAGATCATCGCAGAAAGGATGTGAGGCAACCCAACACTATTCTCAAATGAATTTATAAACGACAGTAGAAATGATGGTGCACCAAAATGTGTTTGCCTCCTTGGATATATGAGAAGGGCTTAGATGGCTGATTCATAATGTTAGCACCAGGGGACACCTATCCACCATCTATAGCAAGTCAGGAGCACGCAATGGTCAGACCCAGGACTCGATTCTTCCCATGACCTCCCAGCAGGTGGACCATGCACTTAGACTCTACCACACTGTCCTTCCCTGTGCTAGTCCCGTCAGGCATGAGTATTCTCCCCTAATCATTGTCTTTTACCATCACAGAATATCAGTTGACATCATTAAACAACCCCCTGCCCTGTAACCTTGGTTCTCCAAGTGTGGTCTGAGGACCAGCGGCCTGGTGTCACCTGGGGATTTCAAGCTTCACCCAGAACTCACAGTTTAGAATTTGAATTTAATGAGATTCCCCAGTGATTTATATGCACTTTACAATTTGGAAGCACTGCCCTCTTACACCCTTCACTGGGCAGCTTCTTTATAAAGGACTTTCTGGTCTCCTAAATTCAGCTTCTTCTGTCTCAAATTACATTCCTACATCTGGTCATCAAACTGTTTCTTTTTCTTTCCATCTGAGAGATGACTTTTCCAGACCCACTGCTGACAGACGCTGCTTCACTACCTGGAGATGTGCCTTCCAAGGCTGTGGGTATTCTAAGGGAGAGGAAAAAGGAAATAGTTTGAGGTCAGTTCAGTTTCTCTGTCCACTTAATTCCACATAAGATACATGTGGCTTGTTTTTATTTTCTTAAATATACCAGTTTCTGATTTCTTGATGCTATCTGCTGTTAAAGAATCATTTGCATGTCTTCTTGAAGTTTAAAGTCTTAGATAAAATTCGTTCTGATCTTTTTTTAAGTCTTTATTGTATTTGTTACAATATTGTTTCTGTTTTATGTTTTGGTTTTCTGATGGATGCATTGCTTGGGATCTTAGCTCCCTGACCAGGGATCGAACCCTCACCCCCTGCAATGGAAGGTGAAGTCTTAACCACTAGACCTCCAAGGAAATCCCTAGTCTTGATGTTTGATTTTAAGAAGCATACATGCTAAGTCGCTTCAGTCATGTCTGACTCTTTGCTACCCTAAGGACTGTAACCTGCTAGGCTCCTCTGTCCATGGGGTTCTCCAGGCTAGAATACTCGAGTAGGTTGCCATGCCCTCCTCCAGGGGATCTTCTAGACCCAAGATTGAACCTGCATCTCTTACATCTCCTGCATTGATAGGTAGGTGCTTTTACCACTAGCACCACCTGGGAAGCCCCAATTTTAAGAAGGCACCTTCTCAAACACCATCAACACTAATATTTGTGTTATTAGGCCAGTCACAAAACACCCATGGGCCTCTTGGTGAGTTATTTTGTAACTGGAAGGATTAGGAGTCTCCTCCTCCTACTCCCACTGGCAGACCCCTGCAGGGCAAAATATAATACACAGTAGGCTGGGGTAAACTGGTTTGTAAGCTGAGAAAATATGGGGAAAATGAACAAAGCTATCAGGGCCCCCTATTAGGGGGTCTTGGTTGAGGATTCAAGTGTGCAATGTAACATTGTTATGATAAACAGATGGGGGTGAAGTGGGGCCTGATTTGACCTTTTATAGTTTCCAAATGTTCATGAAAGGCAGTGTACCTTTAGTTGTAAAGAACTCAGTGGCTTTTCAAACTATCCAGTACACAGGTAAGTTTCTTTAAAATATTCCATCTTATGATTAATAAAAGCCTGCAGGCTTCAAATTAAGACAGATCTAGATTCACATGCCAACTTTAGGGTTAACTAGTTCTGTGACCTTGGGCAACTTAATTTCCTTTTTGTAACAGGTAGAAGTGCATAACTAATGTTTAGAGTTGCAAAGTTTGGTGAAAATGGATGCAAAATATCTTGTAGGTTCTACAGACTCAATAGCTTGTGGCTTTTGTTATCTAGATTCTAGGGTAAAGTTTAGCAGAATAAACATGTAAGAAATACTTATTAAATTTGATTTTTCCCTGAACTCATCCTTTTATGTTGAGGGATAGATGCAGTAATAATTTGCGGAAATGATCTTCTATTGACAACTCAATTTAGAAGTTAATTTATATAAGAAGTCCCCAGTGTAAAAATTAATCTTGTTAACCAACACTGTCACTAAGACAGATTTTAGGATGACATATCAGGGATATAATGAGTCAAGTTGGTATCCATGGACATCCTTGATAGATACACAGCTTTTCTCTGTGATGATTCGGGTGCTTCCAACTTAGAACTCAGGAGGAGAAATGTGTCTTTGTTTCTATTCCGTGAATGCAGTAGCTATTAGCTCAGTTCAAATTTCTTGCTCATCAGGGTTTGAGGGGAAGTACTTTTCCCTTCAGCCTGGGCAGGGAATGAGTGAGACATTCATAGGCACTGGACATTTGCATTTTAGGGGTTCCTATTCCATCTGAGATGCTGGTCAAAAGAAGAACTAGTGGTGTGGCACTTGGAATTTGGATGTGCCACACATGAAAGAACTTGGGATGAAGAACCAGGAAAGCAATATACCTTGTTATGTCCTAAACCATAAGTAATGACTTTTGAGTTCACACTTAATATTTATTTTATGTGCTTTTATATTTTATTAATTAAAACTTTTGCAATCTTATTTATTTAAACTTTATCTGCTAATCTTGAATTGATCTATACCCTTTTATTGTCCTTTCAGTTATTCTTTAGATTAAGTTGAAAAGCCTGGAGTTTTCTTTGTTTGTTGAGGATACAGAAATCTTTTTTAAAGATAGACTATAACATTTGAAACTTTATTTACTTTTGACTGTGCTCGATCTTTGTTGGTGTGTTGGTTATTCTCTAGTTGTGGTGCATGGGCTTCTCATTGTGGTCACTTCTCTTGTGGTGAAACACAGGCTCTAAGGCGTTTGGGCTTCAGTAGTTGTGGCATGTGGACTCAGGAGTTGTGGCTGCTGGACTCTAGAGCACAATCTCAATAGTTGTGGCACTTGGACTTAGCTGCTTCGAGGCATGTGGGAACCTCCCATGCCAGGGGTCAAACCTTTGTCCCCTGCATTGGCAGGTGGATTTTTTATTTTTATTTTTTTATCACCAAGCCACCAGAGAAGCCCAAATCTTTTTCTAAAAAGAGTTTTTGCTTGCTTATTTGTTTTTCTGGCTTCATCTCGCAGCATGTGGAGCTTTCCCATCAGGTATGAAACCTGTGTCCCCTGCAGTGGGAGCATGGAGTCTTAACCACTGGACCACCACAAAGTCCTGATAACCTTATTTAAATAGTGCTCAGAATTAAAGGACTGAGGTACTTTAGATGCCTTAAATGGTAAAGGCAGTTTGTGAAGTTCAGGTTCCTGGTGGTTGGTTATATGAGTGGGCTTTAGGCAGGGAAAATCCTGCCCAAATCCACACTAAAAATCCTTTACCTAGTTCTTAAAGCTTGCACTAAAAATGAGGATCAAGATTGAAAATATTTATTTCTAAATTGGCTGAACAATCTGCATTTATCTCACTCTACAGTGATAAAAATGACAACATTATTCCAACTGTTGATGTTATTTCCCAAGAAACTACTCATCATATTTTATTTATTTTTCTTATTCAATCCTTTATTATGGATTTTTTTCTCCTTTTGTTGTTTTGCTCTTCTCTTTGAAAAGATGAGTGATATCAGGAAATTTAAAAATCTGCTTTTCACAGCTATTTTTATATGATCAAAAAGCAGTTTCTTCAAATTGAAGAAGCATTGAAAAATCTCATTACTTTTCTTCTTCATATTCTAAGGATTTTAGTTTGGTTTTGGAGAGGACTTTTAGGAATTAAGTTAGAATTTTTTCTACCAGAAAAAATCCCATGTAGAAACTATCATCATCCCATGTAGAAACTATAATATTGACAAAAATATGCCATGTGATTTTCCCATTATATATCCTTTCCTCACTCCATTTAAGGTAGCACCCATCCTCAATACTGTGTTCACTATACCTTTTAAGAATTTATTACATTTTCATATTTATTTTTTTGAACTTACACAAAGAGGTTAGGAGATCATCTGTCAGGAACATGTGATTCAGAAACAATTAATGCAACATAAAACAATACTCAGATTGGAGATATTAGTCTTTGCTTTTTTGTTTAAATGCTGCAATTTAATGTTTGACAAGGAATAGCACAAATCAAATTTTATGACACTCTTAAAGTTCTCTATCTCACATGAGGAAACGTCTGTCAGATGAAAACACTATGTCATTTATCATTGAGGACTGGGGTAACTATCCAGTGTTAATCAAAGAGTACAGAGTTAATAATGAATTACATGTGTAAGTCAGTCTTCCCATTTGTATTGCACACAGAAAAATAATGCCAATTTTGAGAGACAGAACATGGTCCTTCTTAATCATTGATGCTTGCCATTGAATTGTTCTAGAATATTATCTCACTGTGATCTTGATTTCTCTCATCTCTAGTGAAATCAAATGTTTTTCTCATGTATTAATTGGTCATATATAATTCCTTTTCTATAAAATACTTATTTATGATTTTTCTTTGTCTTTTGAATTTTTTCTTTTTGACTTGTACAAGTATTACATTTTTATTCTTATGCAGTTACACGTGTTACAAACGTATTGCCCAGTCTCTATCTTAACTCTTTGCTTTTTTTAAGAGTGTTTTATATAATCAAAATATAACAGATATTTTTATTTTAATATGATAAAATGTTCAATTTTGGTATTATTATTTCCTTTGTCATTTTAAGAAATCCTTCTCTACCTAATGGTTAGAATAACAGTTTTCATGCCACACTGGTTAACATATAACTGTTATAGAATATAATATATATAATGTATAGCATTAATGTAACTAATGTCTTAATTCATTAATTGTTATGTTACACATATGGGCCATAAAAAATGTGTGAAACATTGTCCTCAAGAGAAATAAACCCATGGACAGATACACAGAACATGGTAAATGCTACTACAACATTTTAGTATACTTGGGTAGAAATACGCTTCCTTAAGACAGGATTCTGTAACGTGGAAAATTTATGTAGTTTTGTTCACATCTGCCTTAAAACTTGATTGAAACAGGCAGGAACATCTAGTCTCCTCATTTATCTATAATAATATTTGAAAACCGTGGAAGAATTTGTTGAAAATGAGTCACATACAGCTGATTATAAAACAGATTTTATGTGTCAATTTTTTCTGTGTGTTTCCAAACCCTTTCACCCTTACCTCCCACCAAGATTCTAGTGTGAATTATAAAACTGCAACGTTGGAATTACAAAGCTGCAACTGATTATGATCCAAACTAGATCATCCTTGGTATATGCCATGTTTGCTCTTACCCTAGTTCAGTGTGTGTTTAGATGTTTGCTTCTTGACTCATCTTGAGACCCGTGTTCCTAGTTACACTGAATCCTTAGCTTTTGCCAATGTTGTTGTTTAGCTGCTGAGTCATGTTCAGCTCTTTGTGACCCCCTGGACTGTAGCCCTCCAACTTTCTCTGTCCATGGGATTTGCTGGGCAAGAATACTAGAGTGGGTCACCATTTCCTTCTCCAAGGGATCTTCCCAACACAGGTATCGAGCCCACGTCTCCGGCACTGGCAGGGGGTTCTTTACCCCTGAGCCACCAGGGAAGCCCAGCTTTTGCCAGTACACTTGATCAAAGTGTAGAGTCTGAGTATGTAGCAGTCATCCACACGGATGGCTTTGATTACATCAAGTATGCTCTGCAAAATGCAAGTTGCCTTCTTTCTTAGTGCGATGACTATCTTTTCTCCTCTCTAATCTCAGACTTCTTGAAACTATTTGAACTCTCTTTGGTGGCTTCTGGAGAATTGATCTCATGTGTGCTGTCTGTGGGAGGAGAATGCTTTAAATCACCTATTGTGGGATGTTCTAGCTCTCGCTTGAAGTTTCATATGAAAATTGATGCCCAAGGCACAGAAAAAATACACATGGTGCTGAAACATCATTAAGCTTCTCCCAAGTCAGTAAGCACATCATATTTGAATATCTTTCATGTTATACTAAAACAGGAGTAAGGACAGAGTGAAAGGAATAAAGAGAAGAGTTACTTAACCCACATGGGGTGACCAAAGAATACACCTAAGAAGAATAAGAGTTAGCTTAATGAATAAGAAAGAAGAGGAAAACAGTGCAATGTGCAGTAGAGGAAGGCTATGGAGCTTTTAAATGATGGCTCACTTCCTTCTGTGGCTTAGAAGACATTGATATCATCACCCAATTCAAATCCTCAGTATGGCGGTATAGGGATCCACCATCATCGTCACCACTAGAAACCACACTAGCGGTTAGTGTATGTAAATATGATCTCATACACATTGATTTAAAGTGACATTCATATCAAAATAGATCATTTCACACAAGGGACAAAGGGCAAACCTTGGCCACAAATTGTGTGCCAAGAGGGTGGTTTTACAAAAAAATTCCCTAAGGTCTTTTTCCCTACCAAGGGCAAAATGTTCAAATGCAGGATCTTGCCACATGTTTCCCTTCGAGCAGATGGCAGAAAGGTTTGTCTGCAATGTGGAACTTGTTAAGGGGGGAAGGTTTTCCTGATAGAGATCAAGAAGACTGCTTAAATTTACTTAGTGGTGGAATGGTTTGTAATCCATTCATGCTTGTGAGTTTAATGCCTTTATAATTACTTGTAAGTAGATTGAGAGCCTCCAGAATCAACTCAAGGGGAAAGACTGTTTATCTGATGCTTAAACTTCTGCTGAACACTCCAGACAATATATTTATTCCTTGTCTATGTCACTGAATTATGTTTTACAAAGACATTTTAATTTTGCTGCTTTGATAATGAAAATACTCTTTTGCCTGTCTAAGAAAAAGAGGTCAAGGACCACAAAGGACTTGCTTCTGGGAAATGGGCTGATGGTCTTTATGGACAGTAGCATCAAGATCAACCACCACTAAAATGTGATCACCGTCATTACCACCTCAGGGGCTATGTTGTATAGGTGAGGATGCACTAGGTTTTGCTATAGTAACAAATCCCCAAATATCAGTGGTTGAAGACAAGTTTATTTCTCTCTCATATGAAGTTCACTCTGCAAAACTTTCCAAGGCAGCTGTCCTCCATGTGTTGGCTCAACATTCCAGGGTACTTGAAACTTACTGCACTTCCATATCAACACACGCTTCCATAATCCCCCATGCAGAATGAGAACTAAATGATCCTGCACTGACAATTAAATATTCTATCCCCCCAAGTGGTTCAGGTCTGTTCTGTCCATAACCCATTAAGAAGAACTAAAATAAGAACCCCCACCAACTGCAAGTTGGGCTAGGAGCTTTAATCCTCCCATACACTGACAGGGGAGGAAATTGAATAAAGAAAAGTATTCACTGTCTACTTTAACATGAATTGTTCCAAACTTGCAAAGTAACTTTATGCAGCGGGGATTAATGTGCTCATTTTAAATACCAGAGGCAGTATAGATTAAGTGCCTGAGAGTCTGGGTTTGGAGTCGAAAATTCTTGAATCCCCAACATATGCTTTATGGGAGCTGAGGCAAAATGTGATCTCTTTTTCATTTTTTGATCAATTGGGATGAGATTATCTACTTCATAGAGATGTTTTGAGGTTTAAATACAGTAAAAAAAAAACGATTTTAGTTTCTGATACATAGGGGGCTCAAAAAACTCATAGTGTTAAGAGGACACTGCTTATCTGAGTTAAGAAATACACAGCTAATGAATGAGAGATTGTTTTTCTCAAATACTTTAGGGGAACGTGTTGACCCAGAAGACAAAAATTTTTAAAGCTAGCCACATTGGATTCAGAACTCATATTTATCTAATTTCCTATCATATCACAACACCTTTTGTTTTGACATGGGATGATAATGTGTTATCAGGTTGTCCCAAACTTCCTTTAGGAGCAGTCTCTCTTCATAACCCAACCTCTCTACCCTGGCCTGACCATATCCACAGAGGGGACTTGGGCTCAGACACAGTTGCTCAGGGCTTCCCAGGTGGCAGAGAGATAAAGAATCCACCTGCCAATGCTGGAGATGCAGGAGACACAGTTTTGATCCCTGGGTGGGGAAGATCCCTTGGAGGAAGAAATGGCTACCCATTCCAGTATTCTTGCCAGGAAAATTCCATGGACAGAAGAGCCTGGCAGACTGAAGTCCATGGATCTCTAAGAGTTGGACACAACTGAGCGACTGAGCATGCAGACATGTACAGTTGTTCAAACATTCATGCAAGGAAGGAGATACCATGTGTTGTATCAGGAGACTTGGACTCCGGTCCTATCTTTATCACTCAATGTTTATGTGGCCTTAGGCAAGTCACTTAAATTCTCAACTATGCATATGGGATAGTAGAAATTTGAGTGTCAAACAAAACAAGATGAAACAAAAAACAAAATGTTAAATGTTTCATTTCTACTTCATGGAGTTGTAGGGATCAAATATATTAAAATACTTAAAAACACTGAAATATCCAAAGGACCATATAGTGAGATTTGTTGTTGCTATTAGGACTTAAGGACAGAAAAGCTTCTATCTAGCAGAGGAGCAGAGACATGAAGACCCAGATCAGGGTATGTTACATGGGTATGATTTCATTGCAAAGGCCTATGGTGAGAACAGTGTATTTGTCCCAAAGTTCTGAACCCCTAGACATCTACACACTCTGTTTGTCACCCAGCCTGACCTGCTGCCTGCCTATAGTCAATCACCCAGACTGTCTCTTTTTGAAAACAGATGATGTATATTTAATTAAAATTAGGACTGTTCCTTCTTAGGCAAAATTTCTTAGTACACAAGAGCACAGATTACAAAATAAAAACATCTGTTCTTCAAAATATACTATAAGAAAAGACATTGTTAAGACAATTAAATGATAAGCCACAGACTGGGAGAAAACATTTGAGAGAGGACTTGTACCTGAAAGATACAAAGAACTCATACAAACCAAAAAGAAAAAGACAATCTAATTTTTTTTTTTTTAAGACAAAGAATCTAAGCAGACATTCCGTCAAAGAGGATGGCCATTAACACCTGAAAATGTGTTCAATGTCAATGTTATCAGAGAAATGCAAATTAAAACACAATGGGATACTGCACACTTATTAGAATGGCTAAATTAAAAAATACCAAGTGTTACTGAGATGATAGAAAAACTGAAGCTCTAGTATATTGCAAGTGGAAACGAAAAATGTTGTAGCCACTTTGGAAAACATTTTGGTATTTTCTTATAAAGTTACCATACAGTTACCACATGTCCCAATATTCCTACTCTCTAAAATTTATCCAAGAGAAATGAAAACATGTGCAAACACAGTTTTGCTTGGGAATGCTCATAGTATCTTTGGTTATAATCATACTAAATAGGAAACAACCCAAATATCCATCTACAGGTGAATAGATTAAAACATTTTGTGGTATATGCATATAAAAAACTATTCATCAATGGAAAGGAACAAAATGTTGCTATGTGTATACATGATTGAACCTCAAAAGCATTAAGCTTAGTGACAAAAGACAGACACAAAAGACTACATTCTGTAATCTATTTATATGAAGTGACAGAAAAGGCAGGTATGGTGCCTGAAAGACACCAATTGCTTTTCTAGGTTTGAAAGGAGGGTTGCTTGTAAAGGGGATTGAGAGAACTTGTTGACTTGATGGAAATGTTCCATATAGTTTGTAGGTTGTCACACAACTGTATGTACTTGTCAGATTTTATTGAATAGTGATGTTGATCAATGATCCACAAGTACATGACTGCCCACAAGTAGCTAGAGGTAGAATGAATGCTCATGTCACAATAGGTTAAATCAATTAAAATATTTTATTCATCTTTTATAGGTGTTCTCAGTGAGATTAATTTGATACAAAATAATCCATCAGATAATCCCTTGTGGCTCAGCTGATAAAGAATCTGCCTGCAGTGTGGGAGACCTGGGTTCGATCCCTGGGTTGGGAAGATCCCCCAGAGAAGGGAAAGTCTATCCACTTCAGTATTCTGGCCTGGAGAATTCCATGGACTGCATAGTCATGGTGTTGCAAAGAGTTGGACACAACTGAGAGACTTTCACTTTCGTTTTCAATCCATCAGAAATGTCTTTTCATTTTTTCTTTTAAAATTTATATTCAAAAAAATTTATATTCATGTTTATTAGTGAAGTTGGACTAATTTTTAATTTACTGCACAGTCTAATTCTTCTCTGATTTTAAAAATGTAACATCAGAGTAATCCTTAATTTTCTTTTTTTTTTTCAAAGTAATCTTAAATTTTGAAAAAATTTTTGAATGTAGTACAGAGAAGTCCCATATATGTCTCCCTATACAGTTAACCTTATAATTGACATTTTATACTAATATGGCACACATACCACAATAAATACACCAATATTTATCATTATTATTAACTGGGGTCCACACTTTATTCAGATTTCCTTAGTTTTTATCTAGTGTACTTTTTTCCTGTTTCAAAATCCTATCCAGAATACTATGTTAGACTTGCATCCTGTCTTCTTCATAGTGTCCTCTTAGCTATGGTAGTTTCCTCAGGTTTTACTTGTTTTTTTATTCCCTTGAGTTTTAGGGAGTACTGGCTAGGTTTTTCTGGAAAGTTCCTCAACTGGGATTTGTCCTATGTTTTTCTTATGATGGGACTCTTTAAGGACTTTGAGGAGGATGGCAGAGGTAAAGTGCCATTCTCTTCACATCAGATCAAAGGTACATGCTATGAACTTGACTCTTCACTCTTGAAGTTGATGCTGGTCACGTGATTGAGGTGGTGTTTGTTTGGTTCATTCACTGTACTCTTTTCTCTCTTTTCATTCTGTACTCTCTCTCTATATATATATATATGAAAGTGAAAATGAAAGTTGCTCAGTTGTGTCCAATTCTGTGACCCCATGGACTGTAACCTGTCAGGCTCTTCTGTCCATGGAATTCTCCAGGCAAGAATACTGGAATGGGTTGCCATGCCATGCCCTCCTCCAGGGGATTTTCCCAACCCAGAGATCGAACCCAGGTCTCCCGAATTGCAAGTGGATTCTTTACCAGCTGAGCCACAAGGGATGGAGTTGAGGGGTAACTCAAAAGTCTGTAGTGATAACTGGGTATAATGGACATAGTAAAATCAGGCTCCATAGGTACAGCATGGGTATTAGAGGTAAGGCTGTAGGCTGGTGGGGTAGAAGAAGGGTGGATGTCTGGTTCTATTTTTTTAAGTTAAATTTTTAAAAATCAAATGTATTTATTTTTGTCTGCACGGGGCCTTCACTGCTGCTCTCAGGCTTTCTCTAGTTTTGGCAGCAGGGACTACTCTCCATCTGCGGTGTGCAGGCTTCTTGTTGCTGTAGCTTCTCCTATTGTGAAGCCCAGGTTCTAGGTGTGTTGGCTTCAATAGTTGCTGCTCCCTCCCCAGCTCTAGAGCACAGGCTCAGTACTTGTGACACACAGACTTAGCTGTTCCGCGGTATATGGGATCATCCTGGACCAGATATTGAACCCATGACTCCTGATGTACCAGGTCAAAGAAACTACTGTAAATAAGCCTTTAGTAATATGGTGGTAGAATGTGGGGGGAGGGGATTCCATGCTCTATGATTATGTCTCAGTCTTTTAACAAGCGTGCATCTCTGGACTGTGAACCTCACAACTGTCTCTCATTTTTTACTTCCCTCTTAACATGTTACAGGATGATTCAAGTGAGCTGGAGTTGGGTAGTTCTGTTCTCCCATGTGGAAGGCTAAAGTGGACTGCAGTTGGGTATTTCCTTTCCCCCAGATCATTTAGGTTCTGATAATACCTCATCAGGTTACAGTCTAGTTAACTGGGTTTTCCTGTGGACAGGTTTTTTTAAGAACAAAATGAGCTAGTATATTTCAAAATGGCTTCTTTCCTCTTTCTCTGCCTGAGGCAAAAGGGGATTTTTCTCCAATATTTACTGTGAAAACCTGGTCAAGCTCCTGAAGGTAAATCTCAAAAAATTGTTGCAACATCCCCCCGTCCCCCACCCGCTCTACCCCCCCACACCAGCAGTGAGTAGTTCTCCATGGAGGTTTTTTTTTAAAAATTAATTAATTTATTTTAATTGGAGGCTAATTACTTTATAATATTGTAGTGGTTTTTGCCATACATTGACATGAATCAGCCATGGGTGTACATGTGTCCCCCATCCTGAACCCCCTATAGAGTTTTTAGTGGAGTTATCTACACTGAGCTTCCTACAGTTCATCAAGTTCAGGTTTTCCTAATCTGCATTGGTTCCCCCTGCAGTTTCTGCTCATGAGTCTCTCTCCTGGTGAGCCATGACCACTTATATTTTCCGGTCTGTCCCTCCAATTTGCAGGGTCATAGTGAGCCCTATATCCTTCTCTGTCTTATGGATCCAAGAAATGTTGACACGGTCTGTTCAGTTTTTACTTGTTAAAGTGGGGTGGTGACTTCTGAGCTCATCACGTGTGGAACTCTGTGGGTTCTATTTTGACCCTGTTTAAAGAGACCCAAAGGTCTGGGGGGCATAAACTTAGTTCCATGAGGTAAGTGCTCTCCAGATTCCAGATCCCAGAGGAGGAGGGTGAAACCCTGAGAGAAGAGGGTGTAGTCAGATCCAGCAAGTGGGGCCCAGTTGATCCCTTTGGGGGAGAGTAGCCAGGACTCCACATTCTTGACAGATGATAAATGATGGCTGGGTAGGCTGGTTTACATCCATTTTAAGTATCTCTTCTTGGTCTCTGATAACTCTGGGGTGAAGAAGAAGGAAAGATTTTGTTTATTCAATGTGGAGGATATTGGCATTTATGTTAGTACATGAAATCTGTCTATAATTTTCCTCGGTTGTCACGTATTGGAATCAAGGTCATCACAGCCTCATAAAACGAGTTTGGGAGAATTCTTTCTTTTATTATTCTCTGGAACAGTTTGTATAAGACAGAGCTTTTGTGTTCCTTGAAGGTTTAGTAAAAGTTGTCTATAAAACTGTCTGAGTCTGATGGTGTTGATGCTGGGGGTTTGTGGGAAGGCAAGGGTTATGGAAAGGTGGGGTAGTGAGGTGAATTTTTTTTAACTCACTCAATTTGATTTATTTAATAGATACTCAGCTTATCTATTTTTCTTAGATTTGCATGATAATTTACCAGTTTTTTTTGTTTTTGTAAATTTTTTCATCACATCCTAGTTTTCAAATTTACCAGCATAAAACTATTCCTAAAGTTCTGTAAAGATTGGAAAAAATCTTCACTGTACCTATAGTCATATCCTGTTACAATTTTTTCCTTCTCTAGTTTAGTGATGAATTTGACTGTTTTATTAGCCTTTCAAAGAATAAGCTTTGAATTTGTTGTTTTTCTGTATTTTATCTTGCTTTTTAATACTATTTCTTTCCAACAACTTTCTTAGAGTATCTTAAGTTCACATTTAGCTTGTAGGTTTCCATATGTGTATATGTTTGCCAATGTATATATCCCTGTAAATACTGGTGCAGTTGCCTTTTGCAAGTTTTATGTGCTATTATTTCAGCCTCTGTCTTTTAATTTGGTTTTTATTTCTGACAGCTGGGAAGTTCTCTTTCTTGTGAGCTCTCTTGTGTATTTTAAATGCTTTTCTGTTAGTAATATTTTATTTGTGCAAAAAGGGACTCCACTTTAGGTCAGTCTACTGTGTTTCTGATATTGGAAGACAAATATACCTCTTGGAGCTGATAATGATGTTTTGTTTTTTACTAAGATGGGAGTAGTAGTACAACACCATAATATTGAAATTTCTGAAAATTAAAAATAAGATCTATAAGTCAAAGAGTAGAAGTGAGTGAATTTATAGGAAGGGGTATGTATACATTTTCTTAAGATCATTCTAAATAATAAGTCAAGTTGATGGTAGCACTTTATTCTTCTTCTATAAACTGGGAATGAGAAAGTCTTTAACACTTTCTTGTCTGAGGGTGAAATCAAAATAGTAGGGAAAACACTTCAAAAAGTAGATACAGTGTTAGCACTCAGCATCATGCTAGTGCGCCCGTGTGCAGTCGTGCCTGACTTTTTTGCAACTCTTTGCAACCGCATGGACTCTAACCCCCCAGGTTCCTTTGTCCATGGGATTCTCCAGGCAAGAATACTGGAGGGGACTGCCATTTCCTTCTTCAGGGGATCTTCCAGACCCAGGGATCAAATCTGCAACTCTTATGTATCCTGCATTGGCAGGCAGATTCTTTACCGCTGAGCCACCTGGAACTTAGCATAGGGCACTTCTAATTTCCAAGTGTTTGGAGTCAAATGTTACGGGATGTCTGTGAATGTGTTATGTAGACCTTACAGCACTGCATACACATCACTATTATTTTAAATACTTGTTTAATATGAAAACTGTTTGGGCTTCCCTGGTGACTGAGAAGGGAAAGAATCTGCTTGCAACACAGGAGACGGGTTTGATCCCTGGAGAAGGGACTAGCTACCCACTCCAGTATTCTTGCCTGGAGAATTCCATGGACAGAGGCGTCTGGTGGGCTACAGTCCAGGATGGATTGCAAAGAGTTGGACATGACTGAACAACTAACATTTTCACACTTTCAGTTAAAATTAGCACATTTATAACGTATGCTGAGTACGTTATAATGTTCAGTTAGGTGACATCAAAGAGTAAATACCTTTGAATGCATTCTAGTAGAAGAGAATGAAGAGTTTAGTGAGTGAAAGGCATCTATGAAGTTTCAACCTTATCACTTCTACCTAAATATTGTTTCAAGGTGCCACTTTTTAAAGACTCTACCAGACCCTTCTCTGTATGTGCTTTCTGGTATTCAATTTATTGTCTTTTTAGCTATTACATCAAATAATTTTTCATTGGAAATAGGCATGATATAAATGATTCATTAAAGTTCTTAATAAAACCATATATATATATGCATAGAATAAGAGAAGGTAGATTTCAGAATATTTTATTTTATTTTTTTGTAAATTAATTTATTTAATTTAATTGGAGATTAATTATTTTACAATATTGTGGTGGTTTTTGCCATACATTGACATGAATCAGCCATGGGTGTACAAGTGTCCCCCATCCTGAACCCTCCTCCCACCTCCCTCCCCATCCATCCCTCAGGGTCTTAAATTAAGAAATATATTACCAGATGTTAGGTGTTTTAACTATATTCAAAATCACAAATATCTTTGCTTCTTGAATTCAAAGTTTCAGTGATAAAGCACCTTAAAACTGAATTTCTTTCACATGGGTGATCCAGTTATGATAGATAATTGGTCCTTTTTGATGCATAGAGTTTATTCTCTCCAGAGTAAGATGTGAACTTATCATTTCCAAAATAGTTATACATTGATAATTTTTTTAACACCAGTGATTTTTTTCCTTGACAGTAACTCACAAAAAATCACATATATAGAATAAAATTAAATATCTTTCTATTTGTTCTACTCTGTTCCTATGTCTGGGCCCACATCATGAAGGACTTCAGATAGTATTTCTCATAGCTTCATAGCTTTTATAAAAGATATACAAAGTACATCGTTAGTTATTAGTTTATTTTTATATTTTTCTGGCCCTGCTGCACAGCATGTGAGATCTAGTTCCCTGACCAGGGATAGAACCCACACCCCTTGGGTTGGAAGCATAGTCTTAACCACTGGACCACCAGGGAAGTTTCCAGAGAACATTTTTATAGTACTCAATGTAAAAATATGTTTGCACATGTAGATTGGTAGTGGCTCCCCACTGTCCCTTAGACTCAGATACTGTCTCTATGAACCTCCTTCCTGTAATCCACATCCCAGGTAGCCTCTCTACATGGGTTTGCAGGTGCTCAAGCCCTCAGGTTTCTGCCACAGACTTCTCACTCCAGTTATCTGCTCACACACAGTTCTCTTTATCCACATTTTACCTTTGCCCTGCTTTTTTCTATTTATGTCATTGTAATATTCAACTAAACAGGGAACTCCAATTTTTTCTTCTCTTCCATAAATCCTGTCACTTCTCTGCCTCTCCAACAGCATCCTCCTTACAAAGAAATTAAAAGATGTGATTTTGGTTAATAATATAATGATGAACTAGATTTTCTTACAGTTTTGTTGATTAGATGATTTCAAAGCAGTATAAAAGTTTCTATTCCAAAATATTCCCTTGGTCATTTCTGTCCCCTTAGACTCCAGCTTCCTGCTACATTTTTCTGTCCTCTGTCCACCCTTTTCCCACCATCAAAACTCTCTAGCACCTCTCCAAACCTCTGTAGTGCAGAGCCCATCCACCATTCCCCTGTATGCATCCTCGACTGAGCTCCCAACCTCTCTGTACTTTTCCAAAAACACATTCACGTGCTCAGCCCAATGTCTGTTAAGAGTTAAGCTTTTTCTCTTTTCCTGACCAATCTCGTCCAAGGCCAAGGACCAGAGTGAAGGGTTATTGCCTCCGCAGTATGAATTATGCCATCTCTCCTTTGGTGAAACTAACCCAAACTGGGAGATGGGCCCAACGTGGATGTTCCTTCTGGAATAGTGTCTGCCGATGGTCAGGTCCATGTATTTATGAGAGTTACTATCTTACCCAGAGAAGGCAATGGCACCCCACTCTAGTACTCTTGCCTGGAAAATCCCATGGACGGAGGAACCTGGTAGGCTGCGGTCCATGGGGTGGCTAAGAGCGACTTCACTTTCACTTTTCTCTTTCATGCATTGGAGAAGGAAATGGCAACCCACTCTAGTGTTCTTGCCTGGAGAATCCCAGGGATGGGGGAGCCTGGTGGGCTGCCATCTATGGGGTTGCACAGAGTTGGACACGACTGAAGTGACTTAGCTTAGCTTAGCTTACTATCTTACTAATTGAAGTGACACTTCCTGATTTTTCATCCTAATCCCAGGTTTTACACACACACACACACACACACACACGCACGCGTGCACACACACACACACACATATAATTCTGCAAATGTGTAAGTGTCATAATCATAGCTCCATAACTTTCATGATCAGTACAGTTTTGGCCTCTTCTTTCTTTCCTGCCTGATTGTGAGAAGTGATACAGTTACCATCATGACAGGTATGCAGGAGTTTCCTGGCAACCACAGCAGCAAGGAAAAACCTGATAAACTTCCTCAACAGAGTAGAGGAAACGCACCCATTCCTCAAGAGTTTTCTAGCCTTTACTCACAAAAATAACTTGCAATCAGATATAGTTATGTTCTTGACAATCGTTTTACAATAAATTTAGTGTGGTTTTCATACAGCAGATGCTTTACTGAACCCCTCATGAAAGCCAAAGTCATGTTATCATAGTGCATCTTGGTGAGAAGCATTCTGCTGTGTCTCAGGGAATTGGTTCAAAAAGCCCTCTAGTTATACCAACTATATTCAGATTCAGTGCCACTGAGGCATTACTCTCTCATGGAAGCTATTGGGTTCTGCAGCCTCCTTCTATTCACTAGAACATACACTTGACCTTGAAGTATATCCAACTCATGTCTATTTTATAGAGTTGACATCTTTGGGCAGTGAGATGATTCGAATTCAGTGCTAGAATTCCAGGATTCTGGGGACAGTGTCATACTGATATGACAGGTACTTGGTTAGAAGTTCTGATAGCCAAACTTGTAAAACCCAACATGCATATTTCCCTAGCACCATTTTATATTATAACATAGATGCTCTTTAGGGTTCCTGAACAAACTCAGGACTCAGTCAGTTCAGTTCAGTCACTCAGTCATGTCCGACTCTGCTACACCACAGACTACAGCACACCAGGCTTCCCTGTCCATTACCAACTCCTAGAGTTTACTCAAACTCATGTCCATTGAGTTTGTGATGCCATCCAATCATTTCATCCTCTGCCGTCCCCTTCTCTTCCTGCCTTCAATCTTTCCCAGCATCAGGGTCTTTCCAATCAGTCAGTCCTTCACATCAGGTGGCCAAAACATTGGAGTTTTAGCTTTAGCATCAGTCCTTCCAATGAATATTCAGGACTGATTTCCTTTAGAAATGACTGGCTGGATCTCCTTGCAGTCCAAGGGACTCTCAAGAGTCTTCTCCAACACCACAGCTCAAAAACATCAATTCTTCTGTGCTCAGCTTTCTTTATGGTCCAACTCTCACATCCATACATGACTACTGGAAAAACCATAGCATTGACTAGATGGACCTTTGTAGGCAAACTGATCACATGGATCACAGCCTTGTCTAACTCAATGAAACTATGAGCCATGCCATGTAGGGCCACCCAAGATGGATGGGTCATGGTGGAGAGTTCTGACAAAACATGGTCCACTGGAGAAGGGAATGACAAACCACTTCAGTATTCTTGCCTTGAGAACCCCGTGAACAGTAGGAAAAACTCAGGCCTGGAGAACACTTAAATGCATGCAACAGGAGCTACTCAGCTGGTGGGATTAGTCCTGTCAGCCATGTCTGTATTTGTGTGGCCCAGTGATGGTGGAGATCTGTTTCTGCATAGCTCCAGGCTGAGCTCAAGGGCACAGTCAGCTAGCTCGGTGGGCTGGTTCGGAGCCTCACCGGCTGGTGGGCTCCTGGTGGGAGCAGGCTGCCTCAACGCTTACACAGCTGTGAGACTCCTCGTGTTCTTGGGCTGGCCCGTCACATGTGTGGCTTCAAAACGTTCAAACCTCAGCCCTCAAATAATCTTTTGTTCCACTTTCGTGCTTTGTATGTTTGAATCAGTAGCTCTGTTTATTTTCTTAAAATATTTCCTTTGGGTTTGTGTTTCTTGGCATGGCTTGGCTCTGGTTTTTCTGAATGCAATCCTCTTCAGACCCCTCTGCCACGCATAGTGCCACACCCTGAGAAGGACGGCAAGCTGTTTAGGTGAATTCTGTGTCGGGAGGCTGGCAGGGCACTCGGGACCATGGTGCCACCTCTTCTTCACCTGAAGGCTGAGGGCTCATAGGACTGCTGTGGAGGGCCTGAGTTTCTATCACTTATGGTCCAAGTGATGTACCCAAGCCAAAGAAATCCCATAATCTCATCTTCCAACCAAACCTTAATACCATTGATATCAGCAGTACTGCTTTTCTGACATTACAAGTTTCTTGACCTCTTCTTTGGGGTTCTGCAACTGGGAAACCTTTAAAAGAAATACTTCAATTAAAGAAAAAAAAAAATAAGCCAGGCAGAAGGAAAATTTCTCTGCAGCAGCCCCAAGAGAGCCTCAAGCTTTCTTTACATAGATCTACCAAGTGTTTTTTCTCTCCCTGAGGAAAGACATAAAGCCATTTCCCCAAGATTGTCAGCATTCCAATGCAACTAGTCCTGCGGGTTTCCTGTGTGCAAATGGCCACGGCCCTTCCCTAGAGCGGAGCTCCAGGCTGGAAGCTCTTTGGCTCCCTGAGCATCCCCTTCAAAGAGGAAAATACCAGGCCCTCCTGAACCAACAATGAGGCATGTTTGACTAGTGGTGATGAAATGTCTTCTATAAACACTCCCTACCTTTCCCACCTCCCGTTTTTCAGGACTGATTCACCACTGAAATATTTGTGTCACCCGAGTTCAAGTACATGAAACCAAAACCTTCGGTGTCGGCAGTTCTCAAGTACCATAGAAAGCTGCACAGACTTCTCCAGCTAGGGAGGTAATTAAACAAGCCAAAGCGAGCTGCTGGTCTTCAGTAGGACTGCCAGGACTACACATGAGATCTTGGCCTTTTTGGGTCAGATCAGCAGTGCCTGCAGGCATCCCTGTTGCATGGCGAATTCCCCCCTGCCCTCCAAATTTCCTGGCCTTGTTCAGCCAGAATACAAATCTCCAGCACAAGAAGGAACTGGACTTTTCACTGCCTAAAGTGTTCTACCATCAGCCGACTATGAAATCTCTATTCAGAAGGGTGTCCCTCAGAACTTGGGACCCTAACTCAAGTTTATTTTTATACAGTTACATGGGGACATGGTTTTAATATACATTTTCAGAATAAGGAAGGCTGTGAAGGGACTAGACCAATTATTTCCTTGAGAAAAGAAGAAGAAAATAATGTTGGAAACCCCAAACAGCCAATGTGTCTGTATATTGGAGAGAGTATTTTTCAGCAGCGAGACTGTCAGTATAAATTGATAGTCCCCTGCTTACAAACAAACCCGTGTCTCTGAGCCAGATCCCCTGGGGGTACCTAGTCATTGGGAAAGATGTTCTCCTGAAAGGCATGGTTCAAACTTCAGGAATAAAAGGAAGAGGGGTTATAGTCTCCTTCCACAGAACTGTGAATTTTATTTCCCTCTGAATACTCCGTTAGATATAATCATAATTATATACTATAATGTCTTGTCTATAATCAAGACAGTCTAATACACATTCAAATTCTCTGTAGTACAGTTGTAGTCTATTATTTTCATTATGATAGTACTGAATGTAACTGACCAGGTATGCAATGGGCTGTTATTTTCCTGTGGGTTTTATGCAACACATACACTACTGTGTGGAAATAAAATAGATTTGGATTTTCCAAGCTAGTGTTTTATTGGTCATATTCTCAGGATTTTAATTAGGGTAATAGAAAAGCATGTGATTTTTTGAAATTAAGTTTAATGACAACTGATGGCATGAAATGTAAAAGGTTTCTCTAACTTGGAATGTTATACTTTAATAACTGAATGTGCATTGTGATTCTCCAAGGGTGAATTTTAGTGTACTACATTGCCCAAATTTATTTTACAAAGTTGTTTTTATTTCTTTTGCTTATTCACATTTCTTGAAATACTGAGCTATGGAACACAGTTCGGTAAATTTGGGGTTAAGCAGTATTTCCTGTGATATAGCTAAGTCAATTCAGCCAATAAATTTAAACCAGAAGGTGTTAGAAGATCCATAGACGAAAGCCATTTGTTATATTCTTTATGGCCGTTAAATTCTGTTTTAAAAACAATACCTGAAGAGAATTCAATTTTATATGGATTATCTGAAAAGCAGGCAAACAAGCTAAAATGAACAAAGTCCAGCTATGGAATAGAACATGGTTTTATTGGGTTTAGCGTTGTTTGACTGTTGCACTTGTCACATTATGCTCTTTGGATCAGAAATGCCCACCTGGGAAGCTGATCACCTGATCACCAAATATAAACTTACATTTATAAGAAATTCTGCTCTGAATTACAAAGGGCTAATTTACCACTTGGCCTTTGAAAAAAATGACTTATTTATTAGATGGCACTAACCTGTTGTGGAAACTTAAAACTTCCTACCCCCTCCAAGTTTGAGCCCATGTTCCCTCCTTCAGACTTTTCGATCCTTATCTCAGATGCTCTGAATTCGTGAGAGAAGCCTGTTCCCAGAGCTGCAATGTGAATTCAGTGTAAAGAGACAAGCCCTCCTTCTCAAGTATTTTTGTCCCCTTTGCAGTTCTAATCACACCTCCTCAAGTTACCATTAAATTAGCCGAGCAGCTAGCATGATTTTGCTACCCAGAGCAAGGCAACTTGTCCCTCGTTGAGTCGAAGGGCAGCCTCTGGGCTGCTTTTAATCTGATTGTTTAAATTCAATTGAATCTGCCCAGTAAATATTTTTGTTCAGCTGCAGAAATGTGTAAATCAACTAAGTGCTTCATAATCTATGTATACAGTTAACAGAGCTCATGCTGACCAGTGCCCTGGGACTTGACATGAGCTTGCTTTTGCTGGCCAATTACCACAGTTACCCAGAAGGAAAAGCAAATCATATGAGAATGATAACAAAAAAAAACCCTCCAATATCTCATCCCAGTAGCAACTACCACCCTTTGGATATTTTCAATGTACTGGTAATTTTTCATTGTTCCTATTGTACTTGGCATTGTTATCCCTATTGTACAGGCCCGTTAAGTGAGGTACAAAGAGATTGAGTGATGTGCCCGAGGCCTCCCACCTACTGGTTGGTGAAGTCAGCACTTAAACCCATTTATTTTGAAGGCCAATACTTAGTTGTTTATTTATTTGGTTTCATCAGGTTGCAGCATGCAGGGTCTTTTTTTTTTTAATAATTTTATGTATTTATTTATTTTGGCTGTACTGAGTCTTTGTTGCGGCTCCCAGGCTTTCTCTAGTTACGGAAACTGGGGGCTACTCTTTCTTGTGATGGTCTGGCTCTCCTTGTGATGGCTTCTCCTGTTGCACAGGCTCTGGGGTGTGCGGGCTTCAGTAGTTGTGGTGCATGGGCTCAGCTGCTCCACAGCAGGTGGAATCTTCCCAGATCAGGGACTGAACCCGTGTCCCCTGTATTGGCAGGCAGATTCTTATTCACTCTACCCCCAGAAAAGTCCTCGGCGTGTAGAATCTTAATCATGGCATGGGAACTGTCAGTTGTGGCATGGTATGTGGGATCTAGTTCTCTGACCAGGGATCAAACCCAGAACCCCTGTACTGGGAGCACAGAGTCTTAGTGACTGGCCTGCCAAGGAAGCCCCAAGAGTCAATACCTTTGTTCTTGCTACTAAAGTGACCCACATAACTTTTACCTTTTCAGTTTTATAGCCTTAGAGCCTGGCTTTGACTGTGGGTTTAGCTAAGACCTTTTTTTTTTTTTTTAATGCCAAGCATCTCAAACTCAAAATCCAATTAGATCTTTCAAATTTCCTCTAAAATTCCTATGAAGACACAATAGAAGATGAAATCTCACACCTCCACCGACAATTAGGACAAATATTCATATTCATACTTTGACTAATAGTCACCTAAAACTGGGAGTCACTTCCACAACTTTGAGACTGTAAGTCTGTTTGGGGAAACTCATGTGGCCCTGCTCATGCAATTCTGCTAAAAACGGTGGAAACTGCTCCCACTAAATCAAGGAGGAATTATATTTCCTTCTTCCACCATCTGCCAATCAATTCAGAATTATAAAATTTTTAGGAGGACTCGGGGCTCCTTTGTTTTAGAGGGTTTTTTTTCCTTTCAGTTTTACTGAGAAATAAGGAATGGCAACCTATTCCAGTATCCTTGCCTGGAGAATTCCATGGACAGAGGAGAGGAACCTGTTGGGCTACTATAGTCCATGGGGTTTCGGACATGACTGAGCAACTAACACTCTCACTACACTGTCACAATTTTCGGACTGTGCTGTGTAATTTTAAAATGTATAACATAGTGACTTGAAAAATATATTGCAAAATAATTACCTCGGTAAGTTTAGTTAATGTCCATCATCTCATATATATATATACACATATATATATATACCAAAAAAATAGAAAACAATACATTTTTTTCTTTTGATCAGAACTCTTAGGATCTACTCTCTTAAAAGCTTCCAAATATATTGTAGCACACTCATGTTTCATATTACCTCCAGGGTTAGTGTTTGGGGGGTGAAAAAAAGGCATGATTCTGGCTGAATCCTTTGCTGCCTCTAAAAAATGGCTTAGCCCCCAGCAGGTCTAGTCTCTTCCCAGTCATAAGCTGTCAAAACATCATAATACACAGAAAATAATAAAAACATGACTAATATGATATGATCCTTGAAAAAACAAATCCATGATATATGTAGTAGTAATTATTAATCTTTATCCAATGATATAATATTGAATATATGAAGAAAATCAATTAGAATGCAAATAAAAATGGAAGTGCAAAGGGACACATGTAATCTATAAACTAGATAATCAAAAAAACTCTCAATAAATTCTAAAATATACAAAAGACATTTTATAAGGCAATTCTCAGACCATGCAATAAAGCTGTAATGATTATTTTCCTACAATTATTTAACTAAAATGATTTTTTTCAGTAAAAACAAAAATAAATCACGTATAGATAATACTTTAAAACAATTTTGGAAAATAAAGAAATTTAGATGATTACATACCACCTTGGGGAGCCCAGTGTGAGGCTTAGACCTTTCTCCTTAGGGAGAATCTCTGCAGCTGTGATTATCTTCCTGTTCGTGGGTCACCTACTTGGTCGTGTAGGCCCTGACTACATTTTGTCTCTGCTTCTCCTACCCGTATTAGTGTGGTTCCACCTTTATACTCTCAGTTGTGAAAAAAAAAACCCACAAAAAAACCAAAAACCTCTGCTAGTCGTCAGGTGGTTCTCACCAATAGTTGCAATTTTGCTGTTCCCATGGGAGGGGCTAAGTGTGGGGTCCTCCTACTCCACCATCTTACTTTTCATTTGTCTTTTAATGTTCTCACAAAATCTCTCAGATTGCTATGGACAAGATTGTTTTAAACTTTTTTAAAAAAATAAATTTATTTATTTTTGGTAGTGCTAGGTCTTCATTGCCATATGGGCTTTTCTCTCTCTAGTTGCAGGGTCCACTCTCTAGTATGGTGCTCAGGCTTCTCATTGTGGCGGTTTCTCTTGTTGGGCTTCCCTGATAGCTCCGCTGGTAAAGAATCCACCTGCAATGCAGGAGACCCCAGTTCGATTCCTGGGTTGGGAAGATCCCCTGGAGAAGGGAACCGCTACCCACTCCAGTAGTCTGGCCTGGAGAATTCCATGGACAGAGGAACCTGGAAGGCTATAGTCCATGGGGTCAGAAAAAGTCGGACACAACTGAGCAACTTTTGCTGTCTCATGTTGCAGAGCATGGGTCCTAGAACTCAAGGGTTTCAGTAGTTGCAGTTCCTGGGCCCCAGAGCACAGGTTAGGTAGTTGTGGTGTACGGGCTTAGGTGCTCCATGGCAAGTGAGAGTCTTCCTGGATCAAGGATCAAACCCCTAACTCCTGCATTGGCAAGCCAATTCTTTACCACTGAGCCATCAGGGGAACCGTGAGATTGTTTACTGCAACTTGTTTCTTTTCAATCAGAAATCTGAAAAACAATTTTCTATAGGAATATTTGGGTCAACTTACTTTTTTCCACCAAATTTTCATGAAAAAATTCACCAGAATTTTTTGGATATATTAAAGGAATTGTATGGAATCAGTGGATTCAATTTACAGAAAATTGACTTGTATATTTTATTGACTTTCCTTATCCATGGACACAGTATAGCTTTACCATTTATTTCTCAATATTTGTAATACTTGTTTTGTTTTGTCCTTTGAATCATGGGCTATTTAGAATTACTTTTTTTTTAATTGCAGATTTAAGGCACTTTATTAAATTTTAGTCAGAGAGAGTGGCTGTGTTTTATAAATTGATACTGTATTAGTTTCATACTGCCACATAACATTATCTTCAACTTAGAGACAACATTATTAGCCATTTAACTCAGAAATCTGGGTACTCAGGTTCTCACAATGTGGAAACCACTGTGTTAGCTGAGTAGAGGAACCAGGGTAGAATATGCTTCTGAGCTCATTCTTCTTTCTGGTAGCATTCAGTTCCTTGTTAGGTATAGGATTGAGGTTCACATTTCTTTGCCAGCTCTCAGCTCCTGGAGTCCACCTGTATTCTAAGTCTTGTTACTCTCTCCATCTTCAAATCCAGTGACAGAAAATTTCTTTAGAGTCAAATCTTTCTCATGCTTTGAATCTCTGACTTTGTCTCTATACTCTAGACTCAGATTTAAAGGATTCATTGAATTAAGTTAAATCCAAATGGATAATTTCCCTCTCTTATAGCATCACCAACTCAATGGACATGAATTTGTGCAAACTCCAGGTGATAGTGAAGGACAAAGGAGCCTGGCATGCTGCAGTCCATGCTAGTTGCAAAGAGTTGGACATGACTGAGCAACTGAATGACAAAAACAACAGAAAGATCAACTGATTTGAGATCTTAATCCTATCTGTAAAATCCTCTTACAACAGTCCATAGATCAGTATTTGAATAACCAGGAGAAGTAATGTGTATGCCAGATGTCAGGCTCTTGGGAACCATTGTAAAATTCTGCCTACCACTGATGCCTGCTGAGTATGTGTGCTTAAAACGAACATATTATTGTTTGGGTGTGTTCAGTATTCTCTGTCTCCCTATTTAATTAAACTTACTAATTAGGCTTTTCAGATTCTTCATATTTTCTATATCTTTACTAAGTGTATAGGCTTCAATGAATCCAGATCAATGTTAATTAATAGCCCAACATTTGTGAAAGCTGTGTAATTCCAGTAGTGAACTTTAAGACTTAGAAAAGTAGGGTCATTTAAGATTCCATCATCCACAAGAGGGACTTTTTTTTTCATCCTACATACATTTCATTTTGCCTAGGACAGAGGCTTCCCAGGAGGTGCTAGTGGTAAAGAATCCACCTGCCAATGCAGGAGACACAAGAGCCACAGGTTCGATTCTTGGGTCAGGAAGATCTCTTGGAATAGGAAATGGCATCCTGCTCCATTCTTCTTAAGGGGAAAATCCCATAGATGGAGGGGCCTGGCAGCTACAATCCATGGGGTCACAGAGAGTGGGGCATGGCTGAGCAACTGAGCACATCACATTCTGGTCTTGGGCTTCCCTAGTGGCTCAGACAGTAAAGAATCTTCCTGCAATGCAGGAGGCTTGGGTTTGATCATCCCTGGGTCAGGAAGATCCTCCGGAGAAGGGAATGGCTGCCCACTCCAGCAGTCTGGCTTGGAGAATTCCATAGACAGAGGAGCCTGGCAGGCTACAGTCCACTGGGTCGCAGAGTCCGACACAACTGAGCGACTAACACTAACACTTAGGATGGTTCTATTTATGCCTATTGTCCCAGCATAAATCTCACTCCTACTACCAAAATGCCAGTCCATGCTCTTGGAGAAAATGTCCAGTCCTTGAAGTCATCCTAAAACAGTGTCTTAAAAAGAGTTGGCCATTTCACGTTTGCTTGTTATTGGTGTGAGCAATATGGAGTTGATTGGGGGTACTGCATACCCTAGAACTCTTTTTGGGTATCTTGGTCACATTCCAGTGTCACATTTGCAAAAACCTTTGTATCTGAGGAATTGAATGATAGTGACATCAACTTGATTCTTTGACCTGACCCTACAGTCATCTTTGTTAACACAAAGATGCATATCACATGTTGCATTTGAATCACTCAGCTCAGCCTTGGCAAAGCTCCTACATTTTCCACTATGTGTTGTTTTAAAAGTTAATAATGCTATTTTTGACATGATTCCTGACTATATAGATCATTAAGACTGATGGCTACGACTCAAAGAACATTGGCATAAAATGCAAAATACATTTCCACTTTATATACTTCATATATTAACAGTGTAAGCATTTCCTCTCTGTTTATAAATAAAGATATTGAGACACTATCTTTTCCCAGATATATATCATGAACTATCCAATGCTTCCTTCATTCATGGCTAATACTTGAAAGTACAACTTCTTAGGATTACTATGTAAGTAGCTAGATTATCAAATAAACAATGATCAGTTTGGGTTGAACCTACACAAAGTTCAAGGCATTAAATTGTTTATTGTAAACATAATTTCTGAGCAAGGAAACCACTTAACCTGCTTTGGGAACTTGGAATTGTAAGATCTAAATGACAAATTTCCTGACGTCACAAACCTGACAGTTTTGTGGGAGAGACAATTTTCAAAGACAAACATTGCAATATTTTGGGAAAAGTGACTTGCATGATGTTATAAAACAAAGCATGAATGACAAAAAGAGCAAAGGAAAGTACAATACAAAGACCAAGGGAAGCATACAGGAGAGCACTTCCTGCTTGGGAAGTTGGCAAAGGAGTCACTGAAGTGGTTACACTGAAACTGACTCCTAGAGAAAATGTGTGAGTTTTTATGTGAGGGCAAGAGAGGGCATTCAGAGCAGATGGAATGGCTTGGCAAGTGTATCAGCTCTACTAAAAACAAAAACCATGACGTGTTCAGGAAGTGGGTTCAGTGATCTGGAAAGGGTTTCAGAATTTCATGGGCAGTGTCTTATTTGTGTGAGGAGAAATATCAGCCTCGATAGCACTGCTGTTCATGACTCAAGTTGATTCACTTTGCAAAAAGTGCAATGTTAATATCTCAGACCAACTTCTGAGTACTTGTGGGTTGGGAGTTGGAAGAGACCAGGGTTGAGATGGATGGATGGAGTCTGATGCCATAAACCCAATTCTTCTGAGACTGTCACAAAATGTTAGGCATTAAAGCTACTTGTCTTTGACTGAGAACAGCCTCTTCTCTAGGAAGCATTCTCTTTGCCCACTATGTTCCAGTGAACAACAATTTCAAACTCAGACCATGGGGGCCACTCTTCCCTGACCACCCTGGTCTTAGGAAGGTCAGAGTCTGGTAACTACTGTGTTCTCAGAGATTCTTTAATATGAACTCTTCAAGGACTATGTATGAGTCCCTCTATCTGCAGCATTCCTCTGAGGGAAAGAAAAGGGGCCACAGAGCTGCAGTCCCATATCTAACAGAAGAAGTTTTTGGAATGGTGCTGTGTGGGAAGATTTGTTTCTGTGGAGGAGCCTTATGAAAGGACACACAGACCAAACAAACAAAAAAGCTACAGATATGAATACACTTTCTGAAACTTTTTTTTTCTGAAAGATGAAGATTGATTTGGAGAACCTAAAGATATTACAATTAAATTCTTGTCCCTATAATAACAAGGGTGAGAAAAACCATTAGAGTTTGTGTGTGTGTGTGTGTGTGGTATCTGGCTACTGTACTTTAACAATAATTCCTCTTGACATTATACAAGGTCAGCAAGTCACCTCAGGACCACCCTGCTTGAGGATTTGCTCTCCACACAGGGCTGTATGGACTCTCTCAGCTGAGAAATGTCACCCAGCACCTTTCATATTTATGGTGACGCATAAACAGGAAACCAGTCCTGTCCATGACACTGGAACTTTTTCATATCTCAAATCCTTTCATGAAAATGAAAAAAAAAAAAGTGCACACCAAACAAAACAAAAGAATTTAGCTGCCTTATGCTTTCTGGGCCAAAATAAATATTGCCAAATTAGTAAGGCATACTGAACAAATTAAGCGCTAAATGCAAATTTATCGACTGAAATCCAATGGCAGACTCACCAAAGAGCGTACAGTGGTGGAGTACAGCCCTGTAAGTAGGTGTTTGTGTTGGCGAGCCTCTGCAGAGAGGCATGGGAACAGTAATATAAAAAAGAGAGCATTTCTGTTACACCCAAAATGAACAGTTTGTTTTAGAAAGTTCAAGTAAACAGTCTCTAACATATATTCACTGAATTCAGAACTTCAGTTGCTACCAAGAGGGAGATGAAAAAAAAAAAAAAAAAACTGGCAAAATTTCTTAAAAAAAAAACTCATTTGGAAATGTTTAAGTCAGCCTGATAAATCACTGGATGAGATGGAGATATTCTTCCTCATCTCTGAGCCATGAATAAGCCCCAGCAGTGCTTCACCAAGGCAAACAAGAGATTTTCCCTAAAGGATATTCAAAACCTGACAACACAAGATTTATCCTAATGATTTCTAATGTCCCCAGTGAAACATATATGATGTATCCTTTTAAGTTATGGGCATCATTTATGAAGTCCAAGTTTTAAAACCTGCATGTATATTGCTTTAGTTCAATGACTGATTTGGAGGTGAGAGGGTTGGGGTAGAGAGTGGGTATATTTGTAACTGCTTCGTTGTTTTCCTACTGACCATGGACTCAATGACCTCTCTACTTTGGTCAGGTTCTCTTACCGCCTTTAACACGAAACATTCTAAGATTCATAATTTCTATTTGCCTTGGATGTTGCTTCCTCTTTTGCAAAAAGTTCCCATGAGTTGTGTGGGGCTTTGTACAATGCCTTGTCTCTTCTTTGACACTAGACAGTGGAAGAAACCGGGAAACAGAAAAGTCATCTTATCACACACTACACATTGCGAATAGGGTGGGAATACCATAGTGTGCCAAGCCTGGATGGATATTTAGAAAGCTTTATTTTATAGATGGAAATCTTAGAGGCCCAGAGAGAGGCTATAACCTGCCCAAAATAACATAGTGAATCAGTGCAGAGAAATGAGATTTAAAATATCAGATATGCTTTATCTCCCAAGTCTTATACACATTAGTCTCCCTCCTTCATAATTATTACCTAGAGGTCTTTTAAAATAGGTAATATTCTCATTATGCACCTAGCAGCTCAGAGTTATAGCACAGAGTTAAATAACTTCTTCTCTATGTCATTCTCTTGCCCAATAAAATTCAGCGGGGTTCCACTGGTTTGAGGAGCTCAAGCAACTTGGGTTCTGAGGCTGAGGGTGATCTTGGCCTTGACTGGTCAAAACAAAGGACAAGTTGAAAATCAGCTTGTGACAGGAAGTTGGTGAGAGGATTGCAAGGCAGAAGTTAGTCCAGCTATGACCCCTGAAGAAAGGGAAATGTATTAATATTTAGTGGGTGGAAATGAAGGTGGATTTTAAATTATTTTCTCCTAGATTGAGCCTCTTGATGAAAGTGAAAGAGGAGAGTGAAAAAGTTGGCTTAAAGCTCAACATTCAGAAAACTAAGATCATGGCATCTGGCCCCATCACTTCATGGCAAATAGATGAGGAAACAGTGGAAACAGTGGCTGACTTTATTTTTTTGGGCTCCAAAATCACACAGATGGTGACTTCAGCCATGAAATTAAAAGACGCTTACTCTTTGGAAGAAAAGTTATGACCAACCTAGACAGCATATTAAAAAGCAGAGACATTACTTTGCCAACAAAGGTCCATCTAGTCAAGGCTATGGTTTTTCCAGTAGTCATATATGGATGTAAGAGCTGGACTATAAAGAAAGCTGAGCACCGAAGTATTGATGTTTTTGAACTGTGGTGTTGGTGAAGACTCTTGAGAGTCCCCTGGACTCAAGGAGATCCAACCAGTCCATCCTAAAGGAGATCAGTCCTGGGTGTTCATTGGAAGGACAGATGTCAAAGCTGAAACTCCAATACTTTGGCCAACTCATGCGAAGAGTTGACTCATTGGAAAAGACCCTGATGCTGGGAGAGATTGGTGGCAGGAGGAGAAGGGGACGACAGAGGATGAGATGGTTGGATGGCATCACCGACTCAATGGACATAAGTTTGGGTAAACTCCGGAAGTTGATGATGGACAGGGAGGCCTGATGTGCTACAGTCCATGGGGTTGAAAAGAGTTGGACAAGACTGAGTGACTGAACTGAACTGAGATTGCATTCCCTAAGAAATCAGCCAGGATTACATTTTTAAAAAATATCTATATAGTCAAAGAGATGAACATCAGCTTGTTTTATTTGCAGAGTGCAATTTCAACTCACTAGAGACCAGCCACGTATAACATACAACAGCCGGCAACACCCTCAGTTCAGAGGCCTGCACAGTTTCACAGACCACCTGAGAAATGCCGCTTAGTTTGCCTGGGACACTCTTGATTCATCTTAAATTTCTCTCTAGGTAAAAAATCTAGGTCCATGAACATTCACACTTATACTCAGAAACATATCCCTGGGATACAGGAAAACCTGGAATTGTTAAAAGTAATTAAACAACAAACAAAAGAACACTACTCTTTTAGATTCATTTTAGCCAGAAGAGATACAAACATAAGTATAATGATATCAGGACATTGACAATAGGTAAGTATCTTGATGAAGGTAAGCAAAGTTACTTTTAATACAGTTTGGCTCTTAGAGATCCAGTATTGAGTATTATAATAGTCTTGATTGGGAATTAGAATAGACCTTCCCATGGCCTTGGCTCTTGCTGCAAGCATCCATACTCCCAATCTTAGCTGCTCTCTGCTTGAACAGAAGCAGTTTAGTGTGATAGTCTGCTTCAGAGGCTGAAGTATTAAGTATTAATGTCTGACCATTAAGGGACTGAGCACTCCTATAGTATAGAAGATACGGTGTTTTATCATGGGCTGACTATTGGGTAGTCCTAAACAGTTGATGACTTCTAACACATAGATGCTTTGGCAATTACTAGTAAGCAATTCTTACTTTATTCTTTTCACCTAGGTTGATCTGCTCTGTGATGCTCTTGGAGTAACTAATCCTACCTACTCTAAAGGGTGATTTTGTTCCGTTTACTCAAACTGTGGATGTGAAAGTAGTAGAAACTCTGTAGAAACTATAGAGTCCTGCACAAATGTGAGACAGCTATTAGTGTGGACACTAATGGAGATGCTGTGGCATCTAGGAGTCTGCTTCCCCTGAAAGCTGCGCCCTGGAAAAGTGAAAGTGTGAGTCGTTCAGTCACGTCCAGCTCTTTGCAATCCCATGGACTGTAGCCCGCCAGCCTCCTCTGTCCATGGAATTCTCCAGGCAAGAACACTGGAGTGGGCTGCCATTCCCTTCTCCAGGGGATCTTCCCCACCCAGGGATGATTGAACCTGGATTTCCAGAATTGCAGGCAGACTCTTTACCATCTGAGCTAGGAGAGTGGGGTTTGTGGTTCAGAATGAGTTTTTCTAAAGCAGTGATCTGGGTGTAGAAGGACTGGAGGTAGGACAGGCTTGGGATTGAATATCTTGGCCATGGATGACTACCAATCCCTGAGAAGTGACCTCCTCTTCATGCTCACACAGTTAAGATCTGAGAGCTGAGGCTCAAGGCAAGGCTTCCAGTCACTGGAGGGTTCTAAATTCCTGTGGGAAAGAGCCAGATCCCCACACCCACCACTCTATCTGCCAGTTTTCTGTTGGGTCTCCTTTCAGACCTCTCCTTCGTCAGATCTCTTTTCCCCATTGCACTGAGATGTGATCCAAATTCATCATGTAAATCTATGGAAATCATTTCCCACAACGTCCAGGTTATTTAAGAACTTAATATCTATCATTAATCTTATCATACTAACGTCATCATCAGCACCATCACCCCATCATCATTTATTTAATCCTTACAACATCCTTGCCGGTTCCTTAGTGAGAAGAAATCCAAAGCCCATCTCACACTTCAATGAGTACATATTTTATTTACAGTTTGTCTTGTAAGACAAAGTGTAGGTTAACTATACATAAAAAAGAACCTCAGCTACATTTCAGAGAGAATTCACTCAGCGTGTTGAAAATAATCTTGTTTGTTGCCTTCATAAATTGTATAGTTAAAGACATCCTAGCATGAGGTTAACAGACAAGCGTTATAATGCTGCCTGGACCAGGTTTCTTTCTGCTCAGAAGTGTTAACCTTTCAAGCATACACACCTCATCTTTCATATTATGTGGTGACCTCTTTGAAAAGATAAGCCTCATCTTCTTTCTCCTCTTTTTTTTTTTTTTTTCTTTTTTATTACAGTGTCTCATTACAGGACTGGGCCCACAGTAGGCACTTGGGAAAACTCTGCAGTGAGTGTACAAGTCTGAGAGCTGCTGGGGTTTGAGCTGGACCAGAGGTGTCTTCACTGAGTCTAGTGTGATGACTGCTGATAATTCTGTGGGCCTATCCGCAGTCATGTATTTCTACAAAACCCTCTTTCACCACCCCCCAAAACATACTTGCTATAGGTGAGTGTGCACATAGGTACCTGCGTGTGCATCCCACTGCCCTCAAGTGCTGACATTCACCTCTTCTGCCCCTAAAACTAGCACTTCATCTCCCACTCCCATCACAGCCGGGCACGCTGTGCACAGACACACACACACAGTGGCACTGACACGTGTGCCGATATAGACAGCCTGTACACACGTGTGCTGCACATAGACACACACTTGCATTTACTCCAGATGCCTTTGAAGCTAAGGCTGAGAGTCAGAAAGTACCTTGCATCCTGGCCTGTGTGACTGTAAAAGTGCATCATATCAAAAAAGGAAAAAAAAAAAAAAAAAACAACCAAAAAGCATTCTCTATCTGCTGGAGACTGCAGTTGGATTTTAATGTTTTAAAGGCCCTCAAATACTGACTCTTCTCTGACTCTGCTTGGGGCTAGTTGCTGAACAATACATAAATTGTCAGGATCAATGGGAAGAGTACACTCTGTTCTCTAAGTGCCTTTAGGAGCTGCGTCTCCAAGTCCCCAGACAATATTACCATTGTTTCCAAAGCTCAAGCCTGTTGTTTTATCTTTGAGGAAGTTTATTCCTAGATAGAGATCTTCATCGCACCCTCTGAAAATGGAGGTATTGACAGGCTGGCTCACATTTATTGCCGCCGTATAAGAGAATCCTTTAAAACCTGGGTTGAGTTTTCAGCTCAGCAAATACAGCCACTTACCCTGGTCAGGCCATCTTCCTTTCCAGAGAGCTCAAGTCTTAGGAATCAACCCAGTTACTGGCAGGATCCACAGAGCTATAAAGGCCAACGGGAAGGGAGAGAGTTTAAACTTTAACTTCTTCAGACATCATGGGACCATCACAAAAATGAATCAGAAACACCCACTGAGAGCATTTTTCACAGTCACCATGCAGATGACAGAAGATAAGAAATGCTAGCAAAGGTGGAAAGTTCTCTACTGATAGCATCTTAGGCCTGTGTGGGTGGAGACACCACCTCTCAGGAGTTCACTGGGGAGTTCACATCACTGGTTTCCTCCTGACCTACAGAAACAGAAAGAGAAAAATACATGCAAAAATCACTGTTAAGAGGCATTCTCTCCCATCTCCTGACATCCTGGTTCTGGAATGCTAAACCTAGAGGGCCCCAACTCAATACCTCTTTTACAGAAGAAGAACCAAGAGAGTGAAAAGAGAGGTATTTACAGTTACTGTATAATGTAGGGGCCAACTTTTTCACCCAAAGTCTTAGACCTTTATTTTTGGGATTTTAGTTCAATGTTTTCCCAACAGGCCGTGCTATTTCTCTCTCATTTAATACCTGCCTCCCCCCAACCCCTTTAATGAAGGAAATTGAGTATCTCTCCAGTGAAAACAATTGATAACTTGGTCTCATTCTGTACCTTAAGTTTTAACTTATTCTCACCTTTACTCTAAAGATTTGTGTAGAATTTGAATGGACTCAAATGAATTTGGTAGAAGAGCAATTAGAAATGAATTGGGTTATGGTCTAGCAAAGGACATTAATCCTAGAGACTGGAGGACATTTAGGATAAGACTTTTAAGACAGCAAGAAAGGGGGGATCTTCTTTTGATTTCCCTTTGCTCCACATGTGGATGGGCCAACTTTCCAATATCCCTTTCAGGTCAGGTGGCTGCAGAACCATGAGCAGAAGCAGGTGAGGCTGGGAATATTGTGGGTTTTTCCTTGAACCTATCCCTGAGTTGCTTCTTTTCACCTGGAAAAGAAGCTCCATTTCTGATACCCCAACATCCAGATAAATGAGGTTGTCTCCCCCAAAGGGAAGTTCTCTTCCTGGATGATGATGAAACACCAATGCCTGATATAATTTGGGACTCACTGAGTGGTTCTAAAAATCTGTCCTGGCTAAATTGCAAATCTCTATTTTTTTCCAAATGAAGATAAGCATGAAAGAAGTTCTGTCATCAGCTTCTAGTTCTTTGTACCACTGGATTGACCTGAGGGTATGGATAATTTTGGAGAAGACAGTCTTTTTTTTTCCTGGACTCTTCTGTGCTCTGCTGTAGGCCATACCCATGACTCGTGCAGGGGCCTTTGGTGGCTCTCTGAGTGTTTCAGATCGTGAGAAAACTAGATCTCATTCTCCTCATCCATTTGGTCTGGAGGCTGGGGGGCTGTTTTTTGCCACCCCGATCCTTGCCTTTACCTCTGTGGATGTGGCTCCTACTCAGTGGGTAAGTTGGGTCTAGTCTCCATCACCAGAAACTGCTCTAGATATTGGTGAGTTAGGAATTTAAATCATTGGCTGATATGACCTCTTTGTTGTTTAGTTGCTAAGTCATGTCTGACTCTTTGTGACCTCATGGACTGTAGCCTGCAGGTTCCTCTGTCCATGGGATTCTCCAGGCAAGAATACTAGAGTGAGTTGCCACTTCCTTCTCCAAGGGATCTTTCCAACCCAAGGACTGAGCTCACATCTCCTGCATTGGCAGGCAGATTCTTTACCACTGAGCCACCTGGGAATGGGAAGCCCGTGTCCTCTTTATAGATATTTATTTCCATTCTGAAAATAAAAAAAAAAAAATTCAGCATAAAAATAACTTGCAGTGGTCACAGCCTTGTGAAATGCCTGGCAAAAGGGAGAAAGAAAACATGTGTTCAGCCCTTGAAACTAAAGAGTTTATTTCTTGGGTTGGGGGGTGGGATTAAATCTTCTTCTTCCTGGGGGCATGTCTAAAGTAACTATTTCCCCAACTGTATTCTTTAATATATCACTTGAGAACTCAAGATTTTGGAGAACCTTGTGAAAAGGGATTTGATGATCAGGTGAGCTTAAAAAGAGCTACCTTTTATGTCTCTCGAAAATTTACAACACACCCTGAGAGATCCTGCAGGACAGAAACCTACTTAAGTTTGTTTAACTCAATTTCCTGAATATTTCCCCATGAAAGCTGTTCCTCACAGAATATCTGTTAGTATGGCACTTATTCTATACCTCACATCCTATGAAGCCCCACGTTTAGGTGTAGCCTTCCCCACCATGCTTTCAAAATTTTGCATTTTATCATTTGTGAGGCAAGGGTCATACATATTGTTTCAGTGAATCCTCACAGCAACTTGAAGGTAGGTACTAGTCATGCAACCAGTAGTCAGTTAATAATTAATATTTATGAGTTACATACTATGGGTGTAAATCCAGAACAAGTTTTTTATTCTCCCCATTTTACAGATGGGGAAAATGAGGTCCATAAATGTGAAATACTTTATCAGAGTCACATGACCTGCAGATAGCAGAACCAGAAACAAAACCCGGGTTCTTCGATTCCCAGTTTTCTTTCATGTTCACTTTTTCAGGATGCATATAAGTTATTACCATCGCCCCTACCCTCAAAGTCACTCTGGAAGCTCAGAACAGGCGTGCTGAAGGTGTCTTTGTTTTGAACCTCATCAAGATTCTTACCTTTCCTCCTCATCTTCCACCTTATGCTCTCGCCATTTCCAGGTCTGAGGTAGGGGAACAAGGTTGGGGAGTCATCTCCTAGGTAGAGGGCCCCTCCAACATGGGAAATGAGTCACATTCACACAGGATTCGGAGCCCCAGTTACCTCTGTGTTCGTGTGCTCCAAAGATGGAAGATGAGATTGCTCAACTCAAGAACTCTGAATCCCCCTGCCCTTGTCTGTTTTGTAGGAGAATGCCTCCCAGACACAAACCTTCAGGGCGAACATTCTAAACGGGTACCCAGGCCAGTGGGTGCAGGTGGGAGGTCTTTGGACTCTGGATTTCCTGAGCTGTGGTTGAAAACCTGTTCAGTCAAATCCAATTGTTCTGGAATTCTGGGGATTGTGTAGGGAGCCCACGGCCAGCTGTTTATTATTTTAAGAGCTCTCAGTTGCTGCCCTTAGACATGGGGGTGGAGAGCAGCCAGCCTACTGTGCGTGGCGGCTGCCACGTCCTTCTGGGGATGACAATGTTGCTCTGTACCCTCCACACGGCGCCTCAGGCACAGCTACTGCATTCCAGGCTGTACCCAGCCAGAAGAACAGAAAGCATCTCATCCCCTCTCATTGTTATTAAGACAAAGAGCCTCAGCTCTGGCAGTTGTGTTCCTCCCAGTCCTGTGACCTGTAGATGGGGAAGACCCCCGCTAAGGACTTGTGATCTGGATGCAGAGTAATGGGTCAGCTCACTCACACTCGGCTTTGTGAAACGCGCTCATGCCTTCTTCACCTTTCAAAATGTGCCCCCGCCCCGCCCCGCCCAACTAAGGATGTCTTAGTGTCCCACTGGAACATCTGTTATTGCCCAATCCAGCTCAACAGCCCTTCCAGCCATGTCCCAAGAAGCCAGTGCTGAGTACTTTCAATAAAACAGAGCAATGTCCTGGAGCTGTAAATGCCTCCCAAAGACAATCGGACAGAACTTCATTGTTTCAGGGAAGAAGGCGCCTCACATAGTGGTCACGTTGTGGTTCCCGGGGCCTGGTGATTAATCCACTGAGAGGATGTGCAGGAGAGAGGAGCTGGCATCGTTCCTGTAAATGAAGACTCTTTAAAATTTCGTGTCTCTGACCGAACATGTGCACAAGCAACACAAGATTTTCATTGTGAGGCTTTCATTTTCCAGTTCTGAGCTGGCATTCCAGTAATTACCGTTTCTCTCTGCACAGGGATACTGTATTCCTGCAACTTACATGTTTCACACTTTAAAATATACTTTGTGGCAGCTTAGATATGATCTGAAGGTGTGCACTTACTGAGCCTTATGACATTTCTAAATTAGGCATGGGATGTTGAGTGACCGGTACCTGGAAAAATTAACACATTCAGATATTGATCAATATGTATATATCTGGTATAAATAATTGAATTATTTTTAGAATCAAGTTTTCAAAAGCTCTTTTTTAAGATCTTTTAAAGGCACTCTAGGAATTTTTAGCAATATCCTTCAATATCCACCAAAGCACCTTCCTCACGATGACCCCTGGGGGAGGAAGGGTCCCAGGGGAGGAAAATTGCAGAGGCAAGTGCACAGTGGGAAGGGCTGGAACAGGTAACATTCTGCTGGTGATGGACAAGAATCTACCACTTTGCCACTCACTAGTACTATACCTTAGACCAGCAGTCCCCAACATTTTTAACACCAGGGACTAGTTTAGTGTTATGGAAGACAATTTTTGCATGGGCCGGATGGAGGGAATAGTTTAGGGATGATTCAAGTGCATTGCGTTTATTGTGCATTTTATTGTCATTATATCAGCTCCACCTCAGATCATCAGGCATTAGATCCTGGAGGTTGGGGACCTCTGTGCTTAGACAGTCTCTCTGAGTTTCTGTTTCCTCATCCAGGTAAGTTCCTCATCCCCTGACAAACAAATCCTAAGATACACATAAGATGTTCTTGCTCATCCAGCTTATTGGAATAAGTTGTTAAATATAAGTTTGTTTCAGGATGGCATTGTGATTTCAGCGGTTGGGAAATTCTTCCGGACATGGTCTCGGTGATTGCGCCCCTCGGGGGGGTGGAGATGGGAGCAGTGTAAAAGTAATTAAGGATTTGCTAATGGATTGGCTACCAGAACTAGGGAGAGAGATCTGTCTCAGAGAGTTCTTGTCTCTGTGTTGGACGACTGGGTCTTTAATCCAGATCTTTTACTGTCCAGATTCAATGTATGCTTGAGCCTTTGGGAAAACCCAGGTCAGAGGGCCTGCCTCTAGATTTCTGTCCAGAAGCAAGCCTTCTGCCAAGGCAGAGTGGGATAAGTCATCGCTTGTTTTCATAACCTACCATCACATAGGACAGGCCTTTAGGTTTAGAAGACAAAGCAAAGAAAGTTGTGTCCCTTTGTTTTGAGCTCAAGGCCATTTAATGCCATCAAATATCTCCTTGTTCCCTTGTTGTGCAATGAGACACACAGCTCTGAATGGGGCCATTTATACCTGGAAATTCCACAGTTCCAGTTGCCCCTGACTCTCTTCCATGCCAAACGACATACTCAGAGACTTTGAAGTTGCACGTTTGAAGGAAGCACAGCCCCACCCACACCTCTCACCCACTGTGCCTACCTGCAACATCACCCAGGATCCGGGAGAGCTGTGGGGCCAGCTCCTGGCTACCAAGTGGTAAGAGCTGGAATCAGGGGCCCAGCACTGCCTCACCATTCAGTTCTCCCTCAGCTGCCCAGGACAATGCTTCTAGGAGCTCTGTCTGCAAGGAGAGCCTGGGCTCATCTTACTAAGAATCAATCCAAGTCTCTTCTGCATCCTGGTTCCAGAAAGGATGTCCACAAAGAGACCACTTTGCCTGGAATAGACTCAAGTAACCCCAATCAGGTCCTGCCTGGAGGCATATATGCAGAGTCACCCTGCCTGGCCAGCAGCTCCTGTCCTTCTGATTTGTAGGTGAACAGGTCTCTGAAAAAAATACTCACCTACAGAGACATAGAGATTAGAAGTGCATCCGAACCCTAGGATTGCTTTGTATCAAAGTAAGAGAGAAGAGGGACAACATTTATTGAGCACATGCAGTCTAACTGGTTATTTGATATTATATTTCATTTGGAGGTGGCTTAGTTGCTAAGTCGTGTCCAACTCTTGTGACCCCATGGACTGTAGGCTGCCAGGCTCCTCTCTCCTTGGAATTTTCCAGGCAAGCACACAGGAGTGGGTTGCCATTTCCTTCTCCAGGGGATCTTCCTGACCCAGGGGTCAAACTCAGGTTTCCTGGAGGCAGATTCTTTACAGATTGGGCTACCAAGGAAGCCATATTTCATTTAATCATCACAAAAAAATACTGTGAGGCCATCTCCATTGTAGAGAGGAGAAAACTATAAAGATCAAAGGTTTTGACAATTTGCCCATGTTTACATAGCTCCTAAGTGGAGAGATGAGATTCAAACCCATGTCTAGTTAGCCCCAACTTGGGCTTTTTCTTTTCACGAGTGCTTATTTTCACATCACTTTCCCACTGAGTCCAGTTGTTGATAAGCCTTCTCCTTTGACCAGCTCCTTGAGAACTGTATCCTGGGAGACTTATTCTGGCTTGACCTCCTCTAGCTGTTTCCCTTCATTGTGGGCGATGCTTCATTTCTTCTTCCCTCCACAGACCTCTCAGGGTTGTCCTCTTTCCTCCCACAGTTTCCCAGTCAAAATGTATCTGAGATCTTTCATTCATGTTACACAGGCATAAAGGGCGTTTAGTGAAGGACATCCTGTGTACACTCAGTTGAGGTTTCAAATCATCAGTCTAGAGGAAGGCAGTTGCTGGTTAGGAGTCAGGTCTTATTCACTTTTAAATCCTGGAGCCCAGCATAACATTGGACTCACACATAGATGCATGGATTACTGGAGCTGTAAGAAACTAGCTCATTGGTGGAAAAGGCATTGAGGATATCAGATTTTTCCTTGGATCAGTGAAATCATACCATGTGGGCAGGCACCTCACAAGCTTGTGCACAATGCCAGGATCCCACCGTGTTAAACCCATTTGTTTATGTATAATTTTATTCAGCAGCTACTGAGCACCTATTCTCAGTTAAGTTATACTGGGGGAACTTATTTCCTGTCTTCAAAGGGCTCATGGTCCAGGTGGGAGACAGACATGTCTCCCATTTTCATGTAAGAAGCAAGATGAAATGGAATGGACATCTATCTCACCCTGAGAATTACACAGGAGAAGACTTCCTGGATGAGCTGACCTTGAATTGGTACTTGAAGGATGTAGTAAGAATTAAAAGTTGGTGAAAACATTGATACCACACTGTTTTTCTATACACTCACACCAATACTTCTGATGCTAGATGTGTGGGGTTTTCCACACCAAGTGATTCTTCAATTCTTGGCCTACCGGGTCTCCTACAGTTAAACTCAGTTTGGACACTGACTGCCCTGGGTTAGCGCAGACTGTGCAGGTTAAGCGTTCATTCCCACAAGACTGACCCCTGCTTCAGATGCCAATTGTAAGACCCATATTGTTGCTTGCACTTCTGATTGACTGGCTATAAAATGGGAGTTCCCAAACCCCTCATTTTGTGGGATAGTATGCTAAAATAGGTCACAGAACTAAGTTATCAGCTTATTATAAAAGGATACTACTCAGGAGCAGTCAGATGGAAGAGATGCACAGGGCAGGCAGGAAGAGACCTGAAACTTCCATACCATCTCTGGGCTCATCACCCTCCTAGCACTTGGATGCGTTCGATCCAGCCAAAACCTCTACAAGCCCTGTTGTTTAGGGTATTTATGGAGATTGGAGACTTTATTACATAGGCATAGTTGATTAAGTCATTGGCCATACAATGGTGACTGAACCCAGATTCCAACCCCTCTCCCCTTCCCGAGGAGGTTGGGGAAGGTAGAGCTGAAAGAGACAAACCTCTAATCACATGGTTGGTTTATATGAAATGAGCCTCCCCACCCTTAAGGACTTTCCAAAAAAATCATCTCGATAGTATAAACTTAGGTACGGTTGAAAAGGACTTATGAATAATAAAAGATGATCCTCTCTTCTCTATCACTCAAGAAATTCCAAGGGTTTTGGAAGCTGTGTGGAACAAAATATATTTATTGTTTCTTATTAATATCACAACATCACAACATTCCATGCAGAAGGAACAGAACAATTAAAGCAGACCATGTATGAAAAACATGTGTGAGGTGTGCCTGTAACAAAAAGTTTTTGTGAGGGACTGGGAATAAATCTGAACAACTAGTAGCAGCCTTGAAGTGTTAATGATTTTGAAACGGTATTATTCTCATGTCGGGGCACAAATGATAGTTATACTTTACTCAGAAGCTTCAATGAGCAGCAACTAAGTGCTTTAGTGAATCACCTTGTTAATCTTTGCCACCTCTCTGAGTTCGGTACTCTTATTATTCCCAGCAGGTATATCGAGCAACTGAAGCCCAAAGGCACGCAGACAGACCAGGTCAGAACTGGGACTGTAGCCCAGATGGTGTCTGAGCTATCAGAGACGTGACAGAATGGCTGCTCCAGAGATTGGAGCTACCTTCTCTGAGAACAAACAGTTCATGGACATAGAGGACAGAGTACAATCTCAAGCCAACCTTGATTCTTGGGCTATGATAATTCCAGCTCCAGACAATCCTGCCAGGATGGCAAGCACCATTGCCCTGGCCTGGATGGCTCATCATATGGGTTCAGATTTTGTGTGTTCAACATTTATGAGACATTGAATCTAGTGGAAACAGAGAACACATGGAAAATGACCTCACTGGCTGAGGGCTGAAGTTGAAATGCCTGGCTTGAGTGTTGGCCTCACCCACCCTTTCCTCCTTTCCGGCGGCTCCCGCGGCCATGTGGCCTGATCCCAAGGCTGCTGAGGAGTAGGCTTCTGTGCACGGATGGTAGTTCCTGGCAGCCCTGTGTGTCTACTTCGCTCCGTGGAGGAACTCACCAGTTTCAGTAGCAATCTGTAAGACTGTCCAAGGAGACCAACGTAGGGACATTTATAATGTGTGACCATGTTTCCCTGCTATGAAAAAAGCTGGAAGAAAATGCTGTGACTCACTGAAAATGTTCACTGAAAGGTCCAAATAATCACCTGGGGTGCGGCATTTCCACCTCAATACAGTAACGGATTTTTTGCAAAAAACTCATATGCCTTCACTTTTTTTTTCCTACCAGCCCCATGAAAGAGGCAAGTATTCTTTTACGCATATGAGAAATCTGAAACTCAGAGAGTGAATAAGAGGCAGAACCAAGCTTTCCAGCTCTGATCTTTTCAACTTTTGTTTCAGTACTTCTTATCCTCATTGATGCTGTTTTTCCTGGTCCCCTGAATCACATTAGGTGCTGTGTCTTCTACCTGAGCCTATGCTATTTAATTTATTTATCAGCAAAGGTGATGAAACTTGCCTGCACCAGGTTGGCATTTCTGTTGTTAATGGATGGCACCTTTCTGACTGGACAATGACCCTGCCATAGAAATTTTAAAATATTTTGATTATTGCTTCTGTTTATCTATAATATTTAATATTTCTGTCACATTTCTTTAAAAAAATATGTGGCAGTTTGTAAAAAAATGCCACCAACTAGAAAGATAACATCTATTAGAAATAGGTAAAGAAGCAAAAAGAAATACAAGGGAAGAAAGACAAATTTGGGCAGCAGTGAGACCGAAATAGAGGTGTAAGTTATAAGTCAAAACACTTGCTGGAGATGAGCTGCTCATTGGATCCCAAACCTGCCAGAAGCCAATTACAGAAGAGAAACTGATGCTTCTGTGATCTACTGTGTCTTCAAGAAAAGTAAAATCAAATGCATGGTTGATATAAAATTATCTTTCTGAGATTCCCTCAGAGAGAGCACTATAATATAATTAGTACTATTCTCATGACAGGCTTCCTAGGTGGTGCTAGTGGTAAAGAACCTGTCTTCCAGTGCAGGAAATATAAGAGACTTAGGTTTGATCCCTGAATCAGGAAGATCCCTTGGAGGAGGGCGTGGCAACCCACTCAAGTATTCTTGCCTGGAGAATCCCACGGACAGAAGTACCTGGTGGGCTACAGTCCATGGGGTCACAAAGAGTTAGACAGGACTGAAGCAACTTGGCATGCACACACATTCTCATGACATCTACAAAATGGTCAGGACAATAATGGTTTCAAGGGTCATATCTATAGGCTACTCTAAATCAAGAAGCACTATGTCCAGCATTTACCTTGAGTTTTCATTTTTGTGAGCTTGTGAAGGTATTTGCTTTGTCTCCCCTGTTAGATAATCATTTCTCTGATATGTGGTTCTTGATTCAACGTGTTTCTGGAAAATTACCAAAACTAATATCTTTTTCAAAATAGAAAAATTTAAAAAAAAACCAAAAACTTGAGCTACAGTTGAGGAGATGGGAACATAAGGTCCAGTTCCAAGACACTGCATGTCTTACCTGACTGAGTTCCTTCTCATTATGTTCATTTTTCCACAAGATGAGGAAAGCCAAATGCTTTCATCGTCCTCTGACCTAACAGGTGGCAAAATTTTACCAGTGTTCCTGAAATTCTTGTCAACTTCAGACAGAAAGTGGTCTGTGAGATAATTGTGCCCATCCATTTGGTGCTCATTCATTCATCCTTTCATCAGAAATGTATAGATGATCACTGTGTTCCTGGCCCTGAAAACACAGAGATGGGTAAGGTACAGTGCTACCCTGGAAGAGCTTATGGATCCAAGATAAAATGTCCATAGATGATCACAGCCCAACAGGAGTGGGGTTGTCACAGGGATATGTCTTAATGTGATAAGGGGAGAGGAGGGAAGAACTTGATCACTGTCTGGGAAGGTATGGATGGATTCTTGCTGGAGCTGATTCCAGTCTTGATGGGACCCCTCAAGGAGATAGAGTGGAAGGAGATTATTCATGGAGAAAAACGTGTATTAATGATACAGCTGTGAACAAACATGAAGGATGTATTGGGGCAGCAAAGAAAATTTGAGGGGCTCAGAGCAAAGCCGATCAGACTACCTCATGACTCTGGCTAAGAATTCATGACTTTGGTTATTACTTTTTAAAAGAAAAATGCCCTAAATACATGACTTGTTGAAATTTTGAGAGAGGGTTTATGGACCAAACCTTCTTCTATTTGCATTCATTAAGGCTGTCCCTTGGTTGCTAAGAGAAGAGGGAATGGGCTGGAAACACAGTGCTGTATGCTGGGTACATTCAGGACTGTCTGATGGCCATGCTTCAAAGACTCAAATTAGTAGCCGCCCATTTCCTCTCAGACCTAACACTTTATTTTTTTAATTCAAGCAGTTATCGTATGATGTTACATCTTCCGTGATGTACTTCTCTCCTTCTTGGTTAGAAGTGTTGGACTTTGGCATCATGTTTGCATCTTGTCTACCCTCCACACTGTGATTAATATGTAGCTTACATGGCAAATAAAGAATGTGCCACCCCTACCTCAGTTGCCTAGCACTAATCCCAAAGCCATAGATTTGCAAAAATCTTACCACAGGTTAATTTTTTTTTTTTTATTTTTTAGCAAGAGGATCACCTCGCCAAAAGAATGAAGTGCCAGGTTCAAGTTTGGCTTTGTGATTCTATGAGCACAGTCTTTTCAGATATTAGTAAGCAGTGGGTACTGCTGTTTCCTTTTAAAAAAGAAATACATAATGGGAATGAATAACCTCTGAAGATTTAGGACACATCATTTAACATTTTAAATTTCATCAGTAGCAGTGGAACCAATATAAATATTAGGGGATTCACTATACAAATATAATAGACTGGGAAACTAAAATCTCCAGATGAATGGATTATACATGTTCTATTAAAACAAATAATTGGTCAAATATATAAATTTAATTCTCTTTGAAAGTTGTGGTAATGTCCTCATTTTCATTAGGAGACAATTTTTTTTTTTTTCCACGAGAGAAGAAGGCAGAATCTTTGCCTTAAATTCACGAGTTCCTCGGCTCGGAAACCACTCACCTGCCTGGTGTGCTGCAATTGTAGTCACTCAGCCCAATCTGTAGACCTAGTGTTAAGTTTCAGCCAGTTGCCTGACTTTGCCAGGTCCCCAAAAGGACGCTGCCACAAGCTAACACTCATTAGCCAGCTTCCTTACTGCAATAGTAATTTTTTCGCATTCTATTTAAAGCAACCCTCAGTCTTCCCGTGGTAAATGATTTTACACTGCACAAAATGTGCTGAAGCATTCACATCTCGGCAGATCACAAACCACACAGGAATAGGGCTTTACTCTTATAGAATAGTTTGTGTCTGCCCCAGGTCTTTGCTGCTTACTTTCGACACTCTTTGCCAACTCCACATTCTCCAAGAAAGTGTAAATCCTACCACGGGAAAACGAGGTGTGGAATATGTGTCTCCGTTGATGACATCACCTTCTACTTAGGGCTGTAAATTGTGTGAGACTGTGCACAGATACCGGCTCCTAAGTGCTGGGTTTTATAGCTGTATATTTGGGGCTTGAAAATACATCATTTGAGGGATGGGGAGCATCCCTTCTGCCTCGCTGAGAGTCATTCCAGATCTTAAGGGAGTGCACTGGCCCAGACGTCCAATGAATAGGAGGTTTTACACCTGAAACTGCTACTGCTTTGGGCCAAAAGCTTGTGATTGTTTTATTATAGGTCTCAATTATATAATTATGATAAACCAGCTAATGACTATATGGGCTACCTTAACCTCAAGAAGGGGCTACCTTCATTAGGTGACTTCATGGTCACCAAGAAGATCATTACGCTGGTGAATGCCTATAATTACACCATTATTAGACAGTCTCCATAGCGAACATGAAAGTGTTAGTCATGCAGTTGTGTCCAACTCTTTGAGATCCCATGGACGGTAACCTGCTAGGCTCCTCTATCCATGGGATTCTCCAGGCAAGGATACTGGAGTGGGTAGCCATTCCCTTCTCCAGGGAATCTATCTGACCCAGGGATCCAACCCAGGTCTCTTGCATTGCAGGCAGATTCTTTACCTTCTGAGCCACCAGGGACCAGGGACTGGACAGTTTCCATATAACATATGGACAATTTCTTAGAAATGAATCATTACTGAAGTTTCTTTCAGTGGAACAGGTATTTAACTGGGGTGATGGTGTCTCCAAGGTAACATTTATTAAAGTCTAAAGATAGTTTTAGATTGCTATAAAAGGAAAGAGAAGTGCTATTGGCATCTAATGGGTTGAAGCCAGGGATGCTGCTAAGCATCTTACAGTGTTAAGGGCAACTTCCCACAACAAGAATCATCTAGCCCCAAATGTCATGAGTGCTGAGATGGAGAAACTTGTCTGGGTATGAATAAAAGGGGCTTACTAAAGTGGGGAGAGGAAGAAGTGTGGGCAATCTGGTGCCTCTTGAGGCAAGTTAGGAACCATAAGTACAGAGAAGGACACATAATGGAAAACTTCTCATTTTGCTGAGAGTTAGCCCTGAAGCTATGCTAGAAGAGTATGGTTCCCAGGACTTTGTTTTGTTTAAAGATCAGAAAGGGTAAAATGCAACAAAGAAGAGGAGTGTCCTCAGACCTTATTCTTGGTTGGTGGAAAGCACATGAAAAGATTTCCCTAGAAGGTAGAATGGACCCAGGTGAACAGCTTGCACCAACCTTGGGAGGTTCCATTAGATTCCATGGAGAAAGATAGACTTGCTTCCCCTGATTAGTTGCATTTTCTGTCTCTGTGGCAAACACAGTTATCAGGATATGAGTCAGTTGTATGTGAAACTCCAAACCAACAGAAGAAGTTGGTCCCTATCCTTCCTAATTTGTGGACGATAGATTCAAAACTCTCACAAGTTCACAGACAGGCATCTTTAAAAAGTGATGGTGGACAAAACCTGGAGAACAGCCATGTCCCCAAGCAAATTCTCCAAAAGTGATGCATATTCAATAATGTTCAATGAAAGCTTGACCTGACAGCTTTTTTTTTTTTTTTAATCAGACTATGATGAAAGACATTGACTAATTATTAGGCTATGATAAAAGACACTAGGCTTCACTGGTGGCTCAGCAGTAAAGAATCCATCTGCCAACGCAGGAGACATGGGTTTGATCCCTAGGTCGGGAAGATCCCCTGGAAGAGGAAATGACAACCCACTCCACTATTCTTGCCTGGAGAATTCCATGAACAGAGGAGCCTGGTGGGCTACAGTCCATGGGGTTACAAAAGAGTCAGACCCGACTTAGCAACTAAACAAAAAAAGTAATATACAAAAGACATTAGAGAAAGCAGTGGAAATCGAGAGTGTGAATCAACACACGTAGGGAAGGTGTTGAGAGGGAGTACATTATTTTGCAGGCTTTCTCTTTCTATTATCAACCATGACCACACACCCCCTCTCACTATTGCTATGTTGATATTTAAACTTGTGTATATCCTTATGGTCCCTGCAGATTCTATCAGCGATGCATCCCCAGCAACTCACCAACTTCTTCTTAAACTAGACCATGCCATAGCTCTTGCTTTTCTTCCTGTTTGCACATAAAGAAACTGTCCAGACTTCTTCAGTGTTTTCTTTGCTCAGATGTCAGCAGAATGAAGTCACATCATAACCACAAGGAGACTTTTTGCTTGTACCACTGCCTGGTGTTAACAGCGTTAATGCTGCTTGGCGTGAAGAAGGCTAGTCATTGTAGCCAAACTTGTGAGAGGCTGCAAGAGGCCACTGTGAGACTGCCAATTAGGCAGCAAGGTGGAAAATGCTTGCCTTGCTTTTGGCTCCAGTTCGTTGGGGGGAAAGTTAAAACCAAGCAGGCAAGAAGAAGAAAAATTTCATTTTTTAATGTACTTGAGCAGTGGGAGAAGTTGTGCTACCCTGACTGTCCCATTGATAACCTCATGTATATTTATCTCCTACATATCTCATGCACACAGAGACAGATATGTGCACACACATGCAACACAAAGATTCCTTTGGCCTCAATTGGCGGAACTCCTAGTTGGGCAGATCTGCATAGCAGGAAAAGCCAACTTGCACCCCAAGTTAAATTTCAACTTCTGCCCTCATGGCCCTCAACAATCAATCCATCTGCAAGGATACAGGTTGAGTTGTGGGATATCTATTATTAGTAATCAGAGTAATCATACGCTTATGTAGTGTTACTGAGAATATACACAGGAACTCACTTGTTTGATCTGCGTGATACCTTTCATGCTCTCATTCATTAGCAGCCTAGTATCTCTGATAGCTCAGTTGGTAAAGAATCTGCCTGCAGTGCAGGAGACCATGGTTTGATTCCTGGGTCAGAAAAATCCACTGGAGAAGGGATGGGCTACCCACCCTGGTATTCTTGGGCTTCCCTAGTGGCTCAGCTGGTAAAGAATCCGCCTGCAACGAGGGAGACCTGGGTTTGATCTCTGGGTTGGGACAATCCCCTGGAGAAGGGAAAGGCTAGCCACTGCAGTATTCTGGCCTGGAGAATTTAATGAACTATATAATCCATGGGATCGCAAAGAGTCAGACACGACTGAAAGACTTTCACACACTTACTCATTCATGTAACAGGCACTGGGCTTGGCAGATTAGTTGGGAAGTGGGGTCAAGTAACTTGACCAGAATCATATGACTTCTACATGATACAGCTTGGACTTAAACCTGGATCTTCTGACTTTACCAACGAGCTACAGTTTCTGCTCTTGTTGATAACTGGCGTTTAGCTCATTTGAGGTTAACAAATGGGGTCCCCAATTTAATGATGAGCAGGAGATGGCTTTTTTAAATCTCCTTAAAGTATTCCTCCTCCGAGGAGAGGTGTACTCAGCATATGTGGACTGTGTCTGTGATGAGAAAGCCCCTTGGTACCATGTGGGACAATTGCAGATTTCTGTCCTGCAGATTTCTTCCAATGCATGTTTTCTTCAGAGCTACTGCCTGTGGTTCTCAGCCTTTCAAGGATATGTGTAAGGAGTGTGAGTGGTGGGTTTTATTGTACTTAACAGATGGCCAAATTGTGTCAGAGGGACATAAAATGACTTGCTTAAAACCACATGTAACATTCCGTAGCTCCATGGCCAGAGTTTTTGGTACATTTGTTACGTGTAGGTTTTTCAAAAATGAGCCTTTTTTTTTTTTTTTAAAGGAAAATTGAATGCATCACAAAGATGTTGTAAACATTTTGGCTCTGTAGAGCTTTGATTTCACTTGGACTTGCTAGTTTAAGGCCAGGCTGACTCCAGGTTGCTCCTTTCATATGCACACATTTCCCTTTATCCAAAGAATTGAAGAGCTTCCTCTTGAGTCGGACTAAAGGCCCATTGAATGGGAATCTTGGCTTACATTCCACATTTCTGACTCTTAGTTCTAGAGTCAGTGATTTACATTTCTCTCTGTTTGTCTCTGGGTGTGTGTGTCTCTGTCTTTTCCTCCTTCTCTCTGAAAACTCTCACTCTCTCTTTCTTCCGTTCTTTCGTCTATTAACTTGTTACATGAGTTTTTGAGTATTTATTGAGTACAAATTCTGTGCCAAATGTTGCAGCAGTCCTTTGGGGATTCATCAGTAAGCAAAAGATTAATTGCTCAGGTGTGTGGTGTGTGTTTGTGGAGGGGGTGGGTATGTGCACATGTATATATAAATACATATTGTGAACTAAGTCACCTTTATCATTACTATAATTCATATACAAAGATTCTCAGTTTTAATGCCTTTTATACCAAATAAAGAGAAAAAACATTTCCTAAGGATATTTTTGGTTCCAATTTTTTCTACAACTTTCCCGTAATCTGCCCACAATGCTGTTTAACCTGGGAGTGACTTTTACTTTCAGGCTCACTTCTTCTATCTTCTAGTTTGAATGTTTCAGTGGAGGATGTGCTGACTTCTCTTGCAGCTAGAACCAAAATGTTGATTAAACAACCAACCCCGTGTACTGTAAATGTTAAAACTTCTTATGTTCCTGCTGCTTCCATATCCCCACAAACAGACCGTGAGCACCCTGCCCAGGTGACCAGGTGCACCCTTGTGATAATTCTAGTCACTGCCACAAGGTCCCCTGACTGTGAACTAGTGACAATCATACACAGCAATGGAATTCCCTCCTGTTTTTTGCTGGTGTGCACCACCCCGACTCCCATAAAGGCCCTGGTTGGTCATGCAGGGCCTCACTCTCTCTCTGCTCTCATAGCTGCTTGGCTGAGCCCCCCTTCCTTGATGCACCCTGCTGTGTGGGTACCTCATGGCATGCCCTGACTGTGTCTTTAGGACCCTGTGAGTAATGATAAATCTTGGATTTCCTGTGCCTCTTCTGGGCACCCTCTTGTGGTCACAGCTGACTGACCATCTCCTGAAGAATGCAAAACACTCCTGAATATTAAACTTCTCCTATTCCTCTCCGCCCCAGGTGAACATCCACTTGCATCTTAAAACAAACACAAAACTATCCTGCAAAACGCAAAACCAAACCATGATCTGCATGTGGAGGGAGTCCCCGATGGCTTCCTCTCTGGCTGGAGCTGTAGGGATGTAGTCTGGGAAAACCAGGGCCTTCCCACCCTTCACACCAGTTCTCCATGTAGTCTCCCAACACTACTCATGCTTAAAGATATCCTTAAGTAGGTTCTTGCCAATGCTGGTATCTTCTAGGTGCTCTGTCCAAGGGAGGCAGAGAAGTCCATCACAAACCATCCTCTATGTTCCCTTCCAACTGTCTCCAGACAGGCAGCTGGACTAGTCTTTAAGATACTAGTAGATACCCCTACTAGTTGAGTTTCTACTTCCACAGCCCTACTTTTCCAACTATTTGATTTCAATAATTTTCTGGAAACATTTTATCAGTACATTCTCTCTAGGGTCATCTCCCTCAATATTATTCTCTTTTTACTGCTCTTTCAACACCCTCAGGTACATCTCATTCATTAAGAAAAGCACTACTTTATATTTGGAGAACTCTTAAATACATGATTCCACTTCATCCACAAAATTGTTCTGTGAGGCAAACATTGGTCTTGAACATGTTTTTTAAAAGGAGGAATCTAGGGAGCAGGAAAGTAAAATCCTGGATGGAGTGGGTCATAGACCTCTTCTGTACAAGCTCTGCTAGAGCCTGCACTCAGGTGAACAAAGATAGAGGAGCAGGCATGGCAGCCCACTGAGGACACAGAACTATGCCTTTTTTACTCACTTTAAGTCCTACATCTACTCCTGAGGCCATCACTTCTGACTCAAAGTACATATTACATCAAGACATGGCAATCAAAGGAACTTTTGCAAGTTGTCATATCCTGCTTATGTACTGGTGGCTATACTGCTGGCTTTGACTTACTAACTCCTTCAGGATAAACATTCTGTACAGTATCCCATCTTGTTCTTACAAAAATTATCAGGAAAATATCATTGTCATGGTTTAAGAGGCTCAAGGGTTGGGCAATTTTTTCCAAGTTATGGTTGAATGAAGAGAAGAACCCTCATCCAGCTATCCCGCAAACTTTCTCTTTCTATTACACTGGTTCATCTTCTTTAAATCATGGAGAATGTAAAATACACACTATTCTTTTACATGGATGTCTATGATGGAAAAATGCAGAAATGGCAACATGGCCCTATGGTTGCTTTTGTAATGGATCAGACAGGGATCAGTGAGAGGAAATACAGGCCGCAGCAGGATGTCATTTGGTTTGGCTTGTGATGAATCTCTGCAGGTGGAACAGTAGCAGGGGCATCATGGGGCTCCCCTTATCCCTGCACAAATGCAGTGGCCCCCAGAGCACAGTACAAGGTGGGGCAGTGAGTGGACAGTGGATGCAGGGCCTGGCTCCTTGAATGGCATCACTCCCCTGCTGTGTAACTTTCTCAAACTGCTTTCCCTCTCTCTGCCTTGGGTTCCTGATTTCTGGGGGGCTTTTCCAGCTCCTTTACTCAATCTCATTAAGAAATGTGTGGATCTATTTTTTTAACACCACCCTTTAAGTACTTATACAGTGACCCATAAGAACGTTTTCCTGGAAAGACTTTGCACGGATTTTCCACTGCCTGCTGCCCTCACTAGCACTTGGGAAACTGCTATTTTTTTCTTCCTGGTTGCATTTGCCACTTACCCTCCTGAAAACAGGAATTAAGACTTTAGACAGCTGCTGACTGCATAAAATTTTCAAATAAAATATTCCGATTACATTTTCTTAGGGAAAAAGTTCACTTGACTAGATTAGCAAAACTAATGTAAATATGAAGTCATGCCCGTGGCTGCCTGCAGAAGGTGTTTTTAACTTTCCATTCTGACTTAAGGGCCCAGTGCACCGAGGTGTCTGTGACACTCTGCTCTGTGTCACATTTGTGAGTGGGATGATGTTGTAATGCTCCCATAATGGTTAATATTGTGTTGATGGAGATTGATGCCAACGTGTACTAATATATATTTAGTCAGGTGGAGGCATTCTCAACTGGTAATGTAACCTGTGTGATTAAATAATTTACCCATGTAAATAGAACAAGGAGGATTCAACTTTTATTTATTATTAAAAGACATTGCCTTTACTCTTGCATGAATACATGATATTATTCTCTAACATCTAAAGTCTATCAGTATTTTCACTCTTATGAAGAAAATACAAAGGTATATTGACCAAATTATTTGATAAATGGAACTTTGGTTAAGTCTTTCAAAAGGCCTGTGGGGAACCTGGGGAGACTGAGTCACCTCGGACAAGACTTGGCAGGTCACGTGGTCCTGCATGTGGTCCCTTTGGTCAGGGCCACATGGTATTGAGGAAATGGGGAAAATGGGACAGTTGCCAGGACAATTCAGGAGGTCAAACTACCTCCTCTTATTCACCTGTATAAGCAAAAACAGAAAGATCACATAAACAGGAGTTAAATTCTTCCCTCTACTATTAACACCCTACATAGCTTGGAAGAAGTAGCCTAACATCTCAGTTCTCTCATCTATCAAAAAGTTTAGGACCCTCAATATCATTGTCTTCCAAGTTTTTCAAATAAAACATTCTTTTGAAGTTCAAGGGGGCAATGAAACACTTTGCAAAGTGATGGGAGTATGTCAAACGACTCTTCTGTGGACAGCCAGGATTCTGCAAAGCATCCTCAGACTCTGGGCTGAAGTCTCTGGAGCCTCTCCCTGGGTCAGCCAACCTTCCTCACAATTTCTCTACAGCTGGGATCAAAAAGCACTACCATTGCCGTCTTAGCCCCGCCCACAGCTTCTCTCCCAACCATCCTTGCCACATCAGGCATATTTAAAGAACAGGCACCTCTTAGCAGGAACTCTCAGAATGTTATGAGGACGTACATTTAAATAGCTGAAAATGGGAGACAATAATATTTAGGGTCAATAAATCAAAAGAGGAAGCAGAAATGCCCCTGATACACCAAAAATTTGGCCTCTGAATGTACCTCTTCCCATGTCACTCTTGGGGTTGACACGGGCTTCAGCCTTCTTTACTAGGTTTTCCCTCTTCCTGTGTGGCATGCCTTCATGCCTGCTGATTTTGACTGGGTCTTCCAAAGTTTCACAAGTGGACCCTGTATCTAGGACTTCTGGGATCTGCAGGTCCTGTTTACAGTTTGTACCACGAAGATGACAGACTTCTTGTTTCCTCTGACTCTGCCATTCACTGCCACATGACTGGGTAGGAGGTGCCCAGCTGAGCTCAGTTCTGTGCTGAAGGATTTCATAATAACCTGCAAAGAAGAAGATGGCATCCTGCCACAGATTCTACAGATATCTGAGGGTACTTGGACCAAGATGGCTGGCGCATCTGACAAAGGAACCAGGAGTGTCTTCTGTCTAAGTGACTAAGAATTATGAAGTATTTTATATCTGAATTTCTACTGACCATCTCTTTAATATTTTTATAAATGCATGCCCATGTGAGTGAGCATCTAAGAGAGGAGATACAGTGGATGGAGACAAAAAAGAAGTTTTTCTTGAACATGAAAGAAATGCCAACAGTGAGAACTCTGTGGAATTTGTAGGCTATGTGAAAGTCTGAGCTCAGTTTTCAGGGAGAAGAATTCAATCAGGACTACCTGTGGGTGCGTGCTTGGTCGTTCAGTTGTATTTGAATCTTTATGATCCCATGGACTCTAGCCCACCACGTGCCTCTGTCCATGTTTCCCAGGCAAGAGTACTGGAGTGGGATTTCCTCCTCCAAGGAATCTTTCATTTCCTCCTGGGGATCATCCCAACCCAGGGATAGAACCTGTGTCTCCTGCCTTTCCTGCACTGTAGAAAGATTCTTTACTGCTGAGCCACCTGGGAAACTCTATCAGGACTCTATAACTGGCTGGCAAAGTTAAATTTCCATTGAGGTAGAGACTGGTGGAGTAGAGTTGGATCGGACCTTTAGAAGGTTGCTTGCAATGCTAAGATGTTTGGATTCTATAAATATGTGGCCAGTGAAGGAGTTCTCTCTTAAACACGCACACACAGAGAAGCATTTATAGGCATAGGTGTTCTAAAACTGTAAGCCTCCCCATGGAAATCAGGTCCATGCCCCCAAACAGTGCAGGACAATGATAGGTACTCCAGAGATTTTTGCCGGTTTGTAAATCACTGACTTGTGTCTTAGAAGAGCAGAAACCCCTGGAGGAAAAGAGACATCTCAGCAGGAAGAGGAGAGGCAGGAAAGAAGGTGGGAGAAAATAACCAGAAGACAAAGCTTACCTTTTGGCCTCCTTAAAAGACTGTGCGGCGGGCCCCAGGAATCTAGTTCTGGAGCAGGTCCATAAAGTAAGCCTTCAAAACGTTTGCACAAAAGATTCTTAAGTCAGCTCATAAATGTGACACCAAGCAAAGACTTGGCAAAATTCAGCCAAATCATAAAAATAGTTGCTGGACTGTGCAGCCCTGTTACCTGTGCTGGCAAAGGCTAGGGTGCAGAGCTTCGCCACTCCTAATTAGGGATCAGGTAAGCGACAGAGATTTCGAGTTTTATTTATGTTTGGTCCTGGGCCAGTTCTTTCTGGTCTCTGGCCTCTTGTCATAAAGGGGAACCAGTATAAAGTAGGACAAGACCAAAGAAAACATGTGAACATTTTATTGTCGAAATGGGAACTTTTTATGGGAGAATGAGGCCTGATGTGACCACATCGTTGCTGGGGAAGCTGGGTACTGAGAAAATGTTCCCAGTCATGGACTGTTCTTGGAATTCTCCAGACTGCATTCTTCTCTCGGTGATTTTATTTTCAATTAAGTCACTAAAATTGTCTATTTAGACCCTAATCAGAAATATTCACCACCAGGAGAAGTTGAATTGGAGGATCTCCTGACCTAAAAAATATAGGAACATGTATATTAGTTTGCTAGGGCTGCCTGAACAAAGTACCACAACCTGAGGGGCTTAAACAACAGAAATTTACCATCTAACAGGTCTGGATGTTGGAAGTCTAAGGTCAAGGTGTCAGCAGGCTTGGTTCTTCCTGAGGGGTATCAGAGAGGATCTGCTCTCTTCTGGCAGCTTGTCTGCAATCTTTGGCATCCATTCCTCGGCTTATGGAGCTTCGCAGGTGACACAGTGGTAAAGAATCTGCCTGCCAATGCAGGAGACTCAGGTTAGATCTCTGAGTCGGGAAGATCCCCTGGAGGAGGTAATGGCAACCTGCTCCAGTATTCTCGCCTGGGAAATCTTATGGACAGAGGAGCCTGGTGGGCCACAGTCCATGAGGTCGCAAAGAGTCGGGCATAACTGAGCAACTGGGCATGTGCATGCACTGTGGCTTGTAGGAGCATCACCCTGGCCTCTGGCTTCCTCTTCATGTGACATTCTCCCTGTATGGGCTGTGTCCAAGTTCTCCTTCTTCTCAAGATACTGTCATATTAGATTAAGGCCCACACTAATGACCTTATCTTAACTTGATTAACTCTGTAATAAAGTCATGTTCTGAAGACCAGAGGATCATTATTTCCATTTATGAATCCGTCAGGGGAGGGGCACTTTTCAACCAAAAAACAACCTGGTTTCCAAACTACGAAGGAAAAGAGCTGTTGTAAATTTATTTTTTTTTTAAATCAAGAATAAAAGAATCTTCAGAGCTTTGGTGGAAGATAATGATTTCAGCTCTTCATAAGTACCACTTTAAATAACTTATTTCTGCATGTTGGTATGCTTACTGTTCATTGTCTCCTGTATAAGGAATCATTTGAGAGACTGCTTCTTGGTAGGACCTGATTTCAGTTTCTCTGTTTTCTTCTCTTGGTTGTCATCTGTTCAGACTGCCTCACAGTCTTTCTGGAGAGATGTGGGATGCATTTTGATGTAGCAAAAAGACTGACTCCCAGGAGTCACTGTTACAGTTACTGCCCCAACTTCTAAAGCTATTTTCCTTCATAATCTTTCATTGTGGTTGCCACAAGCATTTATAGGTTATCTCATTAGCCTTACCTCCAAGCTTCTACCTTTCTGCTGATAAGAGCTTTTGAAAGTAGTGATTTAACACTGCTTATAGCATGAAACTATTCACTCCTTTGAGTCAGACATTTACTTTACAGGAAATTCAGCCTTAGAAATTCAATTGTAGAAGATACCAAAGCATTGCCTTTGTATGACAAAGAAATGGCAGAAAGTCCTGTTTGTCCAAAAACAGTCTTTGGGGAAGGCAGTTGTCATTTCCCCAAACAGGAGGAATCCCAACTAAGGGGGAAACATTCACACACACACACACATACACACACACATATTCACACACAAACAACCACCAACAAACTACTAGCTCATATATTAGTGCTTATTTTCATCACTTTGCATAAAATTAATGGATTTTAAAAATAAAATGTTTGGGTAAATTTATGAATACTTTATTAGGCATCTGAAACTGGGATATACCTCAAGAATCTCATGTGCGGTTGTGAGTCTTAGTCACAGAAGCTTCAGTTTTACAAGCAGTAGTAATATGAGATTGGCAAACTGAGTTAGCCTTGTCAGTCTCTGAATATTTGCTCTGTATTATGACTAATTTGTCCACTGGATCTTTCAGTTCTAAATTGGTACTCAGTTATGCTTGTATGTCTATACAATTGAAATAGTATGCTATCTAAAAAAAGATTGAAGTATGCTGTTATGTACACAAATGAACCTTTAAAACATCATGTTAAGAATTGAATCACAAAAGGCCATTTATTATATGAGTCCCTTTCTATAAAATGTGCAGAATAGGCAAATTCATCAAGATTTGAGCTATATTGACAGTCAAGAGAGTTGGAGTTTTCCTGTTTGCTATTAGGTACGAAATTTCTTTTTGGGGTAATGGGAATGTTCCAGAATTAGTGCTGGTGGTTGTAAAATGTAGTGAAAATACTAAAAACCATTGCATTATTTGTACATTTCAAAATGGTAAATGTTATGCTGTGTGAATTATATCTCAATTAAAAAAACCCTAAACCTTGCACATTATTAAATGAAGTACATACACATAAAATAATTTTTTATATAATAGTGATAGCCAATTAGAAATGAAGGGAAATTATCTTCATAGTAGCAATAAAATCTTAATTATATAGGAGTCATTCCAACAAGAAAGGGGGGATCTATGAAGAAAACTAGAAGGAGGAATGGCATCAAATAGATGTTTTTTAAAGCTTTCATGGATGAATCAATGCCTAAAAATGGCTAGGAAAATTGCAATAAAGAATATCTTCCCAGATAGTAAAACTTAAAAAAAAGAGTTGTCTTTAAATGAAACAATGTGGTCTTGACTCAGATATAGGGAAATGAATCAGTGGAGCAGAATTAAAAACTTTTGGAAATAGACCCAAGTAAATATGAGAAGTTAACATGGTATTTTATTTCAATGGATAAAGAATGTTCACTTATGAAATGATTCTGATATACAGGCAATATTGAAGCAAACCTAAGCTCTTTACCTTATATCCATACCCTTAGTCAGTAGATTAAATAAATCAGAAAGAAATCAAGAGGATGCTTAGAAAAGCTGGGGGAAATTATTCAAAGAAAGAAAACTTCAGAAGTAAAAACAATAGAATATGTTTCTAAGCACAATGTATAATGGCAGATATATGTAATAACTATTATATGGTGACAGTATACATTAAGAATACACACAAGTATATAATATATGTTATGTTATATAAACATATAGTGAAAGTGAAAGTGTTAGTCACTTAATCATGTCTGACGCTTTGTGACCCTGTGGACTATAACCCACCAGGCTCCTCTGTCCTTGGGATTTCCCAGGCAAGCACATTGGAGAGGGTTGCTATTACCTCCTCCAGGAGATCTTCCCGAATCATGGATCGAACTAGGGTTTCCTGCATTGCAGGTAGATTCCTTACAGTCTGAGCTACCAGGGAGGCCCAAATATATAGTATATATACCTTATCTATACTTAACATATATAGGTGTATAATACTTATAACATATAGTTTACATATGAGTGTGTTTAAAAAATAGATAGTAGGTGAAAGATTTCCCGGCCTCTTGAACGGGAGAAGTTAATACCACCACCAACATTATACTTAGTCTCTCAGTCGTGTCTGACTCTCTGTGACCCTTTAGACTGTAGTCCGCCAGGCTCCTCTATTTTTCAGGCAGGAATACTGGATTTGCTGGCCATTTTCCTCCTCTAAGGGATCTTCCCAACCTAAAAATTGAACGCACATCTCCTATCTCCAACATTGCAGGTGAATTCTTTACCTGCTGAGCCATTTACAATCATTAGAGTTTTACAAATTGATCAGGAAAGCCCATAAACTCACAAAAATGGGCAGATGTGAAAAATCAAAGAAGAAAAATCTAAGCAGATCATATTCATATTGAACAATGCCCATTTCATTAGTATTCAGAGAAAGGCAGACGTATGCAGTAACAAAGATCATATTTTTCACTCCCTAGATTGTCAAAAATCAAAGTGTTGGTAAGGTTAACAAGACACTGACACTTTCATATGTAGCTGCTCAGCACGTGAATTGCTGTATTGTTATAAAGTAATTTGGTAACAGCTATTTAAAAATCACATTTTTTAAATTTTGCAATCTCACTTTGACACCCTCTTCTATAAAAATAGAAGCATCGTGTTTAAAGAGGTTCATTACAGCATTGTTTTTAGAAGCAAAGTACTGGAAATGAACATCCACCAGTAGCGTGTTGTTGCTTTTGTTCAGTCACTAAGTTGTGTCTGAGTCTTTGCAACCCCATGGACTGCAGCTCTCCAGGTTTACTTGTCCTTCACTATTTCCTGAAGTTTACTCACATTCATGTGCATTGAGTTGGTGATGCTATCTAGCCATCTCATCTTCTAGCACCCTCTTCTCCTCTTGCCTTCAATCTTTCCCAGCATCAGATGGGAAAAGATGACGCTTTACTAATGAGTCATCTCTTCACATCAGGTGGCCAAAGCATTGAAACTTCAGCTTCAGCATCAGTCCTACCAATGAATATTTAGGGTTGATTTCTTCTAAGATTGACTGGTTTGATCTCCTTGCAGTCTATAGGACTCTCAAGAGTCTTCTCCAGCACCACAATTCAAAAGCATCAATTCTTTGGCACTCAGCATTTATGGTCCAGCTCTCACATCTGTACATGACTACTGGAAAAATCATAGCTTTGACTATGCTTGCACAAATTATGTTAATACTGATCGTGTAGAATATTATGCAGTTATCTAAAAGAGTGAGTTAGATACCGTAGTCCTGAAGGGATGCCCAGAATGCATTGTTTAGTGAAATAAGCAAGTTGCCCAGTAGTATCATAAATATTTCTATAAAAATCAAAGACCCCATGATGTTCATTCTGAATTCTTTTATATGTGTATGGATGGTTTATATTTGTCTTCCTTGGCCATAAGAAAGGATGAAGATTATATCTAGAAGATTATATCTAAATTATTATACTTAAAAGGAACATAATCCTGAAAGGATTCTACCCAACAGGTTGATATTGGTGGCTTTAAGCTTATAAGAATGATTGAAAGAGGAGGAAGGGGGCTAATTTTCTAATTTTGTTCTGCTAGTTACAATGAGTTTGTGCTATTTTGCAATACAGAGAAAATGGAAGAAATGCTGAAAGAACAGTATCTTTGATCTACTGATGTCCCCTTTTCTAAATGACCAGTTTATGCACTTTTTCTCATTCTGTACTTTTTATTGGGCTTGGATGTATTTTCAAGATGGAGCAGAGATAAATGTGAATTTGTTTTTTCATTTAAACCAGAAGCCTAGATTTTTGTTTTGAATAATCATTCTGGTAAAATGTCCATTATCGCCCACTTGTGAGGACAGAGTTACTATAAACAAAGATTGTCCACATGCTCTCAGAGTTAGGCTGGCCTGGCAGTACTGATGGGTGTGGAGGAAAGGGAGCATACTGGGAAAAGACCTTTCAGGGACAAAGCAAAATTGAATCTGGAGCAGAGAAAATCTGTTTGGTTTTCCCGAATCTTCTTGGGAAAGGAGGGGTGTCTTCCAGCCTGGTTCCTGGGCATGGTTTCTGCTTCACTTTGAAAGAATTTCCTCACAAGTTGAGAGGGCATCCAGGTCTCTTTCTAACCTATGAAGTTTGAGGAATTGAAAAATAATAGTTTTAGAACAAAGACTTAGAGTGTGTTGCTGGAATAGCTCACGTAACATGAGAGGCAATCTTTCTAAATATGTGAAATACTTTTCCAATTAAACCATTCAAGCTTAGAATTTGTTATTATTATTTCCTTTTAAATTATTTGTTATGTATCTTATTGAAATACAGTTGACATGCAATATTATGTTTATATAAATATATATATATACACATACATACTTTCATGGTATATATATATATATATTTTCATACTGCACTATGTAAATCTGAAAGGATTTTAAATTGAAGAGTACTATAAAACTCAAATAAGTACTTTATCAAGAATCAAAATAAGTTCATTCTCTCTCTCTTTTGTTTTGGTTTGTTTTCTAGTTTTTCTTTCTTTTTTTTTGCTATGCTGCACAGCTTGTGGGATCTTAGACCCCTGATCAGGGATTGAGCCTGAGCCCAGGCAGTGGAAGCATGGAGCCCTAACCACTGGATAACCAGGGAATTCCAGAGTTTTTAACTATGATTTGCATGTTTAGGGGTAGCGTCAAATTTTGTCCTTGGTTATATTTCATTTAGGCACTCTATTCCAAGTTGAGTTTTTATTGCGAATAAAGTGTTCATCAGGATTTCATATGAATTAAAAAATGTATATATAATTAATATTCTTTATAATTTAGTCTTTTGTCTCTGCATCTTAGTTCTAGTTTTGTCATATTTGCCTAGTATTCTGATAGTTTATCCAATTAATTGGTTAGCTTCAAAGAACCATCTATTTATCTTATTCTTTGTTTTTAATTTGTACATTTTTCCCTGGTGGCTCAGAGGTTAAAGCATCTGCCTGCAATGCGGGAGACCCGGGTTCAATCCTGGGTCGGGAAGATCCCCTGGAGAAGGAAATGACAACCCACTCCAGTATTCTTGCCTGGGGAATCCCATGGAGGGAGGAGCCTGGTAGGCTACAGTCCACGGGGTCACAAAGAGTCGGACACGACTGAGCGACTTCACTGTCAGAACTAACTTTATTTTGCAAGTACAAGTCTTTATGTCCTTAGTTAAATTCATTCCTAACACAGTGTTGAGAGAATTATTTTGTGAATTTTTCTCACCTTAGTTTCTTATGTTTTGATGTGATAAGTGGAACTCTTAATTTCTCTTTCTGATAGTTTGTTGTTATGGTATAGAAATGCAACGCATTTCTGCATATTAGTTTTGTATACTGAAACTTTACCCAATTTATTGATGAGCTCTAGTAGATTTTTGGTGGCATTCTGGGAGATTTCCTCAGGTCTAGAATCTTTCTTTTTTGAAGTATAGTTGGTTTACAATGTTGTGACAGTTTCTGGTGTGAAGCAAAGTGATTCAAATTCTTTTCCATTATAGGTTATTACAAGGTATTGAATATAGTTTTCTCTACTGTGCAGTAGGACCTTGTTTATTTATTTTGTATATAATTGTATGTATATGATAATTCCAATCTTAATTTATTCCTCTTGCTATAGATTCAATTTTTAAATTTAACTTCAAATTAAAGTTGTTAAATTTTTTCTAAGTATACCATTGTACTTTTCTATTAATATTTTTTAAAAAAATTTAGTGACTGAGTAAAATTTTTCAATTTAGAGTTTATACTTGCTCCTTTTCAGTTCTGTCTGTTTTTTCCCCCCTAAAACAACCAATACTTTTCTCAGGAATCCTATTTCTTCTTTTATCTTTTCTAGCATTCTGAACATTCTAATTTCAATGTTTCTTTCTGGTTTTTTTTGTTATATTTATATATATATATATTTTTGGATGTGAATTATCACCTTTATTTTGCCTGCTGATTTACTCTCAGGGTATTGGTGAAGAGTGAGGATTCAGAAATCAGATTGCCCTAATAGGATTATGATTCCACTGTTGTGTGAGCTTGGATAAGTCAGTTACTTATGTGTGCCTCAGTTTCCTCACTTGTGAAATAGAGATAATAGTTTCTTCCTCAAGGAGTTGTTGTCATGGTGAAGAAAGTTAACACAGTTCACCTTTGAATACCATGGATTTGAACTTCATGTGTTCACTCATACATGAATTTAAAAAAATACATATAGTAGTACGTGATTCCTGGTTGATTGAATCTGTAAATGTGGAACCATGGATATGTAGGGCCAGCTGTGGGGCTTAAGCGTAGGTCGTAAGTCCTGGAACCAATGCCTCCCATATACGGAGGAAAACTGTGTTTGTAAATCACTTTTCAGATGCTTTGAGTATGGTAAATTATAATTATTTTCCATTGCAAATGAACAAAACTTCAGGTAGGTACAGATTTAGGGCTTCACCCTCCTCAGAGGACTTTTCATTTCCTATCAGCTTTACAAAAGGCTGATTTGTATTCTTTGGCGAGTAACAGTTGTTTATTTACTTTTCCCCAATTGTTGGAACAATTTCATTGTCCTGAAAAAATGATATGTCTAGGTAAGGGGTATTTTTCATGAATTTTCATTATTAATATCTCTCACTGTCTTGTCTTAGGTCTTTTTCCAATAAGGGAAGTTTCCTTTTGTAATGTCGGAGAAGGCAATGGCACCCCACTCCAGTACTCTTGCCTGGAAAATCCCATGGATGAAGGAGCCTGGTGGGCTGCAGTCCATGGGGTCGTTAAGAGTCAGACATGACTGAGCAACTTCACTTTCACTTTTCACTTTCATGCATTGGAGAAGGGAATGGCAACTCACTCCAGTGTTCTTGCCTGGAGAATCCCAGGGACAGGGGAGCCTGGTGGGCTGCTGTCTGTGGGGTCGCATAGAGTTGAACACAACTGAAGCGACTTAGCAGCAGCAGCAGCAGCAGCCTTTTGTAATGTACTTGGTTATTATTTCTGTTCACTGTGGCTGCACATTTGTGTCCCCACCCCCCAATTCATATGGTGGAGATTAATATCCAAGGTAATGGTATCTGGTTGCTGTTATTTAAAGTCAAATCTGATTTTTTTGCTTCCCCATGAACTGTAGCCTGCCAGGCTCCTTGGAGTGGGTTGCCATTTCCTTTTTTAGGAAATCTTCCCAACCCAGGGATCGAACTCTTGCCTCCTGCGTTGCAGGCAGATTCTTTACTGCCTGAGTGATCAGGGAAGCCCTGACTGTATCGAGAAGTCAGTTTAGTTCAGTCGCTCTGCTGTATCCAACTCTGCGACCCCACAGAGTGCAGTACTCCAGGCTTCCCTTTCCATCACCAATTACTAAAGCTTGCTCAAACTCATGTCCATTGAGTCAGTGATGCCATCCATCCATCTCATCCTCTGTCATTCCCTTCTTCTCCGGCCTTCAATCTTTCCCAGCATCAGGGTCTTTTCAAATGATTCAGTTAGTCACACCAGGTGGCCTAAGTATTGGAGTTTCAGCTTCAACATCAGTCCTTCCAATGACTCTTCAGGACTGATTACCATTAGCATTGACTGGTTTGATTTCCTTGCAGTCCAAGGGACTCTCAAGAGTCTTCTCCAACACCACAGTTCAAAAGCATCAATTCTTTGGTGCTCAGCCTTTTTTACGGTCCAATTCTCACATCCATACATGATTATTGGAAGAACCATAGCTTTGACTAGATGGACCTTTGCCAGCAAAGTAATCTCTCTGCTTCTTAATATACTGTCTAGATTGGTCATAGCTTTTCTTCCAAGGAGCAGGTGTCTTTTAATTTCATGGCTGCAGTCACCAACTGCAGTGATTTTGGAGCTCCCCAAAATAAAGTCTCTTACTGTTTCCATTGTTTCCCCATCTATTTGCCATGAAGTGATGGAACTGGATGCCATGATCATAGTTTTTTGCATGTTGAATTTTAAGCCAGCTCTTTCATTCTCCTCTTTCACTTTCATCAAAAGGTTCTGTAGTTCTTCTTTGCTTTCTGCCATAAGGGTGGCTTCACCTGCATATCTGAGATTATTGATATTTCTCCCAGAAATCTTGATTCCAGCTTGTGCTTCATCCAACCAGGCATTTCACCTGATGTACTCTGCATAGAAGTTAAATAAGTAAGGTGACAATATACAGCCTTGATGTATTCCCTTCCCAATTTGGAAACAGTTCATTGTTCATCTCCATTTCTAACTGTTGCTTCTTGACCTGCATACAGATTTCTCAAGAGACAGGTAACTTGGTCGTCTGTTATTCACATCTCTTTAAGAATTTCCCCCAGTTTGTTGTGCTCCACACAGTCAAAGGCTTTGGCATAGTCAATAAAGCAAGAATAGATGTTTTTCTGGAATTCTCTTGCTTTTTCTATGATCCAGTGAATGTTGGAAATTTGATTTCTGGTTCCTCTGCTTTTTCTAAATACAGATTGAACATCTGGAAGCTCTCAGTTCACATACTATTGAAGCCTAGCTTGAAGAGTTTTGAGCATTACTTTGCTAGAGTATGACATCAGTCTAATTGTGCAGTAGCTTGATCATTCTTTGCCTTTCTTTGGGGTTGGAATGAAAACTGACCTTTTCCAGTCCTGTGGCCACTGCTGAGTTTTCCAAATTTGCTGACATATTGAGTGCAGCACTTTCACAGCATCATCTTTTAGTATTTGAAATAGCTCAGCTGGAATTCCATCACCTCCACTAGCTTTGTTCATAATGATGCTTCCTAAGAGTCACTTGACTTTGAATTCCATGATGTCTGGCTCTAGGTGGCTCAGATCATGAACTCCTTATTGCAAAATTCAGACTTAAATAGAAGAAAATAGGGAAAACCGCTAGACCATTTAGGTATAATGTAAGTCAAATCCCTTACAATTATACAGTGTAAGTGACAAATAGATTCAAGGGATTAGATCTGATAGACAGAGTGCCTGAAGAACTATGGACGGAGGTTCATGACATTGTACAGGAGGCAGTGATTGAAACTATCTACAAGAAAAAGAAATGCAAAAAGGCAAAATGGTTGTCTGAGGTGGCCTTACAAGTAGCTGAGAAAAGAAGGGAAGCAAAAGGCAAAGGATGAAAGAGAAGATATACCCATGTGAATGCAGAGTTCCAAAGAATAGCAGGAAGAGATAAAAACTTTCTAAGTGATCAATTCAAAGAAATAGAGGAAAACTAAATATCTCTTCAAGAAAATTAGAGATATACTAAGGGAACATTTCATGCAAAGACGGGCACAATAAAGGACAGAAATGGTACAAACCTAAAAGAAACAAGATATTAAGAAGAGGTGGCAAGACTACACAGAAGAACTATACAAAAAAGATCTTCATGACCCAGATAACCACAATGGTGTGATCACTCACCTAGATAGAGCCAGACATCCTGGAATGTGAAGTCAAGTGGGCCTTAGGAAGCATCACTACAAACAAAGCTAGGGGAGGTGATGGAATTCCAGCTGAGATATTTCAAGTCCTAAAAGATGACACTGTGAAAGTATTGGGAAATTGGAGGTAATTAAATCATGATGATGGAGGCTTCCTGAATGGTGCTAGTGTCTTTGTAAGAAAAGACCGTGCTTTTTTTCTCTCCCTCTCTGCCTGATGAGAATACAGAGAAAAGACAAGACAACAATATGCAAACCAGGAAGCTGGTCCTCACCATACCCAGGATCTACCAGCTCCTTGACCTTGGACTTCCCAAGATCTCACAACTGTGAGAAATAAATCTTTGTTTAATTCATCCAGTCTATAGTGATCAGTCATAGCAGCCTGAGTTAAGACACTGCTACTTGCTATATTTTCTTAATTTCTGTAAGCCTATTTCTTCATCTAAAAATTAGGAAAAATAATACCGATCTCACAGGATTGTCCTGAGAATTAGTCATGCAAAAGTATGTAACAAGTCTCGCCCTGTGCTACATTAATAAATCATGTGTCCATATTAGCAATGCAACTGAGAAATATGACAGACAGTTTCTTAAAGGAGTACTTGCTGTTTGCGTTTTAAATATTTTCTTATCTTAAACTCTGTCATGTATTGAGTTTTTAAACAATAGCAGAAAACAATCTCTGAGGAACAGTTACATAGCAGACACTTGGTAAATGGCTGTGCTTCTCTTCTGCGCTTTTCTGAGCTTGAATCCATACATTGTCTTTCTAGCCTCTCACCACAAACACCATCATGTGTCTGCTTATTTTTGCCTCTTTCTCTTCCCCATGTAATGCCACTTTTCAATGTTGTCTTTTGTGGTGTTAATTCAATTTGATGACAGTGTGTGTGTTTGTGTGTGTGTGTGTTCAAATGTGGCCATCACATTAAAAAGCAACACCTCCAGGGTATCGCTTTTCTTCTCCCTTTGTTTTGTCACGTTACAGTCTCCCCCTTGGAGCGGTATTTTGATTTCAAAAGCTGTGTGCTCCTCTCTTTCTTAATTTATTAGCGTGTGGTTGGTTGCCACTGTTGCATTTGTTTCTGCCGTAGAGCAGAGTGCGTCAGTTATATGTACGTTGGGTGGGTCAAAGTGTGTGTTTGGGTTTTTCTGTAACATCTTATGGAAAAATTCAAATGAACTTTTTGGCCAACCCAATACACATAGCCAGTCTTTTTAAGATTCTTTTCTCATGTAGGTCATTACACAGTATTGAGAAGAATTTCCTGTGCTATACAGTAGGTCCTTATCAGTTATCTATTTTATGTATAATAGGGTGTTTGTCAAGCCCACTCTCCCAATTTATCCCTTCCCCTCCAACCCTGCTTCCCCAACCCGCCCTCCCCCGCCCCAGTAATCATAAGTTTGTTTTATACATCTGTAATGCTATTTCTGTTTTGTAAATAAGTTCATTTATACCTTTTTTTTTTTTAGATTCCACACTTAAGCGTTATCATATGATGTTTGTCTTTTACTTCACTCAGCATGACATTCTCTAGATGCATGCATGTTGCTGCAAATGGCATTATTTTATAATTTTTTTATGGCCGAATGGTATTTCATTGTATGTATGTGTCACAACTTCTTTATCCATGTCTCTGTTGGTGGACGTTTAGGTTGCTTCCATGTCCTGGATATTGTAAACAGTGCTGCAGTGAACATAGGGGTTCCTGTAGTCTCAGAATATTGTTTCTTTTTGATTTTGCTTCAGAAGGTTTCTCCTTGCCTATATGATCTTTTCATGTATAGTGGATTTAATATTGATAACTTTCCCTTTTCTACTTGTGGCTTTTGAATCAATCATTTTGATTTTATTACAACTTATCAAGTATTGCTTCCTCTAGTGCACTAGGCTACTAGAATAGGCTGAGTATGGATCTTTTTGGAAAGATAGCTGGGAATTTTGTTTTGGAGTTTGATTTTTCAAGGTATTTGTAATTTGCTGATAAAAAGAAATTTAAACTCTCATGATGTAAAGTATTATAAAGTATGGTTTGTCTGTAATTTCTGTGTGATACAGATTCTATGATAGTCATCTTTGGGTAATTTATACCTCCCTGTTAACAACAGAGATTTTCTCTATTGCATCAAAATACTAAATACTTAATGACAGTATTCTATTCAAGCCTAAAACATATCCTCAAAGGAGATCAGGCTCAAGAAAATTGCTTGCATTTACCAACATTGGTACGCTATTATTAAAATTATCTCTAAACTCTTACAAGGATACCAAACACAAAACCCAAAACAGGTATATCCTGTTTTCTCACATTTGTAATTACAAAGCAGGGAGATATTTCAGAAGCTTCATCTATGTGATAAACTTTGGGATCTTGTTGTTTAATTGCTAAGTCCTGTCTGACTCTTTTGTGACACCATGGACCGCAGCCTATCAAGCTCCTCTGTCCATGGGAATTCCTAGGCGTTATACTGGAGTGGGCTGGCATTTCCTTCTCCAGAGAATCTCACTGATCCAGGGATCGAATCCGCATCTCCTGCATTGATAGACAAATCTTTTACCATTGAGCCACCAGTTTAGTTCAGTTGCTCAGTCGTGTCTGACTCTTTGCAAGCCCATGAACCACAGCATGCCAGGCTTCCTGGTCCATCACCAACTCCCAGAGTCCACCTAAACCCATGTCCATTGAGTTGGTGATGCCATCCAACCATCTCATCCTCTGTCGTCCCCTTCTCCTGCTCCCAATCCCTCCCAGCATCAGGGTCTTTTCCAATGAGTCAACTCTTCACATGAGTTGGCCAAAGTATTGGAGTTTCAGCTTTGACATCAGTCCTTCCAATGAATACCCAGGACTGGTCTCCTTTAGGATGGACTGGTTGGATCTCCTTGCAGTCCAAGGGCCTCTCAAGAGTCTTCTCCAACACCACAGTTCAAAAGCATCGATTCTTCAGTGCTCAGCTTTCTTTATAGTCCAACCCTCACATCCATACATAACTACTGGAAAAACCATAGCCTTGACTAGGCAGACCTTTGTTGACAAAGTGATGTCTCTGCTTTTTAATATGCTGTCTAGGTTGGTCATAACTTTCCTTCCAAGGAGTAAGCATCTTTTAATTTCATGGCTGCAGTCAACATCTGCAGTGGTTTTGGAACCCAGAAAAATAAAGTCAGCCATTGTTTCCACTGTTTCCCCACCTATTTGCCATGAAGTTATGGGGTTGGATACCATGATTTTAGTTTTTTGAATGTTGAGCTGTAAGCCAACTTTTTCACTCTCCTCTTTCACTTTCATCAAGAGGCTCTTTAGTTCTTCACTTTCTTCCATAAGGGTGGTGTCATCTGCCTATCTCAGGTTATTGAGATTTCTCTCAGCAATCTTGATTCCAGCTTGTGCTTCCTCCAGCCCAGCGTTTCCCATTATGTACTCTGCGTATAAGTTAAATAAACAGGGTAACAATGTACAGCCTTTACATACTCCTTTCCTTTTTTGGAACCAGTCTGTTGTTCCATGTCCAGTTCTAACTGTTGCTTCCTGACCTGCATACAGGTTTCTCAAGAGGCAGGTCAGGTGATCTGGTATTCCCATCTCTTTCAGAATTTTCCACAGAGAAGCCCAAACTTTGGGATACCATTTTGTTAGTCATTGATGCTATTAATGGTGAAGGGGCATGATTTCTTTTCCTCAGTATGAAAATGAAATTCTTGAGCTTGGAAAGTAATTTTCTTCTAACTAGAGAGAAAATGGACAACAATGTACTCCTGAGAAGAACAGGAATTCATGAGTGTTTGATATGAGAAGCCAAGCTCTGACTATCAAAGAAACCAAGTAAAAGGCTCTAGACTTGACCTAACTTGGATATCTGTGTGCTTCTATCCTGTGGAATTGGAAAATGACTTTTATACAAAGCCAGTTTTTAAAAAGATATCATTTGCTATACGACTAACTCATCTATTATACTGCCAAAATGTAAGTTCTGTGGCAGAAACTCATACCTGGCATGTGTGACCTGGAAGCATCACGCCAGGTTTTACATGTATGAGAAGGCAGTGTAGCAACAGCACTACACATGGCAGGAATGGGTGGTGTTAGAGGTGTGGCCCCAGTGGGAAATAACCCTGCAAGAAGGAATCTACTAAACATTTACTGGGGACCAGGCTCTGTGTGTGGCCTTTCCTGGTGGCTCAGTGGTAAATAATTTGCCTGCAATGCAGGAGATGAGACTTTGACCCCTGGGCTAGGAAGATCCCCTGGAGAAGGATATGGCTACCCACTGCAGTATTGTTGCCTAGGAAATGTCATGGACAGAGGAGCCTGGTGAATTGCATACAGTCCACGGGATAACAAAGAGTCGAATATGACTGAGTGATTGAACAATAATCTCTGTATGAGGCACTTACATAGATGTTAGCCCATCTAATCAGGACAGGTATTCTGCCAGACAAGTTTTCAAGTGTTTTTGTTCCTTTTTTTTTTTTTTTTTTAATAAATGAGGAAGCCAAGGGATCTTGGTGCAATAGTAAGACCCCTGGACTGGAGCTGGAAGGCCAGGTCTTAGTTCCAGATCTTTCACTTAATGATTGAGTGGCCTTGGAAAAGTTGCTCATTCTCTGTCATCCTTGTGGCCTTGGCCCTGGAGATGCTGTGGTCCCTTCCAGCTCTGACACTCCTGGCTGAGTCTATTTCACTGCTCGCTAGTCTACTCCACACAGACCAGACACCGCTGGCAGACATTGTGTGTTGACTCACGTTGATGTGATTGTGGGTTACAAATATACTCATTCTTTGAGTATGCCAACTGCTCTTTTCAGAATACACCAGAGCCCGATACCCCACCAGAAGCTGGCTCAGGAAACGCTCCAGAGACTGTTCATGGCTGGCTCGGAAACCCATTCTCTGAAACAAGCCAAAGAAAGATGCCAACGTACTCTGCAGGGGAGAGAAGGCCTCCTATGGAGTGGGACACAGGCCTCCTGTGCTCCTCATTCTTTAGGACCAAAGATAATTGTCAACACGCCATGCTTGGTGCCAGCCATGGGCACTGGTGTTAACACTATGAATGCAACCTTCAGATTATTACCCAGGGGGATTAAAAGCAGCCAATATAGCCACAAATGCCCACTGTGTAGTTCAGGCTGCAGCAGGAGACTTGGGTTCCACAGAGGAAGGGCTGGTCTCCTGCCTTCATAGAGGCTTTCACCCAGCCAGGAGGCTTCCTATAGGCACTTTGGGGCCTTCTCAGTAGTCACATAAGATGATTCAGCTCATTCATTGGCAGAATGTGGCTTCTTAAATATCAGTCTTAGCAGTTATCAGCACCCCAGAACTGGTTCCCCGGGACTACTGTGAGTCTGGTCAATATATTTACATTCTAAATGTTAAATATACTCAAATGGAGGCTCTTGTAGAGGGCATATTTGTATGATAGGTTCAAAGATATCTCTCAGATGAAGCTGTTTGCTTATTTTAAGAAATGCAAGGAAGAAGAAATGCTTAGGAGAGTTTTAAGAGCAGGCAAATCACACCATTCCTAGTGTTTATCTTAGTGGATCAAATGAAGTAGCTCATCAGGATTTCTCCCCCAATTATTGTTATGGGACCCAGTTTCTGAGCACTCATTTTCTGAGCTCCATTCTATGCACAACCACGTAAATACAACATGCAAATATCTGCATTTGCTGTGTGTCTTCTTACTGACGGTAAGTTTGCAAGGTAGTTATAAAACCATTTTATAGGAACCTTGATTAAAAATGCCAATATATGGCTCAGATTCTTCAGAACGAAATAGTCTGGTCGTGCTTGGTTCAGAAAATAAGATGCTTTCCACGGTGAACAAGCAAGGTAGAGATATTATCCTTTCTACCACAAAAACACTCTCAACTTCGTATACATCATCTGTATCCTATGGGTGCTAGCTCTTGTAGTACAGAGATGCTGTCCATGTTTCCTAGCTGTACTGGTCAAGGGTCTGATGAATTTCCCAAGTGTAAATATCAACAGTTAATAAATCAATTTTCTCTTTAATGGGATAGAGGAGGTAATAGTTCCAGTGGAGTAGTAAAACCTGCATAAAGGCATTATCCAAACTCTGTTCTATTAATACGTGTGAGTCAAGACAAAGTTTGTCCTGAGTCTTTTGTGTGTGTGTGTGAAAAAATAGGCACGGACTGTGTTGTTTTTGCAATTTAATATCCATCTCGGTTCAAATTTATGGCAGAAAGAACTATAAAGTTGCAAATAAAAAGTGTTCAAAAGCAAAACATATCCAATCTCCATATCCCTCTATAAAAGTCTGGAATTCTCGTCAGGGATTCTTTAGAAACGCTATCTAGACTTCAAAGTCTCCTTTCAATCCTCCCATTGAAGGCTAACCTCAGCCTGCAGCCTGCCCTCATTTCCGATGTGACAGCAACCCTATACCCCAATGCTGACAAGGAGATGGCATCACTGCCAGGCCCCTCTTTCTCCCCCACCTCAGCTGGACTTGCCTCACCAGCTGGTAAGACTTGGCTGTCTTTTATACAGCAATCAGAGCCCATGGTTATGACATTTTAAACCTCACATGTGATTGTTACACATTTACCAAATCTTTTCCCTCACCCTCTCCACTCCAAGTTTTCCTTCTGTACCTCTCTGTAGAGACTTTACCTTCCTGCTGTCATTTCAGTAATTAAGACAATTGATCTCTGGTAAGATTACCTCACCACATCTATAGTCCACCAAGGCTGAAAAAGGACATCGCATTCTATATTCCAGAAAAGAAAAATAGAGTCTGTCCTTTTAGACTGAAGATGAATGCATGGCCAAAGGAAATATGACTATAGTGGAAAGATGACAGTTTCTCCCATTCAAGTAGTCCTGGTATCAAATCCCTGCTCAACTATTTGGAAGTTGTGATACTTTGGAGAGGTTATTTAATTTTTCTGCGACTTAGTCTCCACATGAGCAAAACAAGATTAAAATGTCTTCTTCATAGGGTTCTAGTGAAGATGAGGGGTTGTAAGTGTCAGGTGTTTTGATTACTGTAAGTATGGCTGTAGTGTAGAGCTAGTGGTTATGGTGGTGGAATTCTCACTGGAGATGGTGTTAATGGAGTTGTTGGTAAGATGGTGGAGATGGTGGTGATGGTGGTGGGGAAGGTGTGATGACGGAAGTGAAGATGGAGGTTTTATTGGTGGTTAGAGTTGGTGGATTGGTAGTGGTGCAGGTGATGGTGGAAGTGGGAAAAGTGCTGGGGATGGAGGTGGTGGTGATGATAGTGGAGGAGGCCATAAGGGTGGAGGTATTGATAGTGGACTTGTGCTAGCGATGGTGAAAGTGATCGAGGTGGTGGTGTCAGCAGAGCAAATGTGCTTCTGAAGTTCCTAAGTTACACGAAGAAGCCCAAACTTCCAGGAAGAGTTTGACAATAGACTTCAGTTAGCATGGGCTAACTGAAAGCAGATTTTTCTTTAATTTTCTAGATTAGTAAGCCTTGGACAATGGTGCAAAACATACAAAGTGAAAAGTGAAGTCAACTTTGGATACATGAGATTTAATTGTGCATATAACCATGTGACATCAGAGAAACTGAAAAAAATATAGATTTTTCAAGGACAGAAAAGACAAAACTATCTGTGCTGAATGCTAAGCTCATGTCCCTTGATAATACTAGAGACAAAAGCCAAGGAATTAGAAAGATATAAGGGCTTCCATGGTGGCTCAGATGGTAAAGAATATGCCTGCAAAGCAAGAGACCCGGGTTTGATCCCTGGATTGGGAAGATTGCCTGGAGAAGGGAATGGCTACCCACTCCAGTATTCTTACTTGAAGAATTCATGGACAGAGGAGACTTGAGGCTATAATCCACCGGGTTGCAAAGAGTGGGATATGACTGAATAACTAAGAGGCACACATACCACACACAAACACACCTCCTTTGGTTCAATTAACAATCTGAGAAAAGGAGTATTATTTCCATTTTACAGATGAGAAGGCTGAGGCTCAGAGAGGGCAGAAAGCACTATAAGGAGTTCATGGGCTTCAAAATGAAACAGATTTGCACCAATCCTGGTTTCCCATGCAGCAGTTGTTTGACTTTATCTTTCATCCTCTTTAAACTGCATTTTCTTTATCCTTGACATTAATACTAATAACTAGTTAGGCATGTTACAAGGCAGTTGTAAGGACTGTGTGTGTGTGTTCAGTCACTCAGTCAAGTCCGACTCTTTGGGACCCATGCTCCTCTGTGAATGGGATTCTCAAGGCAAGAATACTGGAATGGATGGCCATTCCTTTCTCCAGGAGATCTTTCTGATCCAGGGATAGAGCCTGGGTCTTCTGCATTGCAGGCAGATTCTTTACCATCTTATCCACGAGGGAAGCCCATTGTAAGGACTAAAGGAGATTAAAGTTTCATCCAATTTTTTTACGTTGTAAGCACTCAGTAAGTAACCAGCACTATTTTTGTCTTTAGCAATATTGTTATCATGAACAGAATCTAATACAGTTCTCACAGAACCTGTGTGAAATAGATTTTCTCATTCTTAGAGCTGAGAAAAAAAATAGGGGCTTAGTGCACCTTAAGGTAACTTTCCAAAGTTGCACACCTAGTCGGAGATGGAGACAGAAGTCAATGCCTAGTCTGTTTGAAGTCCAGGCCTTGGTATTTTTGCTATTTTACTGCTTTGACTTCTGGACTCCCCAAGCTTACCGTAAGTCCCAGGAAGAAGTCCCAGTCTGATTCTTCCATTACCACCAGCATCTAGCACAGAGCCAGCCATGTGGCAAGTGGCCTATAAATGTTTGTGACGTGAACCTGTGAAAATAGCTCAGACCATTGATAAATAACCTGCTTTCGTCAAGATGTGGATGCCTGAGGGTGTTACCTCGATTTACACGGGTGGAAGGCAAATGGTGCTGAAGGAACCATGACCCACAGTTGTCCCTAGAGCCCCCACTCGGAAGTGAGCAGGCCAGCTTCCTGCGGCCCCAGAAGTGAAGCCGATGGAGCCTGCCTGCATGGTCAGGCCTGACAGAGCCCTGAGGTATCTTCCTGGGAGCCCCTGGCCAAGGCAGGAACATTGAGGCCTCTTCCCTGAAGTCCAGGGAGAAGCAAAGAGGTCTGCTCCTTCTGGGAGAGTGCGGGGACAGGTTGAAGTGTTCAGATTCAGGCTGACACACATTTGGCTGGTGGGGAGGTGGGCAGGGCTGGTGTGTTCAGTGGGGGTGCAAGGCCATTTCAGGGCGGTTAAGTCAAAGTAACCCGAGCATGGCAGGGCTCGAGCCAGCCTAGATTCAGGGAGCTCCCTCTTGGGCTGAGGCTGACACGTGAACCATCTGCGGCTCTGCCCTGCCTGGCCCTGCCCTCCCCTGCCCTGCGTAGCACAGCGCTGGGTTCCAGCCCAAAGGAACTGAGCCCAAACTGCAGAGCCAGGAGCCCTGAGCAGGGGAAGTGACCTCGGGGAAGGCGGGTGCATGTGGGCCCAGCCCCCGCAGCCTCTGCTCCTGGATCCCTGCGTCTGAGTGTAATCAGTTGCCTTGCGTGTGTTTTCCAGTGACTGAGTGGACATTCCAGGCATCTATGTACAATATGAAAGTGTTAGTTGCTCGGTCATGTCCCCGACCCCTTGGACTTGAGCCTACCAGGCTCCTCTGTCCGTGGATTTCTCCAGGCAAGAATACTGGAGTGGGTTGCCATGGCCTTCTCCAGGGGATCTTCCCAACCCAGGGATCAAACCTGGTATCCTGCACTGCAGGCAGATTCTTTACCCTCTGAACCACTGGGAAAACCCAACATATGTCTGTGTTAATGCTTCTGTGTTTTATTGGCTCATGTGTCTGAGTGTGTTAGCCCTGGAAAATGAAAGCATAATTGACCTTGTTGTAAAATTTGGTTGGTCAAATAGCAGTGACAACTAAGGGTTTTAAAAAAAATCCCTCTTATGTGCAAGGCCTCACGCTACAGGCTGAAGGGGCTTTAGGACACTGAAGAGAACCAGCCCTTAAACGCAGGGAGTGTGTGGTCAGCCAGGAGAATACGCCTTCTTGTGAGAGCTGAGCATGCCGCCCAGGAGTGTTTGAGGGGACCTGGGACAGGCGCTGAGGAGCCGTGGTCCCTGCGGGGTGGTAGCCTGAAGCCTCGGCCTCGGGCAGCTGTGGGGGCAGGGCAGTTGTGCAGCAGGGCTTGCCACTTTCTTCAAGCATTTCACCCCTCAGGCAAATACAGAAACTTGGTGCTTTTCTTTCATGACATTAAAAATCTGTCCAAATGATAGTGGCGAAATGTCACTTTCTGGCTCTGTTTCCCCAGAACTATCCAGACTCCCAACAGGGGACAGGAAGTCTAGTATGTGGTCACTACGGCCCAGTCTGGGGTCCCCGCCTCCTCTTCATGTGGTGAAGATTCCTGGCATCTTACCATGCTGCTTGGACTAAGGGTGCCGTGGAGTCAGGCAGAGATGTTGCAAAGGGAGTCCAGTTGGGCTAAACCATCTCTGATCTGGGAAAGGGGGGCATTCCTTAAGAGGAAGCAACTCAATTATGAATGAGAAACTCAGGACTTTGAGGCTGGGAGTCTCTGAGGATTTAATAAGAGGTTAGAGGCAAAAAACAAGGTATTGGTGGGGGTTCCTTAAGAAGAAAGGGAGAGAAGGAGAGAAAAGAGGGAGTGAGAGGGGGAGAATGAAACAGAAGACAAATACCCTGATGACAAACCTGGAGACGATGCTTTGGAGCCTCTTCTCACATTTCAAGCTGCTCTGAGGGCTCCTGAACAAACCCAGCTCACACAACCTGTGGTGTCTCATCCCTTGTACAACACACACCCCACTGATGTAATGCAGCCATGCAACAAGCCCAGCCCCCACCCTCCACACCTTCTGCTGTCCTCTGACCAACACCAAGGACAGGCCAGTGCCTCTGAGCTTTGCTGCCAGCTCAAGAACATGGGAGAAACACCCTCCGGGTCCAGCACTTAGCATTTTGCTGGCATTTCACCTCACTCCTGCTGAAACAGCTTCTGGAGAACAGGTTCCCTACAAGACCTAGAGTCGTGGATGTTGAATGTACTCAATAAATACTTAACAAGTACCTGGCCACTTAAGTCATTTCACATGGGAAACTGTTATGAGAGTCTCCAAATAAAACTCAGAAAGTCTTGCCACCAGACTGACTCTGGCACTGAGTCATCCTCACCTTGTAATGCTTCTGACCATCATGTCTGTGATGTGCCTGACATAAGCCTTGGGGTGTGGGGTCAGGGAATGGGCACCTGAAGACACAAAAAGCCTCTGCCCACCCTATTCCATACTGTAGCTGGTCATCTCCCCGAGGCCATTCTACTCTTCCCTCAGTTTGATTTAAAAGGTATGAAAATGACTTCCCTGGTGGTCCAGTGGTTAAGAATCAGTCTGCCAATGCAGGGGGACACAGGTTCAATCTCTGGTCCAGGAAGATCCCACATGCCACAGAACAACTGAATCTGGGCACCACAGCTACTGAGTCCATACACCCCAGAGCCTGAGCTCCACCCCAAGAAGCCTCTGCAACGAGAAGCCCGAAACTAGACAGTAGGCCCTGTTCGCAGCAAGTAAAGTCCATGCACAGCAATGCAGACCCAGTGCAGCCAAAAAGAAATAAATAAATAAGTTAAGAAATAAAATAAATAAAAGAAGTGAAAAGAATGCAACTGGGCATATGATCCTTGGGAGGGTACCCTATGATACCCACGCCACCTTGGATCGGTGTGGGGCAGGCCACCAAATGTTTTCAGGAAGGCTGAGTCATATGTGAGCTCTATCCGTCTGGTGAAGAAAGGTCTCTCATCCTATGCTAGGGACAGGATGTTACACTCTATAAAACCAAGGGATCATGTATCATTCTTGGGATCAGCTTTATAGCCACTAACTCACTTGATCAATCTTCCTTCACTGTTTGATGAGTGAGGAGGAGACAGTCTTGGAGTCCTCTGGTCATCATGCTTTACACAGAAACCTCCCTGAGAATGTGGACCAAGCCTCCAGCCACCTGGTGGAACATGATGGTGCCAAGAATTTAGCAAAGATGGACTACCCGCAGCTCTTGAGCTTCTTAGAAAGCAAAGTGGCCCATCTCCATCTATCACCATAAATGGCCAGCCTGAGCGGCTGGTGTTCAGTCTGCGCCGTAATATTTCATTCAACTACCCGTTCGTTACACATATCCTGAAAGCAAATAATGTTAATGTAAATAACTTGGGAAGCATTGTTCCATCTGTTGAAAATGTGCGGTAGTTGCTTCGCCCCTTGTCTAAACTGGGGCGGCTACTTTCAGGCGAGTTTGGGAGGTAAATGAACTGTCTGGATGCTTTTCTTGGCAGCCTCTCTTATTAGTGGGAGGTGGCAGTAACGAGAACACGAGGAAGACGGAAAGTGTTTACTTAAAGTCGTGGCCAAATGGCGAGGGAGAGTTAAGATAAATCATAAGCTGTCAATGATGACAACTTCAGACTGCTACTAGTTCCCTCCTGTTTATGGAGTTTCAGATGCTACGTTTAAAATGTGAAGGAGTTTGTTAAAGTGTTATTGGTAGAAGTTGCTGGTTGTTTAGATGTTAATGTTTGAGGCAAGAGGTAGCAGTCACCCACGCCAGGAACCGTGAAAGCACAAAGCCCGTTCTGCGTGTCTCTGCCCAGTGAACATGCATCACTAACTCATATGCTTCAGGACTCAGCCCATACGTCAGCTGAGACTTACAACACTTTTGTCACATGACAAGCCATCATAGAATATTACAGTGAAGGGCCAAATGGTTAAATGAGTTGGATTCTTTGCTTTTCATGAAAGCAAGATACTTCTGCTTGGATGTTGGCTTTTAACTTGCAGCTTAGAGCTTGGTTCATGTGAACAAAAGACCAGAAGTTTTTGAGAGTAACCAATGTCTTAATAGTTTCCCCACACACTCTTCTCTGAAGGTATATCCATTTAAAAAAATTAGCTCTTGTGAGTCTTCAGTATTTATTTTATTTAATGGCAATGTCTTCCTCTGCCCTGGAGCTCACTCATAGCAAGAATGATTGTACTGGGGGAAAGTTTCAGAGAGTGATTATGTTCTATTCTTGCACACAAGGCTTGTGAAGATCTGTGAGGCACTTTTCTGTGACTTATACATCCTTTCTCTGTATATGTCCCTCAAACATAAAGTGCCAGCCAGGGTTAATATCATGGCATCCAGCCCCATTTGTTATTGTTCAGTTGCCCAGTCGTGTCCAACTCTCTGCAGCCCATAGCCTGCAGCATGCCAGGCCTCCCTGTCCCTCACCATCTCCCAGAGTTTGCCCAAGTTCATGTTCATTGCTTTGGAGATGCCATCCAGCCATCTCATCCTCTGACACCCTCTTCTGCTTTTGCCCTTAATCTTTCACAGCGTCAGAGACTTTTCAAATGAGTCGTTTGTTCAAATCAGGTGACCGGAATACTGGAGCTTCAGCATCAGCATCAGTCCTTCCAGTGAATATTCAGGGTTGATCTCCCTTAAGATTGACAGTTTTGATCTCATTGCTGTCCAAGGGACTTTCAGGAATCTTCACCAGAATCACAGTTCGAAGGCATAAATTCTTTGGATTTCTGCCTTCTTTACAGTCCAGCTCTCACAATCATTTATGACCACTGAGAAGACCATAGTCTTGACTATATGGACCTTTGTCGGCAGCATAAAGTCTCCGCTTTTCAACACACTGTCTAGGTTTGTCATTGCTTTCCTGCCAAGAAGCAATCGTCTTCTGATTTCATGGCTGCAGTCACCATCTTCAGTGATTTTGGAGCCCAAGAAGAGGAAATCTGTCATTACTTCCACCTTTTCCCTTCTATTTGCCATGCAGTAATGGGGGTAAATGCCATGATCTTAGTTTTTTTAATGTTTAGTCTTAAGCCGGCTCTTTCATTCACTTCCTTCACCCTCTTCAAGAGGTTCTTTAGCTCCTCTTTGCTTTCTGCCGTTAGCATGGTATCATTTGCCTATCTGAGGTTGTTGATGTTTCTCCTGCCTGTCCTGATTCCAGCTTGTAACTCATCCAGCCCTGGCATTTCTCGTGATGTGCTCAGCATATAGTTTAAACAAACAGGGTGACAGTAGACAGCCCTGCCATACTGCTTTCTTGATCTTCATTATTTCATGGAAAATAGATAGGGGAAAAGTGGAAACAGTGGCAAATTTAATTTTCTTGGGATCCAAAATCACTGTGGACAGTGACTGCAGTCATGAAACTGAAAGATTTTTGCTCCTTGGAAGAAAAACTATGACAAACCTAGATGGCATATTCAAAAGCAGAGACATCACTTTGCTGACAAAGATCCATGTAGTCAAAGCTATGTTTTTTCCAGTAGTCATGTATGTATGTGAGAGTTGGACCATAAAGAAGGCTGAGCACCAAAGATCTGATGCTTTTGAGTTGTGGTGCTGGAGAAGACTCTTGAGAGTACCTTGGCCAGCAAGGAGATCAAACCAGATAAATCTTAAAGGAAATCAATTCCGAATACTTATTGGAAGGACGGATGCTAAAGCTGAAACTCCAATACTTTGACCACCTGATGCAAAGAGCCAACTCATTGGAAAAGACCCTGATGCCAGGAAAGATTGAGGGCAGGAGGAGAAAGGGGTGACAGAGGATGAGATAGCTGGATAGCATCACCAACTTAGTGGACATGAGTTTGAGTGAACCCCAGGAAATAGTGAAGGAGAAGAAAACCTGGCATGCTACAGTCCATGAGGTTGCAAAGAGTTGGACACACTTTAGCTATTGAACAATAACAAAGGGTCTACATACAATGGTAAGTGTGACAGTCCATTCTCTCAGAGGTATGGTATAATTAGGAAAGATTGTTGGGTCGACAAATAACCTCAAAAAATGGCCAAGCTGTGGGGATTGAAGCTTCTTATAAAATTATTGAGAAGGGAAAAGAAGGTAAGTTCAAAACCCTGAGGAAGTTGGGGAAGATGAAACCTAATCCAGGTCTTGAAATTTGGATAGAGTTTTCCAGAGCAAGCGAGCTCTGGTTACTCCAGGCAGAGGAAACAGCAGGTTAGAAGACAACTTACAGTGCATCCTGGGTGGAGAAAGGCTTAGCAGTTCTATGTGGCTGGCCATGACTTAAAAAGGATGGTGGCTGAAGGTTGACTAGGATGATCACATGTTTTATAAAGATGGGAATAACTGGTAAAAGAAAGAAAAACAAAGCAACAGCATTGAAGACCAAATAAATTTCCACCTCAGTCTTTCATCTATGCCTTAATGCTGCTTTTTGTTGAGTGCTTTTGAAAGAGACAAAAATCACCTAATTCTTAATGGTAGAATCTTTATTGAGAGAATCTTGGTTTCATTTTCAGAGGAAAATCAAGCTAAGATTTGATTTTAAGATCTGAGCTGTCAGATAGAGTTAAAATTATGGGTTTTGAAATAGGAGGGAAAGTGTTTGAGAAGGAAAGAGGAAGTCTCAGGCATGACCAGTAGCCTGAGAAATTAACTTCAGGAGCCATTATGGGGGTGTAGGGAAGGGGAAGTGGTACATTCAGGCGTAGTCTCCTCCTCATGCCCCTTACTCCCCTCACTCCACCTCTCATGGGTCTAATTGTGTCCCTCTGCAAGACGTTATAGTCCTAACCTCCAGTACCTGTGGATGTGCCTGCATTTGGAAATAGAGTCTTTACAGATGATCAAGTTAAGATAAGGTCATTTAGGGTGGCCCCTGGTCCAATAGCTTCCCAGGTGGTGCCAGTGGTAAAGAACCAGCCTCATAATGTAGGAAAGGTAAGAGACCTGGGCTCAATCCCTGGGTCAAGAAGATCCCCTGGAGAAGGGAATGGTAACCCATTCCACTATTCTTGCCTGGAGAATCCTGTGGACAGTGGAGCCTGGCGGGCTACAGTCCATGGGGTAGCATAGAGTCAGACATGATTGAAGCCACCTAGCATGTGTGTACACACACACAAGTCTGATATGACCTTGTTCTAAGAAGGGAAAATTTGGAAACAGATATGCATACAGGTATACACAAACTGTATATATATATATACACACATATACATACAGGAAGAGATTGAGGTGATGTGTCTACAGTCTGAGACAGGCCAAAGATGGCCAGCAACCACCAGAAGCTAGGAGATAGGAGTAGGACAGACTCTCTCTTTCACAGCCCTCTGAACAAAATCTGCTGACATCTTGATTCCACATGTCTAGCTTCTAGAACTAGGAGAGAATAAATTTCTGTTCTTTTACCCACTCAGTTTGCAGTATTTTGTTATGCAGCCCCTGAAAACTAATAAGCTGCAAGATCATGAAGTCAGCTTTGAAGCCTAGGAAGAAGGGAAAGTGAGTGAGAGTGTCTGACTGATGGGGTTGGGGAGGGGGCAGAATATAAAGTAGATTGGAAATATACACAAAACAGCCCAAAGCAATGGCACTCCAGATGGTTCTGAGTTACATAAGATGACTCTCCTGTCTAAGACTGGCTATTTGGTACCTTACAAATGAAAACTGATTTATGACAATGAACCTGAAAGGATTTTAGATTGATAAATACTTAGAACTCAAATAAGTGCTTCATCAGGAATCAAAATCACTTCATTCTCTCTTTCTCTTTTTTTGGCCACACCAAGCAACTTGTGGGGTCTTAGTTCCCCAACCAGGGATTGAACCAGTGCCCCCTGAAGTGGAAGTGTGGAACCTTAACCACTGGACCATCAGGGAAGTACCAAAATCAGTTGATTCCGGAAGGAGGGAATATGAGCATATTGTAGCTATCCAAGGAAATCACGTGACATGGGCTTTTAAAGCACATGCTTCGAAAAAGAAAGGACAGATTCTCCATTTCATTAAAAAAAAAAAATGTTTAGTAGTTGTCATCTGCTAACATTGAGGAAACACTATAGGATGGATTTAAATAGACATGCTTGTGGGTCATATGGCAGCTGTCTCACAAAACAAGGATGCAAAATAAGGTAATATTTCCTCAATACTTGTGATATTAAAGCAGAACCCCCTGACTGATCCATATATCAGAAATTATCCCCTTCCCTGCAAATAGCCCCAGGCATTTCTCAGACTTTCACCTTTTCTTAAACAATCAATTTCCTCCCTCTGCTCTGACCTTCTGTCTTGCTGGTATCTTCCTTTTGGCTTTCCCTCTGAAAATCCCCAGATGAGATCTTTGTTCTGCTGATGCTGTCGTTTGCATGCACGTCCACCCTGAAGACCCCTTCCCTCCTGGCTCAAAGAGTGAGTCCTCCTCTGATTCTCATAGCTCAATTGATATTAATAGTAGGCTAAGACTTTAGCAAGACTTTACCAAAGTCCTGAGATGAACCCACAAAGCAATGCCTGTGCCCCAAACCCAAAACTTGTCCTGAAAGATCTCCCTGAGGCAGAACTGAATCTTAACATCCTAGACTCTAAGCCAAACCCCTCCCTGGCTCTATATGGGAGCATCTGCCTTCCTTCTCTGTTGTGTTCCAAGTTGGCTGTAGGACTGAGTTTCCACAGGGGAAATCCTGCTCCCTACTTACAAGCGATGGTCTGACCCTTAATGCTACAGACATTGCAAAGAGCATGCTTAACCACATACTAGACAAGATTCAGGCATTCAGCAAATATTTACTGGATTCTGACAACGATGAACAAGATAGACAAACTTTCTGCTCTTGTGGAATTTGTGTTTGAGTCGGGAAGAAAAACCAGAGAAAACAAAGGGAAAACATCAGGGAATATGATTAGTGCTGTGAAGAAAATGAAAAGGTTGATGGGCAAAGATACAGGATCTAGCACCTGACAAGACATGGGAAAAGTACCAACGGGGATGTAAATAAGGAAAAGTTTCTTCTAATATTTAATTTCACAGCTTTTAGAAGTTGTGACTCTATGCAGACTTATTCCCACTGGTCTTTTTCAGTCCCTCATGAGACTCTCTCCTCATTTAACAAATGGACTTGTGTTCCATGAGCCAGGATGGCTGGCTCTGATGATAACTTAAAAAGCAAAGCTTCTCAAATTTAGAAACTTTCTAAAGTTCAAAAGTTTGTCACAGATGGAAGCTGTTATTGAGACCAAATATTCTAACTTCTTATTTTGTAGCACTCTCATATGATTCATTTCCAAAAGTACACCAGAGGAGGTGAAAAGAATAAGATGATCATCCTTAGAAGTCGTCCCAATATGAAATGTCTCTCTACGGAGATTTTTTGAATATCACTATGAACTCAGCTGTGGCCTATTAGACACTAACTTGAAAAGGCTACTCCAAAGCCAGCTCTGTCATTATCTGTGTGTTATGAGATGATAACTTGGGTAATGTTCAAACTCTGTCCAGTTTCCTCAAGTATAAAATGAGTTTAATAATATTTAAAGCATTTTGGTGAGTAGTACATGGTTCATGGAAAAATATATACAACAGTTCCTGACAGTCCTGGTGTTGGCAGAGTTACTGCCTGTGCATTTTATGATACACACATTTGTTTGCTTTTTGCCCTAGAGAATGGTTTATTGAATGAATAAATGGATAAAATATAGGCTTAAACAGAATTATAGGTGCAGAATAGATAACTCAGCAACTAAACCATAGACCAAATTAAATGTCCACAGACAGTGACGGTCCTCACCTCGCACTGGTCTCAAATAAAGGAATTATTTCATCAGGAAACATTCTTGGGTCCAGATGCACATTTCTAAATGTGCAAACGATGCTGTGTAGTAAGAATCTGTCCTACTGCACTTGCTAAGTGGAATTAAGGTACACAAGCAGATGGCCAAGAAAAGCCATCACATGATACTGTGAGGCCAAGAAGAATGATGATGTAAATGAATATAACCCCGAGGTCTAAAGGGCTTATAGGAGTTGAATCTAAAATGCAATTGTATTCATTTTATTTTTTTTATTTAAAAAATTTTTAATCAGAGAATAATTGTTGTACAATGTTATGTTGGTATCTGCTGCACAACAACACAAATCAGTATACACACTGTTACTGATCAGTATATATATGTGTGTGCATATATATATATATGTGCATATATACATATATATATATGTATATATGAAGTAAAGGATGCTTAATTTGGCTTGGTCTTTCCTGGTTTCACAGGCTACAATATCCTATAGAAACATCACAGTTTAGCAGCTTGAAAATCAGTAATAGTGACCTCTAGCTATTTCTTAAACTCCTTTTCAGATGGTCCCAACATCTGTGTCATATCTGAGTCTGCTTCTATTAACTGATTTATCTCTTAGCATCATGTTGCTTTTCTTTACTTTTTCAAATACTTTGTAAATTTTTGTTTAAAGCCAAATACCTTGATAGTAATGCGTGTATGCTAAGTTACTTCAGTCGTGTCTGACTTTTTGCTATCCTACGGACTATAAACTACCAGGTGCCTCTGTCCATGGGATTCTCCAGGCGAAAATACTGGAGTGAGTTGCCATGCCCTCCTCCAGGGGGTCTTCCCGACCCAGGGATGGAATCCATGTCTCTTATGTCTCCTGCATTGGCAGGTGGGTTCTTTACCACTATCACCATCTGGGAAGCCCAGAGGACAGTAGAGGCTGAGGTAAATGGTTGTTTTTTTTTTTTTTTTTAAACTCATAGGAGTGAATATATATTTCTTTCTGCCATGGTTTTAATGTGGGAGTTTGAGTTCATCCAGTCAGAGGTAGGGATGTGTCTGAGGTTTATTGTTGCTATGGTTACACTCACCACACCAGAGATTGCAAATTTCTTCAGTGATCCTCTCTAAGCCACTGCTCCAGATGTTCCCTCAGCTGTAGTTCTGGGTCCTGAAAATCATCTTTGCTTCTGCCCCAGGAGCAGAGGTTTTCTCCTGATGTCTTTAGTCCAGATGCGATGGGTTTTCTCCGGTGCCCCAAGGGTGGCAGTTGCACAGCCATTCTCCTCGCCTTAAATATTAAGGGTTGTGTTCCCTTGTCAGGAGCAAGAGAAGAGGGGTCCAGGCTGCACTGTGAGGGATACTTTCTCAAGATATTTCCCAGTCATCTTGCCAATACCCAGTGTGTCTGCAGAATAAGAAGGAACAAACTTCTTCGACATCTTCAGGTCTAACGAGCCTCGCGGTCTCTTACCATCTGACACTTGCTGCCATCCGTCCCCTAACTATACTGCATGGCATTTCCTAACTGGGGTCTGACTGCGTCTGCATCAGCTAAGCCACGGTTCTTGTCCCGTCTCTCCCCGCAACCTCAGCTCTCTGATGCAATCAAGAAAAGCCATAAACTTGGAGACTGTCTGACTTTTGTTGTTGTTTTAAGGGTAGGAGCGACACTCCAGATGTCTCCACCTGTCTGCCAATCATGATAACAATACTATCCATCTTGTGTGTGCCATATGAATGTGGATATATGCACTTGTATATGTGAATATGTAGATGGTAAAATTATATAAAAGCTGGAAAGCAGGTTCATATACATTTATGCATAGAACGGGAAACTTTCATATCTCTGCAACCTGTCAATGAGGTTCAGTCATAGCTCCCTTAATGAGAAGGAAATATGCTATATATTTAATGCAAAATAAATGCTACATATCCCCATAATTGTTTCCACTAAGTATTTATTTCAACTCAGGTTCCTAGTGCTGGGGGGTGACTAGCATAGGAATAAAGGTGATGATGAATACTTAAAAGGGAGAATGCTTTCTTCTGAAAGATGTAAAAGTACTGTGTCAAGAAGCTTCTGTTCTTGATATCAAGCCAACCTTTAGAGAATGCGGGAAAGGGCACAGTAAGTGATGCTTATGGTTTTCCCAGTCGTCACGTATGGATGTGAGAGTTGGACTATAAACAAAGCTGAGTGCCGAAGAATTGATGCTTTTGAACTGTGGTGTTGGAGAAGACCCTTGAGAGTCCCTTGGACAGCAAGGAGATCCAACCAGTCCATCCTAAAGGAGATCAGTCCTGGATGTTCACTGGAAGGACTGATGTTGAAGCTGAAACTCCAATACTTTGGCCACCTGATGCAAAGAGCTGACTCATTTGAAAAGACCTTGATGCTGGGAAAGATTGAGGGCAGGAAGAGAAAGGATGACAGAGGATGAGATGGTTGGATGGCATCACTGACTCAGTGTCAAGAGTTTGGGTGGACTCTGGGAATTGGTGATGGACAGGGAGGCCTGGCGTGCTGCGGTTCATGGGGTCACAGAGTCAGACACGACTGAGCGACTGAACTGAACTGAAGTGATCTGAACTTTGTGTCACTTGTGCGCAGAAATTACAACTCAGTACCTACTTTGAATATTTTCATAAAGGCCAAATCCCAATGACTAATAAAAATCAAGTGATATCCCAAAATTGTTAATCAATAACATGCAATTCATGCATAACTTTGGATTTTTTTTTTAATGACAATGGCATAGGCTCTGGATTCAGATAACCAAAGATCTACACTTAATAGCTATGAGATCTTGGTCAAAATAATCTTTCAGAGGCACGTTTCTTCCCCTTCTACATAATGAGGATTGGATTAGCTAATTTTGGCAGTAACTGAGTTTGCAGGAGTACCTACGTAAATTCTCCTGCAAGGAGCAAGAGGCTCACAGTGGTAGTATTGACTATGACAATAGCTCCTCTGTCCATGGATTTCTCCAGGCAAGAGTACTAGAGTGGGCAACCAGTTCCTTCTCCAGGGGATCTTCCTGACCCAGGGATCAAACTCAGGTCTCCTGTGTTGCAGGCAGATTCTTTGTCATCTGAGCCACCAAGAACGCCCTAATAAAACAACAATAATAATTAACATAAATAATAGCCTTTCTTTCTTTCCCAACCAATCCCAGAGTTGTGAGTGCTTGGTAAAACTGTCCCTTCATTCTCTTGTCCCATTTCTCGGTTTCTAACAGAATAAAGTACTAGACTGTGCCAGATGCCCTGCTGCTGTTTGGGTCATAGTCACTAGTGGGCAGGTCATCATAGATGAAAATTTTCTTTTTCCACCAGTGAGGGGGCCTGCTGTCACCCATCTCTTCTCTTTTTCTTGTTCTCAGGGTTGATATTGGAACGACCCACAAGCCCTCTATGTCTATCAATTAGGAATTAGGTCCAGGATACGTATCTGCCTGATGAGAATTTGCTTTTTATGACAGAGCTGTTTTTTTATGGTCGAGTACTTTTTGTTTGTTTGTTGTTTTGTTTAATAAAAGATTTTCTCTGAAATTTCTCCAGGTTAATTTTATTTATCTTTCCACATTGTACTTTCCTTATTTATGAGTTGTGTCTCCCGCTCCATGTGAGCAGCCCAAGGATGTTAAGATTCCAAGATAAAATATTCGGTTTAGAACCTGGGGATCTGGATAGGGATCTGAGAGGATGCCATGTGTCCTGGATATGTTACCAGAAAGTTCTGCATTTGTTTATTTGGCATTGGCCAGACTAATAATACAGTGTACTTCAGTTTCCCATTTGCTGTAGCCCCTTGTATTTATAATCCCTTTGGGTAATTTAAGGGAAGGAGTTGTGAGATTAGGGCAGTATTCAGACGTTCCCTGCCCCCTATTCCCAGGAGGAGACCATTTGATATTACCAACATTCTATCTCTCTTTCTAAAACATTACTTACCTTTAAAGGATGTTGTAATTTGTGTGTTCAGTTGATCAGTCGTGTCCAGCTCTTTGCAATCACATGGACTATAGCCTGCCAGGCTGCTCTGTCCATGGGATTTCCCAGGCAAGAATACTGCGGTGGGTTGTCATTTCCTCCCAATCTGGGGACTGAACCTCATCTCTTGTGTCTCTTACATTGGCAGGCAGATCCTTTATCTCTGTGTCACCTGGGAAGCTGAGGTGTATTTTAGATCTGAAGGCAAAACATAATTATTTTCTGAACCTTATCTTCATTAGCTTTCCAACACAGAGGAGCATTGAATAAGAAGAAGATAATCATATAGTTGGGAAGCGCAGGACAAGATTCCAGGGACAAAGAGGCCAAATGTGCAAAAAAAAAAGACATCAGGATCAGGCTTTCTGGCTGATGACATGGTCAGGGAAGTGTCTTAGTAGCCTATTTTAGAGTGACAGAAGCAGGGTTTCCTGAACAAACTGAATGTCTACTGACAGATGGATAAAGATATGGCACATATACACAATGGTATATTACCCATGGACAGAAGAGCCTGTCAGGCTACAGACCAGGGAGTTGCAAAGAGCTGGACATGTCTGAGAGACTAACACACAGCAACAAATAACAAGGGATGAGATGATGCCACTTGTAGCTGCGTGGATGGACCTAGAGATTATCATACTAATTGAAAGAAGTGAAAAGAAAAAGGTAAACATATCACATGATAGCACTTATATGTGGAACCTATACTATGACAGAAGTATACATATCTACGAAAAAGAAACAGACCCACAGACATAGAGGGCTAATCTGTGGTTGCCAATGGGGACAAGAGGTTGGGGAACGGGGGGATTGGGAGTTTGGGACTATCTGATGCAAACTATTACATATAGGATAGATAAACAATAATGTCCTACTCTATAGGATAGTGAACTGTATTCCATATCCTGTAACAAACCATAATGGAAAAGAATACTTTTTTTAAAACTATTTTAAAAAAGGAAGCAGTGTTCTTGTTCCACATCTTTGAATTCATGCAGAAGAGTCACTTCTATGACATAGCAAAGGGAAGAGACACTCCTAGGAAAGGTGAAGAGGAAGATTATCCATAAATTGTTGCGCATTGTTCAGGCATGCAGTCAGCATGGCTCTTGTTCAGGCAGGTGGCTGTTCGCTACATCCTTGCCCTTCTTCCCTCTGTGACCCAGCACAGAGAGCAAACCCCTTCAGTCTGTCCTGTCTCAGGAGACACTGAGCTCCTTCTGGTGAGGTCCTTACTTGTCTTCGCACCACACACAGTAGTGACCTGGATCAGCAAAATGAGGCAAGTTAGATAGCAAAAGACCCAGAGCTTCTGAGAGGCAATTCTCAGTTTGCTCCAGAGTCTAAAGAATCTTTTCTAATTAAATACAGTTAGCCAAGATGAGCCAAGCAAGTATTGATTTTCCCATCACTGTTTTATCTGGGCTCTTTACTTTCACTTTTTAAAAAACCCCTAACCTGAGAACTTTGATCAGTTTATGGATCTTAGAATTTTCTTAGAAGCTAGAAGTTAAAAAAAAAAAAAAAAAAAAGCAAAAGCTTGAGGCTAATCCATTTAAAATCTCAGTTTATTATAGAAGGAGGAAAAACAACCAGACTAGGTTTTAATGAAATGTGAGACTATTCAAGTCTGTTGTTTAACTTTTCTTTTTCCCAGAAGGTCTATACAGAAAACAGCTATTTTTACTGACTGAGTTATGAAGAAGCTGATCTTTCTCCTGACAATTCCACCCTGAAAGAAGGGACTGTGTCTTAATCCTTGATCAATCTGATAACCTAACATGTGGCAGGCAATGAACTAATGCTTTTTGAATGAAAGAAAGGATCAACAGACCGACCTTGATTTCTCAGTCCTTGGCTGATCATTTTAAATATATTTGGATCTGAAGCACATACAAATGGGTGGCCTGCTTATCACAGTCCCCTCATTTAATTATGAACACAGGTAGTGTTCACAGTCCCCTCTTACTGCTTTCTCCTCCACCCTCCATCCCTCTGTTTACAGTTGTGTGCACCCATCTGTTACCAACTACTTTACCTGGGATATCTGCATTAGTTACGTTATCTTTGCTTATCACATAAACCTGAAACTCAGTGGCTTAATAAAATAGAAATTTATTTCTTGTGTGTGAGTGTGTGTGTGTGTGCACTTTGGAGGGACGGCATCATTGTTTCCATCTCTCTGTCTCTCCCTGTCTCAATATATATGTATGTATATTATATATATGTTGTATACTATATATGTACATATTGAGAGATAGACACACACACAGAGAAAATTATATAAAGACATGTAAAAAAGACACATGAATGAACGAAAATGAATAGAAAGATACACATTAAAAGTTGATAGTAGTTTGGATTTCCCTGATGGTCCAGTGGTTAAGACTTCATCCTCCAGTGCAAGGGGTATGGATTCATCCCTGGTCAGGGAGTTAAAATCTCACATGTTTTTCAGCCAAAAGAAAAAAGAAATAACAGAAAGCAAAGAAAATATTGTAATAGATTCAATAAAGACTTAAAGAAAAGTGGATAGTGGTTAATCCTGGGTGATAGAATTGTGTGTAGCTTTTATTTTCCTCTTTACCTTCTTTTGCACTTCCAAATTTTCTAAAATAATTGTCAAGGGGAGAAAAAGATCAGATTTAGCACTTTCTGAAAGGAGACTCTAGCTTGGAAGTGTCCTCCAGAGGAAGCTGTGAGGCCTTGGCGAGAAGAAAGGCCTCTAGGGGCTCCTGTGAGCAATCGGAAGTGACTCTAGTCAGGAACGGAAAAGCGCTGGAGAGAAAAGGGAAACAAGGGAGTGACAGGGACAAAATCAAGTGATTTCCTTCCCAAGCTTTGGTGACGGTTTTGCTGGCATGTGTGCCTCTGGCTACGAGTTGCCTAAATGAACAACAAATCCTGTGATCTCACAGGAAGTCAAAAGTTGAGAGACTGACATTTCAGCAGCTACGGAAGGGCCATGGATGCTGGGAACCCAGATGACAGGTTGACCGAGGCGCAGCCAGAGTTTCCCCATCACTTCTGCATCACAGGGCAAGCAGTGGCATCCTGAGAGCCAGCAGAGCTTGTGGGTGAGATGGGAGAATTTCTGACATCAAAACCATCTCAGACCTGGTAGCTACAGTTCAATATGTGACTTTATGGTTGAGATCCATGTCCCCAGATAGAATCTGCTATTGAATTTCTCCTTATAATTTCATTTTAAGAGTGATCACTGTGTATTTAGATAGTTCTGGGCATGTCTGCTTACTTTGTAACAAGCAGACAGATAGTCTTTCCCATTAGCATGTTTTATAGACTGTTTCAAACTCATGGTATTTCTTCATGAAAAACTTCATTAAAGTTGTTGTTGTTGTTTAGTCTCTAAGTCGTGTCCATCTCTTCTTCGACCTCATGGACTGTTGCCCACCAGGCTCCTCCATTCCTGGGATTTCCAGGCAAGAATGCTGGAATGGGTTGCCATTTCCTTCTCCAGGAGATCTTCCCAACCCAGGAATCAAACCTGAGTCTTCTGCATTGGCTGACGGGTTCTTTACTACTGAGCCACTAGGGAAGCCCCTCATAAAGGTAAAGTTTTTAATAAATTTTCACTCTGGTTTATAATTTCTTTTTTAACTGGTACTGCTTGAGAGAAAATATTTCCTTTCTCTATAAAACTGCTTCTGGAATAATTCTTTATTTTCCCTTTTAGAGATGCCGTTTCCACAGTCACAGGTACTTTTGTCTTCAGACTTATCTTTTCCTCTTCCAAACTCCATTGGTGCTTTTGCCCATAAAGAATTTACATACCCCACTACCTAATCTCCCTCTAGCCACTGTCATGCAGAAAGCACAGGAGATTGGTTTCAGCTACCATAGGCCGGCATTCTGAATTTAACTATAGAGATGTGTTCTAATGTGTGACTGAATTCTACCACCTAACAGTTTTATTAAGAGTCTTATGCAGGAGACCCCGGTTGGCTCCCTGGGTTGGGAAGATCCACTGAAGAAGGGATAGGCTACCCACTCCAGTATTCTTGGGCTTCCCTTGTGGCTCAGATGATAAAGGATCTGCCTGCAATGTGGGAGACCTGGGGTTGATCCCTGGGTTGGGAAGATCCCCTGGAGAAGAGAAAGGCTACCCACTCCAGTATTCTGGCCTAGAGAATTCCATGGACTATATAGTCCATGGGGTTTCAAAGAGTCAGACATGACTGACCAAATTTCACTTATTCACTCACTCACCCACCATTTAAAACAATCATATTAAAAGCATATTTGGGCTTCCCTGATGACTCAGATGGTAAAGAATTTGCCCGCAGTGTGTGAGAACTGGGTTCAATCCCTGGGTTGGGAAGATCCCCTGGAGAAGGTAATGTCTACCCATTCCAGTATTCAGTCCAAAATGTATATTTACCCTTAGAAACAAGTGATTTAATAAAAATATTAGAATACAAGTCATTCATAAGTGTGTATTCTAGGTATCCCAAAGAAAACACTGTACAAATTAAAAAGACAATAACAAAAGAAACATAAAGCAAAAAAAAAAAAAAAATTGAAAAAATAACTTCACTAATAACCAAAGAGACAAAAATTAAAAACAGACATTTTGCATTAAACAACTAGAATTAATTCTATTTTCCACTGAATGAATTCAATGCTCCTTGTATAAATGACCAATTCCAGAATGAGAGGAGGGTAATAATGAGACAAACTCTGGAATGTTTTTGCGGAGGAGGAGGTACAGAATATAAGAAAAGACTAAAAGAAAATGACAAAGATATATTTAAGGAATTTAGAGACAGTCTTTTATAGGATTCCATTAACCAAATTAGCAACAGTTACATTGTCAAAATGAATATCTGTAGTGAGTTATACTGAATATAAAAAGAATCCATATATCCATACTGGTATTAAAATACAAATGAACAAATAACTGAATGATACAGATACATTCCTACATACCAAATAGCAAGAAAAAGAAGCTTTTTGTAACAGTAAAATGACAAGTAATAAATGCAGAAGGAATTCTAGAGTTAGAGAAATTATTATTTTGCAAAAATCATAGTAATAGTCATTTCAGACACATATCAAAATGGGTGCTAAAACCCAAGAGGCATAGTTTGTGGAGGAACAGAATATTTATGTAGTCTCAAGTAACTTCCCACAGATTGCTTATTAATTGCAAAAGGGAAAAGTTACCTTAACAGCAGAGAAACATGGCAGAACCACTTTAACCAAGTGATCAAAGTGGACATCACCAAAAATAGGACAAAATGACATCCTGCTATAACCTGCTGAGAAAAACACAACATCGCTTCTGTGACATCCTTTAAAAAAAATGTGTAACCTGAATCTAATTATGAGGAAACTCAGAAAACTCAGGTGGAGGAACATTTTACAAAACAACCTGTCTGTATTCTTTAAATATGTCAATGTCAGGAAAAATAAAGACAAAGAAACTATCTCAGATTAAAGAGATTTAAAAAAAATGACAGAACAACACAATATGTCATCCTGGATTGGATTTTAGATCAGAAAACAAAACAAAGGACAGTATTAGGACAATTTCAGCATAGGACTGTGCACGTAATGATTGCACTTTATTAATGTTAAATGTACTTAATTTAAAAATATAATATTATATAAGAGAGTGTTCTTAGTATATAAAAATTGAAATATTTAGGGATAAAGGGCCTGTAACTTATTATTAAATCTTTCAGCAAATAATAATAATGATAGCATTAATAATAATGATATATGGTTAGAGTGATAATTCATGCAACAACAAAATATTAATAATTGGGGGATATAGACAAAGAACAAAGAGGAGTTTATTGTGCTATTCTTGTATCTTTTCTGTCAATTTGAATTTTTTCATAATGAAAATTCTAAAGACTTAGAATAACTAATACTCATGCCAATCTAACAAGTTAGTGGTTTTAATATGTCCCTGGATGAAATATAAATTGGCATACGTTATCTGTAAAGAGTTGTTAATAAATACCAAAGATCTTAGAATATCTATCCTCTTAATCCAAACCTTTGAGAATTTATTCTGAGTTAATTATCAAATAGAAGGGAAAAAACATTTATAGAGAGATACTCACTGTTACATTATTTAAAATATTAAAAACTCTAGAAAATCAGGGCAATTAGTTGAATTATGGTATGTTTGGTAATACACCAAATGATCATCAAAAATATACTAGAGCTTTGACTCATGTTGGAAAATACTTGACTTGTATTATTATGTATAAAAGAGAAACCATTCCAAATTATATAAAATAAATTTTTCATAATAAAAACTGACGTTCCCCATGACATGAACAGTATATTACCCTTATCATTGTATTTATAGTTTCTAGTGTTTTCCACTTTGCTGTATTTTCTACAGTAATGGGGAGAAGCTCAACTACCATATGATTATTGCCAAGGCTCTAATTCTATCTCACTGTCTTCCTCAGCTTCATGTGAGGCACCTGGAAAAGAACATGTGTCCTACTTTGCCTCCTGAAGAGAAGACAGAACGAACAACTCCAGACCTTCTGGGGTGAGAGACTGAAGTAGATACCTCCCATCTGGAAGATATCTTTGAAGTCTTAGTCTAGCTACAAAATGAACATGAACTTATTCTATAAGATTAACATTGGTCTTAATATAAGAATAATACTTTTCTGCAGACCCTAGGAACAAACCACTTAAAGAAACAAAGATCTCAAGAGATTTCCAAGTTAATATTCCAAGAGTCTCTAAACCCAAGTGGTAACAACATTAAGTGGTCCTTGAATAAAGGCAGGACTGGCAATTGTATTGTTTCCTACTTTGAATGATTTTATTTTGAACTTAAATAAAAGAACAAGTAAAGTATGTACATTCTACATGGAAAGAGGTCTTCTAGGAGGAGCAGTTCCAGAGCATTAGTGTTTAAAAATGAAGATGCTAAGGGACACAGGCAGGAAAGAAATGCGAAGTTTTTCACATGAGAAAAGGACCGTTTTAATAGAAGACCCTGAAATATTCCTGGGGGGGATCACATGAAAAATCACATCCTATGTAATAACCTATTTGGGTCTTGCACAGATGTTGAAAAAAAATCCTACTGTGAATTTCTGATGAAAAGAAGTTTTGCTAGTATCCAGAGCGCATGGGAGGAGATGATGGACTGGTAGAAAAACAAAGCCCAGAGAAGTGTCTTTAATTGTGCACCATGAGATTTACTGAGGCCCGACAGGGGTCAGACTTGAGGTCCTCCCTGCTCAAATCTATAAAAAAAAATGGTATATACTGGTTAATTCTGCTGACAACACAGAGTTGAGGGAGGCATAGCCATTTGACAAAAAGTCAGCAAAATTCAGAAGTGTTTAGGGACTATTCCCTTGCCTTGAAAAATTCTCAGAAATCAATTGATGCTAGTTCATCAACGTTCACATTTTGGGGGGAGAACGTATGACCTACAAAGTAAGTGTAGAAGACCCAATCAAAAGTTGTTTTTGGCACAAGAAGGAAGATTACATTAGTGTAAATTGAATTCCTGGATTGCTTTGGACAATGCCAAGATCTGGGACTCAACTCTAGATAAGGCAAGTTTCCCAGCCTCCTATTTTAGACATGTCAGATTCTGGAACAGCACACACACATTTTCAGTAGGGTGGAACAGTTCACCTTTTGTTGGCCTTTGGTGGACTGACCATGGCTAGGTGGGCTAGTCTCTGGCACATTGGTACAAGGTGGATTCTTCACCACTAACAAACCAAGAAATCATCACATATGAGCCTTTCATATTATCCTTCCTTGCAGCTCTATGGAGGGCTAGCAGAAAAGCTATTTTCTCCTGAAGAAGAAATGAACTGTATCCAATTTATTTGATATTCAATACTGAATTGATCTCCTCAATAAGATGATGTAGGCATTTCTTTTAAGGGGAAAGGTCATCAACTCTCTTCTTTAATTGGAGTATTGTTGCTTTACACTGTTGTGTTGGTTTCTGCTGTACAGAAAAGTGAATCATGGATTTGTATCCATATATTCCTTCTCTCTTGAGCCTCCCTCTCACCCCACCCCCAAAAACATTCTTTTTCTTCTATTCTTCCCACTGTTTTACAGTTCAGTTCAGTTCAGTCACTTAGTCATGTCCAACTCTTTGCGACCCCATGAGTCGCAGCATGCCAGGCCTCCCTGTCCCATCACCAACTCCCAGAGCTTACTCAAATTCATGTCCATTGAGTCGGTGATGCCATCCAGCCATCTCATCCTCTGTCGACCCCTTCTTCTCTTGCCCCCAATCCCTCCCAGCATCAGGGTCTTTTCCAATGAATCAACTCTTTGCATGAGGTGGCCAAAGTATTGGAGTTTCAGCTTCAGCATCAGTCCTTCCAATGAACACCCAGGACTGATCTCCTTTAGGATGGACTTGTTGGATCTCTTTGCAGTCCAAGGGACTCTACTCCTTCCCAAATAAAACTCTGAGGCTAACTACAGTGTTTGTTTCTATGTTGATATCCAGATTCATCACCTGAAATTGGAAGATTTCATTCTCTTTTGAACTATTATATTTTTGCACTGTTTGAATAAAGCTAGAAGGGTGAGGTTCCAAAGGTGATATTTTGGTGAAAGTTAGGGCACTTAACACCAAAGAATTGATGCTTTTGAACTGTGGTGTTGGAGAAGACTCTTGAGAGTCCCTTGGACAGCAAGGAGATCAAACCAGTCAATCCTGAAGGAAATCAACCCTGAATATTCATTGGAAGAACTGATGCTAAAGCTGAAGTTCCAAAACTTTTGCTACCTGATGCAAAGAGTTGATACATTGGAAAAGACTCTGATGCTAGAAAAGATTGAAAGCAGGAGAAGAAAGGGGCAGCAGAGGATGAGATGGTTGGATAACGTCACTGACTCAATGGACTTGAGTTTGAGCAAACTCCAGAAGATAGCAAAGGACAAGGAAGCCTGGTATACTGTAGCCCAGTGGGGTCACAAAGAGTCAGACATGACTTAATGACTTAACAACAACAACAAGGGCACTTAGAAGAAGAGGTCCAGGGTCTGGCTTGTGGTGTTTGGAATGAATTGTTTAGATGGGGAAGATAGTTTGAAGCCAATCAGATTAGCAAAATTTTATGGTTATGGTTAGTGACATTTTAGTATTTAAGGTGGAGAGTAAGATGTTCTGCCTGGTTACAAAGAGGTGCTAAATATGAAGAAATGACCTACCCAGAGGCTGGCAGATGGCAGACATACAGGTGAGGAGAGTATGCTTGTAACCTGAGTCTCAAAGGAGGAGGGTTTTCTCAAGGATGGTGGGGAAGCAGTGGCCTAAAAGCTGTCATGTAGTCTCTAGAAATGTATCTATGCCCCTGGGAACCAGTATCTAGGGGTCACATGCACACAAGCAGCTCTGTCACTGGAGATCATCAGGGTTTCTGAGACCATGAGTAGCAGGAAGAACATTTTTTGAGGAGTCTGAGGACTTAGGAAAAGGACAGTATAGAACAGGGTGGTCTCTCCTGGGAACATAGTGGGAGGAATTGGGAGCTAGTTAGTGAAAGGGTGAGTCTAAAGGAGTTAGGCAAGGGCCACATTTGTGCAGATAGCAATTCAGAAAGGACTGCAGCTCTGAGTGATGTTAGAAAACACCAGGAATAAGAGAAGCAGAACCATGGGAGCTGGCCAGAACAAATGGAATTTAGAGAAATTTAGCAAACAGTTTCAGCAGATAATAATCTCAGTGCTATACAAACCCAAGAAGTGATATTTCCACTTTCAGTGAAATGGTAGATGTTCACTGAATCAGTCTTGCCATATGAGCCTCAAAGCAAAGCTGAGGAGCTTCACTCCAGCAACTAGAATCTACCTAATTTTGGGAACATACGCCATTTTGTCAACGTGCTCTTCCTTTTTGAGGCATTCTGGGTCCGGACAACATGCTAAGGATGACGGCAAGGAAGCTGGGGCATTTGGAAGGCCTCAGAAGAGGGGGAAGAGACTGAGTCCAAGAGTAAGGTTGAATGATTGTCAGGCTGGGGGCCAAGGAACAGGGGAGCGATTCTGCCAATTCTCCACTCCCCCTCCAAGCGCTCCAGCTTCCCATCCACCGCCAAGACACATTTCATTTTTCTGACATGAAATATGTATATAATCCTAGCCTGATTTTTTAAAGCACAAGAGGGTTGATTCTGTTTATGCCTCCCTGTAACTCCCACCCAGTACAAACATTGGCCTCCAGCCTGGTAGTGACGACAGGATCTAACAAAACAGAATCCCAGAGCCAGGAAGTAGGTGGCTAAGTAAATATGCCCCCAAATGGTGACATTTTTAACCACATAGGAGCAGTGGAGGAGGACTTGGGCAGGGGGCACAGGCAAGATAACTGGGCAAGAAAAGAACAGCAGACATTTAATAGCTGACTTTTTGCTTGGATGCTGGTGCTGTTTGTCTGGTCCCTGCATTGGGGCTTTAGATGTCATCTTCTGGATTTAGATCTTGATGGCTCAAGCAAGAAAGGGGTAACCTCAGAAAAATGAGGTCTCTTTCAGGACATTTCATGCTCATCCTCAAAATAGATAGTTTGACATGTAAGAATCATATTAACGTAAATGAAAGGGACTGAGCAATTGAAATATGTGAGTCTATGAATTAATGAGCTAATATTATCAAGCATTTGCAGTGTGCCAAAGTACATCCACTTGTTAACCGGAGTCACCATGCTATGCATTTTGTAGCTCTTATTTCACAAAAACATCATTCCCATCATAGTAGGCAGAGATCCATGATGTCAAAGATCTTGAATCATTTCTCAGTTATTGAGGTTCCTAAAAATATCATTAAATTTCATTCTATGAGCAGAGTAGTTCTATTCTTTAAGGTTGTGCTTATTTCCAGCATCTAGCTCAGAATATGTGCATTTTTGTTATATGCATTTTGGGCCAAATAAATAACAATGAATGAAGGACTCACTCTCCCTTTAGAGATTATGTAAAGCATCAATGAAATATTTGTAAATTCAGTTAATTTCTGATCACAGATTTGCACTCTCAAAGAGCCATAGAGAGGATCCCAAGACCAAAGCAAGACCTTCCTACTTAGATGTGGCAGCTTCTTGTGTTGTTCCTTTACACCCACATACAGGAAATCAAAGCAGATAGATTTTGTTGGTCAGCGGTCAGTAGTTTTAGAGGAGGAATGATTGCTGTCCTTCTGGTGGCCCAGGATGGAATTCACCTGCACAGTTTTTTTGCGGAGCTATAGGACTGAAGTGTGTGGATCATCCTGCGAAGAGAGTCAAGCTAAAGCTGATTCCCTAACTAGAAAATCACTGAACTTTCCTGTTCGATTATTTCTTCTAAAACTAGAGAATATTTTTTAAAAGTAAATCTGCAAAAAGATTCTTGAAAGGTTAGATCTGGATTTCTCTTTTCCTCTTGTAATCCGTACTTTCTCTCTTTGTGTCCCTTCCTGCCTTAAAATAGACACCTCAAATACCTGCCACTACTATTTTGATTGCCCAAGGTAAGTTCAGAAATTGAAAAAAAAAAAAAAAAAACACCTCAGAAATTATAACTCAAACCTGTGTTTGCCATTAAAAGAATCAATATTACAGGACAAGTCACATATGGGGATGTGACTTTAACTCAAGTCCTTTTCTTGTTATTCTTAATAAAGTTGGCTGGATTAATTTTGAGCATTTTTAATTCTTGGTTTTTGTCACCATGCCTACGGGATACACAGCCTTTCCACTGGCCTGCTCCCCATGTAATCTCCTCCTCAACTTTTGGCTTCTCTTCTATCTATGTTTAGACATCTGAGCTCATCTCTACACTCTGCTTTCCCCAACCGTTGTTGGGCTCTTTCCCATGCCCCTGACTGTAAGCTGGACAGTTAGCTAGCAGCATTCTCACTAAATTAAGATGGTATCTCAAGAGCAGGCAGGCTCTTATCAGCCAGAACAAAAGGAGCCTCTTCTATTCTTCTCAGCCAATCCCCAGAAGATTAATGGAGAGCTGTAGCCAAAAGTGAGATGATTCTTTATCAGGTTGCATGTACTAGTATTACTGATGTTCCATTTTTTATAATGTTCCCTTTTGAGATGTAGTCTTCCTATACAACACCCTACATAACATCACAGTTTTCTATGCCTACAAGGGTCCCATTTAGATAGAATGTGGTGAGAATGGCATGCCTTTAAATATTGCCAAGCATAGCCCTGGAACCATCTACATAGCACTTAGATGCTTGGACTCATTGACTCATTGTCTTTTCACACTAAAAGGGAGAGCATAAATAATCTACTCTTACTTTTCTGCCTTTCACAGATGAGGACCTGAGCTCCAACATTGAAATGTGTTATGCACTTTCATACCTGGTTGTTTATTGAGTGAATGTGTGAATTCATGCACAGAGCGCACATCTCTCTGTTATCCCCATTTCATGCCAAAAGCACTTGATGGAAAATAAACTTCTTTAACATCACATAAAGTTGGTTAAAATAGTTTGGGTTGGTAAAATAAGACTTATCTTGACCAACACAGAAATCTTCATCCTTCAAAAGCCACTGAGAATTGAAGTGAAATAAAAATTTTACTTTACAATTCCTTGCCTGAAAAAATAAATACTATTCTTAAGGGAAAACAGGAATTACATTAAACAGAGAAGCACACATAGGTCTTTAAAAAAAAAAGTTCTAAAAGGAGACCCATGATGACTATGTACAGAGTATCCAAACTTGAGCAAAACCTACACTACAGCTGCTATTTTACTAAGTAGCATAAGATGTGTCTTTGGATGCCAGCTTATCTATTCAAAGAGAGGACCACAACCCCCTGTGCTAGAACCCTAGTCTGGGAAGCAGAAGGCTAATATCCCTAGAAGGAACTATTTTTGAGACTCTTGGTCTGACCCAGACATGTTCAGTGTTCTCTTTTGTCCTAGATTTGCCAGGTTGTGAAGTGGTTAGGCTTGATGATCCCTAAGGATTTGAATCATCATTAATAGTTTGCAATTCATTTTCCTAGAATTAGGGAGAAGGTTGCCATTGCTGTTTAGTTGCTCCTCTGTCCGTGGGATTTCCCAGGCAAAAATACTGGAGTGGGTTGCTGTTTCCTTCTCCAGGCATCTTCCCAATGCAGGGATCGAACTGCATCTCCTGCACTGGGAGGCAAACTCTATGCCACCGAGCCAGCATGTTTGCTCAGGTAGAAGGTAAAGATATATATTCATATTTGTTGTAACAGTATAGGAGTCTGCTGCTGCTGCTGCTAAGTCACTTCAGCTGTGTCCGACTCTGAAGAGTAAAAGATACCTCGTCTATGTGTTTTCAAGTGTTCATCCTGCTGCCTCTGTTTCCTTTTAATGGGCTCATTAGGCTGCACTACTAATAGTTAGCATATGATCCCTTCCTTGCAATCTATTGGGATCCACCCACAGTGAAGTGTCTGGGTTCCTTTCTACCACCACCATCTCCATTTTCTAAATCTTGGGATTTCTCAGGCTGAAGCAGCTTGTTGGCTCTGAGCAGGGTATCTGTTTACTTGGTGTTTTTCATCATCTGGGAATTCTCATTCGGGACTCTCTGTTCCGTGTTCAACGGCTGCCTGGTCTCTGCGCTCTCAGCGTCCTTGCTGATTATTCGATTGCATGGTTTCCTTTCATGGCTCATCTTTTCTCATTTGTTTCACGTTGTTCAAGTCAGTGTATTTAAACTCAGGCCTGGCATTTCTGCATCTTTTCTAACAAAACTCTGTGTGTGTGGCTTTTTTTTTTCCCCCTTTCTTCTTTTCTTCCTTGTGAAATCATTTGTGCCTGTCCTGTAGCTTCATTCCACTGGTAATTGCAGAGAATTTATCAATGTAGTTTAAAAATTTCCTGTTTGTTTACTGGAATCTTTCTTCTCACTCAAGGTCTTCTTATTCTCAGGAGGTGTCATCTTCTATGTCATTTTCTTTGTTTCTGAAGCTTTCTCATAAAATGGAAAAGATAAATGCCTCAGTGTGGTAAGCAGCATTTCTAAAATGACCTCCTCCTTCCTGAGATGTTCTGACCTCATTCTCCAAACTTGTGAATGTGATGTCGTATCAAGCTGGGGGTTGTTTGTTTTGAAACATGGTACAGTTGCCCTTAAAATAGATTAAAAAAAAAATAGGGAGATAATCCAGGTGGGCTTGATATAATCATGAGTCTGTAAAGGCTGAAGGGGAAGTTATAGAGATTTAGAGCATGAGGACTGGACAGGCTGTTGCTGCTATGAAGATTGCTCCTGTTGTTCAGTCACTTAGTTGTGTCCAACTCCTTGTACAACACATCAGGCTTACCTGTCCTCCACTATCTCCCTGAGTTTGCTCAAACTCATGTCCATTTAATCAGTGATGCCATCCAACCATCTCATCCTCTGTCGCCCCCTTCTCCTCTTGCCCTCAATCTTTACCAGCATTGAGGTCTTTTCCAATGAGCCGGCTCTTTTCATAGGTAGCCAAACTATTGGAGCTTCACTTTCAGCATCAGTCCTTCCAATGAATATTCAGGACTCATTTTCTTTAGGATTGACTGGTTTGATTTCCTTGCTGTCCAAGGGGCTCTCAAGAGTCTTTACCAGATGGAGAGGGTCATGTAGGAAGCATGAGAATGAATGTGGGTGGCCATGGGACAGACAGCAACCTCTGGCCCACAAACAAAAAGGAAATGAGGACCTTCATCCAACAATCAACCAGGAGTATGCCCATTTGATCAACAACCCAAATGAATTTGAAAGCGGATTCTTCTGCTGATGGACATCTAGGTTGCTTCCGTGTCCTGGCTATTATAAACAGTGCCGCAATGAACATTGGGGTACACGTGTCTTTTTCAGTTCTGGTTTCTTCAGTGTGTATGCCCAGCAGTGGGATTGCTGGGTCATATGGCAGTTCCATTTCCAGTTTTTTAAGGAATCTCCACACTGTTCTCCATAGTGGCTGTACTAGTTTGCATTCCCACCAACTGTGTAAGAGGGTTCCCTTTTCTTCACACCCTCTCCAGCATTTATTGCTTGTAGACTTTTGGATAGCAGCCATTCTGACTGGTGTGTAATGGTACCTCATTGTGGTTTTGATTTGCATTTCTCTGATAATGAGTGATGTTGAGCATCTTCTCATGTGTTTGTTAGCCATCTGTATGTCTTCTTTGGAGAAATGTCTGTTTAGATCTTTGGCCCATTTTTTGATTGGGCCATTTATTTTTCTGGAATTGAGCTGTAGGAGTTGCTTGTATATTTTTGAGATTAATCCTTTGTCTGTTTCTTCGTTTGCTATTATTTTCTCCCATTCTGAAGGCTGTCTTTTCACCTTGCTTATAGTTTCCTTTGTTGTGCAAAAGCTTTTAAGTTTAATTAAACAAATGGATAAGAAAGCTATGGTACATATACACAATGGAATATTACTCAGCCATTAAAAAGAATTCATTTGAATCAGTTCTAATGAGATGGATAAAACTGGAGCCCATTATACAGAGTGAAGTAAACCAGAAAGATAAACACCAATACAGTATATTAATGCATATATATGGAATTTAGAAAGATGGTAATGATAACCCTATATGCAAGACAGAAAAAGATACACAGATGTATAGAACAGACTTTTGGACTCAATGGGAGAAGGCGAGAGTGGGATGATCTGAGAGAATAGCATTGAAACATGCATATTATCAAGTGTGAAACAGATCACCAGTCCAGGTTGGATGCATTGGGATGACCCAGAGGGATGGGATGGGGAGGGAGGTGGGAGGGGGGTTCAGGATGGGGAACACATGTAAATCCATGGCTGATTCATGTCAATGTATGGCAGAAACCACTACAATATTTTAAAGTAATTAGTCTCCAACTAATAAAAATAGATGAAAAAAAAAGAAAGTGGATTCTTCCCTAGCCTGCAGATGAGTGCCTCACCTTGACTTTATCCTGCAGGATCCTTGGCAGAGAACCCAGTTACATGGCGTGTAGACCTTTGACCTACTGAAACTGGGACATAAAAAATTAGTGTTCTTTCCAGCTGGTAAGTTTGTGGCTATTTGTTACACAACTGTAGGAAACTAATATCACCGGCTATTGTGCTCTCATGGCACTTCTGTCTTCCCACCTCTGGATTTAGTACCTACAGAAGTGGGATCTCTGGGTTGTTTGAGTTAAGGTCGTTTCAGATCTCAGGATCTTCTGAACACTGAGGTTAGGAGAAGCTTCCAATCAATCTTTAACATAGTTCTAACTTTTTTTGCTTTATTTAAAGAGAACAGGGAACAGCCTGGCACAGTCTCCTGTACTCAGATACCAGTAACTGAAATCTCCAAATTAGCAATTTATACCCTAAGCTCAATGACACAGTGGGAAGCAGGGAGTAAGGAAGTACTGAAAGTGAGTGTGAATGATATTGGACAAATCACATGAAAAATGTGTCCTAAAGCAATTTTTAAAGTAAAGTAAAAAGAGTAAGAAATACTTGCAAAGGTAAAAGTGACTAGAGTGGAATGAATACAAAATGCTGTAGACAAATTGATGGGTAAATTCTGAGAACTGATTTGAACTTCTTGCAAAATAGCCATTCCTTATAGTGGTAATGGAAATTAAGTTGAAGAGAAAAAAAAATACATATTTAGGCAAACTCCAGACATCATCTTAGTTGTCTTTGCTTTCTGCCTCACTATAAAGTGAAGAAGGAACTAAGAAACTCTAGAATTAAATAGAATTCTTACTCCGATAGTATGAATCTCAGAATATTAAACACAATTTAACAGAAAAATAAAATTAGAAATGAGAGGAAGTTAGCTGTAAGAGAATTTCACAGCAAATAATTCTGAAGCTTTGAAACTCTCAAAAGGGATTTCACCTTAAAACAAATCAATAAAATATAAGTTCTATGGATAAAGTTGAAAATATTTAATTTGGGAAGCACCTTCTGTGAAAAAGAAGATCTACACATTTCAGGAATCAAAATTTAAATTTAGCAATTTGAAGATTTTTACCTAAGTGTTTTCATTTCCAGAGATCTCAGAACTGCATACCACTTGCATAGCCAAACTTGCTGTTACATAAACAAATGTGTTTTTTATAGAAAGAAAAATATAATAATGTTATAGTCTAGCAATATCTGTGGCCCATGTCTAGCACATACCAAGAAGAACAGAAACTATGTCTGAAACCAGGGAATTGAAAATCTCAGACTGTGAGAGAGAAAGGAATGACTGTGTTCAGAAATTTCTCAAATTTCCCTACTCTTGGGCAAAAGTCAAGTTGTGACTGCTAAACTCATCCTAAAGGAAATCTCTGGATGGGTGTACCTGGGTGCGGTTTACAATGAATGAGTGCATGGGAGATTGCCGGCTTGGGCTGGTGCCTCAGGGAAGGGATCAGAGCAGTGACTGACACCTGAAATATAAATACTAGTGAGGAGCTTCCCTGGTGGAACTTCCCTGGAACTTCCTTGGTGATTCAGTGACTAAGACTCTGCACTGCTAATCCTGGGAGCCTGGGTTCGATCCCTGGTTGGGGAACTAAATGTCCCACACGTCACAAAGAAGATCAAAGATCCTGCACGCCACAACTGAGACCTGGTGCAGCCAAATAAATAAATAAATACACAAATAAATATTAAAAAAAATAAATGCTAGTGAGTCAGATGAGATGGGGAAGTGTAGGGAAGGCACATGTTCCTGATAGAGAAAACAGAGAGGGGTTGTAGACTGCTCATGTTATTTCTTACCCAGATGGGGATGTTGCCAACCACGATGAAAATGATACCTTATGTTTTCACACATTTAGGAGCTACAGTGTTCATGTCTCTTCTCTTAAGGTATCTTTAAACAGCTTGCTGGGATATACATGACAGGAATTTGTTGCCTCTGTGTTAAGGATGAAGAAATCGAGATCATGAGTGAAGTGGCTCTCCCACTGTTAGTCACAGCTGGCAATCTAACACAGCTGCAGTCAGAAATGTTTTTATGATTCTGTCATTTATACCCATTTTACAATTTGTTTGCAATTTTACCTGAATTTTTTAAACTTACTTCATTGACATTATTAGGTATTATCATTAAGATCATCTCCATTTGGAAGTAAAGAAACTGAATGTCAGAGAGCTTGCATAATTTATCCCAAAGCACTCTACTATGAGAGCTAACCCTAAAAATATCTCCAGTGTCTAGCCTGCCCTTTACCGGAAATGATGGAAGACCTATTGGTGTGATAGATCAAGACCCTAATAATTCTTGTTCTCATGACTTGGTCCCACACAGGGGCAAATCAAGACAACTTAATTCTGCTCCACTGAAGGCTTCCTTCCCATATTACTGTGTCCAACATAGGAAGCTGCCTCTATTCTTTGCTGCAGTAAAGATCAAGGTATGAGTATTTCTGTTGTGTGTGTATGTCAATGATCAAGCATCCATGGGCCAGTGTTTGCTAATAGAAGGTTAAATATACATCTGTTTATTGTGTCAAAGGAGAGTTTCTTCAAAATTTTTTTTAGGGTTAGGGAAGATAAGAGAAATAAGAGAAAGCTTGACAGATGATGGGGGAAACAGGGGAGGGGGAAAGTGGGGGATGATGGTTCCAGGAATATGGAGAAACTTGGAGGAATGCCCAGAATTTGGAGTGGGAGCTAGGGAGGGAGACGCAGGGAAAATAAGGGAGGCGATAAAGACAGATTCAAAGTGTAAGGAGGCCTTGAATGTCAGGACAGGAAGTTTGAAATTGATGACGGAGGCATGGAGGAGACAAAAGAGACGTACAGGGAAGTGAGGAGTAAAGCTGTCATGGGAGCCCTGGAGGCCTGTCCCGGGCATAGGGAGTCTGGCTGACTGGGGCTTTGGGGAAGAAAAGATTGCTAGGGAAGGGAGAATTTCCAACTCTCATGTGCCTCACAGATATATAAATAAAGCACAATAAGGACTATAATGAGGAAATAAATGTCATAAAAATGTTTGATAGCAGATGGGACATAGAAATGTGAAGAGATGCCAATAGCCTCCAGCCAAGAGCAATAAGAGAAAGAGTTTGGTCTAGATGACCTCGAAGCTTTGTTCCAACCTTGCAGATTCTGTAATTCTACACTCTGGTTCAAGTTATTGAATTCCACCAGGAATGTTTATCTGCCAGCTACTGCCTATGTAGAAAACAGGATGCAGGGTGCTGTGGTAGAGGGTAGGGGGTGGGAAGGGAGTATATGTTTGGATATAATCTAGTTCCCTACTCTGAAGAAGGTCTTTGGATCCTAGGGAGAAAATCTTGCAAATTCTAATGCATTCCAGAATGAAATCTCATAACTTTGTACATTTTCCTTTGGGAGAACATTGCTAATTAGAGGCTCAAATTTGTTTCTAGGGGTTGGACCCTGTTAAAATTGGGAGGTATCATCCCTTTTTCTCCTTCATGTCTACTCTCCTCTCTCTGAGCATACATAGTTCCCAAGGTCTTCCTTCAATTTCAAGTAGACTTGGAAATAATCTCTTCCAACAGTTGGACTGTAATAGCTCTCCAAAACCAGAGATGCAGAACAATATTGTCAGAAAGTGAAAGTGTTAATCACTCATTTGTGTCCAACTTTTTATGAATCCATGGACTGTACAGCCCTCTAGGCTCTTTTATCCACAGAAGTCTTCAGGCAAGAATATTGGAGATGGTTGCCATTCCCTTCTCCAGGGGATCGTCCCAACCCAGGGATTGAACCTAGGTCTCCTGAATTGCAGGCAGATTCTTTACCATCTGAGCTAGAGTGACAAATATTGAGATGGCAATTGAGGAAATGCTGCAGCTCAGAGCCACCCCACATAGGCACTAACTCTAAGACAAGCTTTCACTGTTATTTGCTCTGAAATTTTTTCATAGGGAGAACAGGAAGAGAGAAGAAAGAGAAACATGATAACAGTCTCCACATTGAGGAGACTTCCCTGGTGGTCCAGTGGCTAAGACTCCCGATACCGTGGGGCCGTGGGTTCAATCCCTGGTCAGAGAATTAGATCCCACATGCCACAGTGAGGAGTTCGCATGCTGCAACAAAGATCGAAGATCCTGCATGACAGAATGAAGATCCAGCACAACAAAATAAATAATTTTTTTTTAAAGAAAATGAGACATTGAGGAAGAGTGATCCAGATAATAAAAGTATTAGGAAAAGACAAATGAAAATTTTATATTTAATGACTGACTCTAAGATGCAAAAGTTGGGCCAGACTTAAGCATAGCACCATAGAGCCACAAATGGAGTTGAACGCCTTCACAAAGACATGGAAGACAGGCAATATTGAACCTACGGCTTGTAGTTTTACTTCTATACATACTGAACCACTCGGTTTTAGTTTTGGAGAGTTATCTCTGGTGACCAACATCTGCTTCCACCCTGTACCCTGTCCCATTCTAAATTTCCTTCTTCAAGATAAAAAGAAACATATATTAATCACTAGAAGGAAGAGATGAGGGTATAAACTTTCAGTTATAAGATAAATTCCAGGGATGTTATGCCCAACATGATAAATACAATTAACACTGCCAAATGTTAAGACAGTAAACCCTTAGTGTTCACATCGCGAGGAAATTTTTTCTATTGCTTTAACTTTGTGTCCATATGAGATGATGGATGTTCACTAAACTTAGTAATCATTTCATAATATACGTAAGTCAAACCACTAAGTCCATTATGTTTCACACTTTAAACATATATAGTGCTGTATGTCAGTTTTACCTCAACAAAACTGGAAGAAAAAGAAAAAGAAAGGGAACATGTAATGTTAGACTTCACATTTTCCCCTGATTCAGAACACTAAAAACGATTTATCAAACTGTGTATGCACCCAGACATATTTTCCTGGACTGGAATGCTGTGGACAGCCTAGTCCTACAACCATCCACCCATTAAACACAGATTAATGTCCTGGAAGTTTGGGTGGAGGTCAGTGACTATCTCAAAAAGATGTCCCTGTAGCCTGGATGGTTAAGCAAAGTCTTTTGCATCCTCCTGTAGCATCTGTCAGGGGCTTCATCTGATAGGAAATGATGAACAGTCACTCTGCAATAGAAGAATTGCCCCTGAGAAGCATTCCAGGGAAAGAGCATAAAACCACAATCAAATGGCCATGCCGCATCCCACATTAAGTACACAGTGAGTGGTTCATGTGTGGGCCTTGGACAGAAGTCTAAATCTCCAGATAGGCTATTGGACTGCAAGTGCTCCTAATGACTTTGCTGGCCTTGACATGTGAGGAAGCAGGACACGTACCCATTAGAGGCAAATTTTTATTAGAGTGACCATTCCAGGGGTTATTAGCAACTTGTAAAGAATGCAATTACCACTTAAGCTGTATTCAGCTGAATACACTTTAACTGTAATTGAAAACAAATGTATGCTTAGCTGTATGGTTGGTTAAGCCTCATGCTTATGACTGTTATCTTATTATTTTCCATTAATTAAAACTGTATGTCTGGGATTTATTTGCAATTATGCAGTTGCAATTCAAGGAAGGCTCAAAACAGACTTCTTTATTTCGTGTTTGCTTTGCAGCCCCAGCTCAGTGTGACCCTATTTTTGTCACAAACCTTTGGAATTCACTGAAATGGTGAGTAGAGATATAGATGTACTTTTATTTACATTCTTTAAAGGATATTTTTAAACATGAAACTCTTATGTAACAGGAAGGTCACTGATGGTTATGGCCACCTGAACATTTTAATCTTGATGACTTTCAGAAGAAATCAGTTTCCAACTTCTGTTGATCATTAAGAGGCGTGTTTAGGGCTTATGAGCTGCAGTGAATATTCTGCCTGTTTTTAACCACATGCAATTGTAAAGGATCTCATGGCATTTTTGCCTCAGATTGGATGTTTCATCCCAATGTACTAGGAAAATTTGATTTTAGGGGAATTTGTTGTAATTACATAACTTGCTTTCTGAGAACATGTTTCAAAGCTTAGATCTGGGAATAAGAGAACTGGCTCTAAGTTCCTAGTCTGAAGTGATATCAGGAAATGATTTCATATCTCTGGACCTTAGTTTTGCCATCTGTAAAACTAGGATAGCAAACCTGATCTTATCTACCTAGCAGGAATGTTTTGAGACCAGGAGACGACAGTGGTGGAAGGGTTTCGAAATCTGTAATGAACATTCCAGATGTCAGGATCATGATAACAACAAGAGCCTTCTTCTCTCCCTGGAATCATGAGATTGTCTCCATTGAATGCAGCAAGGTCTGGACACTTATCAAGATGCTCAATAAATGTTCACTGGAATGCAAACTGTAGTTTCATGGGGTGCATATCTAATGGTCATCATGATGCCTATAGGACAAACAGACAGAAATCTGCTATCTATCAGATAACATCTCAATCACAGATGGAGGGATTTCAATAGTTTGAAAGGAAGTCCCCAGTCTTTGAGATGAAGAGCTGCAGGAATGCCTCTTGTAGAATCCTAGTGTCTTTATCCACTTGTTCTCACACTGGTTTTCTTTGATCCTCTTTCATGACCAGCTAAGGGTTTCTCTTTGGACATTGTTCTGTTTCATCTGGCTTGTAATCATCATCATCATTGTCAGTTTAAGGTACGTCTCTGAGCCTCCAGGTGCTTAGCTAAACCCAGAGATGAACCATATATCGTGTCTTTCAGCAACCAGACAATGTGACAACAGGAGATGTGAACCTCAGGGGGAGTGCCTGGAAGCATGACAAGCTAAGCCACAGAGAGGATGGAAGCTCAGTATTCTAAATTTTGCAATATGACCGTGCAAAAGGTTCTGAGAAAGGGCAAAATGGTATTTGATTTTGAGAAAAAAAAAAAACTTGAAAAAATCAAAACTAAAGATCAAGTTGTAGAAGAATTATCCTTTCTAAAACACCTACCAAATAAGCATGGCATACAAATCCCATCAAATCTAGTCCTTGTCTATCTTCTATCTTCAGTTGATCAGTCATCATTACCACTTTATTTTTTTTGCTCACTAGACACCTTTACTCTATATTTGAAAAAATAAAATTTCTCCATTCTTGAATTGACCATGATTTTAGGTCTCACGCTGTTGTTTCTGCTTGGACTAGCTCCCCTGTCTCCACCTCAGGAGCTCAGACTACTGTGATGGTATGTTGACCTCTATACCCCATGAGCCCCCTTGAGAGCAGGAACTCATCTTGTTCATTTCTAGGTGTGGACATAGAGTGTATATTTACTGAACACATTGTATAGATCCCTGGGGTCCGATAGAGCTTTCTGTGGTGATGTGAATGTTCTATATCTGTGCTGCCCAATTCAATAGATCCAAGCCATATGTAATGACCGAGCACTTTAAAAGTGGCTAGTGCAGCTGAGGGGCTTTATTTTTCATGTAAGTAGTGAATGTGCCTCGGAGAAGGCAATGGCAACCCACTCCAGTACTCTTGCCTGGAAAATCCTATGGACGGCAGAGCCTGGTGGGCTGCCGTCTATGGGGTCGCACAGAGTCAGACACGACTGAAGCGACTTTGCAACAGCAGCAGCAGTGAATGTGCCTAGTGGCTGCTGCATTAGACAGCACAGATCGAGGTAATGATAGGGGAATGGCCACGATGGAGTCTAAGAAAAGGTCCCCAGTTTCCATGACCAGCTAAGGTTTCTCTTTGGACATTGTCCTATTTCATCTTGCTTGTAAACATCATCCTTGCTGTCAGTTTAAGCCACATCTCTGAGCTTCCAGATGCTTAGCTAAACCCAGATATAAAGCATATATTGTGTCTTCCAGCAACCGGACAATGTGATGATGGAAGACGCAAACTCCAGCAGCTCTCGACCTGAAGGAGTGAGACTTGGTATGAGAAAGGACTTCTTGCCCAGCATCCGGAGTCCCCCGTTACACAGTGTGGGTCACAGAGTCTCCTATTCAACTTGGAAGCTTGACGATACCAGCACCCAGAAGCTATGTGTTCCCTCTCTGACTTGCCTCCACACCTGAGTGGTTGACACGTGCCTGTAAAGAGTCCATTCTCACAAGTATGAAGAGGCTTTTAGGAAGAGAAACAAATCCAGGAGGAGGAAATGGACATCTCCGAATCAGCTGAAAGTGTTGTCCTGGTAGGAGACACTGCTGTAAGGCCCCACTCCTGGGTGGAGTCAGCTTGCCTTTGGCACGATCATTTTTATAAGGCCAGGGAAGGTACAGGGCAGCCAGGGAGACAGAGCATGTCTGGGTCGGAGAGAAAAAAAAAGAGCACTGCAGGGTCACCAGTTGGAACAAACTGAAACCGAACACAGCTGGAGGTCATGCTACATGCTTTCCAGATGCCTCTCTGGAACCAATTCCTATTATATCTCTGCAAAGGAGGTGCTTGAAATAAAAGTGAGACCATCACGGCTCCATGACCGTGTAACCATGACTCTCTAGAACCACAGGGTCCCTGCTGCAGGTACCCCAGTGGTTCTCACCCAGAAGGGTTCTTACCATGGCTCTCGAAGATCCACGAGCCCCCTGAATATTTGGTAAGCATTGTGCATATAAGTATTTTCCAGAGAGATGATTCTTAGCATTCATAAAAATTTCGATGAGATGCATAAATCAAAAAGGATTTAGAACTGCTGTTCTATCTCGCATACCACCTACCGTGTCCCATATGAAGAACCAAGGCTCAGAGAGCAATAACGGCATTTCCCATGCAAATTAAAACCACTGGGAGATATCTCCTCAGGTCTCTTAGAAAGGCTATCATCAAAAGAGAGAGGGAACTACAAAAGTTGGTGTGGATGTAGAGAAAAATGAATCCTTGTGCACTGCTAGTGAGATGTAAATTGGTGCAGCCACTGTGGAAAAGAGAATGAAAGATCCTCAAAAAATTAAAAATAGAGCTACCATATGCTCCAGAAATTCTACTTCTGGAAACATCCAAAGAAAACAAAAACACTGACTCAAAAAGACATCTGTACCCCCATGTTCATAGCAGCATTCTTTCCAGTAGACAAGACATAGAAACAACCTAAATCTCCATCAATGGGCGAATGGATAAAGCAGTCATGGTGTATATACAAATGGAATATTGTTCATCCATTAAAAAATGAAGAAATTCTACCATTTTCAACAATGTGGATGGACCTTGAAGGCATTATGCTAAGTGAAATAAGATGGAGCAAGACAAGTACTGTATGATCTCATACGTGGACTCTTAGAACAAAAATTAATAATAAATAAAATAAAACCCAAAGCAAACAACAACAAAAAGACCCCAAACTCACAGGAAAAGGGGTCAGACTTGCGGTTACCAGATGAATATGGAACTAGAAGATGGTCAAAAGGTACAAACTTCCAGTTTGAAAACAAAGTACTAGATTTGTAATGTACAATATGATGACTATAACTAGCACTGCTGTATGATACATAAGAATGTTATTAGAAGAAGAAATCCAAGGAACTTTCATTAGAAGGAACATTTTTTTCCTTTTCTTTTTTAAAATGTATCTATATGAGAAGATGGGTGTTAGCAGAAAACTACTGTGGTCATTATTTCATGATATAGATATAGATACAGATCAATCCATCATGCTCTATGTCTTAAGCTTCCACAGTGATGTATGTTGATTATTTCCCAATAGAATTGGGAAAAAATGACATTTCTTTGGCCATGTCTTGAATCAGTGGCTGATCAAGGATGAAAGAGAAGGGAACCTGGGTAGAGCTTACAGTTTTAGTTACTCATAAGAGACACCAATCCATTCACCCCAATTATAATCAGCACCTTTAGAAGTAGTTGTTTCACCCAGCAGTCACCTATCAAGTCAAAATCAACCTTTATTTCTCTGGTCTTCACAGAGTATCATGAGACAATCTGTTATATTAATATCTGGTCTTCATGATTCCCAGAGGCCACTGGGAACTGTAGAATTAACACAGACATCTGTACATTTTAACACAAACCAAATATTATCTGTAGACTGAATAAATTGTATTTTCCATGTATGTATGAGAACCTTAAAATCCATATAGACACTGTTGGGAGAAGCAAAATGTTAATTTATTTAAAAGTCAATTCATCTGAAACAAAGCACAGAAAGTCAGAGAACTGCCATTGAAGGAGTAAGCTTTGAGACATTTCGATGCCACAAGGAGCCTTCACACTTACAGAAGGATGAACCATTGAAACCCATCTATTGCATTTCTCTGCTATCCAAAAGTCTACAAGCAATAAATGCTGGTGAGGGTGTGGAGAAAAGGGAACCCTCTTACACTGTTGGTGGGAATGCAAACTAGTACAGCCGCTATGGAGAACAGTGTGGAGATTCCTTAAAAAACTGGAAATAGAACTGCCATATGACCCAGCAATCCCACTCCTGGTCATACACACTGAGGAAACCAGATCTGAAAGAGATACGTGTACCCCAATGTTCATCACATCACTGTTTATAATAGCCAGGACATAGAAGCAACCTAGAAGCCCATCAGCAGATGAATGGATAAGGAAGCTGTGGTACATATACACCATGGAATATTACTCAGCCATTAAAAAGAATACATTTGAATCAGTTCTAATGAGATGGATGAAACTGGAGCCCATTATACAGAGTGAAGTAAGCCAGAAAGATAAAGACCAATACAGTATACTAATGCATATATATGGAATTTAGAAAGATGGTAACGATAACCCTATATGCAAAACAGAAAAAGAGACACAGACAGAACAGACTTTGGGACTCTGTGGGAGAAGGCGAGGGTGGGATGTTCTGAGAGAATAGCATTGAAACAAGTGTACTATCAAGGGTGAAACAGACCACAAGCCCAGGTTGGATGCATGAGACAAGTGCTCAGGGCTGGCGCACTGGGAAGACCCAGAGGGATGGGATGGGGAGGGAGGCGGGAAGGGGGGATTGGGATGGGGAACATATGTAAATCCATGGCTGATTCATGTCAATGTATGGCAAAAACCACTACAATATAGCCTCCAACTAATAAAAAAAAATAGAAAAAAGAAAAGAAAAATCCTGAGAAATGAAGCAAGTTCAGTTGGTACATTCTTAATAAAAATATTGCTTCAAATACTTCTTCTGTTCCCCAAGTCAGAATAAACTATTGTCATTTCTCAGGTGAAGCTACACCATCCTGCAACAAGGATTCCTGATTCTGGTTGACATCCTCAGCATCACTGAGGCTGCTGCCACCTAGGAAGAATCTGGGTTTCTGACTTTTAGGATGGTAGGTTGTGATGGTAGGGTGTAGGTACCCTCTTTTCTGGGCTTCCCCAGTGGTCAGCAGTAAAGAATTCACCTGCAGTGAAGGAGCCACAGGAGACGAGTCTGATCCTTGGGTCAGGAAGATCCCCTGGAGGAGGGAACTCCTTGCTTGGAGAATACCATGGACAGAGGAGCCTGATGGGCTACAGTCCATGGGGTTGCAAAGAGGGGGACACAACCAAATCGACTTTGCATGTGCTCACTGTCTTTTCTAGGGATATCAAGCTCATCATTGGGCAACTGGGTTTGGGTTAGAGTGCCTTCATTGAAACGGGACAATTGGTAAAACTATGCACTCTGATGGGAAGTGGCCTGGGGTTGGGGTTGACTGGATCTCATGTTGATTGAATGGCAGACACACTGTCTCATGCAAAGTCCCTGGAGGAAACAAATGGCCAGCCCCGTCTGCCTGGCTTGCTTCAAATAAAGATGCCATGTATTATGCCCTCTGCTTGGTTTATTCTCTCTGGGGCTTTTCATAAATAAAAACTAACTTGTGGATTGCACAGTTCTGAACATTTAAAATGTATACTCTGGGACTCATGAGTTGTTCCACTTCCCAGTTTTCCTCCTAAAGACCTTGATTAAATTCTAGGCTAAGAAAGATCCAAGGGAGTAGGACCACACACTACTTTAAACTGTGTTCTAGGAGATGATATTGTGGACAATGGCTCAGATGGTAAAAAAAATCTGCTTGCAATGCAGGAGACCCAGTTTTGATCCCTGGATCAGGAATATCCCCTGGAGAAGGGAATGGCTACCCACTCTGGTGTTCTTGCCTGGGAAATCCCATGGACAGAGGAGCCTCGTGGGCTACAGTCCATGAAGTGAAGTGAAAGTCTCTCAGTCATGTCTGACTTTGCGACCCCATGGACTGTCTGTGGAATTCTCTAGGCCAGAACACTGGAGTGGGTAGCCTTTCCCTTCTCCAGGGGCTCTTCCCAACTCAGGGATTGAACCCAGGTCTCCTGCACTGCAGGCAGATTTTTTAACTTGCTGAGCCACAAGGGGTGGCCAAGAGTCGGACATGACTGAATGATTTAACTTTCAAGACTTAGGAGTTGATGAATTGTGCTCTCACAGTAGCCATGAGTAGTTAGATTCTTAAATCATCCCCTGCCCTGTCCCTAGACTTTCCCACTCAGTGCTGTCTGTTCAGACACAGACAGATGGGCACCCTGTCTAGCACAAAGAGCACTGAGCGCCTCCATCCACCCGAGTATCTCAGGGGTGGATGGACCAGTGGACCTAGCCTTCCCCAGGAGGTGCACAGCACATCTCCCCATGAAGGCTGTGGGGGTGTTTTCTGAAAGCACTTGCCTCTCAGGAAGCTAGCCCCTTTTTGTCTGCAGTGAGTCTAAGTTGGGCAAGAACTCTTTGATTGCTCTCTGTTATGAGAAAGGAGACTCATATTAAGATTTTGCTGAAGGTGTGTTATGGAACTAAAGGGCTCAAATACACCATTTGCTCAGCCACGTTCAGCAGAGCCAGTGTTTCACATTCTGTCTGAGTTACTGTAGGCTCTGTGCCCTTCTTTCTGCCAAAGGCCACTGTCTGTAACTTCACTGTCCCTTTAGTTGAAGTTTTTTTCTCTACTTGGCTGCTGCCCACCCCATATCTCATTTTAAGATCCTTTCAGTCATCCTCCACTTCTCATAAGTGGCCTTAAATAGTCTTTTTTTCCCAAAAAGTAGCTTTGACAGTGCTATATGTGGCATCATCTTGTGTGTTTGTTGATGAGAAAAGAGAGAAGGTGATCCTACCAAGATGAGGCAGAACAATGGGATATGAAGAAGAAATCTCTCTGCTTTAAATTTACAATAAGGGCTCCCTACCAGTTTGTTGGAAGTTGAATTCCTGGGGTGAGAAGTTACTAGGACCATACATACATGACTGGAGTCAGAAGTGAGTTTTGGGAGCCAATGGCACTTCACATCGTGGGTGTCTCTGGGAAGGTATCTTGTTCTTTTAGCTGCAATTCAAATGCATTAGGAACTGCGACTTCCCTGGTGGTCCAGTGATTAAGAATCTGCTTTCCACTGTGCAGGGGATGTGGGTTCAATCCCTGGAGGGGCAACTAAGCCTGCACACTGCCAACTATAGAGCCCAGGCACTCTGGAACCCATGTGCCATGACTAGAGAGAAGCCCTCATGCCCAGCTTAGACTCACTGCAGACAAAAATAAATAAATAAATATTTGTAAAAAAGGCATTAAGAACAGACAACTGCTGACTCCACTCATGTCTAAGGCCAGATTTCACAATACCTTGATTTCAAACAACACCCTGTACGTGATACACTCCTGGGACTGCTAAACGCCTAGAAACAGAGGAAAGGAGCTTACAAGATTTACCCAATTTTCTAAGAAAGAAACTGGTCTTGGAGGTCTGGAATGATGTGGTTTGGATGAAAAGATATGATTGAAGAATGTCACAAACACCGTAGAAGATGAGACTTTAACATGGATGCCCTAAAGATCTGCCAGCCCAAGAAAGCTGCCTGATAACTGGTATCTCCTTCTCAACAGAGGAGGTTTTCCTGGAATTAATTCAGAAAACAGTTCATAGTGGACCAGTTTCTGTTAACCACAGGATACAGAAGGGTTTTCAGTATAGACTGAACTTTTAGAGAGAACATTTTTTAGTGTTGGTTTTAAGAAAAGGGCGATTATTTTAGTTAGCAAGTGTTTAATGAATAGCTCCTCTAAACGGATCAGTAACCCAAACATGAAAACAGACTTAGCTTTGCGGGGCCAGGCCCACCCAGGCATGATAACTTCTAGAGAGCAAAACTGGTAATTGGACTGAAAGGAAACCCAGTGCAACAGTATCCGTCTGAACAAAATCCATGAAAAGAAACAAGAGAGAAAAAGCCAGAATACACGCAGTGGAAATAAAAATTTTAGGTTCTACAAATAAATCATTTTTTGTAAAGATCCTAGAAAGTGAGAAAAGAAAAAGTAAACCAAACTGGACTTGTATGCTTGATTTTCTTTATTTTTTAATGAAAGAAACACAGGTTTTAGAGAAGGTAAAGGGTTTTTGAAGTAGCAGAGTGAAAAATGGGGTGAGTTTCCAACTTCTTAATTCCAGATCTAGTGCTTCCTCCCTTCCTCACAACCTTCACTTTCTTTACATTGCCCTCCAGAGCAACACCTAGCAATTTTTAGTTTATTGTGTAAAACCTCTGAAGAGGCTAAAATGAAGCATATAGGAAGCTATCACTTTGTTGCACACGGTCAACTGGGCTTCTTACTCCCTCAGTTGGAAACGTGGGCTGTTATTATCTATTGGGTGCTGTGCATGATAGCAAGAACCAAGCATTTCTAGAAGACAAAAAATTTCTGATCAAATCTGGTCACCTCTTCCAAGGGTTGCCTTTTCAACATGGATTTTTCTGTAGAAGTAATGAGAGAGTGCTGTGTGATCTCTTCCCCGACTCCAGGCAGACACATCTCTTTCCACACACTGCAAGGAACAGGACAGCCAGTCCCTGAGACGTGCTGGTACCCAGGCCCTAGGCAGACCACATGGGGATCGAGGCCATGCGAACTCAGGGAATCCTGGGAGAGAGGCCGGCAGGAGAGACCATGAAGCGCAAGTGAAGGGCAGGGATAAAGGAGCAACTTTGGACCTTTCCAGAGTTTTCGGTGTCAGGATAAGAAATCATGGGAAACTCCTCTTGGAAACTCTTTTCTGAGCTGTCACGCTCATGAGATTTTATTATCAGGTTGGACCCTGAGATAAAACATTTACCAGGAAGAGAGTGACTGACAAAATTATCAGTCATTCATTTTGCTGAGTAATTTTGGTGGATTGAATTCCTAGAAACTGAATAGAAAAACAACTACCTGTTGGTAAATGAGCCAACAGATAGACAGATAGGTAGATTAGATAGATAGATAGATAGATAGATGTGTATGTGTGTGTGTGTGTGCATGCATGCGTGCTAAGTCCATCAGTCGTGTCCGACTCTTTGTGACCCCATGGACTGTAGCACACCAGGCTCCTCTGTCCATGGAGTTTTTCAGGCAAGAATACTGGAGTGGGTTGCCTCTTCCTCCTCCAGGGGATCTTCCTGATCCAAGGACTGAACCCAAGTCTCTTGCATTGGCACTCGGATTCTTTACCACTGAGTCACCCTGGAAGCCAAAATAGATCGGTAGACTTTTTTAATCAGCAGATTCATCTATGCTTTCAGTTCTTCTTGGTTTTCTGTTCCCACATAAATGTAGAATTTATGTTGAGTTCTGCAGAAGACAGACCTTCCCCCTCAAGGCTTTTCCTCACTCTGAGGTTTAGCAGAGCTATAAACTACCAATCCAAGGCAAGCCTGAACAAATGGGCAAAGTGGAGTGTGCTAATAGGGACAGTGTGTCGGGAGGCGTTGCTGTGGACGGCGCTTGCATTGGAAGCCCTTCAGGGAGCTCTGGCAGAGCTGGCCCTGAATACCCTCAGCGGCTCCGACAGGGACTCACCTCTCTGCACGCACCCTGGTCCCAGCAACGAGGTCTAAAAATACTCACATTTTCTAGGATTTTCTACAGTCAGAACAAAGAAAGCTCGCCTAGCTCCCACTCACCCACGTGTTCCTTCTTATTTGCTTCCGTGTCAGGGCCCCCGGCTAATTCTGGCCATTGCAGGCTGCCTCAGAGTGTGACTGCTTTCTGTTTGGTTTCTGGGTAACATCCAGTTTAGTTTTATGGAGGACCCATTGTGTTGGTATCCTGGGCTATCACGGAGTTCACAAACTGGCGATGCCTGGGTTCTAACAAAGTCATGTCAAGGAAAGGAAGAGCCATTCTGGTATTCATTGGCCAAATATTTATTTACTGGGACAGGGCTAGGTACTGGAAACGAAAGAACTGGACAGTCCTTGCTGTGGAGAGGCTCATGGTGTTGTGGGAAAGCAGACGTATTGACAGATAATTATAAGGCTGACATGTGGTAATACATGTGTAAGCATCAACTATAATGGTAGCATAGGGAATAAAGTCATTCCCATGTGAAGAGGAATCATAAAACAGGTGAGACCTTGAGTTTAACTATAAAGAATGACCCCTGGTTCACCCAGCTGGGAAAGGGATGCAAAACTTTAGACAAAAAACAGCATACACAACATTGCAGTAATGGATATTATGGCTAATCTGATACTTTGACTCAAAGAGAATAAGACCTAGATTGTATTACCATTTATGAGAGAAATAAATAAATATAAAGGTGTGGGGAAAGAGAGGGAGGGAGAGAGGAAGATACTGAGAAACAAAAATAAAGTCAAATTGGTAGACCATTGCTTGTAGTAGCATCACTACAAGTGGGGAAAAGATGGAAAGAATCTCCTTCAAAAGTATTGATTCATTTGTGCCAATAACCTGTAACTTTCTATTGCTGAGATTGTGAAATGTAGCCTGAAATGGAACATTCGACACCGTGTCTTAGTCACTGAGCCACTGAATCAGAAGAACAGTGCTTTATGGAATCCAGGAGACTGCTTAATTCAAGATTCATTCTTTTATTTCCTTCAGACCGATGAAGCATCTTGAAGTGGAACTTCTGATCTGAAGAGCATCTGAGTGTGATGCTCTCTACAGAGGTACAAGATGCTCCCTTGGGGTGGATGCCATCAGCTCCATAAGGTTCCCTAGGGAGGGAGACTTCTTGGTCCATTTAGTTTGGTGTGTGCATGTGGGTGTGCTCTGTCGTGTCCAACTCTTTGCAACCCCATGGCCTGCAGCACGCCAGGCTCCTCTGTCCAAGGGATTTCCCAGGCAAGAATAATGGAGTGGGTTGCCATTTTGTTCTCTAGGGAATCTTCCCAATCCAGGGATCGAACCTACATCTCCTATGTCTCCTGCATTGCAAGCAGAATCTTTACCACTGCACTACCTGGCAAGTCTACTCGTGTTTGGTGAAGGACTCTTATCTTTCAGCAACTGTTTGCAAAAGGACTTCCCCTCTGAAAAAGAAACCTCTGAGCAAAATGCAATTTATGGAAAGTGAAGCAGTATCAGGGGAGGACCTGGCCTCGTCCTGGATCCTGGGCTCAGATGAACTCCCTTGGGAAGGCTGCCTGAGCATGGTTGTCAGAGATTGCATCCTAGTTCTATAGGGAGCAGCAGACAGCCGACTGCAGGTGTGGGCATGGCCCTTGCTTCACCCACAGACCTTCTGGAGAAAGCTGTGCTTTCTGAGAAGGGCCTAATGAAAAAGATCAAGCTCACGCAGAGGCCCTGCTGTGCAGGAAGATTGCTTCCAAGAAGCAATTCATTCTTAGTTTAACAACTGTGCGTTTGGTCCCCACACAATTTATCTTCATGCGAAATCACATACCTGTGCGCCAGATGTGCACAGCTGTGTGTGAGCCACTGCTGATCTCTCTGGATCACATGCCAAGTGCCTGTTTCTTTAAATTAGGGTGGGTTGAGATCTGGGCCGTGTGAAAATTTCATTTTGAAACCAGAAACCGAGTGTGCCCTGGCTGCACAGGGGTTGAGGCATAGCAGGATGGTGAACCGAGGTGGAATGAGTCTTTTCCAGGACCCCCCAGAACCTTCCCCTTTCCCGACCCCTGCAATCCAGAGGCACTCAGGGTCTGCAGAGGTTATGCTATCTGGATTCTTGGTCCGCCAGAGTTCGCGGCCCTTGTAAATGCTTTGCGGTGAAACTGCAAACCCTTTGCCCAGCCCTCGGGAGCTCTTGGAGCAGAATCGAACTTGACATTTTTAGTTTGTATTTCAGTTTTTACCCTCTCGACTCAGGAGAAGCAAGACCACAAAACACTCAATAAGGCCTACCACCCCAGGGGTGGGGGGGGTATAGCTCTCCGCAGAAGGGCAGGAAAACAAGGCGATGAGAGGCCTTGTTCTAGAAACCCCAAGCTTAGCCTGCACCAGGGAACTCCAACATCAGTGCACCAGTGCACTGGTGCTTCCCCTGTGGTTTTGCCCTCTCTCTTTCATGGTCATAGACAGTCAACATTGAAAGGGATTCGGTCATCATTTTGTTATTCCATGACATTTACTGAGTATGCAGTGATGCCAGTTGTGTGCTCAGGATTAGTAGTGGCAAAGTGCTGGACCATAGTAAATGTTCAGTATGTTCAATGAGATTATTGAAGACTGACCACTTTTCTATTTTTCACTGACCTACCAGATGTCAGGTCCTAGGCGTAATCTCTCATTAATTCGCAGAACTCCATAACACAGGCAGTATTATGACTATTTTACCAGGAGGAAAATTGAGGCTCAGAGTGATTATAAAACTTACTCAAAAATCATCAAACTCCTCCATGGTGGAGCCATAATCAAGATTCAAGGATGATTTCAAAGTCCATCTTCATTCCACCACGTTGTCACTCTGTCTCCCTCCCTCTGCCCTTGTCAGGGCACTAAGAGAAGACTTCTCCCTCCAGGAGTGCGTTGCATTCACTCTTCCTGGCCCCAGAGCCATACCATTTTAATATGTACCTGGCCCTCACTGCAAACTCCTAGTTGTCAGGGCTCCCAGTTTCATTCTGGTTCTCATATGGGCAGGCGCTGATAAATCAGCTCACAATACACGGGCTCAGTTTGAATTTCAGCAAAGTTCTCTAAAAACAATAACCAGATGCAATTCAACTCACGTTGCGTCCACATAAGGAATCCATTCCAGGAAAAGTCAGAGGATGCACTGTGATTCTCAGAGTCAGATGAATGACTTCTAATCTTCCCTGGGCTCGTTTTAGAACTCAAAGAAGAAATAACATCTAGATTAATTTTAGAGTTCAGTCTTTGAATCCGGTCTCAGGAAGAATGCACATATAATTTAGTCTTATGATGATGACCCCTTAGGTCATGGATCACTCATGAATAGTGGCTCCTTCTAGACACCTGCCACAGTCAAGGCAATTTCCTCTTTTCAGTTTCAAGAGCCGTTTCAGACTTTACTTTCTTCTAAGCTACTTAGAAAAACCAGAACACCATCCTGGGAGTAAATCAGGACTCTCCAGGAATTACATCATTTATTTTTCAACAAAGATTAATTTAATTTGGTTTAGTTTAACAAGAGTGCACGATCAAAGATTTGATAACCAAAGAGATGTCTTAAAGTAAATTTCAGTCTTGGTTTAGATCTCTTCCTGTGAGAAAAACAAAGCCTCTCAAAGGTAATTGGTATATCACCCCTTGAAGGGGGGAGAAAAGGGTAGGCTTTCAATTTTCTTAAATGTAAAACTTAAAATCCACATATAATAATAAACAAATGGTTTAAGGCATTTAATGTCATAAATGTGCTGCCATTATTTAGTTATGAATTTTCAGGTTCAGAAATTATTTTAAAACCCAAGGGTTATTATGGAATGCCTGTGTATTTGATTTCTAAAATTCCAGATAAGTTTTAATGTGTTCAGTGCTATACCACTGCTTTCCCTAAGCTATTTCTATATCCTCAGAGACATAGCCTAGTAACGGGCCTCCATGTCTTATACATAGCGAAAAGTGTGAACAATAGCTCCAAAAAGTACGTGTATACATATGTGTGTGACAGTGTGTGTGTGTATTTATATATTTAGTTTAACACATGTTCCCACAGGCCAAATGATTGAACCCAATACAGTTAACAACTTAGGAAGGGATTCATTGAATTTTCCAGGTCTCTTCATGTCCAGAGTTACTTTGTAAAGAGACCCTAAATGTGGAATAATCAACATGTTAAAGTAATCTAGATGTTTATGATTTGATAACTCTTTGGTGCATTGTTTAAAAACATGTTTTCAATTTACTTTCCTTCAAATAGCTCCAAATAACCCCATGATTTTGGATGATTGATTATGGGAATGCTCCTTTTACTATACATCCAAGGTAATTTTAAAATTACATCTTCTTTTCATTGTTAAGGGGTAAAATCATTTGCAGGTCTTGACATGATTTATCAGAAAAACAGGGACAAAAGGTCAGTCTTGGCCTTGCTCTATTAGAACATTATTATGTGAGTCCAGAAGTAAAGCATTCGACTTCATGGAAGCTGGGTTCTAGTCCCAGCATGCTAAAGAATCAGTTCTGTGGCCTTAGGAATGTCATTAACCTCTCCTGACTCACTTTCCTTCCATGTAAAAACCAACAAAACCTCCCCTAGAGATGATAATGAATCATAACTGGGGGCAAGACCTAGAAATCTGTATTTTTCCTAAGAACTTGAGATTTGTAATCACACAAGTTTGAAAACCACAAGATTAAAGGACTTCTAAGTCCAGGTCTAAAGTTCTACAACTCTAGAACCAAAATTTCCTGTCCTCTAGACATTTTTCTGTTTTTTAAAAATATTTTTTTTATGAGGACCATTTTAAAAGTCTTTACTGAATTTGTTACAACTTTGCTTGTTTTATGTTTTGGCTTTTTAACCAAGAGGCATGTGAATTAAACCCACATCCCTGGCATTGGAAGGTGAAGCCTTAACCACTGGACTGCCAGGGAAGTCTCAATATTTTTCTTTCTTTGTAACCATTTTATCACATAATGGCAATCTTACTTTACCATATGACTGATGTATATTTTTCTCATACATGGGGCTTGAGCTTGTATTTAAATGATCTGTTTAATCCTTCCAATAGCCTTACACTGTCAGTATATTAGAGATGATTATTAATTCTACCTGCTATAACAGACTTCCTGATCTCAGTGGCCTAATAATACATCCAAGTTTCATTTCACACTCATGTAAAATCCAGTTTGTTACTATGTCATTTGAACAGGTATCCCTCATGAGAAGACAAAGATAGGAGACTCTGGATCTTACCTATCATGACAGGAGGTGACTCATGTCACTTCTGTTCATAATCTATCGGTTCAGATAAGTCACAGTGCTGATCCAGTTAGAGGACAGAACTATAAAGGGGTACATGTAGATCTAATAAACAAAACACTCTCCGCCACAGTAGGGGATCTAAATGTTACAGCTTTATGAGACGGAGGCTCAAGAAAGCCGATTAACAGTGGGATTGCATTTGAAGAACATCACCCATGAAGAATGTCACCTGGTATTTCATCCAGAAAAGGAAAGCATGCATTATTCACAACAGCCAAGATGCAGCAACAATCTAAATGTCCCTCAATGAAGAAAAGGTAGTATATACATACAATAGTATTGTGTGTTTGTGCTTAGTAGCTCAGTCGTGTCTGACTCTTGGTGACCCCATAGGCTGCAGCCCACCAGGCTCCTCTGTCCATGGGGATTCTCCAGACAAGAGTACTGGAGTGGGTTGCCATGCCCTCCTCCAGGGGATCTTCCCCATCCAGGGATCGAACCCAGGTCTCCCACTTTGCAGGCTGATTCTTTACTGTCTGAGCCACCAGGGAAGCCCCACAATGCTTATGATTCAGTCTTAAAAAATAAAAGGAAATCTTGCCATATGTGACTGTGTGGATGAACCTGGAGAGCATTATGCAATGTGAAATAAGCCAGTCACAGTAGGACAACAGAGCATGATTCCACTTATATGAAGAACCTAAAATAGTCAGATTCATAGTAGAAGAGGGTAGAATGGTAGTTGCCAGGGGCTGGGGAAGGGGGAAATGGGAGGTGTTATTTAATGGGTATAAAGTTTTTTATTTAAATGTCCCCACCTCTCAAAAAACAAAAACCATACAATAAATTTTACTCTTGAAAAGGATGTCAAGCACAAATTTACAAATAATAATGAAATATAATGCAAAAAAAGCATATACATGGAATTTAGAAAGATGGTGACAATGACCCTATATGTGAGACAGCAAAAGAGACACAGATGTAAAGAATAGTCTTTTGGACTCTGTGGGAGAAGGCGAGGGTGGGATGATTTGAGAGAATAGCTTTGAAACATGTATATTATCACATGTGAAACAGATCTCCAGTCCAGGCTCGATGCATGAGACAGGGTGCTCAGGGCTGGTGCACTGGGATGACCCAGAGGGATGGGATGGGGAGGAAGGTGGGAGGGGGGATCAGGATGGGGAACACATGTACACCTGAGGCTGATTCAATGTATGGCAAAAACCACTACAATATTGCCTCCAATTAAAATAAATAAAATAATTTTTTAAAAAAGCATGGCTTCCAAGAATAAAACTTCTGTTTTCCCTTAGAGAGAAGAGGATTTTCTTCCAGATTATTACCAGAGCAATGATTCTTTTTGAAGCTGTCCTTTCATGCCAACTCTGAAGACAACCTCCTTCCCTCAAGCGGACAGGTGTGCCAACGACGGGAACATGCAGTGCAGGAGGACTTTCCTGTGACCAACTTTGAACCTGACCCGTTCACTGTAGTAAAATAGGAATCTCAAGATGTCAAAGAATCATCCTTTTCACCCTAGTCTTTTTAAGCAGTTCTAAGCACAGATTATTTCTTCACAACAGAACCTGTGAAATACCAGCTTTGTCCATTCAAAGCACACCTGTTGTAAATAGATACTTTTTCTTTCTTCTTTTTTGACCCCAAGAAACCTCTCAACAATTCAACAAATAATATGAAGGAAAAAAAAAAAATATGAAGGGTGTGGGGCGATTCCAAGATCTGTGAACACAGAATATCTGAAAAATAGGCCTGGTATTGGAGGAGCTTTCGGTTCCCAGAAAAAGCAAAGCAAAATCAAAAAGCAAAAACCAGGTAAGTCTCAGTAAGACATGAGGTTAAGTGCTATGATTGACATGTGCTTGCGTGCATGCTAAGTCACTTCAGTTGTGTCTGAATCTTTGCGACCCAATGGCATGTAGCCTGCCAAGCTCCTCTGTCCATGGGATTCTCCAGGCAAGAATACTGAAGTGGGTTTGAAGTGGGTTGTCATGCTCTCCTCCAGGGGATCTTCCTGCCCCAGGGTTTGAACCCACGTGTCTTATGTCTCCTGATTGGCAGGCTGGTTCTTTACCACTAGCACCACCTGGGAAGCTCCAAGATTGACATACATATAGGTTGATGAAAGCTTATAGAAGGGAATAGTTACTTCTGTTGGGTTTAAAGAGTCAGTAAGGGCATCAGGGAGAGGAAATGTTTATTTCAGTAGGTCTACAAGGCTGAGGCATTGTCCATCAGATATAGGAGGTGGGTGGGTATGGGAATACAACTCGAGCTAGGGTAGAGTTTGAGTAGGATCACTGAGGTGGTAGAGTGTTAGCCTTTGGGAGAATGTGGTAGACAGAGAATGGATAGAAACCTGGGTTTGGACCAATTTTCAAGAACCAAAATATCCTTGACTTGACTCTACATGTGTTAAGGAGGTATCTGAGGTTTTGACTCAAAGATCAAATATGTGCTGCAGAAATTTCACTTTGATGTCTGGGAGAGATGGAATTCCATACTTGCACAACGTTTCTGTGTAGCACAGATATCAAATTGTTGACCAATATCCATTTCTCTCTACTTCTATAGAGTGATAGAAATGTTAACCAGTCCTGATGCTCAGAATGAAGACATTTCTCAAATTTCCTTACAGTCGATGTGGCTATTGACTAGGTTCTGGCCAGTAGGATGTAGACAAAGATCCAAGGGAAGCTCCCAGGTATTTTTCTTAGAAGACAGTGGGCACACTGGTTAGCTTCTCTTGTCTTCTCCTTGCTACTTGGAATGTAGATGTGATGACAAGCTTCGTTGGGCATTTTTAAAAAAGGTCATTTGAATTGAAAAAGCCACTTGAATTTTCCTCCATTTAAATTGTTTCCCCACTTTTATAAAAAATCAGTTGGGCATATTTATGGAGGTCTATCCTGGGTTCTCCATCTTGTCGCACTGATCTATGCATTTATCTTTCTGCAAATACCACACTGTATTCATGATTTTATCTACATAATAAGTTTAAGTTCGGTAGAGTGATTCCTCTGACTTTATTATTCTTTTCAGGATTCACAACCCATTCTAAGAAACACAGTTCACTTAATAACACAGAATACACATATATGAACACACCCACGTATATGAAACCCATTTCATGAAAAACTGTATTAACTATTTGTGATGTGCCCTGATTTTTTCTAACCTCTTCTATCTTATTCTTTCATTGAAAAGTGCTGGTCATGACCCACTAAATTGATTTCATGACCCACCAATGGATTTCTCAACTTGCAAGGTTTTATTTGAACTTTTGACAAATTCAATGTAGAATTTATTTTTTCAAGTAGTTTAGGAATACATCTTACCCCTACATCTTTGCCTATCACAATATTTATACTATTTTCTTTTTCAACTTGACATTTTAAAAAAATACTGCAATAGAAAGGAATGGGGAATGGATATTTGCCATTAATTCACTGTATCCACCACAGAGGAGAATGAAACTTGCCTCGTGGAAGGTAGAATGACCAACAGGGTTGCCTGCTTCACATCAGCTTTTTTTTTTCTAGTTGGGAGAAGGGCTTGTAAAGATCTTGGGACCCATTCTGGGGGATGTTCTCAGGAGGAGAAAATCACGTCACTAAACACTGAATTAGTTTTCTTTTAAAGCAGAAACACCTCTCAGTGAGAAATTTAAAAGCTCTGTAGAATGCTATCTGTTAGCATGCTAATCAGAAGGCCAATTCTTTAACATATTTTCTTCTATCCTCTTCTGGCTCTAAGATATATAATTTCCTTTATACATATGAGAAAGCATACCTACATTACATACAACCTCGTAGAGGTTAAGGGGTTTGTTCAAATGTGCAAGTCCGTTAGGCCAGCATAGCTAGACTCAAGCCTGTGTTGGTCTCACTCCAAAGCCCCAAATCTCCTGCCCCCTGTGGTTATTAGGAACCTATAAGCCAAGCCGGCGGATGAGCTTTCAGATGGTTCATGGGAATGTTCTGCAGAAAGAGAATGTACTGTTGCTCAGTTGTGTTCAACTGTTTGCCACTCCATGGACTCTAGCCTGCCTGGCTCCTATTTCCATGGAATTTCCGAGCCAAGAATACTGGAGTAGGTTGCTATTGCCTTCTCCAGGGGATCTTTTCAGGGATCAAGCCCAGGTCTCCCACATTTCAGGCAGATTCTTTACCATCTGAATCACCCAGAAAGCCCAAATGTTCTGAAGATGACCATGTGACTACCTACCTGGACCATGAAGCTGAGGGCCACACCCTGAGCCATACAGTGGCCTGGATTTGTGAGGGAGACTTCATGGAACCGAGCCAGCATCCCAACCCTGCACGGCTATAGCCGATCTTCTACATGAACAAGGGAAAACTTTTTATCAGGTTTAAGCCACTGTTATTTCGGGTTTATGTTACTCACAGTTGAATTTAATCCTAACTGATACAACCACCATCCCACAAGAACAGTGGCAGAAAAATATATATCATGTATCCATCACATAAATCCACTTTTATAAGGGAATGAAGTCAGATTATTACCCCCAATAAAAAGGTGTTTCGCAACATGACCCAGGAATTTAGAAGTACGGTTTATTCCCTGTTCTTCTCTGTCTCGTGGCCTCACAGACAGCTCCCTCTGGCATCGGTGGACATCTATGTGAGCATGGTTTTCATGGCGTCAAGATATGAAGGTCCAAAGAATGAATTGCCTCAAAGGACAGTGCCTGGATTAGCAAGCTTTGGCCAGCTTTGCTTTCTCCATCTTTGCAGTCAAAAGCGAGATAAAGAGCTCTCATATTAGCTCCTTTGCTGTGCACATTTCCCAAGGGAAGGAAGAAAAAAAAAAGACACTGGTGAACAAGTAGAAGAAAAAAATGTAATCTAAACAAACTAAACTCTTCACTGAACAGAAAAGTTCAATTAAAAAAAAAAAAAAGAGGAGAGAAATGTAAGATACTAATTTGAACCATAGCCCCATGTCTAATGCTTTTAGCTGAGGAAAGGAGAGAAGAGCAAAAGAAATCTGAGTCAGAGGGAAGATGTCATGGTGAGTTTCAATGGGATGAATTCCTTATTAATTCTAAAGAACACGATGCAACATGGATTTAATTATACAAGTCAACCCACCCACATTCCTCTGTTGCTTTTCACACACATGGGCTTCTGAGGATGATGAAAGGTGGGTGGGGAGAATGGGAAAAGGAAGAAACACACAGGGAAGCTCAGGCCATAGAGGAGGCGGCCCTCCCCCAGGGTCCAGCCGCTCCCAGCCTCCTTTCTCTAGACATGAAAGCCACAGAGCCACTAACCCCACAGCTGTAGCGCCCAACCTCTTTGGTTCCAGCTGGCCCATTTACCTGGCCTGCAAGCGCACCTCCATTTCATTCTCCTTACTGTGGAGGGGAGACTCTTAAAATTTTAAGAGATGGAGAGAAAGAATACCACAAGGGGAAGAGAGGAGCTTAAACCCCTCCTCAGCTGCTTTTAATTTCCTGTGGGGATGCACAGCACAATCACACCAAAATTTTCACCAAGAACGAACAAATATAATAAAGCTCTGAAGAGTTTGAACGCATTTGCAATTGCAAAAAATTATATTTTAATAATAATTGTACATATTGAAGAAATAAAGCATGATGGTTTGAGATACATAGTGAAATGATTAAGACAAGCTAAGTAACATATCTATCTCCTCTCACTGTTATCTTTGGGTGTGTGGCTACTACACCTAAAATCTACTATCTTTGCAAATTCCCTGTTGCTGTCTGTAATCATCATGCTACATTAGATCTGAAGGTTTATTCACAGGACATAACTGCAATTTTATTGAAATAGCATCTAGCACTCCTTAAGCTGGGGCTTCCCTGGTGGCTCAGCAGTGAAGCATTTGCCTGCAATTCAGGAGCCACAGGAGATGAGGGTTTGATTCCTGGGTCAGGAAAATGCCCTGGAGGAGGGCATGGCAAGTTACAAGAGTATTCTAGCCTAGAGAATCCCATGGACAGAGGAGCCTGGCAGGCTGCAATCCACAGGGTTGCAAAGAGTCAGACATGACTGAGCATGTACACAGGCAAGGTTTCTCCGGAACATTTTACCTGTGCTGCCATAAGTGATCCTCCTGTTCAAAAATGTCACATAACCATGATCTTATTGTTTCCTCCTGCTTTTTCTTCTCACTTTCAGATAACACCCCGGAGAACTCTGCCTGTTAGAAACATCCATGGACCATCCTGTGATTTTAGCTAACTGGCTGTAGACATTTTTAGACAAGTAAACTGAAGATATCTTGTTTTGGGGAGTGGGAATACTGTGGAAGAATGATGGGTTTATAAAGTCACAGGGCATCAGCATTGGAGTTCAGCTGAAGATAAAAACAAAACAAACAAGCAGAAATCTCACTCTAGCTCTTCTAAGCATAATGGATGTCCTGAAAAGAAGTACAAGGTTTCTTACTCAGGGAAAACTTGGGAAGCTTTGGGTAGGTCTCCCAGATCAATACCCTTGAACTGGCCCATCAGGGGAGCTGCCACCTCTCACAATCGGGAAAAGGGAGAATTGACTCTAGGAACAGCCAGTCTTATTCATAACCCAATAACTCAGAAGCTATCTTCAGAACTGCTATGTATGGAGCCACACAATGTCTGTTACATGAACACTGATGAAAATGACTGATGCCCATGCATTGCCTCTTGATACCAGAAAACTAATAGTAATTGGAGCAATATTGCATAGAAACTTGGAATATTAGGTCCATGAGCCAAGGCAAATTAGAAGTAGTCAAACAGGAGATGGCAAGAGTGAACATCAACATTTTAGTAATCAGTGAACTAAAATGGACTGGAATGGGTGAATTTAACTCAGATGACCATTATATCTACTACTGTGGGCAAGAATCCCTTAGAAGGAATGGAGTAGCCATAACAGTCAACAAAAGAGTCCCAAATGCAGTACTTGGATGCAATCTCAAAAACGACAGAATGATCTCTGTTTGTTTCCAAGGCAAACCATTCAACATCACGGTAATCCAAGCCTATGCCCCAACCAGTAACACTGAAGAAGCTGAAGTTGAATGGTTCTATGAAGACCTACGAGACCTTTTAGAACTAACACCCAAAAAAGATGTCCTTTTCATTATAGGGGACTGGAATGCAAAAGTAGGAAGTCAAGGAACACCTGGAGTAACAGGCAAATTTGGCCTTGGAGTAGAGAATGAAGCAGGGCAAAGACTAATAGAGTTTTGCCAAGAGAATGCACTGGTCATAGCAAACACCCTCTTCCAACAACACAAGAGAAGACTCTACACATGGACATCACCAGATGGTCAACACCAAAATCAGATTGATTATATTCTTTGCAACCAAAGATGGAGAAGCTCTATACAGTCAGCAAACACAAGACTGGAAGCTGACTGTGGCTCAGATCATGAACTCCTTATTGTTGAAATTGAAGAAAGTGGGGAAACCACTAGACCATTCAGGTATGACCTAAATCAAATCCCTTACGATTATATAGTGGAAGTGAGAAATAAATTCAAGGGACTAGATCTGATAGACAGAGTGTCTGATGAACTATGGATGGAGGTTCATGACATTGTACAGGAGACAGGGATCAAGACTATCCCCAAGAAAAAGAAATGCAAAAAAGCAAAATGGCTGTCTGAAGATGCCTTACAAATAGCTGTGAAAAGAAGAGAAGTGAAAAGCAAAGGAGAAAAAGAAAGATATACCCATTTGAATGCAGAGTTCCAAAGAAGAGCAAGGAGAGATAAGAAAGCCTTCTTCAGTGATGATTGCAAAGAAATAGAGGAAAACAATAGAATGGGAAAGACTAGAGATCTCTTCAAGAAAATTAGAGATACCAAGGGAACACTTCATGCAAAGATGGGCACAATGAAGGACAGAAACGGTATGGACCTAACAGAAGCAGAGGATATTAAGAAGAGGTGGCAAGAATGTACAGAAGAACTGTACAAAAAAGATCTTCATGACCCAGATAATCATAATGGTATGATCACTCACCCAGAACCAGACATCTTGGAATGTGAAGTCAAGTGGGCCTTAGGAAGCATCACTACAAACAAAGCTAGTGGAGGTGATGGAATTCTAGTGGGGCTGTTTCAAATCCTAAAAGATGATGTTGTGAAAGTGCTGCACTTGATATGCCAGCAAATTTGGAAAACTCAGCAGTGACCACAGGACTGGAAAAGGTCCATTTTCATTCCAGTCACAAAGAAAGGCAATGCCAAAGAATGCTCAAACTACTGCACAATTGCACTTGTCTCACACGCTAGTAAAGTAATGCTCAAAATTCTCCAAGCCAGGCTTCAACAGTATGTGAACCGTGAACTTCCAGATGGTGAAGCTGGATTTAGAAAAAGCAGAGGAACTAGAGATTAAATCACCAACATCCATTGGATCATCGAAAAAGCTAGAGAGTTCCAGAAAAAAAATATATTTCTGCTATATTGACAATGACAAAGCCTTTGACTATGTGGATCACAATAAACTGTGAACAAATCTTAAAGAGATGTGAATACCAGAACACCTGACCTGACTCTTAAGAAATCTGTATACAGTTCAGGAAGCAGCAGTTAGAACTAGACATGGAAAAAGAGACTGGTTTCAAATAAGGAGCCAGTCAAGGCTGCATATTGTCACCCTGCTTATTTAGCTTATATGCAGAGTACATCATGAGAAATGCTGGGCAGGATGAAGCACAAGCTGGAATCAGGATTTCCAGGAGAAATCTCAGTAACCTCAGATATGCAGATGACACCACCCTTATGGGAGAAAGCAAAGAAGAACTATAGAGTCTCTTGATGGAAGTGAAAGAGGAGAGTGAAAAAGTTGCTTAAAACTCAGCACTGAGAAAACTAAGATCACGGCATCTGGTCCCATCACTTCATGGCAAGTAGATGGGTAAACAATGGAAACAGTGACAGATATTATTTTGGGGGCTCCAAAATCACTGCAAATGGTGACTGCAGCTATGAAATTAAAAGAAGTTTACTCCTTGGAAGGAAAGTTATGACCAACCTAGACAGCATATTAAAAAGCAGAGAATTACTTTGCCAATAAAGGTCTGTCTAGTCAAAGCTACGGTTTTTCCAGTAGTCATGTATGGATGTGAGAGTTGGACTATAAAGAAAGCTGAGCACTGAAGAATTGATGCTTTTGAACTGTGGTGCTGAAGACTCTTGAGAGTCCCTTGGACTGCAAGGAGATCCAACCAGTCCATCTTAAAGGAAATCAATACTGAATATTCATTGGAAGGACTGATGCTGAAGCTGAAATGCTAATACTTTAGCCACCTGATGGAAAGAACTGACTCATTTGAAAAGACCCTGATGCTGGGAAAGATTTACTGTGAAGGAGAAGGGGATGACAGAGGATGGGATGGTTGGATGGTATCACTGACTCAATAGACATGAGTTTGAGTAAACTCTGGGAGTTGGTAATGTACAGGGAAACCTGGTGTGCTGCAGTCCATGGGGCCACAAAGAGTCAGACACGACTGAGCTACTGAACTGAACTGAATAGTGATTGGCCACCAGGATGTCTGCTCAAACAAGGAGTAGGGGAGTGGGAGGGTCTAACCAGATGCCTTCATGCCCATGTTCACTTCATTCCACCTTCGTCACATCTCAGAAATGCATCTAAACTCTATATCACATTTGGAGCCCTAGTCCCAAGGTAATATGCCTTTAAATCTCCAGTCTCTACAGTAGAGGAAAGCAGTATAGAAAGAACTTTCGAACCTTGCTCTGTCATGGCCCACTGGCCCATTTTTTAAAAAATGAAACTTATTTTGAAATCACTGTAGATTCACATTCAGTTTTTGGAAATAATACAGAGACCCCATGCATTCATTATTGACTTTCCTCAGATGGCAATGTCTTACAAAACCATAGTACAATATCACTGCTAGGTTTTATAGACACTGGTATAATCCTCTGGTCTTATTTAGATTTCTCAATTTTATGAGAGTGTGTGTGTGTGTGTGTGTGTGTGTGTGTGTGTATGTTAGGTTCTCAGCAGTTTTATCACATGCATAGGTCTGCTTCTATCACCACAGAAAGATATAAATCAAGGCACCTCGTTGTCCTCAATAGCCAGCAGTAAGGCTAAGTGCTCTCACATGCTTGGAGATAGCAGTAGCTGTAATTACTATTCCAGCAACAGCAAAACTTCCCTTCCCAATCCCTATCTTTTCTTATTAAAACTTAGTATCTTCCTCCAGGAGCAAGTTCAAAACTGCATTATCTAAGAAGCTATCTTCTACATGTCCCATTTCATCCTCAACAAGTGTCATCCTCTACACAATGCCCTTCTAAATTATACATTTCTTATGGCCATTGTCTTGTTTAAAACCTATTAAGTTCCTACTGCTTGTAAGAAAAAGACTACCTCATTATTACACATTCAAAGACTTCAAGGTGTTTTCAACCATGCTTTGTAGGCTCATCCCAGTAACTCCTCTGCAAACATCCTGTGTTCTTTCATTATAACACTATTTGCCACTTTCTAGAATATACTATGCAATTTTACATCATACTGACCCCTAAGCCTGAAAATATACTCACATATCTTAGGCCAATCAATATCTCCCACTAAGGCTTCTTAAATATCTTCTGTTCTGTGAGGTCGTTCCTGAACTATGATTGACCTTTCTCATCCCGGTACCTTTTGAGAACCTGTACTAACCTGTTCTCTGATACATGTCACAAAAAGACTATAATACAGTTTGGTGAGTATTTGATGCCCCCACCAAACAGTGAGCAGAGGAACAGAGCCTGAGGATGACTTGTGTTTCTGCATCTTGTGACCACAGGCACTGAGGGTCAAAGTGTCAGGGAAGAAGGAATATTCTATTTAAGCCTGAGGGACACTGGGACACACTGATGCCATTAGAGTCTTTATTAAGATTTACACCTCTGGAAGAAATGGAAGGGGTCTGAGAATTCAAGGTTAGAAATTAAGGTCACTTGAAATATAAGACTGATAAAATCTGCTTTGGGGTGTTTGAAAAGAGATTTCAACAATAGTTGAGAGCAATTACAATTCTACATAAGCCTCAGAATACACTCTATGACTTGACCAATGTGTTACCTCTCAATATATGCAAGCTAGATTAAGAAAATAATTACTCAGTGATTTGGTGATATTTGAATATTGACTTTCAGATAAAGACAACTATTCTAAAATAAACTGAATATAATATTGAGTTGTATTCCCAGACAAATGATTCTAAAAATCCTTACGTAGGTGAATTATCAAAATTTTGTCAAAACCATCTTTATTGTTTGATATTTCATCATATTTTATCTTACCTTTTTCATGTTATAAGTTGCAATATATCATTTTGTTCCAGGAACAACTATTGAAGGCCTAATTCCAATAGACAAGGCAAATAAAGTGTGCTAAGGGCTTATAAGGGCATCTGAACAGGGTGCCCTCAATGAAAATAAGGAGAGAATAATTCTTAGCTCAGTTCATATTTTATCTGAAGTATGTCCAGTGTGTAACATTTGTTACATGTTCTATCAGGTATCTGAGTGCTTACTATCTTCCTGGCATTGTACCAGTCTTAATGGGATTAATGAAAGAAATATAAGAAGTGTTAAAAAATCTTGCATAAATAGCAAACTAGCTTTGAACAGGAAGAACGTCAAGGTTCTGAGGTCCTATTTTGGGACATTTAGAGAAGAAACATGCTTGGGATGAAACAAAGCAATTTCATTTGATTACCCTTCAAATAGTTTCCTGGTAAATCATTTCAAGTTTTTCTCCTACAGGATGACAACGCCCCAAAGTCCAGATTAGGTTTTTTAATTATTTTTTAATTGGAGGAAAATTGCTTTACAATGATTGTTGGTTTCTACCGTGCACCAATGGGAATCAGCCATAATTATACCTAAAAGCCCTCGGTCTTGTGGTCAACTCTAGCCACCGGGGAATCTATTCTTGTAATTGGGAGACCTTTGGGTGATGGCAAAAGCAACAGGAATAATGGCAGCCCTGATGACAGGGACAGTTGGACAGAGGGCAGCATTGCAACGGCAGACGTGGGGCTAGGGGCCCACAGGGAAACTGACAAATAGGCATCATTGATTGAGCACCTGAACTCTGAATCTGGCGGGTGGCCAGGCACTTTATCTACACAACAGTTAACCTTCACAGCTGTGATCTAAAATAGATCCCATCCACATTTTGCAAGCACTGAAGTGCAGGGTGATGAGGTAACTTTCTCAGTTATACTGCTAAGTAGTAGCAGAGTCTAGATTTGCCTTTGAAGCCCATGGTCTTCCTACCACACTCTGATACCTCTCAGAATTGAGGATACTAGAAGGACAGGTGTTCTAGGAACTTTTGGAACATAGATGCACAGAAGGAAAGACTGTTCTTGTTGACATCAGAATCATCTTAACGTTGGCAAGGTCTGGGGATCCTGGTAGGTATGCAGTGAGTGCTGGTTGAATTAATTTGAAAAGAGTTTACACTAGTGGCACAGTCTAAGCCTAATATTCTCATCCTCTAGAACCTTCTCTGTCCCCCTTAACATTGTTGCCAGCATCCTCCAGGTGGTGGGTGAAGTTTCCAGTCACCTCTAAAGAAGAAAGTTATCTATAAAATGTCCCCTTGTTATTTTGGAGGGCTAGAAGTGGCTAAGAGAGGTGTAAACCTATCAGAGGTGTAAAATCAGCCTTATCAAGAAGAGAGTGATTACAGTTATCGACGTGCTTTAGACAAGCCTGGCTCGGCAGGCTGAGAATCTGAGCTTAAAACCACCATCACTGCTCCCACCGATAACAAACACACGGCTATTACTGCCACTTTTTCCTCCTCTTCTCTGGGAACGCTCATATATCACCAAGAAAACCACTTGCATCTTCCTTATATTTGTACCAATGCCAGCAAACAGCTCTTCAACCACTCCATTGACCTGGGCGCCTCGAACATGACCTCCCTGCATGGTCTTCTGCCAGCCACCCCTTAGTCCCTCCATGAGTACCCATGCCCTGTGGGCTTTCCCTGCCTCCCCTGAAACTGGGGACTGCCCTTAATTGAAGATGTCAGATTCCACAGTCTAACCCTTAGGTATCCCCCCAGGAGCCACTCTCTAAAAGCAGCTTGGATTTTAAGCTTACGATTTACGTGGTGTTCCAGAGTTGACATTTAGAAAAAAAAAAAAGTTTTACAAGCCCTTTCAAATAACAAATGTTTGTGACCAAAATACAGGGTAAAAGAAACATTTAAGAGTCTTTGTCATGAGTCGGTGTTAGGTCATGGGAGCCAATGGTCTCAGTGGCCAAGGATAGCGTCTCCTCTCTAGCTGTCAGGCCAAATCATGAGAGACATTCTGAAAAAAAGAAAAATAAGTTGTAAATCCTCAGATACTTAAGTATTTTAAACACTACCACAGTGAGAGGCTACAAGTTTCCTTGTGAACTTGCCTTATTAGAGGGCTGGATATTTCTAGGATTTTGGACAAAAGAGGTCTGAATTCCAGAAGCTCTGGTGGATTGTGAGTCACTAGAAGCAAATTTAATGCTTTTTTCCTTGGTTCTAAGCATTACTGAGGTACACCGTGTGCAGAGAAGATGTATGAGGAGAGTTCCCATCGCAGGGATGTATCTTCTCCCCATCTTTACCGCCCTCACCCCTCTCAGTCTCTCCAATTCCCACCCCTTTCTCTCTACAATGTACTTTACCATTTAATGCATTCTCTGACCTTGCAATTGTAACAGTTTCATTTTTACTTCTAACACTTGGCTGTCCTTTAAAATGGCTTCCTAACATTCATTTCTACTGTATGAATGAAGTGGGTCTTCTGTTTACCTTCAGTCTTGGGCCGTTTAAGGGAACAACTGGGCATAGTATTTGGCTTTCCCTAAACCAGCCTCAGCGAGTTAGTGGGTGATCATACTCGCCGAGGTCTACAGTATCTCATGGACTTCAGTCCTAGAAACAAAGGTGATTTGATTTTCCAGGTAAACAATACCTTCTGTGTTAGTATATCCTCATGAATATTCAAGGATGAGGGGGCCAAGAAATGAGACATAAATAGAGAAGAGGGTGCTCACTCTCTGCTGGTGACACCTACTTGCCCCTATCCTTGTCTATCTTGCCGTACAAAAATCTGACTTTTCTTGTACCAAGCCCACTTTGCTCTTCATCTATTTATAGCTAACACACGTTCTCAACCTAACTCTCCTGTTTTATATCATTTCACTCAGTCATCACTTCCACTCTTCAACTGAAAGACTTTCTGTTTACTTTTACCAAATCACATGATGTGAGATAAATGTTCAAATCCCTCTTTACGGGCATTTAAAGATTGCAACACTACTTTTACAATGCAGCTATTTGATTCCAAAATGGATAAGCTACAAAGCTACAGTTGGCCTCCATCACAGCTGCAAAAGAACAGAGTCCTAGAGTTGATTTTGCTCATAAAAAGGTAAGCAATGACACAATGACACACAGACATGAAAACAAACAGAACCAGAGTGTGCCCTGCAGAATGCTCGTAGGATCCATGGGACTGATGTCACTGTAGTGGAACACTGACCTTTGGAGACCAAGTATAGACACCCAAGTGCTGAGAATTATCAGTCAATTGTATTGCATAAGCAAGCCTGTCTACAGTAAGTAACAGCATGGAAAACAAGTGCTAACATTTGTGGAACATGTAGTAGATGTTTAGTATGGTTGGATGTTATACATGAGTTATTAATCTAATTCTCACAAAAACTATTAGGGCTTATTTCATTTTCAGATGGAAATGCCGAAGCCCAGAGAGGTTGTACCACTTGCCCCAGCTCACACAACCAGAACATGGCAAAGCTGGCATTAAAACCTTAACCCTCTGGCTCCAGAGTCCCTACTCTTAGCTACTGTACTTGGTCATTTCTCCCAGTATATGTGCTCACCCTCCTCCAATAAATGCCTTCGGCAAGCCAGTGTTCATTGTTATTGGAGGGAGATATTTCTATTGTCTCCCAGAACTCAGGACACTTCTCCTCATATAGAACTAAATCTGTCTGTCCCTCACTTCTTATTTTAGTCTTCTTTCCACCTCCTGAGCCATTCAGAACATGGTTTGTATCCTTTTTGTTCTCCTAGTAGTCTCCAAAGGTATGCAGGTGCCAATTGATCCTATACATTGCATTGAATATTATCTTCACAGTGAGTAGAAGCAACCCTATCCTAGTAGAAAAAACTGTAGCAAAAGATAATTAAACAACTCTCCACCTCTCCAGGTTCTAGTAACAGGCATGTCTAAAATGAAGTGAAAGAGCATTAGAAATAATACAAGGAAATAGTAAGACATACTGATAAATATTTATTGTAGCTATTCACAGTGTCATTTAATACCCACAAATTAGAAATAACTTAAGTGTCAAAGATAAGGGAATTCACAAAATATAAGCTAACCAGTACAAGTTAACTTAAGAATACTGGAGTGGGCAGCCTATCCCTTCTTCAGGGGATCTTCCTGACCCAGGAATCGAATTGGGGTCTCCTGCATTGCAGGCAGATTCTTTACTAGCTGAGCTATGAGGGAAGCCCAATATGACTTAATATGCATTCATTAAAATTAATGTTTGCAAAGATTAATGACAGGAAATTCTCTCAATAATGCTCATTTAAAAAATCAGGGTTTAAAGCCATATTTATTGTCTTAATTTTGAAAAAAAAAAAATGAAAAGAAAACCAAAACCTCATCAACACATATATTTAGAAAAAGAACAGAAAGAAATGTACCATTCTACTAATAACGGATTATTTTTTACTTCTCCTCCTAAATATCTTATATATTTTCTAAATTTTCTAGAATGGGCACTCATTGCTTTTGAAATCAGAGGGAATAGATTGTCATGCTGTGTGTTGTATGTATTATTTTAAGATCAAATGTGTTCAAGAATCACCTCCAGCTGCAGCTGGATTTGAAAACTTGAGAGAAGGGAGATGGAATTGAAATACAGTCTTTCTACTATGTATTTTGATCTCAATGCGTTGACCCCTAAATTGCATTTCAGAACTCAGTGCCCAGGGAATGAGAGCAACTGGGCCTTTCCTTTCCACCTGATGTCTCCTTCGGTCTCCTAGTGCAGTGCTCCTCAACCTTTTTGGTGCAAGGAACCTGTTTTGTAGAGGACAATTTTTCCATGAACCAGGGAGGGGGATGGTTTGGGATGATACAAGTGCATTACATTTATTGTGCACTTTATTTCTATTATTATTAAATCAGCTCCACCTCAGACCATCAGACATTAGATCCCAGAGACTGGGTACCTCTGTCTTAGTGGACAGTGCCAGGGCTCTACCCATATAGGACTGTCAGATAAAATACAGGATACTCAGTTAAATTCAAAACTTAGAAACAATGAATATTGCATGGGACATACCTACATTAAAAAAATTACTCTTTATCTGAAAATCAGATTAAGCTGGGCATCTTGCATTTTAACTGCTAACTCTGGCAACCCTCCATGCAGACCTCTTCAGATTTCCTTTACATCATTCTTGTAAATGTAAAAATGTCTCCCTTCTCCTTTACCAGGGCTTCCATGGTGTCTCAGACAGGAAAGAGTCTGTCTGTAATGTGGGAGGATTAGGCTCAATCCCTGGGTCGTGAAGATCCTCTGTAGAAGGGAATGGCAACCCACTTCAGTATTCTTACCTGGAGAATTCCACGGACAGAGAAGTCTGGCAGGGTACAGTCCACAGGGCCACACAGAGTCAGATAAAACTGAGGGACTAACACTTTCTCCTTTGCCAGGCCCCCTGGGAGCAATTTCTTATTAAACCACTTACCCAGAGATCCTGCTCAGGATGTATTTCTGGAATTCAGGAGACACTCTCTCCCCCTTTTCTTGCCCCCATTTCTCTTTTTCTGTCTCTACATCTATCTCCTTCCTAGGTTATCTCTCTCCCCCTCATCTTTCTATTTCTCAAAAATTACTCTCCATTTTTTTTAATGGATTATCTGAAAAATGAATATCCTCAGGATTTTTTCCAATGCATGAAACTATTACTAGTACAAATAGTAATCACAGCACAAAACTTTCCCACCAGAGGCCCACTGAGAGGAAGCCTGCAGCTAATCAGCCTCTTGGCAGCAAGGCATGCCCACATCCCTGGGAAGAAGGCGAAGATGGCTCTGACACTCAGACTGACGTGGGGAGCTCTGGTCTCCCCAGTCATCTTCCCTTAAGAGCCAACCTGCAGGGAGTGGCCTGGACTCAGCCGTACACTCATCTCTGAACTGGTGACCTCCCCTCACTCTCCTTTCCTCTCCCGGCTGGTGGGTCTCCAGATTGTCTGAGCTCAGGTGTAGAGGACAGGAGACCCCAATAGCTGTAAACACAGTTGCTTCTACATCTTTCTTACTCACAACATCAAGATGATTAAATTTAACTGTTCAAAATTAGCTCCTCTATTCTCCCATTCTAGTCTGACAAATTATCCCCATGGCAAAAATCCTCAACTGGGCAGGTTGATCATACAGGAGGGCAAAGGAAGAAAAAATATGGTGGTGAATGTCTTACGTTAGGATAAGTCAGTAGGAGTAGCAGAGGCAACATTCGAAGAGTTCAAGTAGAAAATCAGCCCTAACTAAGTCAAATCTAATTCAAGTTTTGTTTTTTGTTTTTTTTTCTCCTTAGTTTACCTTCTGAAAATTGCTATAGGTCAGAGGGCAGAATAGTGTAGAAAGACATATTCTCCTAAATTCAAGGTGATCATCATCTAGGCTGGGAACAAATCTGAAGCCCTCAATAACAAGGAGGGACAAACCCAGCTCAAGCAAACAGGCAATATCTGTTAGATAAATTAAGCAACATGGAGAGAAGCACACATCAGCAGGTGGAAGAGAAGACATGGGAAGGATGCTGCTACCAAATTTTGTGTTTGCAGTAGGGATGGACACAGCAAGAACGACAGTCCCTTTCGGACATAGTGCATCGAGAAGCTGGGGGTCTGTGAAGAGGAGATGCAGATCTATTTTAAAATGTTGTCATCTTTAATCTTCTCAGTGTCACTCATATTCGAGTGGACTGTTTGAACTGTTTTCTGTACATGGAAAGATCATTCTAATTAAGTTTAAATGATAAAGGGCTATTTCTACTGGCTGGGCAGCTATGAACAATGTCATATCTAAGCATTTTGGGTATGCTTAGAAAGGCTGAAATAGAGTGGAGGCATGAGATACGATCATTCATTTACTCATTTTGCTACCAAATTCATTTGGCAAATAGCTTTTGAGCACCTGCATTGTTTCTAGGCCTGTGCTAAGCAACAGATTACAAGAGATGAATAAACATCAGTATATGACATCAGGAATGTCACCATGACATAGATGAGAGGCCCAGTGACTGGTCATATTATATAGGATGGTGTTATGATATAACATCGAAAGAGACCAGCTCCACCTGGAGAAAGTGAAGATGGCTTCACAAAGGTGATTCTTCTTCAGAAAGCCTCTGTCCGTGGGATTCTCCAGGCATGAATACTGGAGTGGGTCGCCATTTCCTTCTCCAGGGGATCTTCCCAACCCAGGGATCGAACCTGGGTCTTCTGCATTGGCAAGCAAGTTCTCTACCACTGAGCCACCTGGGAAGCCCCTCAGGAAACAAGAGACCATCAAATGTTCCTTAGGAAAGAAGAGCATCTCAGCATATGAAAATAGACTTTGATAAGTGCCAGCAGCTAGAGAAAGCAGGGAATATTTAAGAAATGATCAGACTCAAGTATAAGAAGACCTCAGATGACATGGGGAGAGAAAATAAAAAATGAATCCAAAAAGCAGACAGAAGCCAGATCACGAGGCTCCTTAGCTCATGATATAAAATTTGGACACCTTTTTTTTTTGGCCATGTCATACAGCATGTGGAATCCTAGTTGCCCAACCAGGCATCAAACCCATGCCCCCTGCAGTGGAAGCATTAAGCCTGAACCACTGGACCGCCAGGGAAGTCCCTGGACATTATTCTTTGAAGATGTAAGTCACTGAGTACTCTTAACAGGGAAAGAGTGACCAAACTCACCACATTTTAGAAAGATCACTCCTGTTTTATTGTCTTCATTATGAGAAAGCCAGGGTGCAAGCAGGAAGTCTGTTACATCCTCTCGCTGTTCAGTCACTCAGTCGTGTCTGACTCTTTGTGACCCCATGGACTGCAGCACGCCAGGGTTCCCTGTCCTTTACCATCTCTCAGAGTTTGCTCAAACTCATGTTTATTGAGTCGGGGATGCCATCCAACCATCTCGTTCTCTGTCCTTCCCTTCTAGGGAAACTAAAACTCCTAAACCTATAGGAGTGGGGCTGGGGGGAGAACTGAGGAATTAGACTATGCACAAAGGAAAGGGGGAATAAAACAATGTCCAAGTTTTGGGGTTGGATGCAGAATATTAAGGCATACGAGATAGAGAGGAGGCTTCCAAGGGATTAGAGAAGCAGCTTTAGCGATGCCAAATCTGAGATGCTTGTGGGACATCCAAATGGAGATGTCTTTGTGCTGTTTAATGTGAAGCTTAGTAGAGAGGTCTGGGCTGATTTATTATTTGGGAATTGAGTCTCTGAGGCTGTGAATCAACACTGTCCTGAATGGTAATATATAAGGGGTAGGAAAGAAGAAGAGTAGCCAGTGAAAGAGACTGAAAAGAATGAGCCAGAGGTATAGGAGAAGAACCTGGAGCCTGATTGCCAGGAGACAGGGAAGACAGAGTATCAAGAAGAAGAAGAGAATGGTTAACTCTGCCAAATTCCTTAGCAAAGAAATCACACTGGGCAGTTGGATTCAAGTCTGACTGCAAGATGGCCACCAGCCACAGGGAGTCAGATCGTATTCCAACCCAGGGGAGAACTTCCCAACAATCAATACATCTAGTGTCCTGTAGGCAGTAGGCTGTTGGTAAATATTAAAGCTGGGGATGTTTAACAACTGAATTATTTGTCTGCTGAGAGCTACACAGGAGCTCACTAGACGGGGGCAGGCTGCTTACCAGGCAGAGATTTATAAAGGGGAATCTGCACTGGGTAGGGATCAGTATGAACAGGGACCTTTGAACATTTGGATGGCAAATATTTGGGGCGAATAATTTTAGATTTGTTTTCTTTTAAATTTTGAAAAGAATTAGCTTTGGGCAAATGAATAGTGAAAGCCCCAGCCACCACTTACTCACCATGCCATTTGAGGTCATTCTGGTAACACTGTGTCACATTTCCTCATCTGTAAACTTAGAGGCATATCATCTAACCCATCTACTTCATGGAGAACAAATGTTGTGTTTAGTGTTTGAGAACATTCAGAGAAAGAGGAGGGTCATGAAATGGCCCAGGCCTGGGAGAGCTCAGCCTGGCTTTGCTACTCTTTCACTAGGTCAACTTAAGCAAGCTTTTTTCTTTTTCTTACAAAATGCAAGGCAGAGACAAGAGGATGTCTAAGGTCTTCAATTTCTTTCAGGCTGTAAAGATCAACTCTTGAGTAAAATCACCCCTGTCCTCTTTGCCTGGTGCAGGGTGGGAAGGGCTTTTAAAATACACACTGACGCAGCCCGTCTTCAGTATAGGCCAGTGGTGGGGCTGGGGGAGGCCATCCATCGCTGCCTGCACTTTCCAGATGATTCAGATGCTCCATAAGTTTGACTGTGATGGGTCTGAGGTCACAGAACTGACAAAGGGTAAACTCTCTTGTCTCCCGAATCCGTGATCTTTCTAGCCCTCATGGCATCATATGTTTCCACTGGGCACAGTCATCCTTAGGCAGAAACCTCGATCGCTAAGGAAGGGGATGAAACTGCCCATGGAAGACCTGAGTTGGAGTCTCAACCTGTCTTTGGTATACACACGGGAGAAGGCCGTTTTCCCTTTTGGGGTGGGGGGCTCAAATTCTGCACACACAGATGGAGAGGCCTCCCACCCTGCAGCCTCACAGGACAGTTCAGAGGTTGAAATGGGATGAGGGAGGCAGGCTGGGGAGCTCGGGGAAAGGCAAGGCTGCTCCTTCTGCCGGCTGACTGTGCAGCAATCTCGTGGCTTTCCAGTGCCACAGGTCCCGGCATGCTTGTGGTCCTCTCCTGATGGCCTGGGTAAAACACCCCTCAGAGGGACTGGACTCTCCCTCCCATTCAATCCAAATATTTAGCTTCGAGTTTGCCTCAGCTGGGCTTTGGCAAGGCATGTTTGGAGGAGGAGGCAGCTCCGAGGGGCACTCCTTTGAAGTTCTGCATGTCCTACAGTGATGTGGGGCCCGGGCCAAGCGAGTGGAGCTTTGAGGCCGGCGGCAGGTTTGTGATGCTCTGGGGGCCGCTGATTTGAGCTGAGGGGGCCCAGGGCCCAGATGCCCGCATGGTGGTGGTTTAGTCGCTAAGTCGTGTCTGATTCTTGCGACCCTTTGGACTGTAACCTGCCAGACTCCTTGGTTCATAGAATTTTCCAGGCAAGAATACTGGAGTGGGTTGCCATTTCCTTCTTCAGGGGATCTCTCCTGACCCAGGGATCAAACTCTGGTCTGCTGCATTACAGGCAGATTCTTTACCGATTGAGCTACCAGGGAGGAAACTGGATGCCTGGGTGGACAGGAGCTATCAAGTAGCTCTCTCAACCAGAAGTGGAACCTTGTCCAGCTTCTCAGCCAGCTCCCAGGTAGCCCTGGAAATCTCTGGAGGGTGTGGGAATGGGAGAAGAATAGATACCTATTCTAGTTATGGAGCCCATTTGTGAATTTCTTTGGGTGCCTGCTTACTATTACTGCCAGTGAACTATTTGGGGAAGATATGCTTCTGGCCCCTGACACTTTAGATTCTGGGGGCTGAGGAAACATGAGACTCATAATAACTTACAGCTATGATGGGTCCCAGGTCATGTGGGGCCCGCTGTACCACTAGACCATCAAGCAAGGAAAGGAGTTACCATAGCAGCAGTTGTAATTAACTGTGATCGTGCGGAGGAAGGATTGCTGTTTCACAATGAAGCACAGAACGGGTGTGGCCTCAGGTCGTCCCCTAGCTTCTTCCACTCTGCCTGACACTTACTAAATGTTTAGGCTTAAAGGCATGGTGTCCCAGGACTCAGACCCTCAGAGACTGGTTACCACAGGATGCAAGCTACCTAGGCAGGTGAGGTGCTGACCAGGAGAGTTGGGGAGATGGACCTGGAAGCATGGAGGACCGGAGGTGATGAACCTCATCCTCTCAGGACTGACTGCAGTGTCAGACCTGGAGAGAGTCTCATGAAACCTCTCTAATCTGTGCCCTTGGGAGCTATGATCAACTGGACTCTTGAAGAAGCTGTGCCTGGATGAGCAAACCTTAATGTGAGAAGCCTGGGCAGCAGAGCAGGGCAGAGTGTGAAGGTTGTAAGTGCCGTGAGTGCCTCTAGCATCTTCTTTCCTGGGATGGTGCACCTGTTTCCCACAGCCTCTCCCTGCTCGAGGGGAGCACATTCTATTGACTGGGAGCCATGTCATCAAGGACCTTATGCAAATCCTCTAGCCCTCCCTCTCCCACCCCTTCCCCTCTCCTCCATTTCTCATACCCAACCGATGATAGTATGCGTGTGTGCTCAGTCACTTCAGTTGTGTGCGACTCTTTGCGACATCACAGACTGGAGCCCCCACCCCCACCCCCAGGCTCCTCTGTCCATGAGAATTCTCCAGGCAAGAACACTGGAGTGGGTTGCCATGCCCTCCTCCAGGGGATCTTCCCAACCCAGGGATCAAACCCAGGTCTCCCACACTGCAGGCAGATTCTTTACTGTCTGAGCCACCAGGGAAGCCCTAGCCAATGATGATCTGATGCAAAATTGCAAACGCATGGAGCTCCATTGTTAAGGCGGGAACCGAGAGTACCATTCATACTCCAGAGCTCACTGTGGGATCAGGCTGAAGGTGAGTTCCAGCTGAGACCACAGCCAGGTTTAGAGTCTCTTTTGTCAAATCCTTTCCACTTCTCTCCTTTTCTCCTAACCAAACACTCTGATCCCCATTTCAGGCTCTGTTTCTAGGCACCAGCCTTAAGTCAACCCCCTGCTTACCAGGCTGAGCATCCTATGAGGCCCTCTATGTGCATGATCTCACAAAATCTTCAGTTAAACCTGTGAGATATTATTTCCTATTTATCTTTATTAGCAGTCTGAGGAAACCAAGGCTCAGAGTACTGAAGTAACTTGAAGTTGTGCAGCTCATAGTCAAATGTGAATTTGTCTCCAAAGCCCCTGGCTCTCACCCCTATTCATTCCTGCAGAAAAAATGGAAATAGTGTAGTTTAATGCTGTAGAAATAGTAGCAAACCATATAAGTGTGGGAATGCCCTGGATAAAGAAACTGGATAAAGAGACTTCGAGAAGAAAAGGCTCCAGAGAGGGGAGACTAAGGTCTGGAAAGCCCTGATATGCTGTCAATTAAGAGAACATCTCAGGTAACCTCCTAATCCCCGAAAGTGCCCACATCAAGACCAGAGCATAAACAACAGAGATGGAACAGGGAAAATAACCATAGCTAGAGGCAAGTAGCAGGCATAACCCCCTGAGTTTCCATCCAGCTCAACACCTTGTTGATCATGAGAAGAATTCTATGGCTAGGCCTGGATGGCTTAACCCTCTTTAGATCGGTCTGACTGCCTTGAGTCTGAGTAACTGCATGACTGCTTGTCCAAACTAGGCCGACGTTTACAGATCAGAGGCCCCATGTGCTCTGTCTCAGAGGGACATCACAGAAAGCAGAGAGAGAGGATTGCACTTCCCTTTGAGTGCAATGCATATAAACGTTCAGTTTTCTTCCATCTAGACATGGAGGACCCCACAAACCTTGCCTTATTCAGGGAGTGGGTAAGCAGAGAAAATGCAAAACAATGGTGTTGATGAGAATAAACAATTCTTACTATGTGCCAGACATTGTTCCAAGCAGTTTATGTGACAAGCTCACTTAATTCTTAGAGCTATGAGTTAAATGAGGACTACTATCATATCCATTTCAACAGTGAAGAAACTGAGGCACAGATAAGTTATGTGTGGTCTTTTTCTTTTTTCTTGTCCCTTCTTTCCACCCCCACTCCCGTGCTATACAGTAGGCCCTCACCAGCCGTCAACTTCATACATAATAGTGTATTATGTTAATCCCAATCTCCCAATCCATACCACCACCACCCCCAACATGGTGACCATATGTTTGTTCTCTACATCCTGTGTCTCTATTCCTGGTTTGCAAATAGGTTTGTCTGTATCATTTTCCTAGATTCCACGTATATGCGTTAATATACAGTATTTTTTTATGACTTATTTCACTTTGTATGACAGTCTCTAGGCCCATTCATGTCTCTGTAAATGGCACAAAATCTTTCCTTCTTATGGCTGAATAATATTCCATTGTCTATATGTACCACAACTTCTTCATCCATTCTTCTGTTGATGGAAATTCCATGTTGCTTCCACGTCCTGGCTTTTGCAGTCTTTCATGAATGTGCAGTAGTTTTCCAGAGTCTTTGTGATGTGTGATATTACCATAGATTAACAGAGAAGCTTATATGAGAATCAGCCTTCTTCTGTTCAACCAAACATTAAATAAGTTTATTTTTCTCACACTTGCCTTTTAAAAAATTATAGTTATTTTGATAAAATTGTGTTAACTATATCAAAATATGGTGAGATCATTATGATTATTTTTAAATGAACAAATAAATATTAAAAAACTGTCCTCAGTTTAGTCTTTATTATGTTAAATATTGATAGATATAATCTACATAAAATGTTTAGTTCCTCTGTAGTTCTAACAGTGTAAAGGGATTCTGATACCAAAAAGTTTGAGAATCTTTAGTTTATTTCATTCTAGAATCCTGGATACCTCCCATGCTTTCATCTTGGCAAAATATAATTTGATGAGTAAAATCTGTAGCATGTTCCCTGGTACTTGGTCAAATGTAACCACAGTTTTGTCAAGTTTATTAATTAGTTCACTGGTCACAGGTCCTTCATGAAGAATATTTCCTTTGCCTCTGGAGACACTCTGCTTCCTAAATAACTAAATGTTTATTGAAATATCAAGGGAAGTTGGCACTTATGTATTAAGAATGCTACCTGCTATGTTGGAATCAGAGGGTGGGGGAGAATAGGATGAGAGGAGTGGAGGCTAGAGAATGGGTTCAACAGGATGCATGTGGATGAGGAGGGTCCCTTGTCTAGGTCCAGGAGTGACCTTGGCTACTGTAAGACCAGGAAGTAAAGAAAGCTGGATATTCTTCTCTGGAATGGCCTTGCTCCCCTCATCTAACTCAGACTTGGTTGTGGGAGAGAAATGCTGTCACTGTACCACACCATCCCCTCATTTAAAGGAACCCAAATTTAGGTGAACCTCAACTCAAGATCATGGTTGAAGGAAAATGAGGAATCATTTGAAAAAAAAATATTTTCTAAGGGAAAATAAAAAGCTCTTTAAAAAAATTTAAGTGATTATACCTACTGATTAACAGAAAGTTTTTTTTTTTTTTTTACTATAGCTGACATTTTCTCAAATATTTCTGCTGAGATGAATGTCTTCAACAGATTGATGATCTTGGGGAAGGGTATCCATCTCCATGGTTGCATACTTAGAAGGTTAATTAAATGATTAAAATTGGAATCATGTAGTTAAGTGTTTTCCAGGGGTTGGCTTACCACCATATGGACAAAGGCTAGAGCAATTTCTGACATGTGTAGGTGCTTAGAAAATGCTTGCTAAGTGGAAAGCAGGAGAGAAGGGAAGGAAGGAAGGAAGAAAAGGTTTCATCATTCTGACTGATCAGTTTTAGAAGTTATACTTGTGATATTATTCCATGGAAAAGCATTTGGCCTAATTAGAGATAAGAAAAATCTATTTTCCCCACTGAACTTATAAAGCCCAAAGCAATCATCTTAATATAAGGACTGTGTTTATTTACCATGTTTCTAAAGAAAAATGATCCTGTGTGAAAAGCGTGCACCCATCTGTTGACTAAGGGGACATTCAACTTCCGCTATAGCAAATTTAGAAACAGAGAATCCTCTGTCTCTCTGAGTCTAGTAGATGTTGCTTCCTGGCCACTCTTGCATCATAACTGAGTCAGTAAGTATTCTGGCTCCTTCTCTCCTAAAACAGTTTACTCCTGCCTGCTCCTTAAATACAGGAGTTGAAAGGAAATGCGTGGATTCAGAAAAAAAATAAAATACCCCAGAGCCACCTTTAAATGCATTTTTCCAAGGCATATCAAAATATCCTTGGAATTTGTTGTGAAAATTTGACCACATCCTAGTTAGCATGAGGTTAAAATTAACTATAACATGTGTTTTAGGGATCTCAATTTGAAAAATATTAATAGAGTTCATGGGCAGTTAACTGCAATAAAGGGAGGAAATGAAGTTTATAGTGCAAGGCTCTGGGGATTACAATCTTCTCTACCCCTGAGCACATTCGTATCCCAGAACTCAACATGAGGTGAAGGAGGAAGCTATAAAGGGAGTATTGGGGGAAATCTCAAGACTAACGTAATGGATCTCCTTCTCTTCCCTTCAGGAAGGTGTGCAGTATGTTAGCAATGGCTTCACCTAGGCCTGGCCTCTTCCTGGTTATACAAGAATCTCATGATTTAGCCAGAGCTGCAAAGGCAGGGTCCTTCAGCAGAGTCATAGCTACTGGAATATCAGGAGAGAGCTCTGACTCATTCCTTATAAACTCTCTGAAAACATGAAGTATAAATTAGAAATTTCCCGACCTTGGCTCACCAGTTGAGTTGCTTAGGCAAGAGAAAGTCATGGAAGACATCCTGGGTTAAGAATTTGCAATCCTGGTTTGATTTGCAAACAGTTGGAACAATAGAGGCCCCACAGAAATACCAGAAACTGTTATTATTAAGACCTCCTTTTACTCTCATGAGAGACTCTTCTGATGCTAACTCATATGGGAATTGTATTTGATAACTTCTTGATAACATTTTTTCTAGACTTATAATCAGTTGCTATGGATCTTCAGAACACTGAGAAATGAAAAGAAATATGTGAGGTTTGTTTGTTCCTTTAGCTGCTTGTTTTCATTAAAGTCAGTATCTGCACAAATGTAGTCTTTTTAATTGTGCACACTTTGTGCCTTAGTTTATCTACATGCAGTGCCCGGCCAGAGGTAATTTGTCTTCTGAAGAGAATGTCCACATGTCTGAAGTATCAGAATTATGGGCTCTGTCCTTCCCCCAACCCCCATCCCTACCCCTGCACCCTGCAGACTTTGTCTTTCTCAGTCCAAGCCAAGGGAACTGTCAGTTGGCTCAGACCCACTATGCATGGAACCTGGAATCTGTCCTTTCCCACAAGTCCTGGGCCCCAAGGAAACTGAAACAGATCTTAAACATCTAGGAATCATGGAGTGGGAGGCCTTTCACTCCCCAGAATTATGCCAGTTATAGGCAGGGGTCAGTTGCCATGCCAAGCAAATGGATAATCTTGATACCATTGAGCTAGTTAGTACCACGTTAATGGAACTGCTTTGAAACCTATGAACTGGACCCCTGACCACATCCATGGATGGCCTCTACATGATACCTTCACTCAAGATACACTCCAATAGGCCCATGCAACAGTATTCCAGAATGCTTTCAATGACTGAGAACTAGCTGATTGAGTCTTATGTTAAATAGTTTTAGAGGCTTGCCAGGTGGAGCAGTGGTAAAGACCCTGCCTGCCAATGCAGGAGATGTAAGAGACTCGGGTTCGATCCCTGGGTCAGGAGGATCCCCTGGAGTAGGAAATGGCAACCCACTCCAGGATTCTTGCCTGGGAAATCCCAAGGACATAGGAGCTTGGCGGGTTACAGTCCATGGGATTGCAGAGTCAGACACGACAGCATGCACACGCATTAAATAGTTTTGGGTTTCTGTTGAGTTTGTTGTGTAATTGTCTTGGTAACTCCTTGATGTGTATTTGTTATTCCTGTTTAACTGATCAAGCAATTGAAGCTAAGAGAAATAAAGAAAAGGGCTAATCGCCTCAGAGTCAGCAGGTGGTTGAGCAGGAATTAGAACCCCAAGTGTCCACTGCAAAACCAATGTGATTTCCTCCTTACCCTGTCATTCAAAAGCCTCTATCACCATGATCCTTGGAGTTAAACCAGCAATTATTCCCAGTCCCAAATGAGGAGACTCCGAGTCCCTTCTTGTTCTGAAAAATGCTGGTGGGACAGTGCCTGTGCTCAGCATATGAAGAACTCCTGTAGATCCAGAGCCATCTTTCCCTAAAGCCCTCAGGACGCCAGTGCATGTGGAACCCTTCAGAGGAACTTGGGCTGCTTATGGGAATCTGCTACAAGAGCAGAAAAGGAGGAAGGACTCGGGGATTAGAATCAGAAAGAATTTTGCCCACATTCTCACTTGCATGACAGTTAGAGTTAAAGGGGAATAACAGATGCACTCCTAAGTGTTACTGAGAGAATTATGGCCATGGTTATCAAATACCTAAACAAAATTTGGTACACAGGAAGTGCTCAATATATAGAAGCTATTTCCTACCATAGAGGAGAAGTCAGGCAGGTTGCTGGATTTATTGGCTCAATCTCTCTGCATCTGTGAGATTTCAAGGGAGCTGATGTAACCAGAGAGATGGCCTAGTTAGTTCTAGGAAAACCTACAACGAAACTTAACATTTCTCTTAAACTTTAGCAGAGCTAAAAGGACTAACTCTTCCAAAGTTTGAATAAGAGCAAAAGGCTAAATTCAGGTTCCAGTTGTCATGCAGATAAGTAGAATCTCCTTACCACATGTCCTCCAGTACATATGTGCACAAAGGTGCATGGCGTTGACGGACGCACACACTCAAGGACTCACGTGCACACACTGACATATACACACGAAAAGCCTCTCCCACTTTAAGCCTGAGTGCCCTCCTTGATCCCTGCACTCTGTTCTTAAGCCGCTGGGCTGTGCCGGAGAAGAAACTGCTGTTTCAAGCTTGTTGAAGTCTAACTCATCAAAATAGTTCAGGTTACCCCCTGCAGCACTTTACAAGGCATTTTAAGCATTTTTTCATGGGGTTGGGAAATCATGTTTCACCAGTAATAAACAAGAGTAGAAAGAGTCGAACCCCCAAAGACTAGAGCTCAGTTTCAAACTCAGAACTGAGGTGGTCAGAGTGGGTCAGTCCTATCACAGAAAATCACCAACTCCCTTTCCTCAGCAGAGCAAGACATACTCTGGAAGCAAGAGTGGAGCCTAAAACTCAAGCACAGCAGTTTCTAATATTTTTCCCCTTGACTTTTCTTAATTAATGTTGACTAGCTTAACGAAGCAATTAAGGGGCTTATTTGCTTTTTAAATCACATATGAAATTTAAGGAACCTTGAAATAGAAGAAATATTTGTCCCCAAGATCTTATCCCACCAGGAATATCAGTTTGAGTGTTCTCCAACCTTTGGAAAGTGAGGACAACTGGCCCTGCTCTCCAAATGAGGCCTGAGCCAAATGGACATGGCAGGAGCTAACTGTGCGTGGAGAAATCCCTTAAGGTAAAGGGCTGTTTCTTGAGTGTACTTCGAAGACTTCCACTGAAAACAACAATAATAGTTACTTTTCAATAATAACTTGAACAATAATATGAATAATGATATCCTTCATTTATTAAGGACTGATGTGCTGGCAGTTGAGTTGTACATTTTTCATACATTATTAGTATTTTAATCCAAGTCCATAAGTTCCCTTCCCTCTTTCTAACAGAGTAAGGAAATAGGGACTTAGGGAGGTTAATTGGCATGTCTAGGTTCCCACACCTGGCGTGGACTGGATTAAGCTTTTTTACTCTGAGACACATGGTCTTTTCATGGTATTTTCCTGTCCATGTTTGTGACAATTCTTAACCATGAGAACTGTGGCCTGAGTAGCACTAGAGTATTATTAAATAATTACATTTGTGTCTGTATGCTTACATTTCAGTTAATATAATAACATATACAAATAGAATGCTATTAAAATTTGTTTTTTTAATTTCAGCAATCATATAATCAAATTATTTTATAACATAATATACATTATACTATGTATAATATACTAGTAATATAATTATTGTTTTGTCATTTTATATCTTAAATTATTTATTTAAATTGATAAAATTACATATAACTGTATACATTACATACATATAAACAATATGTATCAATATAATATATAAAGCATGATACTTGATATAGGGCACATAGACAATATAAACTCATTATAAAAACCATAATATAATGCTATATAATGATCTATAAAACATAAGATAATACATAATATACATGATATAGGTAATGTTTATATAAATATATACATAATATATAATATGTGGCAATTATATTTTAAAGAATAATATAAAATTATATTTAACATTTTCATATAACTTGATATAGGATTAATAATTATTTAATAAGTAGACATTAATACTTACAGGGTACTATTCCATATCATCAATATAATAATAAAAGAATTTTATTATTAATTAATTCAATTAATAAATCATTAATAAATTGGGATATCCATAGTCTATGTAGGTTCCTCTAGCTATGGCAAGTTCATATATATTGCCTATCATATTCTAGAATCAGTGATAGGCACTTATATCACCTCTGATAATCCCCACAACCAGCCAGCAAGGTAGATGCCAACAGTGGAAAATAAATTGAGGTTCAGATGAGTTAAATGTTCTGTTTTATTTTACTTTCCAAGACACAGAGCTAGTAAAAGAGCCAGACGTTAAGCCTGATGTTGTATGATTCCATATCATATGGTCTTTGTACCCTACCAGGTGAGATGAGTAGGTGGGGAAAAGAGAGTGACAAAACAAAGGAAGGAAAAGGAGATTGTAGCTTGATGCCCGCTCAGTCCTTAAAGTGGAGAACAGTATGGCATATACCAAGTTTCACTGATGCTTTTTTTCAGAAAGCAAAAGAAGCTGACCCTGGCTCCAATCCAGCCATTCCTTCAGCCACTTGCTAAGGATTTAGGGTTGCTCCCCAGGGTACTGAGGGGGAGGGAAAGACATGGGGTGGCAGCTCATGGCCATAGCCTGATGCTGGCACATGCAGCCTGATTGTCAGGCCCCACCCAGCATGACACTCTTGTGACCAGAGTCTGCACACTCAATGACACAACCTTGGCCTCCATCTATTTTTCCCACTTCTGAGATTGCAGCCTACATACTTGGCATTGGAAAGCTTGGCAGCTTTCAGGCAGATTGGGAGGACATCCCAGATGGGTACTGGATCAACAGTGCCAACAGGAGGAAAAAAAACATGTGAGCCCAGGGAGATTTCTTAACTATTTACCAAATAGGGGGAATTGTTTATTTTCCTCATATCTCCCAGAGAGTCCATTTATGAGCTCCATTTACGACTTCAAACAGGCAAGTTGGCAGAGACATGGCAGTGAAGATAAGAAGATGACTAATTAATGGTCTTGCAATAGGTTTCAACACCCAGATCTACAACTACTTATATATTTTTTTCTTAACCACTAACATTTATTTTCAAATACAAACATGCTTTTAAGTATTTTTGTTAATACAGCTAATAGTTTTATCTTGTTCCTGGCACTATTTCCTCTTCTTGATAGGGTTATAAATAGGGTATTCCACTTGGCATGGATCTTGTTCATGGCATTGAAGAGATGGTTCTATACTTACTGTAGCAAAACAGCACATAGCTGGCATACTTTCTTCTAAACTTTCCTAACATTTACACTGCCATCTGCATACTTTTCAGTTGACTTCACTCTGAAAATTGCCTGTTCCTCTGATACATACCAGAGACTTGGCTACTTGGACATTTGGAAAAAAAAGAAAAGCAAAGAACAGAACATGAACAAGCCTTCTTCCCATTTCTGCTCCCAGGCATTCAATGCTTGCAATAGTCATTTGTAAGAACGATTTACAGAAGAAGTCTTTTAAAGAAGTCATTTGTAAGTGGCTTCTTTTAAGGTCAATTTCAATTTTAAGATCTCAGGATTCTGTGACTGAAGGAACAATTCCAGCTTTAACTAACACATTGCTATTGACGACTTCACTGTTTTCTTTAGGTTTATATAGTCAAGTGCCTGAATTCAGGTAAATGCATAGGAAAAGCCAAGATTCCTTATCACAGATTTTTTTTTATAAGAAAACTCAAACAATAAAATTATAACAGGATTCAGGACTAAAATCCTTTCACAAGTTCTGCTGCTGATATTTCAACGAAATACTGTACAGTTCGGGTGAGATTAAGATGGCAGAAAACAGTACCTCTGGAAGTTTGAAGATTTTCATTGTTGTGAACAAAGAAGGTGTTGGAGTACATATTTCCAGAATTTGATCTCCGAGAAACTCCAGTGGCTGTTAGGCTGATATTCACTTTCCCTTAAGGCCTAAAAAAGGCAAGGGGATGATTTTGGTCATAGTCTTAGCCTCTCTGAAATCTCTTAGTCCATCTCTTTCCTTCAGTCAGCAAGTATCTCTTTCCCCCGGGGTAAACGTAGAACTCCGTGATAGCCTCAGTTTATCATCCAAGGCCCCTTTGAACTTCCCTGTCCAAAATGGTGGTCTCTAGTCACATGTGGATTTTGCACTTAGAAATAAAAGTAAATGAATTTATTTTTGTGTATGGTATTAGAAAGTGTTCTAGTTTCATTCTTTCACAAGTGGTTGACCAGTTTTCCCAGCACCACTTGTTAAAGAGGTTGTCTTTTTTCCATTGTATATTCTTGCCTCCTTTGTTGAAGATAAAGTGTCTGTAGGTACGTGGACTTATCTCTGGGCTTTCTATTTTGTTCCATTCTATATTTCTGTCTTTGTGCCAGTACCATACTGTCTTGATGACTGTGGCTTTGTAGTAGAGCCTGAAATGAGGCAGGTTTATTTCTCCAGTTCCATTCTTCTTTCTCAAGAATGTTTTGGCTACTTGAGGTTTTTTATATTTCCATACAATTTGTGAAATTATTTGTTCTAGGTCTGTGAAGAATACCGTTGGTAGCTTGATAGGGATTGCATTGAATCTATAGATTACTTTGGGTAGCATACTCATTTTCACAATATTGATTCTTCCACTCCATGAACACCGTATATTTCTCCATCTATTTGTGTCCTCTTTGATTTCTTTCATCAGTGTTTTATAGTTTTCTATGTATAGGTCTTTTGTTTCTTTAGATGGATATACTCCTAAGTATTTTGTTCTTTTTGTTGCAATGGTGAATGGTATTATTTCCTTAATTTCTCTGTTTTCTCATTGTTAGTGTATAGGGATGCAAGGGATTTCTGTGTGTTAATTTTATATCCTGCAACTTTACTATATTCATTGATTAGCTCTAGTAATTTTCTGGTAGAGTCTTTAGGGTTTTCTACGTAGAGGATCATGTCATCTGCAAACAGTGAGAGTTTCACTTCTTTTCCTATCTGGATTCCTTTTATTTCTTTTTTTGCTCTGATTTCTGTGGCCAACACTTCCAAAACTATGTTGAATAGTAGTGGTGAGTGTGGGTACCCTTGTCTTGTTCCTGATTTTAGGGGAAATGCTTTCAATATTATCTATGGTGAAACAGATCACCAGCCCAGGTGGGATGCATGAGACAAGTGCTCGGGCCTGGTACACTGGGAAGACCCAGAGGAATCGGGTGAAGAGGGAGGTGGGAGGGGGGATCGGGATGGGGAATACGTGTAACTCCATGGCTGATTCATATCAATGTATGACAAAACCCACTGAAATGTTGTGAAGTAATTAGCCTCCAACTAATAAAAAAAATAAAAAATTTTAAAAGAAATGCTGCATTTTATCTCCATGTTTATGTACCAAACAACAACAAAAAAATCAATTTTTCATCATTGAGGATAATGTTTGCTGTGGAAATAGAACTGCCATATGACCCAGCAATCCCACTCCTGGACATACACACTGAGGAAACCAGATCTGAAAGAGACATGTGTACCCCAATGTTCATCGCAGCACTGTTTATAATAGCCAGGACATGGAAGCAACCTAGATGCCCATCAGCAGACGAATGGATAAGGAAGCTGTGGTACATAATCACCATGGAATATTACTCAGCCATTAAAAAGAATTCATTTGAATCAGTTCTAATGAGATGGATAAAACTGGAGCCCATTATACAGAGTGAAGTAAGCCAGAAAGATAGAGACCAATACAGTATACTAACGCATATATATGGAATTTAAAAAGATGGTAACAATAACCCTATATGCAAAACAGAAAAAGAGACACAGATGTACAGAACAGACTTTTGGACTCTGTGGGAGAAGGTGAAGGTGGGATGTTCTGAGAGAACAGCATTGAAACAAGTATACTATCAAGGGTGAAACAGATCACCAGCCCAGGTTGGATGCATGAGACAAGTGCTCAGGGTTGGTGCACTGGGAAGACCCAGAGGGATGGGATGGAGAAGGAGGCAGGAGGGGCAATTGGGATGGGGAACACATGTAAATCCATGGCTGATTCATGTCAATGTGTGGCAGAAATCACTACAATATTGTAGTTAGCCTCCAACTAATAAAAATAAACGGAAAAAAAAAAAGTAAATGAGACAAAATTTCAGTTTCATAGTCACATCAACCACTTCTCAATAGTATTCAATAGCCACATGTGGCCCATGGCTAGTGGGATGGCCAATGCTCATTAAAAAAAAACATTTCCCTGATCTCCGAGCTGGTCTAAAACCTGGTTAAACCCTTGTTTGCTAGGCTTTTCTCCCCATGGTCCTGCTTATCCAAGCAATCCTCCAATAAATTGAATATTCACTGTTTTCTGCAAATGCCCTGAACTTAACCAACATTGTCTTTGCTATTACCAAAGCTTGGGGTGCTCTTTGGGAATTTTGCTGCCTTTCAAGACTTAGAAGAAAGGCATCATTTTCCTAAAGAAACCTTTTTCAATCTTCCCAATTAGCGTTCTGCCTTCTCTGAAACCCCAGAGCACACACCACACCTTATTCATGGCATTACCTAATCATGCTCCATCCTCTACCAGGTTATGGTTATTTTTTTTAAACAGCAAAGGTGGTGTGGGCATCCGTGTTTTGTATTTAATGCCCTCTTGTTTTTGTCGTTCATGAGTTTATTTTTATCTAAAATCTAAAGACATTAATGAAGAAAGATACATGTGGTGACTAAGTTGGAAGGAAAAAGTGAAGAAACGTGGTTAACAGTGTGGAAATATACATACGTCAAAAGTATGAAAGAAGAAGGATGGGGTTGCTGCCCTATAAATATATTAGACAAAAGTCCTATAATTAAAGTCTGATTCTGCCACTTAGTCTTAAAGATCTAGTGTAATAATTATCTTCATTAAACTTCAGAGTTTTCTGGTTTTTTTTTCTTTTTTCATCGAGCAAATAGGAATAGTAATGCTATTAATAGTAATGTACAGGTTTTGTAAATATCACTTGAGAGATAATATATGTAAAAGTGTGACTTTAAAACAAAAAGCCAGAATTCTTATACAAATGTGAGGTGTCATGTTAACAGCAAGCTTCCAGAGAAGAAGGATATGGAATCCAGAGAAACATATGTTTCCTGGGCCCCCTCACAAACCTGCTTCACTCTGACAAAGCCCAGTCTACTGATAAGGTTCCAGTAGGCTTTTTGTGAGTTATCCACAGGGTTCTCTTTTTATCTCACAGACATATTTATATATCTATAAGTATCTATAATTTTTTTTATTCCACACTCCTTGGGATGTAGTTTTGGCTGTTTGAATGTTTACTTTTCAGGCATTCCTTTTCCCTTTGAAGAAATCCACAAAAAGAGAAAAATGCTGACAAGTTTTCAAAGTCATGATTTATAGGAATGATTTCTGAAAAGCAAGTGGACAACATCCGAGTTCATCATCAAATAATATTTCTTAAGCACCCTCTAGTGTCTGGCCCTAAGCCAGATGATTCAATGCCTGGAGAGGCTGCAAACTTTTTAAAAAAAAAAAAGAAAAATGAACTCTCACACTGACTCCTGAGAAACAAGTCTGCACCATTTAGGATTCCGTGATGGTAATGGTGGTGGTTTAGGCGCTAAATTGTGTCTGACTCTTGCAATTCCATGGACTGTAGCCCACCAAACTCCAGGATTTCCCAGGCAAGAATACTAGCTGCCATTTCCTTTTCCAGGGAATTTCCCCTAACTAGGAATTGAACCTGCCATCTCCTGCATTTGCAGGCAGATTCCTAACCACTTGAGCCACCAAGGAAGCCCTTAGGACTCTTTCTCAAAGGTATTCAGAATAGATTGTTTTAGAAAAAATCAATGTAGTTAGAAACACTAGTAATATTAAATATAATTCAAAGCTCAGTTTAAAATAGACGTGAAGACAAAAGACCAAATCAAAAATTATACTGGGAATCTGAAGAATTTGAAATCTAAGCAAATCACAGGGCAGGAAAATCTATTCTGTAAGTGAGAAAGTTTTAGGTCTAAGAAAAGGTAAGAATTGCTTGAATAGATAGGTGTCATATAGTAGGAATGCTATGCTAGACCCATCTGCCATCTGATTATGTTGTGACTGGTACTAGCCTGTCATCTTCACCCAACAGATTCTCAAGTGGGACAGCGGCTAGAGTGCAGTGGGTAGAATCAGACAACTTGTGGTCGAGGGTCAACTCTAACACGTACTTGGCTATGTAATTTGGAACATGTCACTTAAAATTCATGACCCTAGTTTCTTCACATGTAAAATAACGATAATTCTGCCAACTTTGTGGGATTGTTTAGACTTTAGAGATTAAATAAGATACCATGGACCAGTTCCTTGAACATAGTACTTGCCCACAAAATGTCAATATTTTTTCTAGTTGTCTGATTGATTTAGTATTCAGTGGGTTTATAGTATATGTTCAACTTGACTTCTGCACTTATTTCCTCAAAGGAAGTTTTACTCTTTTCCCTCATCATCTCCACATTTTTGAGAATAGGATCACATTTTACATTATGATATTGAAGTAGGAGAGTCAATTCTTGCATAGACTAGTTGACTTCAAAGATAAGTGCCTAATTATTGATTGAATGTTTGATTGATCAATTCATGCATTCATTCATTCGTTTAACTCACAACTCCAAATTCAGGGTGGTCCCTTTGCTAACTAGGAGGACCTTATTAACAAGATGAACCAGATGATTTCATCACATACAAAAGATCTTTGTAGGCATGGAAATAAAGAATACTGAGTCATTTTAAGAGTAATTTTGAAAATGACTTTTCAACATAGAAGAATTGAGCTTGTTCAAGCAAATTATATTTCAAAGTTTTATTTGCAAGGTTATTTATTACTGTGTGGAATCTCAATCCTGTGGCTAGGGTCAAGGAAAATGAGGACACAGGTGTCTGCCTATTTGCACAGGCATTAAAGAGTCTTGTAAAATGAGCTTCGGCCTTTTAAGTTACTGTCTTTTCCTTTATAATAATAATCTCTTCAGTTTTACAAAGTCTATATTATTTTTAGGTAAGAAAACACTGGAGAGTTCATGTTTTATTGTTCCTTGCAGTTATATAAATTATATTTGGCCAAAACAAATGTAATTCCTACTGTGTGAACTGGGAACCCAAAATGTTGATTTTCCTCAAGTTATAAACAATGTGAAGATATGTTATACTGGGTCACAATTTTCCAGAACAGAGCAAAATATATAACTCAGTTTTAATAACAAAACTGCATATATCATTAAAGTTTCCTACTCCACACAGAACGGATTATATTACTTTGCCCAGCAAGAGACATCCTTTGTGTAGACCACAATTTCTAAAATACCATTTGATTGAATGGAAAACATTTTAGCCATTTGTTAGTTTAAAAAAATGTAATGGTTAAATGCTCATGGAAATTCTGCTTTGTATTTGCTGGGTAAATATTACATTTCTTCTCACTAAATTTGAATGCCATGGATTTTGTAAACACCAAGGTCTGGGGGACAACTGTTATGAGCTTTTTCCCACTATTAGATGACTCTTCACATTTTTAGCATCTTAGAAGCAGATGTCTTCTTCTTTGTAACACCAAAGAACCTTATTTATACATGTATTATATCAACTTCAAGTTGCATTGTAAGTGTTTATTTACAAGCTTTCTTCTCCAAATGGACTTGTAACTTAACAAGGCAAGGTCAAGACTGCATTATCTTTGTATTCTTGGCCCCTGGTCGAATGCTCCCTATGGAGCTGGAGCACTGAAAATGTGCTTAATGAAGAAGAAGTGCTGAAAAAAAACTGCCACCAAATCATCAATTTACCCACTCACCTGTTCTTCTCAGAATTATTCCAAAATTTAGGAAATTAATTAATGTAACTACTTTCACAACACTAAAGAAAGCAAGAAAAGATTATTTTCTTCATTAAAAAATATGGGATTAGCTAGTTTAGCCTCCTTGTTCTTTATTAAAAAAAAGAATATGGGATTAGCTAGTCTAGCTTTTTAACTTCACAAATGGGGATTTGGGGATCTGGAAAATGAAAGCTTTTTTACTCTTACTAATGTTACAAAAGTGGAGGCAAAGCTGATCCTAATTGTCATCACATTTTGTTTGTTTGATACAAAAGCACTTAATGCTAAACATTCTGACATGTTCAAAAATACATTAAGAGCCAACAAGTATGTGAAACAATATTTAACATTAGAAGTTGTTAGAAAAATGCAAATCCAAAACACAATAAGATACCATCACACATCTATTGAGATGGAAAACAAAATGAACAAAAAAGAACAAGTGTTGGCAAAGATGTGGAGCAATCTTATCCCCTGTGTATTGTTGGTGGGACTGTGAAATGGTACAACTGGTTTGGAAAGCAGTATGGTGGTCCCTTAAATAACCAAAAATAGAACTACCATAGGATCCATCAATCCCACTTCCAGGTTGGTATCCAAAACAATTGAAAGCAGAGTTTTGAAGAGATACTAGTACACCCATGTTCATGAAGTCATTAGTCAGAAATCCCAATAGGTGGAAGCAACCCAAATGTCCACCGGTAGATGGAAAATAAAACGTGGTCTATACATACAATGGAATAATATTCATCCTTATAAAGGAAGGAAGTCCTGTTGCATGTTCAACATGGATGGACCTTGAAGACATTATGTAAGTGAAATTTGTCAGTCATGGAAAGAGAAATACTGTATGATTCCACTTCACTGATGTATTTTAAATAGTCAAGCAGAAAGTATCAATAAAATACTGGTTACCAGAGGCTGGGGAGAGAGAGAAGTGAGGAGTTGCTGTTAAATGGGTATAGACTTTCAGTTTTGCAAAATGAGTTAATCTGGGTGATCTGTCGCACAACAATGTGAATATTAACTATTCTGAACCGTTCACGTAAAAATGTTTAAGATGGTAAATTTGATGTTCAGTTCAGTTCAGTCGCTCAGTCATGTCCGACTTTTGCGCCCCATGAACAGCAGCATGCCAGGCCTCCCTGTCCATCACCAGCTCCCGGAGTTTGCTCAAATTCACGTCCATTGAGTCAGTGATGCCATCCAACCATCTCATCCTCTGTCGACCCCTTCTTCTCCAGCCTTCAATCTTTCCCAGCATCAGGGTCTTTTCCAATGAGTCAGTTCTTTGCATCAGGTGGCAAAAGTATTGGAGTTTCAGCTTCAACGTCAGACCTTCCAGTGAACACCCAGGACTGATTTCCTTTAGGATGGACTGGTTGGATCTCCTTGCAGTCCAAGAGACTCTCAAGTCTTATTCAACACCGCAGTTCAAAAGCATCAATTCTTTAGCACTCAGCTTTCTTTATAGTCCAACTCTTACATCCATACATGACTACCGGAAAAACCATAGCTTTGACTAGATGGACCTTTGTTGACAAAGTAATGTCTCTGCTTTTTAATATGCTGTCAAGTTTGGTCATAACTTTCCTTCCAAAGAGTAAGCGTCTTTTAATTTCATGGCTGCAATCACCATCTGCACTGATTTTGGAGACCCCCAAAATAAAGTCTGACACTGTTTCCACTGTTTCCCCATCTATTTGCCATGAAGTGATGAGACCACATGCCGTGATCTTAGTTTTCTGAATGTTGAGCTTTAAGCCGACTTTTTCACTCTCCTCTTTCACTTTCATCAAGAGGCTCTTTAGTTCTTCTTCACTTTCTGCCATAAGGGTGGTGTCATCTGCATATCTGAGGTTATTGATATTTCTCCCGGCAATCTTGATTCCAGCTTGTGCTTCTTCTAGCCCAGCGTTTCTTATTATGTGCTGTGCATATAAGTTAAATAAACAGCGTGACAAGGTACAGCCTTTGCATACTCCTTTTCTTATTTGGAAACAGTCTGTTGTTCCATGTCCAGTTCTAACTGTTGCTTCCTGACCTGTATATAGATTTCTCAAGAGGCAGGTCAGGTAATCTGATATTCCCATCTCTTTCAGAATTTTCCACAGTTTATTGTAATCCACACAGTCAAAGACTTTGACATAGTCAAGAAAGCAGAAATAGATATTTCTCTGGCACGGTCTTGCTTTTTCAATGATCCAGCAGATGTTGATAATTTGATCTCTGGTTCCTCTGCCTTTTCTAAAACCAACTTGAACATCTGGAAGTTCATGGTTCATGTATTGCTGAAGCCTGGCTTGGAGAATTTTGAGCATTACTTTACCAGCGTGTGAGATGAGTGCAATTGTGCAGCAGTTTGAGCATTGTTTGGCATTGCCTTTCTTTGGGATTGGAATGAAAACTGACCTTTTCCAGTCCTGTGGCCACTGCTGAGTTTTCCAAATTTGCTGGCATATTGAGTGCAGCACTTTTGCAGCATCATCTTTTAGGATTTGAAACAGTTCCACTAGAATTCCATCACCTCCACTAGTTTTGTTTGTAGTGATGCTTCCTAAGGCCCACTTGACTTCACATTCCAGGATGTCTGGCTCGAGGTGAGTGATCAAACCATCATAATTATCTGGGGCATCAAGATCTTTTTTGTACAATTCTTCTGTGTACTCTTGACACCTCTTCTTAATATCTTCTGCTTCTGTTAGGTCCATACCATTTCTGTCCTTTATTGAGCCCATCTTTGCATGAAATGTTCCCTTGGTATCTCTAATTTTATGTTACCAGGGTGTTTTTGGTCACAGTTAAAAATTTAAAAATACATAAAGAAGCATAATTTCAGTTCATTAATTTATTTTTTTTTGGCCACACCATGAAGCAAAATAAAGACACTGAACAAGAGAATGAACCCATGTTTCATCCTGGCAGTGGAAGTGTGGAGTCCTAACCACTAAACTGCCAGGAAATTTCAGAAATAGAATTTTTAAATATACATAACAGCAGAGGAGTTATTGTGGTTAACACATTTCATTGTTTTTCTTCTGTAATATTTATATATTTAAAATAGTATCGTCTAAATGATATGGCAACCTACTTTTACCACAGAATATGAAAATATTTCTAAAACTCTCTAAATACCATTTAAAAGACTGAATAATATCTATTTATATAAATAAGCAACAATCTATTTAACAATATCCCTCATTCATATTCTTTTCACATCTATTTGTTGTTGTTTCATCACTAAGTCTTGTCCCACTCTTTTTGACTGCATGGACTGCAGCACAACAGGACTCCCTGTCTACCACTATCTTCCAGAGTTTGCACAAATTCATGTCCATTGAGTCCATTTCATGTCTATAAATAATGCTTTATTTTCCATTTTTGTACATTCCTTGTTGTCTACATTTCTGATACTTTCCTTAGAGTCTCAGAAATAAAATTAGTAGAGTGCACATTTTAAAATACTTCTTAGCTGTTAAAAATTTAGTATTGTCCCAATATCTATTCTTGGAAGCAGGACATGAGTGCCTCTCTGCACTGAGTCTCCTCATCTTTCTCCTTTTTCACTAATGTTATTGTTATTATTGGGCTTCCCAAGTGGTGCTAGTGGAAAATAATCTGTCTGCCAATCCAGGAGACACAAGAGATGTGGGTTCGATCCTTGGGTTGGAATATGCCCTGGAGGAGGACATGGCAACCCACTCCAGTATTCCTGCCTGGAGAATCCCATGGACAGAGGGACCTGGCGGGCTACGGTACATTGGGTCGCAAAGAGTCAGACATGACTGAAGCGACTTAGCATGCATACATTGTTATTATTATTATTATAATTATTTGTTTTGAAAGGAAAGAAATTATATTTCCTTGAAAACTGTTATAATTAAAACTACTTTTGAATCATTTGTATTTTTCCTTCTTGAATTATATTTTTACATTTTGAGATAAGTTCAACGAGGCTTTATTCATAAGGAAAGGTAATTATTTGTCTGTCATATTTGATTGCAAATATTTTTCCTAGTTGTGCTTTTTTTGTATTTTAAATTTTGTCTTCTTCTAAGTACAGAATTATTAATCTTTAGGGAAACCCATTTAACTCATTTTTATTTAAATTTTACAGTTTGATTATCTACTCTTTTTTCAGTTAGTTGATGATTATGATGTAGTCAATGATTTCAGAGTTTAAGTAGATATTTTATAAAACTTTCAGTAGTACTTCTTGAAAAATCCTCCTAGAGTTTTGCATAGGACTGTACAAAGTCTACATACAAAATTCAGAATAACCATTGTAATAACATCAGTAGCAATCACAATGACAAACAAAACTCTAGTTGCAACTCTTAAACTACCAGCTATCTGCCAGGTCTTGCATTTACTGTTCACATTAATTTAATACATATAACAAATTTATGAGGCATGTGTTATTTTTTTATTTATTTATTTGTAATTGGAAGATAATTGCTTTACAATATTGTGTTTGTTTCTACCATATATCAACATGAATCAGCCATAGGTATACATTTGTCCCCTCCACCTTGAACCTCCTTCCCACCTCCGCTCCCCCCACCTCGCCCCTCTAGGCTGTCACAGAGCACTTGATTTGAGCTCCCTGCATCACACAGCAAATTTCCACTATCTAATTTTATATATGGTAATGTACACCTTTCAGTGCTACTCTCTCAATTCGTCCAACACTCTCCTTCCCACACTGTGTCCACAAGTCTTTAGAGACTCCAGTTGAGGCACAGAAAAGTCGCATAACTTGCCAATGATCTATTTATCAGTAAGTTGATGGAACCATGTTTTGACCTCAGAACCACATAATTTCAGAACACTTGCCTCTAAAGATTACTAAGCTGCATCAAAAATCTTCATAGGATGAATTTGTCCCTTTTAAGGACTTTTTAAAATTTCCTTTACATTTCTAAGATGCTTTTAATCTCTATTCTAAGTTAATATCCCACATTTTAAAGTTATCTTTATTTTTTCAACTTGGTTGCACTAATAATGGTTTAGAAAGACAGAACTGCAGTGTTCTGGTAGAGATGGTCTATGCTAAAGGCTGGCATGCTGGAGGAAGAATGAAAGAGACCAGGGTCTCTATAGAAGATTTCAGAAAAGGCAGAACTGAAAATAAGATCAGAAACACTGTGTAGGGCTTTGAAGGGCATTGTAATGACTGTATATTTTGAGCAGAGGAGGCTGTGATCTGACTTTTATTTTAGAAGATCATGCTGATTTCTGAGTTGAGAAGAGACTAGAGCAGAAGAAGGAAGGTAAGATGCTAAGGGGTAGTGCAAAATCCCCTTGAGTCAGTAAGCTATGGATATATAAGAACCACTAAAAAATGCAATGGTTTGAAACAACAGCTTTGATCCACAAGGATCAGTGGGTGATCTAGGAGTTGGCTGACCTAAGCTGGGTTGGGCTTGACCACTCCATTCAAGCTGTGGGTCTGACTGATGGGCTTCTCCCTCAGGTGTTAGTTGATGCTGTTCTGTAACTCAGGTAAGAGTGTGCCAGTGAGTGTGCATAAATGCTTCTTGATGTGGCGGCAAAGGCCAGAAGGAAAGCTCCATCAAGACACTCTTGAAGGCATGCTTCAAGATCATGCCTTCTTGCTTGGAGGGCATACAATGGAGCTCAAAGTCAAGGGACAGGAAAGTAGACTTTTCTCATCAGAACCCCTTGATAAAAGCATGTATGCAGAAAGAAGTGAAGACTTAAGGCCAGTGATTTCATTTAATGTCATCAGTTGGCTTGGGCTCTGAAGGGAATAGTGAAGAGGTAGGGAGTGATCAAGTTATATACAAATTGTGCAGATAAAGCTAACAGGATTTATAAATATGATAGACATGAGATCAGAGAGAAAAAGAGACCTTGAGGATGACATTACTTACCCATGTGCCCAGAAGTATCTTTTTCTAGAATTTTACATTAGAGTGATATTTAGCTCACTTCTCCATTTTTAGTATTTTGGTTATATATATACATATATATATTATTTTGGTTATATATATATACATATATCTATATAATATTTTGGTTATACATATACATATATATATCAGCAGCACCAGCAATTCTCCTGCTGTTGCCTGCTCCACATAAGGCTTCAGTTTCTCCCAGGCAATGTCCAAACTACCCCTTCAGTCCACCAATAAAGCCTCTCAAAATAAAAAGAAGACTAAGTCTAGAAGACCTTCACTGCTCCTGCTTAGTCATTAGCATTAAGACATCAGATCTACCAGTGTGTCTGTCCATTCCTTCTTCCATTTTTTTTTTCCTTCTAAACATTTCTAAGGTCAAACTATACTCTGAGTACATTCTTTAAGACAGTAGGAAATATTTAGAGGATTTTCATCATACACAGTTAACATTCTTTAAAGTTTTGGCATTTAAAGTCATGGGCTTCAGTTATTTGGAATATTTATCTATAATAAATAGTCCATTCCCCAGCGATGGTAAATAAATGAGGCATCACTCCACTGCACTTTTGTTGATTTATGATCGACACAGGGAGTGTGCTCCATTGAACAATGCAAAGAGTGTACAGGTTCAGTTTGTTTTGTTGCTATGTGTACTGTTTAGTCCCAGGATAACTTGACCTGGAAAGAAGCCCTGTTGAGTGACAGGATTACATAATTCTACCTTCTTGGTAAACTGTCCTGTGCCTCAGAGCCCCCAGCTCAGATATCTATCAGGAGACATGCAGGTCTTGCATTGTACATTCTGGTTTAATCCTAAGCCAAGAACTTTTGCAGAAGACTGAGTCCTGGGCCTCCTCCCCAAGCAGCCTCCACTGTCTTAGGAAAAACCAATTCCCACCTGTTACTGCAGCTCTTGTTGACAGGAAATGGGGTCCTCGCCCTTTTCAAAAGAAAGGCAGTGAAAAACTGTTCCCTCACAGGTGGAGTTTTCTGGCTCATGGAAGGATTAGAAATGAAATTAGCCATTGGAAATTTCATTCAGATCAGTCCAAACATTGCAAAGTACAACAAATGCAAACCTTTCCTCATTGGTAATCAAGTTCAATTTCTCTCCATGTCTTTTCTCCAAAGCAGACAGCTGTGCAACCGTTATTAACTGTTCTTCATGGACCCAGTTGCTGCTTAGAGTCTAGAGAGATAGAACATTCCAGAATTAGCTCTGAGCCCTGACCTTGAAGGACTTGGTGATCTAGTCTGGAAGACCAGAGTCATCCACACAGACTGCTCCTTGAACTAGGCAGCCCATGATGGAGCAGCCAGCCCTGTGGGTCAGACAATAGGCAGTTCAGAGCCAACAACAATGGCTAAGTGCATCGTGGAGCCAACTTCAGGAGAAATGGGAATGTGACAGAATACTAAAAATAAGATGCCTGATTTGGACATTTCAACCTCTACTGTTTCCTTTCTTCCAACTTCAATTTCCCTGTAACAGATCAAAAACCACTTTGTAGCAGTAGTTACTTTAAAATAAATTTTAAACTAATATGCCCCCACTTTAAAACAATATTCTTATTTTGGATGGACCTACCATCCATCCATCACCCTGACCCACTCCAGCAAAAGGATGCATAATCCATCACAGAGCTTTCTGCACATTGTTCCCCTGTTCAAACACATAAATGGCTTCCTACAACCAGCATCAATCAGCTTTTCTTGGAGTTCCACAGTCTCCCCAGTACAGCCCTTCCTCACCCACCTATATGTGACTTACAGCACAAGGGCTTATCCTTAAGAGCATCTTCAGTAACCTCGCATTTTCTACTATCCTGGATCTACCTTCTGTGACCTCACGGGAGCATAGTATTTTATAGAGCCAACAATGTATCTAATTTGACTGTTTTCCATGTGTAAGTCTTATCTTCTTAGTTGGATAACATCTTTCAGTAGAAGATGATGCAACATAAAGTGTTTTCCTTTTTTTTCTCAACCTACAACATGTAATCAATGTTTAATAAATCACTCATTGATTAGCTTTTATTTCTGTGGAACTAGAGCATGATGACCAGCATAGGAGAATTGCTGCCTGCATGAATTTTCCTGGCTATGGCTAGGAAAAGACAATGGAGGTGTCCAGGGGGAAAACTTTAAGGAAGCCTTTACTCTCAGGTGTGTCTTGCAATTGTAGGACCCCAAGAGTGGGTGCCCTCCTTAAATTTTGTGTCCTGGACACTTCACTTGCCTCATTCTCGAAGCTACCCTGGCTGGATGGTGTTATGAAGTATTTTTGCACGATCTGTCTGTTTTTAAAAATCAATTTACTTATTTTAATTGGAGGCTAAATTTGTCACAATACTGTGGTGTTTTTTTTGCCATACATCAACACGAATCAGCCACAGGAGTACATGTGTCCCACATCCCAAACGCCCCTCCCACCTCCTTCCCCATCCCATCCCTCTGACTTGCCCCAGTGCACCAGCTTTGAGTGTGCTGTTTCATGCATTCAAATTGTACTGGTCATCTATTTGACATATGGTAATATACATGTTTCAGTGCTATTCTCTCAAATCATCTCACCCTTGCCTTCTCCCAGAGTCCAAAAGTTTATTCTCCATATCTGTGTCTCTTTTGCTCCCTCACGTATAGGGGTGTTGTTACCATCTTTCTAAATTCCATATATATGCATCAATATACTATATTGGTGTTTTTCTTTCTGACTTACTTCACTCTTTATAATGGGCTCCAGTTTCATCCACCTCATTAGAACTGATTCAATTGTGTTCTTTTTAATAGCTGAGTAATATTCCATTGTGTATATGTACCACAGCTTTCTTATCCATTTACCCGCCAATGGATATCTAGGTTGCTTCCATGTCCTGGCTGTTATAAACAGTGCTGCAATGAACATTGGGGTACACATGTCTCTTTTAACTCTGGTTTCCTCAGTGTGTATGCCCAGCAGTGGGATTGCTAGGTCATATGGCAGTTCTATTTCCAGTTTTTTAAGGAATCTCCACACAGTTCTCCACAGTGGCTGTACTAGTCTGCATTCCCACCAACAGTGTAAGAGGGTTCCCTTTTCTCCACACCCTCTCCAGCATTTACTGTTTGTAGACTTCTGGATAGCAGCCATTCTGACTGTTGTGAGACAGTACCTCATTGTGGTTTTGATCTGCATTTCTACAATCTGTCTTTATATAGTAAAAGTAGATACTGACTTTGTTTTTTCCTTGTAGCTTGTCATAAAGAGGACCCACATGTGTGTTTGCATACAAAAAGGTTAATAGCTTCCCTGCAATAGCTGCAAAAACATCGTCAGAGGATGGTTTTGGTAAGGAGCCTAAATGAATCAGACCTACCTGATACAGAGCTTAAATTTACTCTTCATCACCTGAGTCATCTTAATCTCTAAATATTTTTTGACAGAATTGCAAGATAGTAAGAATGAGAAGAAAGAGAAGAAAAGGAGGAGAAGAAGAAGAGAAGAAAAAGGGAGAAAAATCATAAAGATTTAATGGAAACTGATTGGAAATAAATATGTAAAAACACAAGGCCCTATTTAAATGCAACTTATTTTTACTTCTTTGGTTAATAATGATCGTGGTTTGTTTTTATGAGTGTGATTGTAATTCACAGAAATTGCTAAAATTTAAAATTCCATCTCGGTATATCTCTAAATGTACATATGCATACGTGCTTGTTAGTTGCTTCAGGCATGCCTGACACTTTGTGACCCCATGGTCTGTAACCCCTCAGGCTCCTCCGTCCATGGGATTCTCCAGACAAGAATACTTGAAGGGGTTGCCATTTCCTCCCCCAGGGGATCTTCCCAACCCAGGGATTGAACCCAGGTCTCCTGCATTTCATATACAATCATGTTAAAGTTCCTGCACATGCATGGCTCTTACCTCTGTAATGCTAGTAAGACATTGATTCACTCTGAGTTTTTCCAGCTAATATGGAAAGAGGAATAGTGAAAATATATTTGGAGTCAAGGTTATGTGCACTTTCAAGGTGGAAAATACGGAAGTTAGTATATCTTTATATCATTAACAGAAACCTGAGGACTCAGGAGGCACAGCAGATATGGGGACAAAATGATCCATTCAAGTTTGAATTCCTCTGGAAAAAAAGAAAGCATTTTAAAATTAAGGGGACCATTTCCTAATAATTTATACCCATGAGTGTGTACTAAGTAGCTAAGTAGCTTTGTGACCTTATGGACTGTAGTCCACTGTCCATGGGATTCTCCAGGCAAGAATATTGGAGTGGGTTGCCATGTCCTCCTCCAGGGGATCTTCCTGACCCAGGGGTTGAACCTGACTCTCTTACATCTCCTGCATTGACAGACAGGTTCTTTACCACTAGTGCCACATGAGAAGCCCCAAATTTATATTCAAAGGCAGTGGCACCCCACTCTAGTACTCTTGCCTGGAAAATCCCATGGACAGAGGAGCCTGGTAGGCTGCAGTCCATGGGGTCGCGAAGAGTTGGATGCGACTGAGCAACTTCACTTTCACTTTTCACTTTCATGCATTGGAGAAGGAAATGGCAACCCACTCCAGTGTTCTTGCCTGGAGAATCCCAGGGATGGGGGAGCCTGGTGGGCTGCTGCCTATGGGGCCACACAGGGTCGGACATGACTGAAGTGACTTAGCAGCAGCAGCATGAAATATGTACCACATATGCCATGACACAAAGCACTTAAGTATTTCTTAATACTTAAGAAAGCATTCTATTTAAATATTACAAGCATGCTTCTGATGATGAACTGGGTAAATTTAGTAAAACAGTCTCCCAGTTGAGGCCATTTCTATCATTCAGTTCAGTTCAGTTCAGTCTCTCAATCGTGTCCGACTCTTTGTGACCCCATGAATCACAGCACGCCAGGGCTCCCTGTCCATCACCAACTCCTGGATGGTACTCAAACTCATGTCCATCGAGTTGGTGATGCCATCCAGCCATCTCATCTTCTGTTGTCCCCTTCTCCTCCTGCCCCCAATCCCTCCCAGCATCAGGGTCTTTTCCAATGAGTCAACTCCTTGCATGAGGTGGCCAAAGTATTGGAGTTTCAGCTTCAGCATCAGTCCTTCCAATGAACACCCAGGACTAATCTCCTTTAGGTTGGACTGGTTGGATCTCCTTGCAGTCCAAGGGACTTTCTATCATTAGACATGATGTTTTCATGACTTACTCTGGCAAGGGCAGACTTGCATTGACTCAATGCATACATATATGCCTCACTGTAAAGCACGGGTGATCTCACCTTAAGTAATTAGGCAATTGTAACTGTCTAGACCTAGTTCAAAGAATAGTGCATGAGACTAACATGAATAAAACTGTAAAATATTTATTTCTGGGCAGCATATTCAACTACCTATGCTATCAAATCAGGTGGCTTCTTAGGGCCACATGAACTATTAGCAGTCATGCTAGCATTTGGAGATAAAAGTTTTTACATCTTCAGTGTGAATAATAAATGAATTTGTTTTCCCCAACCTAACTTAAAAGAAAGGGTTCATTTTGTACCTTTGTTGCTTTGATAATTCTTTTGCTTGAGTCCCCTGAAGATTTTTACAAATGGTGAATTCTGAATGAAAGGAGAGAGTTTTCAACATTATTCTAAGGGAAGTGGCCTATAAATATGATTTTAAGGAGAAAAAAAATGAACCAATGAAAAGGTCTACTATTAATAGTCCATTAATAATTTAATATTTAGAACAAGTAAGCAAAGCCAGATGTTAACCGAAATGTCTCCCTGTTGGGTCAGGGTCTGAATATTCCTCTCCAGCCTTGTGCCCGGGAGTCAGAGCCTGGGCCAAAGACCGAATCACACAGCTTTCACTGCCCAATCAGAGTTCACTTAATACAACGAAAGCAACATGAAACTAAAGACATGTTAAAAAAACAAAGTCTTTGTATACACACACACACACACACACACACACAGGGACAAAAAAGCCTGATATTAACAACCTCAAATTCTCTTGTATTAATAGCCCAATTCTATTGGTAGCCCACCAAACTGCTGGCTTAAACCCTTCTAGGACTTATCTAAGTGTCTGGGGAGCCTGATTTACTTCTGAATGGTCCATTCATCCTTTGAACGTTTACTCTGTAGCCCGTACAGTTATAACCTAAGCTGGATTTCATACATGAAAACTGACCTCCAGCACCCACGGCTTTTGCCAAGTCCCAGTGAAGGCTCTTGGAATAATTTAAAGTTTGCCATAGTGACAAGTTTAAGATTCAATTATTGAGCGTAGTAAATTTATTTTTACTGTGTTTGTAAAATGGCTTTCGCCCAACTCGTTTCACTCCCCTTCACAGCCAAAAGGCCTAAGATAGCAGCGGTCCATCCCCACAGATCAGGGCTGCGCGCATTCCGTTGTTTAACACCACGTCAAACAGAAGGATTTCTATGGGACTCAGATGGAGACGTCGCTCTTTTGCCTTAGTTTGGGCAAAAAAATTGATTTCCTTCAGATAGCTATAATGGGTGGTGAGGACGGCAAAGAGCAGTTAGGCCCAGCTCGAGGCAAATGCCAAAAGTTTCCCAGAAGGATAAATCTTGTTTCCTGCCTTACTTCACAGAATTAAGCCTTAAACAAGTCATGTTCTGTGGCTTGGATGCTGTGTTTATATCAGCTTCGGTTCCCTGGCTCATGGCTGGGAACATTGTATTGGTCTGTAACCCAGGATGGTTTTCCTGAAGCAAGAAATCACTATCCTGGGATCTTTATCTCCCATGCTATTTTATTTGTCCTATTAATACGAGCAAACGAGCTCTGAATGGTAAGTGGATCATGGCAGACAGTTACATTGACCAGGTGCAGCCTGCAAAGCCAATGATTTAGCGCTCTGCTTTGGTAAACGTCTTTCCCAGAGTTGTATGAAAGATGCCTCTTCATAAAGGATTTTGTTTTGGAAAATAATAACGGCACCTCATCTGTGCATGGCCCATTCTCAGTAGATTCAGGAGGAAAATCTTTTCTGTGGAGTTCAGGGTAGGCTGAGAACTTGTGTTCTCTCAGTGTCTTAAATGAAACCAAATCCTCTGGGGATTGCATTCGTTTATGGTTAGTAACAGGCGACTTCCTGTTTCGAAGCAAAATGGGCTTGAAGAGGCTTATAAAAAAGACTCAAAAGGTTTCTTGGACATCAAATGACTCTAGTAAAACATTTTGATGAGTTAAGTGTAAATGCATCAGCAGCATACGGATTAAATTCCCTTCTAAATAAACATTAACGGAGAACATGTTTGGCAGAATGCATTTTGAGTTTTGCAAAACTGAAAACATTTGAAAAAGGAGTGTGAGATATTTGATGAACTCAGAAAGCAGTCGGATTGCCCATCCCGTACTTGAATATTTTCTTTGGATGTTCTGCAGATGTCAAATAAATTAGGATACAGATATTAAAACCTACGACTGCTGCAGAAGTGATCAGCTGCCCTCCGGTTAGCAGGGTGTTTCTGCGGATACCCAGTCCATGTATGTGTGCATGAAGAGAGCCCCGGGGGACCTGTAACCCTTTCCTCACTCCCAGGCATCCTCTCTTTTTGGGATTCAGCTCTGCAAGACCTTCTGTTATTCACGGTTCTTGCATCTGTTTTTCTGCCTTTGCTAAGTTTTGAGCCCCAGAGGGGATTCCTGCTTTGCTACAGATCAGCCATGAAGCCTTTGGTGCCACCAGGCAGGCACCAGCTTGGGGCTTCCTTGGGCCAAGACCTTTTATCCAGTAGCCACTGCTCTCATCAAGACTCTCGTTGTCTCTTACCATCTCTGTCTCTCTTTTTTTTTTCCCTGACGCACAAAATTGATCTATCCTTTGGCATGGCAGAGATGACAATGGGAAAAAGAAAAAACAAAAAAAACAAAAAACCTAGATCTGAGATACAGTTTGAACAGAGCCTCACCTGGACTTGGTAACTAGCTACAGAAAGAGAAAAATCCAATGTCAACTTCTAGAATTGAGTTTCAGGGATTTCTTCCATGGTGAAATCACTGAATGAGGAAACTGCCTTTAGGAATCTCCTGGAATATGAAGTCTTATGGAGCAGGGGAAATACATGATCGGCATACTTTTTATAAAGTAGGTGGCCCAGGGCTGCACATCAGCAGATCAAAGGAGAAATCACATATGTGAATGCCACTGCCTTGCAGTCTGTAACTACACTGATCTATGATACATGCAGAAAGTAGATACTAAGAAAATTAATAGGCAAATAGATAGCAGATACTTTGTTTAAATACTTTAAAAACTAAAGCTCAGTGTGTTTTAGCAAATATGATGTAATTTACAGATAACTGACATTCCACTCTTTTATAAAAAGTTATGCAAAAAGTTAATGTGCTGTTAATTAAAAAATATTTAAAGCCTGGACAAGGAGTACTCACAACTCTTTTTGAGTTTATTCAATAGTCTGCCTTCCCACCATCTTTATGCATTCATTAAATGGTTTTCCACTAAGGCCAGGATGAGGCTGAGACTGTTGGCCTCACTTTCAATTTACTCTACATATGGTTGCCAGAGTTTTCTTTCAAAAGGACTCGTCTTGTCATTCACCTGTTCAATAATCTTTGATGCCTACCAGGTGTCTCCAGAATAAAGTCCAAATTCCTTAACTTGGTGTTCAAACTCTTCTGGCCTGGCCTTCATTCACCTTTCAGTTCATATCCCCCACCTCATAATCCAGTCACCCCAGACAAATTCCTTGTTCCCAGATTCCACATGTTCATAGGCTCTCCTCATACTTGTTACTTCTCAACATTTTGCACACTGGTAAATATTTACTACTAAATTATTTGTTGAAACAGTTTTCCCATTCAGCCGTCAGTCCATGTGGGTGAGGGCTGTGTCTGTTCTGTGTATTGTGTATCCATCCCCAGGTCTAACAGAGCACTTAGAACATAGTAGGTACCTGATAGTATCTATGAACTGATGGTCACTTGTCTGTGTTTTGTACATGTTGACTGTATATTTCTATCACAGCACTTGCTGAATTCCATGTCTGTCTAATTGATCTTCCTATTGCTAGTCTTTGAGCCCAGAAGGCAGAGGATCTGACTTAATTTACTTCTATATCCTTGGCTCCAGGGGTAGGTGCTTAGCACAACCTGGGTACTCAATTTGTTGTTGTTTAGTCGCTCAGTTGTGTCCACAAGGACTGCAGCGTGCCAGGCTTCCTTGTCCTTCACTATTTCCTGGAGCTTGCTCAAACTGATGTCCATTGAGTCAGGGATGCCATTCAACCATTTCATCCTCTGTCGCTGCACTTTTCCTCCTGCCCTCAATCTTTCCCTGCATCAGGGTCTTTTCCAGTGAGTCAGTTCTTCAGATCAGGTGGCCAAAGTGTTGGAGCTTCAGCTTCAGCATCAATATTCAATAAATATTTCCTAAATTTAAGGCAAGAGCATGTGTTGCACTAAGATTTTCTAGAAAATCAATTTTTTTTTAAATTTCTTTCTTTTTTTTTTATTAGTTGGAGGCTAATTACTTCACAACATTTCAGTGGGTTTTGTCTTTTTTTTTTTATATTTTATTTTTTATTTTTTTTTATTTATTTTTTTTTCCAGTGGGTTTTGTCATACATTGATATGAATCAGCCATGGATTTACATGTATTCCCAATCCCGATCCCCCCTCCCACCTCCCTCTCCACCCGATTCCTCTGGGTCTTCCCAGTGCACCAGGCCGGAGCACTTGTCTCATGCATCCCACCTGGGCTGGTGATCTGTTTCACCATAGATAGTATACATGCTGTTCTTTTGAAATATCCCACCCTCACATTCTCCCACAAGTTCAAAAGTCTGTTCTGTATTTCTGTGTCTCTTTTTCTGTTTTGCATATAGGGTTATCGTTATCACCTTTCTAAATTCCATATATATGTGTTAGTATGCTGTAATGTTCTTTATCTTTCTGGCTTACTTCACTCTGTATAATGGGCTCCAGCTTCATCCATCTCATTAGGACTGGTTCAAATGAATTCTTTTTAATGGCTGAGTAAGTGGGTTTTGTCATACATTGATATGAATCAGCCATAGAGTTACACGTATTCCCCATCCCGATCCCCCCTCCCACCTCCCTCTCCACCTGATTCCTCTGGGTCTTCCCAGTGCACCAGGCCCGAGCACTTGTCTCATGCATCCCACCTGGGCTGGTGATCTGTTTCACCATAGATAATATACATGCTGTTCTTTCGAAACATCCCACCCTCACCTTCTCCCACAGAGTTCAAAAGTCTGTTCTGTACTTCTGTGTCTCTTTTTCTGTTTTGCATATAGGGTTATCATTACCATCTTTCTAAATTCCATATATATGTGTTAGTATGCTGTAATGTTCTTTATCTTTATGGCTTACTTCACTCTGTATAATGGGCTCCAGTTTCATCCATCTCATTAGAACTGATTCAAATGAATTCTTTTTAATGGCTGAGTAATATTCCATGGTGATTATGTACCACAGCTTCCTTATCCATTCATCTGCTGATGGGCATCTAGGTTGCTTCCATGTCCTGGCTATTATAAACAATGCTGTGATGAACACTGGGGTGCACATGTCTCTTTCAGATCTGGTTTCCTCAGTATGTATGCCCAGAAGTGGGATTGCTGGGTCATATTAATTCAATTCTTAAGGTAAACCTCTAGACCTCATGGTATTTTGAGATGTGGCTTCCACTCTTGCATACATGGTCATGTCCTTGGGTGGATAAGCTACAGCCCACAAGCCAAATCTGTGCCATGGCCTGTTTTTGCAAATAGCTTTATTGGGCCATTTATTCTCATGTTTCCTTTCTGCTTTCAATCTACAATGACAAACAGTTGAGTAATTGCAGAGGTTGGTAATTCTTAAAACTTAAAATGTTTACTACTTAGCTGCTTATAGATAAAGTTTGCTGATCACCGTTTTAGAGGATATACATAAATAAGAATAATAATAGTATCTACTACATAAAATGGTTATGAGGAGTAAATGAGGTAACATCTGTAACACCCTTATCATAGTCTTTGGTACATTGTCTAGTAAAGGTTAGGTATTATTATCATTATTATAATATTATAATTATTTTCTAACAGTCAAAAATATGAAATAGCGAGTCAGCACAAATTTAATACAGACTATGTCAGAGGGAGACACAAGATGAGAGGAGCATAACTAAGAACCTGGCTTTGAGGGAGGAACAAGTTACAAAGCAGATAAAGTACTTACAGAAATGCCATTGAATATTTACTATTTTATTCTCATGTCCATTTTACAGATGACAAATGTAAGGTGTCAAATGCTTGTTCATTTGTCTTAGAATATCAAGGTATTAATAGAAGTGATAGGACTGTGACCACAAATCAGAGTTTGAAAGGACTGTTGCATATGACAAGGAACTAAAAGGAGTCTATCCACTGTCATAAATGACCAATAAGGCCAGGACAACTTTCAAAAAGAAATCACCAAAAATCCTATAACCTGAAAAAAGTGGGGCTATAACCTGAAAAAAGTGAGGATCTTTAGAGTAAGTGTTAATACAGAAATGGGCCTCCTGACCAATAAGCATATGAAGAGGTGATCAATGTCATTAGTGATTAGGGGAATGCTAATCAAGACTGCATGCAGTATCACTTCACAACCATATAAATTCTACAATTGGTACATTTTAAAAAATATGACATTTCTAAGTGTTTGAAAGGATGAATCAATAGTATTTTCTTAACTTTGCCCATGGGACTGTAAAATTGCTACAACCACTTTGGAAAACAGCTTTGCATTTCCTTCTAAATAAATCTGTACCTTCATATATCTTATGACTCAACAAACAAAATCTTAAATGTGCACCCATCAACATTTTTGCACATATACAAAGGTGATGTGTACTTGGATGCTCACAGAAACTTGATTTTTAATAGTGAAAGCCTGGATACCCATCAACATTAGAATTAACAAAGCATGAATAACACTTTTCTACAATAGTCCAAAAATAACTATGACAAAATACAATAGAAATTCACAGTGGTAATATAATATTAAATAAAAACCAAAAGAAATCAATGCATATTCCATATAGTATCGCATGATACATTTATTTTTTTAAAAATAATTTTTCACTTGAAGTATAGTTAATTTACAGTGTTGCTTATGTTGAGGTATGCAGCAAGGTGATTATACATACACATATATGCTAATAATATTATATATACATTCTTTATCAGATTCTTTTCCATTATAGATTATTGTAAGATATTGACTCTAGTTCCCTGTGCTACACAATAAGTTATTATTGTTTATCTCTTTTATGTATAGTGACACAGCTTTTTAAAGTTAAAATTATTAAACTAAATAAATATTTTTAAAGAATATATAGAGATGCCATAAAAATAGAGCAAGGAAATGATGAACACAGGGTTTAGGACAATTTCTTAATGTGTAGGGGAGAAGTCTAAAATACTCATTTGACATATGTTTGGCAAAGATATTGATTCATTTATTCCTTTATTCATTCAACAAATATTAAATATATATTAACTGCTGTTAATTTATTAAAAAATGATCAAGGATGTATTTGGTGCAAAACATTATGATAAATGCATGACAGAATAGTGGAAAAGACTGACATAACTCTTGCTTTCAAAGAGCTTGAACTCTAACAGAAGAATCCTAGAGACAAGATTTAGGATCTCTTTCCATCTGGGCTTCCCTTGTGGCTCAGCTTGTAAAGAATCTGCCTCCAATGTGGGAGACCTGGGTTCAATCCCTGGGCTGGTAAGATCCCCTGGAGAAGGGAAAGGCTACCCACTCCAGTATTCTGGCCTGGAGAATTCCATGGACTGTATAGTCCATGGGGTCACAGAGAGTCAAACACAACTGAGTGACTTTCACTTTCACTTTCCATCTGAATTGGAATGATGACTTATTCATGGAGATGGAAAAGAAGAGACTTCCAGAATTTCTTCCTGTGAAAGTGAAAGTCATTCAGTCATGTCTGACTCTTTGCCATCCCACTGTATAGTCCATGGAATTCTCCAGGCCAGAATACTGGAGTGGGTAGCCTTTCCCTTCTCCAGGGGATCTTCCCAACTCAGGGGAACTTATAAACTGAGAAAGACTATCTGCAATGCAAGTTCAAGTTGTCAGTAAATGATAATAAATTCACAGACATCTGAGTGTAGGAAGCCCAACCAACACTCAGGATATATATATCCCCCAAAGAGGAAGAAAATACAAAAATACATAGAAACACTTGTGACCACCCTACATCACTTACACATGACTCCTCTTCTTGCATCAGAAAATTATTTTAATTGATGAATTCATTTAATTAATACTTCTTGAATCCCCACTGCATATGAGACACTTGTGCTTGATTCAGTCCTAAATAGCCTTTACTTAAAATTAACTACATGCCCAGCAGCAATGACTAGAGATTTGTTCTCAAATGCTGCAGAACTGTGGGTTCACATGAAACACTACAGTTGGCACAGTTGACACACAACATTTTCCTAATGACTCATGAAGGTGGCAGGTTTTCACAAAGCATGACTCCTTGAAATTTATTTGGGGAGTTACTGATGGCTGCATCTGAGGAGCTCAGACAGCTAACTCTAGTTAATGAAAAGGTCGGAGCTGCTCCATCTGACGTTAAAGACCCAGGAACTACCCAGGGAGCAGGCATCCTCATATTTTCCTGGGTATGACTCAGATCCCTCTGCAGTTGGTTCTCACAGTTCTTCCTTCAAACTTCCTTTCTTAAATTCATCATTTTGGTCTCACTAGCCAAGGATCTCTTTCTCACCAGGTTTAAAGGCAATATTCATGGCTTTGATTTTGCTTCGTGATGTTTTTTCATGACCAACCAAAGGCTGAAAGGAACCAGTTAGTGCATCTTCCAGGGACCTGTTCTCTAGGACCTACAAAGCAAAACAGATAAACTGGTTTTCAAAGGCCTTTTCTTATTGACAGGACAGATAAACTGGTTTCCTGAGGCCATGCTCCACTTGAGAAACTGCATCAAAATCGAAAGTGTTGATTCAAGTCTCCATTTAACCTGAACCTCCCCCTGGAGAACAGACTCAGGAAATTGTCTGCACTGTCCAGGATGCTGCCCTAGAGAGAGGCTACCTGGGGTTTGTTGATTGGTAAGTGGACCTACTCAGTGAGAACCTTTTAGGTCAAATTTCAATCAGCTGTCAGCACATCCGACAGGAAGCAATCTGAACTAAACTTTGGTTATAAGAATGGATGTTCCACAGAAACCCCTTGACGGGGAGTTTCTATCAGGCAAGGAAAACTAGTGCCTCTCTGTGGGGGAGAGCCAAGCTTTGTTGGTCCACACTGTGCAAGAAGCAGTTTATTTGTTTTGTGGGTGTTTTTCTCCTCTGTAAACATGATCTGAGGCCAAGTGATTGGTAAATGTTTTATAAACTGGAAATATAAACACAGACATTCTCTTCCAAAAATGGATCTTTAGGACTTCCCTAGGGAACTTGTTCTTGCTGTCTGTTCTGAACTGTGAACTAGCATTAGTGAAAATGTTACACCTCTAAAATTTGTAGTGTTAATCCCAACATCAAAGAGCAAAAATGTTAGAAATGTTTTGAGGTGCCCTTTAGATTCCCAGGGCTTAGCAGTAAAGAATCTGCCTGCCTTGCAAGAGATGCAGGTTCCATCCCTGCATTGGGAAGATCCCCTTGAGAATGGCATGGCAATCCACTCCAGTATTCTTGCCTGGAGAATTCCATGGACAGAGGAACCTGGTGGGCTACAGTCCATGGGGTTGCAAAAAGTTGGACATGGCTCATTGATGAATGTTATCACTTTTTCCCTCTAAAACGGGACATGGATTATTTTTAAAAGTTATTGTGGTAAAGCCTAGAAATATTAATGAGGCATCTAAGCACTGAGTGGATTGAATTCTTCACCAACTTTGCATTTCTAGATTGATGGTTCTTCAATTGCCAACTTACAAAGGGCTGGCCTAGAGAATGACTGTGGTGCATCTAGCCTCAGCTCAAAGGCCTCCTCTCTTTTCTCCTTAAGTGGCATTATTCGGCTGGATAAGAATATTGCAATATTCAAATGGTCTGGAAGAATGGCAGTATGTTTAAGGAAATCTCTTAACATATGCTGTCAAGGGAATGTACTCAAGTGTTCAGAGATAGTTGCCCCTTATACACCTTCCTTCCAGAAGATGCAAGGCTAGGCATCTACGGTGTCTTTTGTAAACACTGCCATGTTTGGAGGTGTCCTGGGGTTTTCCTAGAGGGTCATATTTATTGAGAATGTCTAAGTTTCTACATTTGGTTTATAAAATGCATCTCTTATCAATTGGCTATGTATCATATAAACATAATGGGGGACCTAAAAGAACAGGCACAGCATGTTGGTAGTTTTTGCACTTTAGTCAATTGATATTTAACTGCAGGCATGACCCAACTGAATTTTACATTTACTTAATCTGATGCCATGGGAAATGCTGTCCCATTTCTAATCCCTGCCCCCTGAATTCCCTCCCAACCCCAGTCAATGCAATAGAACTATAGAAAATCAAAATGGAGAAGAAAGACTGGACTCTAGTCTTATTCAACAAACAACAATAACAAAGTGACTTCAGTTGTGTCCAACTCTTTGTGACCCTATGAACCATAGCCCACCAGAATCCTCTGTCCATGGGATTCTCCAAGCAAGAATATTGAGTGCCATTGCATCCTCCAGGGGATCTTCCTGGCCCAGGGGTTGAATCCACATCTTGTGTGTCTCCTGCATTGGCAGGTGGGTTCTTTACCACTAGTGTCACCTGGGAAGCCTACCAGTTCAACAAGGAGCCATCAACTAACTGTTTCCCCACCATCATGACTCTCATACAAAGACTGGAATATGCTTCCTCTTTTCTTACAGACATCAATGTCAGATAGTCTTCCCTTCCTGCTTATCCCATGTGTTCTTCTTCCATGACTTCAACCCCACACTGATGATTCCCACCACCCACCCTTTGGTTCCTGGCTTCCTTAAATCCTCTGACTCTTAACCACAGCCTATTTCAGCAAACCTCAAGCATGGCCATCTTTTGACTTTCATCATTAAGCAAACATATGCCTACATGTAATAAACCATACAACCAAACCCCCACTCTTTTGATTAAATCTATATTTTCCAGTCTGAACACCTGCAGTCTAACAAGAGTCCTTGACTTCTCTCAAGTCTTCTTGATCACTTGCTTGTCTCCATCTCATACAAGAATCTACAAGCAAGCAATGATTCCAACTTCCCACAGATTCCAACCTCTGTGCCTTAGCTCAAATGGACTGACCACATGATCTCTATTTACTCCATTCTTAGACATGTTTCAAAGTCAATTTAAAAGTCATTGCCTCATGAAGGCACCTCTGACATCACGCTGCCAGATTATCCTTGCCTTCCCTCGACTTCTCAAGTACTAATGCTTTTTGCAGTTTATAGCACTCCTCCTCAGCATAAGTTTATCCCTTCACCTGACTGTTTGGAAATAAAGGTTGATTTTGTTCATAGTAGAAGTAAAGAGTACTTATCAAAATGTGTTATATAGAGAAGGTATTCATTGAATATTTTTCTAGTAATATATCTATTATTATTAATCACTGTAGATCTAGATTATTTAAACTTTCTTAAAAATAAACTTAAAAAAATTTTTCAGTTAGAAAAAAGGAAATAATATTAAATAGGCTTAAATTTTGTTCAAATAAGTCATGTCCTTGGACCTTGATTACTTTGTTTCCACTGCAGACAGTAGCGAGATTATTAAATGACCTGACATATAAAATTCTAGTGGATAAAAATGTATATCACCTCCTTCATGTCTTTGCTCAAATGACATTCTCATTGAGGTCTATTTTGACCACCTTATTTAAAATCGTAGCCCATCCCAAAGTAGATACTGATTTACTTTCTCTGCTTTATTCATTTTCCAAAGCAGTTACCATTTCCTAGCATATTATATTGGAGAAGGAAATGGCAACCCACTCCAGTGTTCTTGCCTGGAGAATCCCAGGGGCGGGGGGAGCCTGGTGGGCTGCCGTCTATGGGGTCGCACAGAGTTGGACACGACTGAAGCGACTTAGCAGCAGCAGCATATTATATAATTTACCTTGCTATTTTGTTTATCATTTATTTTTCTTCGTTAAATAATAAGCTTAACAGAGACAAGTTGTCTGCTCTTTTCACTGTGTCTGCTGTGTCTGAGTTCTAGAACAGTGCCCAGCACATAGTAGCTGCTTAGTAACCATTTGTCATTGTCAATAATATTGTGGTCAGTGGCATACCTTTTGTATTAGAGACAGAAGATCACTTTTCACACTCATTTCCTCTGTATGACAAAATTATTTTCATGTATAGCCAGATCACAGGGAGGAAATGGCAACCCACTCCAGTATTCTTGCCTGGGAAATCCCATGGAGAGAGGAGCCTGGTGGGCTACAGTCCATTGGGTTGCAGAGTCAGACACAACTTAGCAACTAAATAGTAACAGCAACAATAAGACAAATAATAATAAGTATTGAAAAATGCCAGTGACAAATTTTATTCATGTACATAATCATATCCATAAAAATAAAATTAATAAAAGTTAACAAAGTTAATAATATATTTGCAACTATTTGATTAATAGTTATTAAATGTATCTAACCATTTGCATTTTGATTCTTTGATTATAGCCTGAAAATAATTTGTGTAAACAATTATTCAGTAACTGAATTTTAACAAAAACGATTTCAAAAAGCACAATAACTATGTCATGCCACTGAGGTGATGTTTTATTTTACTGATTAATTCTTTAGTTCTGCAAGAATTAACCATTTTAAGGAACAAATTTCAGTCTGAGTTGTTCAAATTCAGTAAAATATTAATGAATGAAACAAAATGTGAACTTACCAAATGAGGAGATAATAGCTCACCTACTAATCTGCACTCTGATTCAAATTTTTAAAATAAATAAAACTTGGAGTTACAGAAATCACTCAGATTCTGTTTCTGTGTCTTAGTAAAAATCATTGCTTTTTTTCAAATCCTTCTGTTAAACACAAGAATGTTTATTAACACTGAGGGTGGACAAAAATGAGCTCCAACAATTCCAAACCATTGAATTCTCAATGCCATTAAGCATATACTTTCAAAATAGACATGTAGCTGAATGTATGTGTGTCAAAGAATTTCTCTTAATTATGTTGGATGTTTATTAAAGGAAAAGTAATGAAATATACACATTTAAGGCTTACATATATGAGATTTCATATTATATATATTTAGCACAAGGAATTATATTCAATATTTTGTCATAAACTATAATGGAAATAATATTTAAAAGTATATATATGTATACATCTACATGTATATATCCTGAAGAAGGGAAAGGCTACCCACTCCAGTATTCTGGTCTGGAGAATTCTGTGGACTGTATAGTCCATGGGGTCACAAAGAGTGGGACACGATTGAGCGACTTTCACTTACACTTCATATACAACTGAATCAGTTTGTTGTACACCAGAAACTAACACAGCATTGTAAATGAACTATAATTCGATTAAAAAAAATTCTCTACAGACAACGCCCACTTTTATTGCTCTCATTTCCCTTGTGTAGTTACACCACTGGTTGTTTTAACTCGTGTTTTATTTCCAGTGCCAGCAGAGCCTACTGTTTGGCTGGTGGTCCATGAATATTGAGGGCTGAGACCTGGTGGCTCAGACCGATAAAGAATCTCTCTGCAATGCAGGAGACCCAGGTTCAATCCCTGGGTAGGGAAGAATTCCCTGGAGAAAGAAATGACAACCCACTCCCATATTCTTGCCTGGAGAATTCCATGGACATAGGAGCCTGGTGGGCTACAGTCATGGGGTTGCAGAGAAGCAGACATGACTGAATGAGTAACACTTTTTTTTTTCTTTTTTTCCCATAAATATCGAAGGAATCTCACTGCCTGCAGAGAATTTAAGTGGAACACATCTCAACGCAGTGAGCATTTCCTCTTTAGAGGTTCAGGGGTCGGTGTCAGAAGTGAGGTGGTCGTTGATGATTCAGTTCAACCTCTACAGGGAGGTGAGAGTAGACAGCCCTCAACCCCTAGAACTTGAGAAGCGCCTTCCCTGGGCCAGGCCACTTGGGACCGCCCTTTTCAGGGAGGACTTGTGGTGCTTGGGGTTTTCACTGGGCACAGGCCTCTGGGTTCCACAGGACAGCACTCACTCTGAGTCTCTCTGCCAGGGCAGGGGCAGCCAGAGTTCTCAAGGTCTCGGACTATATTAGGAAATATATGCACCAGGGGAACAACAAATACATTTGTTTTCTTCCAGCACAGTCTGCTCTGCTTATCTCAGACACCTCCCTTTCTTCAGCAGAAAGCACAGCCCTGCGAGGAATGTTCCGCTGGGCTTTGGGAAGTTTTTGCTCTATCTAAATGAGGTCTTGCCCTTGGTATTTGTGAAATCATTTCAAGAAAAATCTTTTCTCTGAGACCAACGAACGGTCTTTACAAAATCATGTGAGAACAGCCGTGTAGAGGAGCCATTCCTGAAGGTGCCTCTGATGGGTTGATTGCCTGCCCCTCACTTGCAGAAGGACCATCAGCTGATATCCTCTTCATGATTCTCCTCACCAATCTTTCTGGCTATTAACCATGGTGCTTTGGGTGGCCAGAGCTGTGCCCTGGGGGAGAAATAAGACAGCAGTTTTTGTGTCAAGGTCCTTGATCCTTGGTGATGCTGGTCATGTACTGCCCTGGTGCTTCAAGCACTATTTTGCACAATGGGACAGGAGCATACACTCAGAAAATGACCTGTTTCTCCTACCCACCCACTGCCTGGTCGCACCTGCTCTGCAGAGTTAATTCTCCTCATGCCTTTTGTGAAATATGACACAGGTCATGACTTTCCTGCAATTTGCTTAGTTTTCTGCTAGTCACAAAAAATGTAATATGTCATTCATTAAAATGTCCAAACATATATAGTAGTCACAATTCCTTCTCCGGGGGCTTCCCTGGTCCCCCTCCACCATGGTGTACAGTGGTTAACACTGCACTGCTAATATAGGGTAACACTGCTAATTTAATCCCAGGTCAAGGAACTGAAATGCCACATGCTACACAATGCAGCTGAAAGATTAAAAAATAAAATATGACACAAATGAACTTATTAAAATAAGCTCTTCCTTTCATGTAAAATTCCTTCTCTCCCTTCCTCTGCTTGGGCCTATTTCAGGCAAGGCCTTGCAGTAAAAAAGAAGAGATGCTCCTCTGCTTCCCTAGTTTGTGTTTGCTCATTTCCTTCCCTAACCTCAGAAATGCCTTTTGATTCCTTCAGAAATGGAGAGGGGAGAGGGACAAGAGGTAAGTGACAGGAAAGGCCTTATTTGATTGGTCTTCCTGGAAGCACTGTCAGACTATCTGGGTTCCTTGTCTTTTAGATGCTTCTTTGGGTTCTTTGGAGAACTATCCCCCATCACTGGTGATCTCTCCTTGTGGTTCACTCTGGCTGGGCATTAAGGATGCCCTTCAGCATGAGGGTATCTGCAAGAAAACCTCTGGCCCCTGTGTGCTGAACCTCCTCACCCTCCAGGTGGCCTCTGGGGGCAGGATTTAGGACAAGTCCAGGCTGACTCTCTTGTGTGGCCCATATGGAGTCTTGCTTAGACTGCTTCACACCTTCCTTCAGAACGGAGGTTGGCACCTTTTGTCTTAAGGTCTTGGATACTACAGAGAGAGGATCTAATTTTAAACTGTAATAACAATCCAGTTCATACCTGTCTACTGAATTTTAACTTACCAAGTACTTTTGAAGGCCATAGGTGCATGGAGATTAAAAGGTTAAATGGGGCAACAAGGAGACATAACTGAAGGAGCATTCATCTGATTCCATGACATTAGATGTAACCCTAGAGTGGAAGACTTTTGAGTTGAGAGGGTCTTAGGGATCCCATGGAGAAGGAAATGGCATCCCACTCCAGTATTCTTGCCTGGAGGATTCCATGGATAGAGGAAGCTGGAGGGCTATAGTCCATGGGGTTACAAAGGGTCGGACACGACTGAGTGACTGAGCACATAGGGGTCCTAAGATCCCATGTTTTCTTCTAATCAAATTGCATGAAAGTGAAGGTGTTAGTCGCTCACTCGTGTCCAGCTCTTTGTGACCCTGTGGACCGTGACCCACCAGGTTCCTCAGTTCATGGAATTCTCCAGGCAAGAATACTGGAGTGGGTTGCCATTTCCTTCTCCAAATGCATCAGTTCAGTTCAGTCGCTCAGTCGTGTCTGACTCTTTGCAACCCCATGAATCGCAGCACACCAGGCCTCCCTGTCCATCACCAACTCCCAGAGTTTACTCACACTCATGTCCATCAAGTCGGTGATGCCATCCAGCCATCTCATCTTCTGTTGTCCTCTTCTCCTCCTGCCCCCAATCCCTCCCAGCATCAGGGTCTTTTCCAATGAGTCAACTCTTCGCATGAGGTGGCCAAAGTACTGGAGTTTCAGCTTCAGCGTCAGTCCTCATAGAGGCCAGTAAAATCCCGGCTTCCTTAGCCAGGCTGCCCATTCAAATACCGCTGTCGCACTGCTGTGTAACTGAAGTATATTGTATCGCCTGCGTTTGTAGGTTCCAGGATGGTAAGGCACCAAAAAGAGAACACATAAATTTTTAGAAATATGGGTAGTGAGGGTATACTTGAAAGACTCGATTCAGCATGATTACAAACAAAGCTATGTACCCCTGGCTAATTGATCAATCAGTTCAAATAAAATCATTCAGAATGATAGGAACAGTCATGAAAACTAAAGTAATTTGCATGGAAGAGTAGTAATATCTCTAGTTGTTAAAGAAGTACTTAGTAGTAGAAAGTGAAAATCTGCGTGAGAATTAAGACAATGCAACTGCAGCCCTTTCCCTAAAACTTTCATTTCTATTTGGTGAGAAGGATTGGTTATTAACATCAACCTGTGGCCTAGAGAAAGGTGAATAACATCTATAAGTGTGATGTTTACATGTTTTTATTTTTTTCTTACAGAGATTGCTTCCATGATTCTTTGGACACATCCCACCAAAGAGTTCTAGTTCACCCTGAATTAGCCTTTGGTGATCTTTGGAAAGTCTAAGCTGATAAATGCTACTATGGAGAGGAGCTTGGCCAATATTTGCAAGTCAACCAAATAAAGGGAAACTTTAAAGCAAATGCATCAAAATTGTCCTCATCTTGTTTCCTGTGTCAAACCTGTCACAAAATTATTTCATTTCACCCTTAAAATGACTTTGCTATTGTTGTTTAGTCTCTAAGTCGTGTTCAATTCTTTGTGACCCCTTGGATTGTAGCCCATCAGGCTGCTTTGTTCATGGGATTTCCCAGGCAAGAATATGAGTGGGCTGCCATTTCTTTCTCCAAAAAAATAAATATAGGGTGGCAAATATTAATATTCCAGATAAAAGAACAAAGCTTATAAAGGTTAAATTATTTGCTAAAGGTCATGTTGTTAAGTAGTAAAGATGAATATCTTGCCCTTCATTAATAATAAAGCTTGTCTATAGTAGTATAAAGGGCTTCCCTGGAAGCTTAGCTGGTAAAGAATCTGTCTGTAATGAAGGAGATCCCGATTTGATTCCTGGGTAGGGGAGATCCCCTAAAGAAGGGATAGGCTACCCACTCCAGTATTCTTGGGCTCCCCTGATGGCTCAGTTGGTAAAGAATTTGCCTGCAGTGTGGGAGACCAGGGTTTGATCCCTGGGTTGGGAAGGGAAACTGCTACCCACTCCAATATTCTGGCCTGGAGAATTCCATGGATTGTATACTACATGGAGTCACAAAGAGTTGAACACGACTGAGTGACTTTCACTTTCATAATATTATAAAAGGACTAAAAATAGAGACTTTCCCATTAATTAATCAGTTATCCTCTGATTTGCACAAGATTGTAAGAGAGTCAGAGATCCCTGCATCACAGATGAAGAAGCCATGTGAGGCCAGAGAGTTTGTAACCCCATCCAAGGCTTTCTCTATAATACCACGTTGCATCTGTATGCTTCCCTTTCTAAAAATATGTACCTTTATAAATTCAGTTTCTATGTAATTCATGATTACACTAAGAAATGCATACACGTGGCTATCAATTATTCCTAATCTCTTCCTTCTTACCTCCTCATTTAAACATCCAGCAGCTTGAACCTCAAGACAGAATGAATTAAAAATCCAATGTAAGTACTTTTTGTTTATATCAGTTTCAGTGCTGGCCCCCAAAATACAAACCAGTATCAACAGTTTGAAATTACTGTGTTAACATTTTCTGTTTCTAAGCTAAGCTAAACATTGGAGCAAATTGTATTGCAACACATATTTGTTTTAACTCCAATACAACTGATAGTCTTATCCAAGATATGTTAACAAACTTTCCTGTAGTTACCCGTATAGTGATGAAATGAAGTAAATGGAGTATTTTGGTTTACAAATTTGAGTAGAAATAAAGGTTTTACAATTTTTTTGCAATTCAAAATTTGCATTTTTCCCCTATTAAATTACTTTGCTCTGTGTCAGATATAAAAATCCTTATGCTTCATCCAGTAAACATTCCATTTTAGCCTGCAATTTGAGCAATAGTTCCTCAGTGGAAATATGACAGAAGAGGATTGTTATGAAATTTACTTTTTCTCATCTTACCAGTAAATTTTATGAAAAAACAAAGAATAATCCCTTGCCTGTACTCTACTCTTAGGCAGATGAACAAGAAAAATATGATCATTTAAATTTTATTTCATATTTCATGATGTGGTCACCAAAGTTCTCCTTAGAATACAAGTTTATATTATGAGCACTGGCATATTTTCTCAGGAATCGTTTGGCTTTCTCCTGGCATAAAATCATCCTCTTGGAAGGACAATTATCTTAAGAATTAGACAAACTGTCTTTTTGTCAAATCCACTTCTAGACATATAATTATAAATGCTGAGTATAATGCTAAAAATGCATATGAGTGTATCATATGTAATAGTAAAATTAAAAACAAAACAAATGTTAATAGATGACAGTGATTAATAAGTTTTGATAGGCCCTTATGATGAAATATTAGACACCATTAAAATAATATGCCTATAAATATTTCTTATAAGCTGGGAAATTGCTCATGAAATACGATTAATTTTCTAAAAGCCTGTTGTAAAAGTTGCTACATGTTACCAGCTCCAAGACACACATTTTTTACCTTTTAACATTTGCAAAATCAGAATGCATCTTAAAATTCATGGTGTCCAGTAATCGTTGTAGAGCAGGTGACAGTGATGGCCATTGTTCTTAATGGTGCATTGTTTTTATTTGTATGACTTAGTTGCTATTCCTGTTGAAATGTCTGGACAACTAACACTCCTCATTTTTTTTCTTTTTTAGTCATAAACCATTTAAGGACAGCAATCAGAAGAAATTAAAATTTGGTTTGTTGATTGAAATTCTAAAATAATCTCCTTAGAGCAAAATGGTGCTAGCAATAAACCTCACTAAGTGTGAGAGACTGAATGATTTCCCCACTAAAATTGAAAGGAGTGAAGTAAGCCAGAAAGATAAAGAACATTACAGCATACTAACACATATATATGGAATTTAGAAAGATGGTAATGATAACCCTATATGCAAAACAGAAAAAGAGACACAGATGTACAGAACAGACTTTTGGACACTGTGGGAGAAGGCGAGGGTGGGATGTTTTGAGAGAACAGCATCAAAACATGTATATTATCTATAGTGAAACAGATCACCAGCCCAGGTGGGATGCATGAGACAAGTGCTCGGGCCTGGTGCACTGGGAAGACCCAGAGGAATCGGGTGGAGAGGGAGGTGGGGGGGGG